>NC_138865.1:70957414-71557414 GCF_965194805.1 Balaenoptera borealis
AACTATCTTGATAAACAAGCAGCCTGATGTAATTAATCTTTATAAAACATTAAAATTAATGCTCATAATGGTTTGGGTTTTTTTTCCTGGACGCGTTGCACGGCTTGTGGGATCTTAGTTCCCTGACCGGCGACTGAACCGGCGCCCTCATCAGTGAAAGCACGAAGTCCTAACCACTGGACCGACAGGGAATTCCCCTGTAATGTTTATTTTTTAAATATGCATAAAAACCCTGGACCCAAGTCTCCGGCCCTCTGCAAACTAATTTTGAAACTGCGGTTGAGAAAAGTTTTAAACAGCTAAGTCTCGCCTTTATTATCTGGGGCCAATGAGCCATGAAATGACCAAAAAACTAACTGTTAATATAAGAAAAATAAAATGGGACAATAGGCCTGGATAATCCCCATGCTCTCTAACCAGCCTCTGTGTCATCAAGAGTTTATTTCCAAGGCCAGCCTTCCTGTCTGGTGTGTGGCTCTGTCTCCCATGCCCTCAGCCTGGCCTGTCTTCACAGCCTCCTCTGTTGGCAAGCCTCTCCAAATTCAGTCCTCCTTTACATCAGCAGGTGCACCATCTGAAGACATCACTGTGGTCCATCCTCCAACTATATCACTCCCTGCTCAGTGCCCCAGGCCAGTGCCACCAGCCCTAACTCTCGTCCAGCATGCAAAGCCATCCACAACCTCAATTTCCGCTTCTGTCTATGAGAACCCACCCACACTGGGCCGCCCAATACCCTCTATTGTACCCACAGGTCTGCACTGACACCTCCTCTCTATCTGTCCACTGCTGCCAGCCCCTCAGTACTCCACCAATCACAATCCACCATCTCTTAAGGATTGGTTCACATTTTATGAAACCTTCTCTGCCTACCCCACTCTTTGACCTCTGATTTATCTCAATATCTATGCTCTTAATACTCTACCTTGTATTTTTAGTTATCTTTATATTGTTTTATTTACTTTTTATCATTTTGGTAAGTCATTTTTCTAAATCTAGGCTGCAGGCTCCTTAAGAATAGGGACCATATCTTAAAACTCGTGTTCCCAATATCACCTAGAACAACACCTTAAAGAAGATACGTGGTCAGTGGATATTTGCTGATTAAATGATTAGGTCACTAGTTTGTGAGTGGAAAATAAAGGTCTTTCATTCATTAATATAACAGACGCCTATTGAGTCCTTACGTGTTAAGCCCAGTTCTAAGCTCTGGAGACACAGCAGTGAACAAAACAGACAAAATCCCCTGGCCTTATGGAAGGAAGACAGACAATTACAAACATATAAGAAAGTATATAATATGTCAGATGGTGATAAGTGCCATGAAAAAAAAAAAAGTCCTCTCAAAATTCATATATTGAAGCGCTATCCCCCAATGTGACTGTACTTGGAGACAGGGCTTTTAGGAGGTGATGAAGGTTAAATGAGATCACGAGGGTAGGGTCCTAGCTGATAGGATTGGTAGACTTAAAAGAAGTGAGATTGATCACTGTCTCTCTGCACACATGCTCTGAGGAACACAGCGAGGACACAGGGAGAAGGTGACTGTCTGCAAACCAGGACGAGAGCCCTCACCAGAACCTAACCATTCTGGCACCCTGATCAAGGACTTACAGACTCCAGAACTGTGAGAAAATGAATGTCTGTTGTTTAAGCAAAAACTAAACAAAACAAAACAAAACCCTAAGTAAGAGGAATAAGGAGTGTCTGGAAGGGGTGCTATTTTATACAGAGTGGCTTCACTGATAAGGGACATTTGAACAGAGACCTAAAGAGGTGTTGCTATCTGATGGAAGAACATTCCAGCCAGAGAAAATGACAAAGGCCCTGAGGTAGGAACGTGCTTGTCGTGTTCAATGAACAAGAAGCAGCAGAAATGCAACTGTATCAGAGTAAGGGAGACAGTGATGGTGAACAAGTGTTTGAGAAGTGGGGAGGGACGGATCATATAGAACCTAGAGGACCTGGGCTTTCACTCTGAGGAAGATGGGGAACTTAAATAAACAGAAGTGTAAAGCATTAAAGTAGTTTGTATCATTTAAGCATGAACGCCAGTGTCTAAAATCAGACCAGCACTCAGGCTATTTGTGTAAAATAAAATCGCTGCTACATTTATAGAGCACCCACCTAAGGCCAGGTGCATTAACAGATTATCTAATTAATTTCTCTGAGTTGAGCAATATGTCCACTTTGTAGACATACAGAGTTTAAGAAACATTCCCATGGTCACACATCTGATCAATTATTGGTGGGCATGGAATTCAACTCCAGATAGATCTAACTCCAGAGCCCATTCCTTTAACCATTGTTGGTGGAAACTGCAGAGGTCTCAAATATACATTATACTTGAATACAGATGACTTGTATATAAATGGTCAATGTCATCTATATGAGTGCTTTTAGTATTGCTAACATTTGAGAATCTGGATATAGACTGTTGGCAAGTGATACTACATAAATAAATGATAAGTTAACTGCCATTAACATTATTAGTAGCAATTCTCTCATGGAACTACAGTGCATGGAGGCTTGAGAGCTAGAGTCCAGTACTTCGAACTCCTCAGCATTCAGGCCCCAGCATCCTGTTACTGAATGAAGCCTCTCCATTGGCCTCAAGAACACCCAAAGGGGCAAATACTGCACCTATCCCGACGGTAGAAGCTCTCAACTTCCAGAATAGATGGAAACCACCTGTGAAATTTTGGCTTTCCCTCATCCCCCAAAAAGTGCCCAGGCCAGCAGGTGCTGAATCAGGAACCAGGCACTTTTATGGCCATCAGAATTAAGAATCACTGACCCAGGGTCTCAAATAGTCTGTTAGATCCATGATATCCAGGGACTTGGTCCAGCTCCGACTTAGTAACTGAAAGGCTTACTTGGCAAATATCTAGCCAACAAATTCTCTTTTTTTCTATTTCAGAATCATAAAACATGTGTCAGATGCACTTCTAGACTCTGGATTTGGACCTGCATATGTAAAAGGAGGAGCTCTTGAGGGGTACTCTAACAAGCAAAAAGTGTGCAGGAAGTGTTGTTACTACAAAGAGAGAGACCCACGGGCCCAGTGGATCCTCGAATCAGAAAGCAGCGGTGGGCAGAGGCAGGATGGCAAATGGGCTTCAGTTCTAGAACCAACTCAGATTGCCAGTTTGCAGCTACCAAGAGCATTGCAGCAGGCAAAGGAGTCTGAGGCTGGGCAGCAAAGAGCAGAGTTCAATTAGCGATGACTACCACGGATGTGCAGATGAAACAGCACACTTTATATGAGAGTTAAGTGGGAGACTATCGTGTTAGAGAAAGACATCCTGCCTGATCCAAAAAAGAAATGAAATTTCAAGAAACATCAACATATATTTAGCAGGTAAAAATCCACCTAGTCTCTACTTAACCATCGGAATATTCAAAATGAGATCTCAAGAGAAAAAGCCCAGTATTTATAACATTATTTATTAACTTCCCTAATAATGCTAATATATAAAAGGAAGCATACATTTAATTTACCAGGTGGTTTATCAAGCTATCATAATTAATGAAGTTATATTTTAGGGTAATCCTGCAGGTGGAGCAAATTCATCAACAGTTAGCTAATTTACAACTGTGCTGACACTACTCTTCTTCCTAATCTAAGGGTTTATTTAACTGCTGTCTACTGCCTCCTTTATGAGCTTTTAGCTTCTTCCTGTGATTTTTCTTGAGCCTGACAATGTGACATTGTTTGTCTGTTTTTGTCTTTTTTCCCAAGGTTTATGTTGACTTGTATTATTCTCATAATGTGCCTACTTGTTCAACACTTAAATAAGCAAATCCCTAGGCTAAGAACATGTGAAAAAGAAGTTATCATCTACCAACAACCTGATCTTTAAAAATATTTAGGCAGGGAGGGGCACAAACAAACTATTTTTAGGTCATCTTTCTCTCTCCATGCAATACAACTCTTAAAGTTACTTTTGCTTTTCCTCCTATTTTTATGGAACAATTTCTGGTATATAATCTTTTAAATATTACAATATCCTAGATTATGCATAGTTATTTTCTATTTCATGGAAATATTAAGTATATGTATATATCACATAAATATATGTATGTGATTTCATGGAACTCTTAAGTACATATAATACCTTACATTATGCACAACTATTACTTTTTGCACATTACATGTTAGACATACTTCAACATAAAAGATTTGCTGACTCTGGAAAGATAACAAAGAACATCTCACGTGATAATGTGTGCTTATGCAAATATCTCCTCTAATTATGCTACAGAATGATAAATATATTAAATTGAGAGCTGGAATCATTTGCTCATGATTTTCAAACATACTTATGCTTACGAACCTTTCTGCAAAAGAAAGCACCCTACAAGGCCCCAACATGAAACAGTTAAATTCTGAGCTACCCTCATTGAAACAGGAATGGGGACCCTGTGTGTCTCTTCTCCACTTCCCCCAGCCCAGCCCAGCGTGGCAGTCCCTAAATCACGGAAACTGAGGAAAGGCAGGCTTAGCTGGATGCTATATTATGCAGGATTTGTTTGCTGAGCATTTCAACACCAGACTACAAATGCTTTATCATGCTTCCCTTGGATCAATCGCCCCTTTATGAGAGGCTTCTAAAGCAGGAATTATTTTATGAGTCTCCACCATGATGGGCTTTGAACATGCCCTTCCTTTTATTTCTTTGAATAATTTATTTTTTAAGTTTACATCCAAAGTCACTTAAATTAATGAGAATAATGTCATTAGAGAATAATGATCACAAGATTTGACAAGGTGATGGACGCCTATTATATTAACTTCAGCATCTGTTTCTATAACTTGTTTTGACTATAAGACACTCAGAAACTCCTGATCCATTCAGACAGGTAGCTGCAAAGAGTAATTTTTAGAACTTTTTAATTGAGGGAGAATTTATATACAGTGAAATGCATAAGCATTAAGTATACAATCCAATGATTTCTTATAAAGGTGTGCACCCGTGTAACTAACACCCCAATCAAGATATAGATGCCTATCTGTGTGTCTGACTTTGGGGTGAGGGATAAATGCTTTTGGCAGTGTGCAGGTGAGCCAGTTTTCAGTCAGAAAATCATCCTGAGAGGGCTGCTTAAGAGCTGTGAACCAGCCAGGGCCCCAAATCCCAGTCTGAACAGTAGCCCAGGGTGTTAGAGAAACAGTCCCAGTCAGGCACAGCTGGGGAGCCCCACCCCAGCTCTGTGAACTCAGGCACCATCCCTGAAGCCGAAACACCAAGGGGACAGTGGGCACCACACTTACAATGATGCGCGGCGGCATTCTGTATGCGGTGGGGCAGGCCTAGGCCAGGGAGAAGGGGCCGGAGCTCCTTTTCCCAACGTGTGCTCTCCTTGGGTCAATAGTGAGGTTGTTATGAGAGTGTAACCTGAGCCGGGTAATGTGTGTAGGATCTGTGGCTTTCTTGTGTCCCTGCTATGTTCATTAGTATTAGGAGCGTGATTGATTGGCAACACGTGTGCGCTCTGAGTCTTAAACCAGCCCTGAGAGTTTAGCACTCTATTAGTTACACATCACAGAAACCCAGGGGATGTTTACTCAAAAAGAGGATCACTTACCAGAGGAAAACATGCTAATTCATTCCTGATACCGTCTGGGGAGAGGGACACCCCATCGGCCAGGGAGTGGTGTAACCTGTCATCCAAGACAGAGATGCAATGAGGGGCTGGCGAGAAACTACAGAAAGCCCCAGCTCCCCCTGGCCTGGAAACCCTGAAATCTCAAATCCTCAGTTGTTCCTACATGAGCCCCTCCGAGACAGAAGTTCACAGAAGGCTCTGTGTTGACATTTCAATTCATTACCCTGCTCCAGAAGCAGGGAACCCTCGACCCCATCTCTCCCACACCCTTGCCAGGCCACAGAGAAGGGAACTCCCACTCTGCCCTCCTTTCTCACCAGATTTTCCACCAGCTGCTGCCTCTCAGGCCTGGACCAGCTGTATCTACTCCCACCTCAGCCCAAAAGGTACCAAAAGGGCCCAGAAAGGAAGTCTCAAATCCTGGAGCTCCTTTGAAGCAGGTGATATTACTGTCCTTTTTTTTTTTTTTTTTTTTTAAATGTAGAGTACTTTGAGAAGATAAATGCCAAGTTCCCTTCTCACTCTAAGTTTCCAGTGTCTTAATGTTGTCAAAGCAATTTTGTAGACATGAGGAAAATACAGCTGTGGCTAAAATATCAATGAATCCATGAATGGTGCTGGCTTTAAATTATCCTGTATAATTGGTATGTAATATCTACTAAGAATATAGACTATACACACACACACACACACACACACACACACACACACATTTGGGCAGTGGTGTGCTGGTAAATGTTTAACAACTGGCTGGGGTAGGGGGAGCCCCGATTTGCAATGCCTGATAGTTTCCAGGGTGTAAATATTCCCACCATAAACGAATTTCGAGCAGCCAACCTGATATCACTGAACTCCAAGTTGGGAAGAGATGTTCACAATTGATTCTCACAAGCCGGAAGGAACAGGTGCCAGCACACCGTCAGAAGCTGGATAAATACAACTAAATAAAAATCACCCCTGTTTCTTATTATCTGCAAAGTTTGTTCTCCTCCTCTCCTTTCTGTTACTGTCCCCACATCTCAGGGTAGTAGTGAAGATCCTGGAACCTAAGTCAGCATATCTGGTTCAAATCCTAGCTCTGCTAGTGTGAAATCCTGGGTGAATTCCTATGTCTTTCCTTGTATACAGAATTGAGAGTTTTTAAAATAGGTTCTACTCCATAGGGCTGTCGTGAGGATTAATTAACTTACTTAGTACTCTCTACAGCAGTGACACTCAAACTTCAGTGAGCATCAGGGGCCCCTCCAGGGCTTGCTAAGACATAGATGGCTCGGCCTCATCCCCAAAGTTTCCAATTCAGTAGGTCTCAGTTGGGGTCTGAGAATGTACATTTCTAACAAGTTTCCGGGTGAGGCCTGAGTTTGCATTTCTAGCAAATTCCTAGGTGGTGATGATATGGTTGGTTCAGAGCTCACACTTGGAGAAGCAGTACCCTAAGGGTTTCAGTATGGTGCCTAGAATCCATTAAATATTGGCTGTTGTACTGTCAGTTCTAAGAGGTCAGAGCCATTGCTTCTAAATAAAGACCATATCAGGAAGACCCCAGGCGCTTCCTAAATGAACATACTATCTCAGAGGGGCTTCTCAGGATCTATGAGCAACCCCAGCTGCCCTCAAGCAAGGAATAGCAGGAGAGCACCCACTATTCCCTTGCTGCTCCCTCCTTCAGTCAGCAAGGCAAGCCCCAGCCCCCCACCCCGAGGGTCTACTGTGGGCCAGCTTGGACAGAGGAAGATCAGGTAGGGCTAAAAGACACATACATTAAAGAGGCAGGAAGCAAAAACAATGACCTCCTGACGTCACCAGCCAAAAGGAGAATCCCTCCTTCCATCAGGTATTCAAGTTTGCCTAGTGGCTTGCTTTTCAGTAGTTGATCATATGTATGCCTGGACAGCACTAATATTTATTGGTAATGACGGGGGCTGATAGGGGCCACGCTTAGAATCAGACTGAATGTTACTGAATCGCACATGAAGCACAGAATTCCTCTGCTGTGTCATTAATCCTTCATAAATCTCCCATTTTGAGTTTCACACTACACTTAGATCAAAATTATGTAACTTCTTATACTCACCTCTCATTACGATGACTAATTGCTCTAAGTGCACTGTGTTCACTGCATAACTGAGAGGGGAAGTACGAATGGTTAAATCTCTAAGGCTTTTTAGGTCAATTATGTTAGTTTATCAAGTAATTGTTTTTTGCTAAAATACATCACACAAGCCACATGCTATGGTCAGGCCACAGGGCAATGAAAGCTTAATGCTTCAACTACACATGGAAAAGTAGGCCTCGCCCACGGAGAAAGAGGATGTTTATGGCCCCCCTCATTCCCACGTGAACTGTCCGGACAGTAGTTCCCAGCATTGGCAAGTTGGGACACATGCTCTGTTTGGTTATGTAACAACTAGCACCATCCCGGCCCCACACACAGCCACACGGGAAACGCAGAAGATATTGAAAACCCAGATGGGAAACCCTGGAGAGGCAGGCCCTTCAGATCTTCCATGGAACTCGTCTTTTGAAGCCTCAATATTCTGATTTTCGGATATACCGAGAGGAGGCCTGACCTAACATTTCCATCTCACTTAAGGGCTAATTTTCTTCCCTTTGGTGTAATGCAGTTGCACACCGGTGCCAGCACAAACATTCCCACTGTGCACAGGCCCCCTAATTCAACCCTAAGAACCAGCTTTGCATGAGCCAAGATACACTGACTCCAGCCTTCTCTTTCCTTTCCCACATTTTTCACTGAGAAGGCAGTGAAGCGCATTTCACTATCGTAACAACCTCTTCTTCCCCCAGCATTCACATCAGCTTCCTTTCTCCTCCCCTGCCGTCTTCATAGTCTTCACAAAGGGAGCACAGAGGGAGGAAGAAGCAGAGTGAGCCTTCTGCCTGTTTGTTGCTCAATCCCATAGAACAAAGGTGCGACGCCGAAAGTGCTGGAACTATATCACACCCTTCACACTATGAACTAATCATATGACTGAAAAATTCTCTAAAGTAAATATGGAGAGAGGTGTAAACTAGCCAGCAACACAAAACAAGAGAAATTTTCCCACCTCGTGTACTAGGTGCCTGTCTTTCCCCTCGGTTACTAGTGTTCACTTTCTTATGGCTTATAAATAAAAAAGTCAAAGGAAAAGTTCAACAGATTTGACTACCTGGATATTAAAACAATAGAAGGGGGCTTCCCTTGTGGTACAGTGGTTAAGAATCCGCCTGCCAATGCAGGGGACACAGGTTCAAGTCCGGGAAGATCCCACGTGCTGTGGAGCAGCTAAGCCCGTGTGCCACAACCACTGAGCCTGTGCTCTAGAGCCCGCGGCCGCAACTACTGAGCCCGTGTGCTGACTACTGAAGCCCGCGTGCCTAGAGCCCGTGCTCTGCAACAAGAGAAGCCACCGCAGTAAGAAGCCCGTGCACCTCAACAAAGAGCAGCCCCCGCTCGCGGCAACTAGAGAAACCCCGTGCGCAGCAAGAAAGACCCAACACAGCCAAAAATAAATAAATAAAATAAATAAATTTATTTTTAAAAATAAATAAAAATAAAACAATAGAAGGAAAAAAGGAAGAAGGTAGGCAGGAAGGAGAAAGAAAGAGGAAATTCTTAAAAATAACAGACTAGGGAAAACATTTACAGCAAATAGGATAAAGGGCTAATAACTTTGTAAGATATAAGTGTCATTTCATTGATAATAGAACACAGTAGGGAACAGAACTCACAAAATAATAAATTCAACCAGTAATCAAAAACAGAAAAATAGTCACTGGAAATCCAAAAAAATGCAAAATTAAAATATCAAGATACCATATTTATCTGGTAAAGTAGCAAAAAAAATTTTATGTTAACACCCAAAGCCAGTAAGGGTAGTGTGAAACTGGCACTCAAACATTGCTGGGAGCATTAGAAATTGGTACAAATCTTGGGCAAAGAAGTTTAGAAATACATATCAAATGCCATAAAATTATTCATTCCCATTGACTCAGAAATCCCACTTCTAAAAGAGGAAATAACCCAAAATCAAGAAAAAAATATACACACACAAATATACTCAAAGTAACATTTATAATTTTTTTAAAAGGAAGCAACCTAAAAGTCCAACGAAAGGAAACAGCTAAGAAAACCATGGTATGTTCATCCATTCATTTATTCAACAAGCATTTATTAATCACCCTTGATGTGCTAGTGAATCCTTTCCCAGTGTTAAATTCTAAGGATAATCAATAACAGATAAGAGAGATAGAATATACATTTAGATTTGTTCCCTTTATATCAGGAAATGTCAGTCTTTGGTGGACCACGTATAGCATGGACCATGTATAGGCATGTATTGATATATCACTCCCAAATCATCAGGGAATAAAATGCCCAGTGTACAGTTAGAAAGGCTATCATCAAAAAGATAATAGATAACGCATGTTGGCCAGAATGTAGAGGAAAAGGAACCACTGTGCACTGTTATTGGGAATGTAAATTGATACAGCCACTATGGAAAACAGTATGGAGGTTCCTCAAAAAATTAAAAGTAGAAATACTATATGATCCAACAATTCCACTTCTGGGTTTTCATCTGAAGAAAATGAAAACACTAACTCGAAAAGATATCTGCACCCCCATGTTCATTGCAGCATTATTCACAATAACCAAGATATGGGAACAACCTAACTGCCCATCAACAGATGAATGGATAGAGATTATGTGGTATATGCACACAATGGAATATTATTCAGCCATGAGAAAGAAGGAAATTCTGCTGTTTGTGATGACATGGATGAATCTTGAGGGCATTAGGCTAAGCGAAACAAGACAGAGAAAGACAAATACCGTACGATCTCAGATGTAGAATCTAAAAAAGCTGAACTCATTGAAATAGAGAGTACAATGATGGTTACCGGAGTGGGGAGTGAGGGAAATGGGGAGATGCTGATGAAAGGGTACCAACTTCCAGTTATAAGATGAACAAGTTCTGGGGATCTGATGTACAGCATGGTGATTATAGTTAATAATACTGTATTATATACTTGAGAGTTGCTAAGAGAGTAGATCTTCAATGTTCTCACCACAAAAAAAAGACGTGATGTGTTGGAGGTGTGAGTAAATGCTATGATGGTGACTATTTTGCAATATATTAAGTGTTTTCAAATCAATGCATTGTACACTTTAACCTTACACAGTGTTATATGTGAATTATATCTCAATAAAGCTGGGAATAAATAAAAGTAAAATGAAATTTTAAAAAACTTTTAAATAAAGTGCCCAGTGTGACTATCAAGGAAATTGATGGCAATTGTCCTTGAGGTCTACTTAACTATTTAGGGCATCTGGATGTGAGCCTTGGGAAAATCATGGGAGACAGCTATGTGAAGGGCTCCCATTAGCCCAGAATTCACAGTCCACTGCTTTAAGAACTTGAACTTAAGTGTAAGGAGCCCCTGGACCTGAGCAACCACTTGCCTTCAGAGAGCCCTTATAAATGTTTACATGACACCTGGGTCTTGGGGGCAGCAGAAGTGCCAGGCAGAAACCGATGAAATGGCTTTGCCCCCCAATGGGACTCCTTTTCTCAAACACATTCCCTTATTATGTGCCCGTCACTGCACCCCCAGGTCTTTGGAGGCCCCACTGACTGTCCACGAAGAAAGTCAGGGAACACTGAGTGTGGTGGGAGGGAAGCCAGCCGTGGGCAAGGAAGCTGACTTGCCTGGGGACCCCGGGCTGCTGGGTTCCCTGAGCTGGCCAAAGAGAGCTCTTCCGGCTGCACCACTTGCCACTGGCCTCTGACAGCAGCACCCAGCTCCCGGGCACAGAGGGCTGCTCCTGGCTGTGAATCAAGGAATCAGTTAAGATGCCCCCCTCTAAAGAAGCCATTTTCCCACAACTCCCTAAGAGCTAAGATATTTTTTCAGTAAGAGATAACCCTTCATTTCACAATTAGAGACAAGGCTTAAAATTGATACCCCTGGCAGACATCATAACACTAAATTAAGTATTACTATAATACTTGCTACGTGCCAGATATTATTCCAAGTGTTCTTCGTACGGTAACTCATTTAATTCTCACAACAAACCTGTGAGGAAAGTACTATTATGCTCAATCCCACTTTACACATGAGGAAACTTAAACATAGAGATATCAAGTCACTTGTCAAGTTCACACACTAATGGGTTGCCTTTTGACCCAGCGATCCCACTTCTAGGAATAAATGAACCTGCAGGAATGAAAAATTCTATATACAAATATATTTGTGGTGTCATCATGTAACATGGGAAGAAGTTGGAAGCAAACTAAAATGAGTAACAAGGCAAGAAAAGCTAAGTAAATGCATTCATTTATTATGGGATTTGGACACAGGCAGGCTGGCTCTAGCATATTAACCACTACACCACCCTGCCTCCTTAGAAAGCGACTAACCACCAAAATCTACACATGGGTAGATGGCTGGTATACAGAGCCCTTCCTGGAAGCAGTTTGAAAATGAGGGAGAAACTAATGCCTGAAGGATGGGGGATGTTGTGGTGACGATTAGGATCAGGGCTCAGGCAACACATTGTGCTGACCTCACGTTTTGCTATACTGGGTCCAGGTGGCACGTTCCTTCCCAGAATCAAACTCCTTACCTCTCCCTCCTCCTCTTCTTCAAAATAAAAAATAAACAGGTACTAATTTAGGTACTGACCTAATTTTTTTAAGGAAATAATTGTGTTTTTATCCTCCCCAAAAGCCTCAGAACCACTCAGCCAATCTAAACCAAAACGAAACTTCTATCCACTGCTCAGCATTGGTAAAAGAACTTGTTAACAGCTTTTGGTGTGGCCATTGATCAAAAGCCTCAACCTACTAAGTGAAGTAAGCCAGACAGAGAAAGACAAATATCATATGATATCGCCTATATGTGGAATCTAAATAAGAAAAAAAAAATGATACAAGTGAACTTATTTATAAAACGGAAACAGATTCACAGACATAGAAAACAAACTTACGGTGACCAAATGAGAAAGGTGAGCAGGATAAATTAGGAGTTTGGGATTAACAGATACACATGACTATATATAAAACATCAACAGATAACCAACAAGGTCCTACTGTACAGCCCAGGGAACTATACTCAATATTTTATAATAACCTATGAGGGAAAAGAATCTGAAAAGGTGTATATATATATATACACCTTTTCAGATTTTATATATATATGTAACTACTTATATATATAACTAAATCACTTTGCTGTACACCTGAAACTAACACAACATTTGGAGTTGAAAAGACACCCTGTGTGAACCTAGTATCAACCATACTTCAATTAAAAAAAAACAACTGTCAAGCTGAGCTACCCCACAGCCTAGCAGCCTCCCCGCTATTCCAGGCCACTGAGCAGTGCTCCTGAAGCGGGCTTCCTCATATTCCAAACCCCTTCAGTCACACCAGGGTCCGACAGGGGCACAGAGCACAGAGAGGACTGACGTGCCATCTGCAGTGGCCTCAGCCACACCTCCCGCCCGCCCGGCTGGAGCGTGAACCTGCGGGCACAGACGTGCACTCTCCTTCTCTGGTTTGTCTCTGTCTTACCTCCTCCGTGGTTCTCACTGCTGAAAAGCCCAGCCGCCCCTAAGCTTCTGCTGAGAGGTGTCTAGGGACACGGGTGAGGCCTTCCTGAGCTTCTGCTCCCATACGACTTCGGGCATTTTTCCCTTTTACTTTTGAAAAGACCTTTCCTAATGCCGTAATTTAATATCCAAGGATGTGGACAAAGTTATTTGCAACAGAAATCAAGGGCTATCCTGGATTAAATACTGTGGACTCCTGGCATTCCCAGTTTTGACATTCACGGTTCCAGCTCTCTGAGGAATCCTGAAGGTCAGGACTTGTGGACAATTGTGTTTGGGGGGTGGGCAACTTGAATCAGACTCACCGCGCGGCTGGTATGGAAGCGAGCCCCTTAATTATGGTGAGTGAGCTCAGCTGAGCACCCAGTGGGGCACCTCAGCTCAGCCGTGTGGCTCTCTTCTCAAAATTTAGAATGCGATTTATGGAAGAAAGAAGCATACTGATACACATGGGGCTCTCATGAAGGTCTTGGAATGTATCTGCAGAATGTCATGGGTCAGCCTTCTCTCTCACTATCATAAAGCAACCAGGAACTATATCCTTAGCACGGCTGGGAATAATAGATTTGGTTCCAGGAGCTGTGTTCACAGTGCGGTCTGCAGGGATCAGTTAGTAAGTCAGCATGCAGAGGTCCCACCAAGTCAGGAATTCTATCCTAAGCAAAGGAGCCAGAAAAGCAATGGGCCCCATGCCTTCCTCTGGGAACTTGTGGGATCAGCAAAGAAAAGGCAGCCAGAAAGGAAAAAGAAAATGTAAGCTGACAGCAAAGACTAACCCCTTGTCTGTGAGGGATAACATTTTCTGAGGTATCTCAAGGCACAGGTTTGGTGTCAGACATGAGTTAACGTCCCAGCTCTGCCGTTATTGGTTATGTAATCTCTCTAAGCCTCAGTTTCCTTATCGGAAATGGGGATAACAGAAGTGCCTTCCTCTTTGGGTTCTTATGAAGATTCAAGGAGAAGATCTGTGTGAACTGCTTAGCACGGTGTCTGGCAGCTAGCAAACACCTGATTAACATTAGACAGTATTTTTATTATTTTACTATCTGTTAAAGAATGACGGAAATTAGGAGTTTCCTGACTGCCTAAACCATTTTCTCCTTCACTTGCTTTCGGCTTAGAGGTTATTTTCCTGGCCTCCTGGGTCCTTCTCCTGTGGGGTCAGAGTGGCCTCCAGCGGCCATCCTCTAAGCCTATAGGACATACTTTGCCCATCTTGGGTAACTTCACTCTTTGTCAGAAGAGAATCAAAGAGGCCAGAGATGGCCCATCTGGTCAGACTGCTCACTAATAAAAGCCAGGATGGTGCAGAAGAAAGAGACAACTTTTCAGAAATGTGATAGACCCCCTCCTGTGATGAACAAAACATCTGTTTGTTCCATCTTGCAAATTTGGGAATGCTGGGTCTGAGAGCTGTTTTTTCTGACAGCATTAGATGGAATGCTGTTTCTAGGCTCACACAGGGTGTCTTTTCAACTCCAAATGTAAACATTTAGCTCCAAGAATGGAAGAAATACCAGGTTGCAGTGGCAAGCAATTACTTGGTGTTTCTTTAAGAGATGCCCTGGTTTGGGACTACTTGAGGGTAAGTTAACTCTTGAACAATACCTGATATAGCTTGGAAGGAGCAAAAGTTTTAAAAATGAGCTTGGAAGAAGAAAATCATAAGACAAATATTTGACAATGGACTTGTAACTAAAATATGTAAAGAACTCTTACAACTCAGTAATAAAAAGACAAGTAACTCAATTTAAAGAAAAATGAGTAAAAGATTTTAACAGACACGTCACCAAAGAAGATATACAGATTCCTAATGAGCACTTGAAATGATGCTTAATGTGGTTAGTCATGAGTGAAATGCAAATGAAAACCATAATGAAATATCATCGTATACCTATTAGAGTAGCTAATTTTTTAAATTTGACAGTACCAAGTGTTGGTGATGTGGAGTAACTGGAACTCTCACCAGTAAGGATGAAAAATGGTAACATTTTGGAAATCATTTTGAAAGTTGCTTATAAAGTAAATCATCCACTGGCCATAGGACCCAGCAATTCCACTTCTGGGTATTTACTCAAGAGAAATGAAAACATGTGTCTACATAAAGACATCTACATGAATGCTCGTAGCAACCTTATTCATAATAGCCCAAACTTGAAATAAAACAAACGTTCATCAATAGGCGGATGGATAAACAAAGTGTGACATGGATATGTCCCCACCATGGATATGTCCCCACCATGGAATACTGCTCAGCAGTGCAAAGAAATGAACTAATACACAGCACAACATAGTTGAAACTGAAAAACATTATGCCCAATAAACTAAGTCAGACACAGAAGACTCCATACCATATGCTTCTATTTACATGACACTAGAAAGACAAATGGAATGTACAGCGACAGAGGCAGGATAGTGGTTGCATGGGGCTGGGCTTGGGGGTGATTGACTGGGAAGGGACATAAGAAAGTCAGTGATTCCTGGGCTTCCCTGGTGGTGCAGTGGTTAAGCATGCCAATGCAGGGGGCATAGGTTCAAGTCCTGGTCCGGGAAGGCCCCACATGCCATAGAGCAACTAAGCCCGTGCACCACAACTACTGAGCCTGCGCTCTAGAGCCCATGAGCCACAACTACTGAGCCCATGAGCCACAACTACTGAGTCCGTGTGCCACAACTACTGAAGCCCACGCGCCTAGAGCCCATGCTCTGCAACAAAAGAAGCCACCAAAATGAGAAGCCCACGTACAGCCACGAAGAGTAGCCCCCGCTCGCCACAACTAGAGAAAGCCCGCACACAGCAATGAAGGCCCAACGCAGCCAAAAAATAAATAAACAAATAAATTAAATTTTTTTTAAAAAGTCAGTGAGTCTCAATCTATGTATCTCTTTGGCGGTAGAAATATGCATCAATATTCCTTATCAAACACTTCTTACCGAATAAGAAAGATAAAAAAATGTCACTAATGAGAATTTAGTCTAAGAATAGATTTTTTTCCTATTATCCAAGGTGAAATAATAATAGAGAAAAGTTATATGACGTTTATTCTTTGCCAGCGCCCTTTCTGGACACTTCAGGTATTTAATCCTCTCAGGAGCCTGTGAGGTACATACTAGTATTACCCTCATAGTTGAGGAAACTGAGGTGCAGAGAGGATGCCTCCCCTAGTAAGCGTCTCAGCTGGTAAGTGGCAGAAAGAGGATGTGGACACAGGCAGTGTGGCTCCAGGAATCCTGCTTCCTTAACCATCTTGCGGTACTGCCTCTTGGAGCAGATCATGTTTTGGTCCCAGAAACTTTAAGTTCCCAGAATTAAAAAGATCTCCGAGGAACAGAAGCAGCACTGAGTAGCTCTAGGTGGCAGAGCAGGGGCACCGCCCAACAGGGATAAATAGATTTTCCTGCTGAGAAGAGTTTCTGAAAAAGAATGGGCAAGTCTGATCACAGGAACAGGAGAATGGATTCAAATAACCTCAAAAGCCCCTCCCCATACCTTGCCTCGGCTGGAGATCATAAGAAATCGGATTTGTGTGTCTGGTAAAGGCAACACATACCTGGGCCACATATTGAGCTCCAAACTAGTTCATCCAACAAGGGGCATGAAAAAACACTTGAGAACAAACTGTGAGAAAGGAAAGGTCTACCACATCCCCAGGGTGCAGAAAACAGCCCATGTGATAGAGGTGGCATCTGGCGACTCCTTTGTGTGCAGAGGAACTAAACAGGAAAATGAGAAAAGAAACTTGGTGCTCACTTTTGCAGGAGCATTCGAAGCTCCTCTTCAGCTAATCCCTAAGGGCAGGACCAAGGGAGGTTAACCTCAGTGCCAGGCATCATTACACAACTTGAGTCACAACTACCTAATTACCCTTAACAGCCTCCTTCCCTCCAACCTGAGGTTTACAATCTTGGGGTACTTTTCAGACACAGTCTTGCACACATTGTGTATTTTCTATTTCCCACTAGAATGAAAACTCCATGAAGGCAGGGACCCTGCTTAAACCTCTGTGTATCCACCTCAGCATCTACTATACATTAGTAACAGAACATATTTGATGGATGAAAAGAAGAAAAGAAAGAAGGAAGAGAAGGAGGAAGGGAAGGAGGGAGGGAAGAAGGAAAGGAGAGAGGGAGAAAATGAGTGAAGAAATGAATGAATCCATATTTTCTTAAAATACTAATGACAAGCAACTATACCCCAATAAAAAAAATACTAATGACAGTAACCAGAAATGATATTTAGAAGCAAACTTCCCCAGCCTGCTAAGACCTCATGCTTCATGATGTTAAAACATCCTTGATGGCTTTACATCTTCTTAGAGGGCCTGCTGCTTCAGCACCAAATGATGACTTTTTTTCCTATATTGTTAGTCTGCCATTCTAACACTGGTTAATAGATAACTCTTTAGATTGTCATCAATGAATGATATTTTCCAGGTGCTGAATGCTGGATAAATACATTTGTCTTACCAGAAAGCTCAAGAGGTTTGGGGATTTTTTTTAATGGGAAACTATAAAACTCCAAATGGATTCGCTTCTGCTAGGTCCATCCTCTTCTACCATCCTTATCCTGGTTTGAGTAACTAGGTCCAGATGAACTGTAACGTTAGTTAATTTCTCTCTGGGCCCTGATTTCCTATGAGAAAGGAAGCTGAATGACATTTCAAAAGAGCTTTCTGAGATTTATGTTTTTGTATCCGTGGAGGTCTTTCAAGAGCCCGGCATTTTCTCATAACCTGTGGAAGCTCCTTTTGTCTGCCTTTGAACCTATTTATTAGCTGGACAATATTTTTAGGCGAACTGAAAAAAGCAACAGTCTCTAACTAGAAATAGAGAGGAGTTAGGAAAAGTAATAAATCATTTATGGATTTCCAGGTAAGAAATGGTTTCACTTGAAAAAAATTATATATATATATATATATACACACATATATATATACACACATATATATACATATATACATATACATATATACATATATATATATGTATATATATATGACTACATATATGTGTGTGTATACATATGTAGAGAAAGGCATCTATCCTTTTAGTACACTAAAATAACCCTAGTTTTCCCGGACTGCGTTACAGGGAACACAGATATTTTTTTATGTAGTGCAACAAACAAACTTTTAAACTTCAAGTTAAATGCAATCCTACGTGAATCAACATCACAACTCACCCTGCCAGGCCGTTGTGACGTGCACAGCACAACGCTGGCTCTGAAGCAGACAAACAAACATAAGACTCTGGCCCTGCTTTGAAGAGGTTACTGTCTTCATAGAGACACTCAAAATGTGCATATAAGTCTGATTATATCAGTCCCCTTCTGAAAGCCCTAGAATGGTTTCCCACTGCACTCAGGATGGAAAGTCAAAACATGTAGCACATCCCACTAAGTCTTTTAGTCTCATCTCATCCATCACTCTCTGCATGTTCACCCAGGCACATGGGGCAGGGGCAGGGAGGGCTTCTTCACTTCCTCAAATAGACCAAGTTCATTCCGACCCCAGGCCCTTAGCACCTGCTGTTCCCTCTTCCTAGAACCTTCTTCCTCCCACTTTTCCTCCTTCAAGTCTGTCACATAGTCAGTGTATTAGTCAGAGTTCTCCAGAGGAACAGAACCATATAAGATTTATTACAGGAATTGGCACACGAAGTTACAGAGGCCAGAGTCCCATGAACTGCTATTTGCTGAGCTGGAGGAGCCGGAAAGGCGGTGGTGTAATTCAGTCCAAGTCCTAGAGCCTGAGAGCCAGGGGCTGATGGCCTACGCCTGAGTCCAAAAGCTCGAGACCCACCATCACCCCTGTCCAAAAGCAGGAGTAGATGGATGCCTGAGATCAAGCAGAGAAAGTGTGAATTCACCCTTCCTTTGCCTTTTTGTTCTATTCAGGACCTCAAGGGACTGGGAGATGCCTATCCACCTCCGGGAGGGTTCAATTCACCAATTCAAATGCTAATCTCTTCCAGAAACACCCTCACAGACACACCCAGAAATATTGTTTTACCAACTACCTGGGCATCCCTTAGCCCAGTTAAGTTGATACAGAAAAATTAACCGTCACACTCAGAAAAGCCTTCCCCCAACTAATCAGGCTCTTTGCTACCCTGTCTTGTTGCACCCTTTAATTTTCGTTCTTGGTAATAGTTATCAGTTTGTAGTTTATCTGTATTTATATTTATTTCCAGATTTCTATCTATTTCCAGATTTCCCCCACTGAACTATAAACTCCATGGCAGCTGAACTCTTTTGTTCCTTGCTAGCCCAAGCACCATGCCTGGCATACAGTGGGTACGCAATAAATATCTGTTGAGTGAATCAGTAACTGAATAAGTACAAACCTTCACTGGCAGCTCAAGACCAGGTAAGATGCTTGATACGGAATAATTCAGTGAAAGGGACAATTCAGCCACATTTTCTCAACTTGCTACACATGATTTATCTTAATTTCTTATTTTTCCTTTTGTATTCTTCCGAGACATAGAAACATGTGATCATCGGCTCCACTACTCAGCTGACATGTCTGATGCAGCTCTGAGCCTTCAGAATATCAGAGATTCTTGCCGGAAAGTCTTCCCTCTGCTGGCTAAACACTCCCTCCTAGCGCTGGTTCTGCTTTCTGCTTTTTAACATGGGGAGAGTATGGTAAGAAGGTGGATGAAATCAGGAGTTTCTGTAAATTTTCCAGAGGAAAAGCCATTTACAAATTGTAAGTGATTGTTGAACACTGGGCCAAGACCAAAAACCACAGGTACATAGTCCTTTATATTCATCAGATATCATCCAGATATCTCGATGCACTCCATGAACAGTGTCTAGATTTAAGGATTCATCCCAGATTTCAGGAGGGTAGTGGTATTTTTGTCTTTATGCTTAAAGAGAGAGATTACAAACCCCCATTTTCCAGAAGAAGAAATAGAAGTGGCATGCCCAAAGTGACATGGTAAGTTCTAAAGAGTATTAAAAAGCAGGCCAAGTGGCGGATGAGCATTGGACACCCAGGAAATCGTCAGGCATTCGGTTGCATTTATGATGTTCCTTTTGGGGAAAGAAGAAGTCATTTTGCTTTAATGACCATAGTGGCAAGAGTCAGCACCCCGTCAGAACCCCCGGCGAGGGAACAGGTTTGGATGGCAAGGCTTCAGTAGAAAGAGCGACACTGCAGGTGTTGGAGCAGAGCAGTCTCTAACTGCCAGACCAGGTGTTTCCTTCCACCATAGAAAACTGGGGTGGGTCTCTTTTGCAATGCAGTAGCCTGACCACTGCCCACCCCAGTCTTCCATGAAATTATACATATATCACACCAAACTCTTACTCTCCTTCCTCTGTACTAAGTCATGAAGACAGCAAAGCCTAACATTCTTAAAGTCACCTCTAACCTAATCCAGGTCCTGGGGAAGAAAGGGGTAAGAACCAATACCAACACGAAGGAAATGTCCCAGGAATCAGCAGGCCATGGGTAGGCATGAGGGCATGTAGAACTGAGGGTCCTGGGGTGATTGAGAAGAACCTGATGAAGGGAAGGGACTATTTAGAAGGATGTGGGACAAACAGTGCTGGGACAACTGGATAACCACGTGCAGAAGAATGAAGGCGGGCCCCTTCCTTACACCATACACCAATATTAACTTAAAATGGATCACAGACCTAAATGGAGAATGAAATGTAAGAGCTAAGACTATAAAACCCTGAGGAGAAAACCTCTGTGACCTTGCATTAGGCCAAGCATTCTTAGATACAACACCAAAAGCACAAGCAATAAAAGGAAAGATAAATAAATTGGACTTCATCAAAATTAAAAACTTTTGTGCTGCCAACAATACCATCAAGAACTTGAAAAGACAGCCCACAGGATGGGAGAAGATATTTGCAAATTGTATATCTGATAAGAGACCGGTACCCAGAATACATGAAGAGCTCTTACAACTCAATAATAAAAAGATGACACAATTTTAATATAAACAAAGGCATATACCCAGAGAAAACCATAATTCAAAAAGACACATGCACCCAGTGTTCATTACAGCACTACTTACAATAGCCAGGTCATGGAAGCAACTTAAATGCCCATCAACAGACGAATGGATAAAGATGTGGTGCATATATACAATGGAATATTACTCGGCCATAAAAAGGAACGAAATTGGGTCATTTGTAGAGACATGAATGGACCTAGAGACTGTCATACAGAGTGAAGTAAGTCAGAAAGAGAAAAACAAATATCGTATATTAATGCATACATGTGGAATCTAGAAAAATGGTACAGATGAACCAGTTTGCAAGGCAGAAATAGAGACACAGATGTAGAGAACAAATGTGTGGACACCAAGGGGGGAGAGCAGTGTGGGGGTGGGGGGGATGAATTGGGAGATTGGGATTGACATGTATACACTAATATGTATAAAATAGATAACTAATAAGAACCTGCGGTATAAAAAAATAAAATAAAATTCTAAATAAATAAATAAATAAATAAACAAAGGCTCTGAGTAGTCATTTCTTCAAAGGAGATATACAAATGACCAAAAAGCACATGCAAAGATGCTCAGTATCATTAGCCATTAAATAAATGAAAATCAAAGTCACAATAAAATACCACTTCACATCCACTATGATGGTTATAATTTAAAAAATAATAATGGAAAGGAAATGGAGATTTCTGGAGCCAAGTTCCCAGAAGGAAGAGAGGCATGGAGAAGTGAGCCTGACATTCAGCTCCACTTCTCTCCTCAGGCGTTTTCCAATACATAATTGGTGACCAAGAGGCTGAGAAGCTAAACAGGGTTTCTGGAGCTGGGGAGACAAAATTGGGGTTTAGGAGGAGAGGCCCTGTGAAACACCCCAACTTTTGTTAGGACCCCTGAAAGCATCTACTCTAGAATTAAGGACAATGGGAATAAGCCAGCTCTCACAAATACAGAAATGGAACTTCTAATTAGCTCAAATCCAGATTGGATAAAGTAAGCCACCCCTAGCCCATCTGTCTGACAGAATAAGATCACATGATTGTTGAAGTTAAAAAGCAAACAGACAAACAAAAAACAGAAGAATCAACAGATAAACTATTAGAATTAATAGGTGAATTTAGTTAGCAAGGTATGTGGATAAAAGGCCAAGGTACAGAAACCAATTGTATTTCTATATATCACTTAGAAAAAATTTTTTAATGAAATATTTATTACTTGACCATTTGCAATAGCATCACAATATCAAATGTCTGGGAATAAATCCATCAAAAGATATGTGAGACCTTTATACAGAAAACTACAAAATATTACTGAGTGTAATTAGAAAAGACTTAAATAAATGGAGGGATACATCCTGAGTTGGAAGACTCAAGATTGTAAAGATATCAGTTCCCCCCAACATGATCTATAGATTCAATTTATTCCCAATCAAAACCCCAACAGGCTTTGTTTTCCCCCTGAAGTTGACAATCTAAAGCTAAAATTTATATGGAAATACAAATGACCATGAAAAGGCAATAAAATCTTAAATAATAAAACTAAAGGAATTCTATGGCAAGATATCAAGACTGTAAAGCTATAGTAATTAAGACAATGTAATACCGACAAAGGGATAAACAGATTGACCAAAGGACCTAAAAGTAGTCCAGAAACAAACGTTCACACAGTCACGTGATTTGTGATGGAATTGCAATGCAAGGAAGCAAAGATAGCCTTTTCAATAAGTGGTGCTGGGTCAACTGGAAATCTATATGAAGAAAAAAAAAAAGAATCTTGACCCCTACCTCATCCCATACACAAAAATCAGTTCCAGATGAATTGTAAATCTAAATATAAAATGCAAAACAATAAAGCTCCTAGATGAAAACATAGAATACCTACATCACCTTAGACTTCACTAAAATTAAGAACTTCTGTTATATAATACATCCAATAATAGACTTGAATTCACAACATATAAAAACTTCTACAAATCAGTAAGAAAAATGACAGCTAATCCAATTGTAATGAAAAAAACTGTGAATAGGCACTACATAAAAAAGAATATCCAGATGGTTAATAAACATGTGAAAAAGTGCTCAGCATCATTAGTTGTCAGGGAAATGCACATAAAATTGCAGTGAGATAATCACTGAACACCCACCAGAATGGCTAAAATTAGAAAGACTGACAGTACCAACTGTTGGCAAGAATATGGAACATCTGCAAGTTCCATGCTCTGCTGGTGGAAGTATAAATTGCTACAACTCCTTTGGATAACTGTTTGGCAGCCTCTACTTAAACTGAACATATGTATACTCTGCCCGAGCAACTCCACTTCTAGGAATATATGTAACAGATAAATGCACATATGTTCACCAAAAGACATATGTAAGAATGTTCACAGAAGCCCTGTTCCTAGTAGCCAAAATCCAGATATAGCTCAAAGTCCATTAACCATAGAATGGATAAACTATGGTACATTCATACAATAGAATACTACGTAAAATAAACTACAACCACACTCAACAACATGGATGAACGCCACAGAGTGTAACACTGAGTGAAAGGAGCCATTCACAAAACAGACCACACTGTTATGGTTCCGTCTTTATAAAGTTCAAAAAAGGCAAAACGAAGCTAGTGTTAGAAGTCAGACCTGGAGTTACCTTTGCTGGGGGAGCTGATGATTGTACGGATGAACAATGTTTTAGGTCTTGATCCAGGTGCTGACCATGAGTGTGCTCATCTTGTGAAAATTCATTTTGCTATACAGTGATCTGTGCTCTTTTCTGTAGAGATGTTATACTCAAAACCTATTTTTAAATTATTGTTGCTAGATTGTACTAGTTTTGTCTGTGTTTACTTTGTATAAGAACTATGAGGAACGGAGACCTTCAAGATGGCAGAGGAGTAAGATGTGGAGATCACCTTCCTCCCCACAGATACATCAGAAATACGTCTACATGTGGAACAACTCCTACAGAACACCTGCTGAACGCTGGCAGAAGACCTCAGACCTCCCAAAAGGCAAGAAACTCCCCCACATACCTGGGTAGGGCAAAAGAAAAAACAACAAACAGAGACAAAAGAATAGGGACGGGACCTGCACCAGTGGGAGGGAGCTGTGAAGGAGGAAAGGTTTCCACACACTAGGAAGGCCCTTCGCGGGCGGAGACTGCGGGTGGCAGAGGGGGGAAGCTTCGGAGCCACGGAGGAGAGCGCAGCCACAGGGGTGCGGAGGGCAAAGCGGAGAGACTCCCGCACAGAGGATCGGTGCCGACCTGCACTCACCAGCCAGAGAGGCTTGTCTGCTCACCCACCGGGGCGGGCGGGGGCTGGGAGCTGAGGCTCGGGCTTCGGAGGTCAGACCCCAGGGAGAGGACTGCGGTTGGCTGCGTGAACACAGCCTGAAGGGGCTAGTGCGCCACAGCTAGCCAGGAGGGAGTCCGGGAAAAAGTATGGACCTGCCGAAGAGGCAAGAGACTTTTTCTTGCCTTTTTGTTTCCTGGTGCGCGAGGAGAGGGGATTCAGAGTGCTGCTTAAAGGAGCTCCAGAGACGGGCGCGAGCCGCGGCTATCAGCGTGGACACCAGAGACGGGCATGAGACACTAAGGCTGCTGCTGCCGCCACCAAGAAGCCTGTGAGCAAGCACAGGTCACTGTCCACACCTCCCCACCCGGGAGCCTGTGCAGCCCGCCACTGCCAGGGTCCCGTGATCCAGGGACAACTTCCCCAGGAGAACGCACGGCGCGCCTCAGGCTGGTGCAATGTCATGCTGGCCTCTGCCGCCGTAGGCTCACCCCACATCCGTACCCCTCCCTCCCCCCGGCCTGAGTGAGCCAGAGCCCCCCAATCAGCTGCTCCTTTAACCCCCTCCTGTCTGAGCAAAGAACAGATGCCCTCAGGCGACCTACACGCAGAGGCAGGGCCAAATCCAAAGCTGAACCCCGGGAGCTGTGCGAAAAAAGAAGAGAAAGGGAAATTTCTCCCAGCAGCCTCAGGAGCAGCGGATTATATCTCCACAATCAACTTGATGTACCTGCATCTCTGGAATACCTGAATAGACAACGAATCATCCCAAATTGAGGTGGTGGAGTTTGGGAGCAACTGTAGACTTGGGGTTTGCTGTATGCTACTGACCAGTTTCTGATTTTTATGTTTATGTTAGTTTAGTTTTTAACGCTTGTTATCATTGGTGGATTTGTTTATTGGTTTCGTTGCTCTCTTCTTTTTTTTTCTCTTTTTTATTACTTTTAAAATTGTTTTGTTTTAATAATATATTTTTTAATTTTTAATTTTAATTACTTTATTTATTTTAATTAATTTATCTTTTCTTTCATTCTTTTTTTTTCTCCCTTTTCTTCTGAGCCATGTGGCAGATAGGGTCTTGGTGCTCTGGCTGGGCGTCAGGCCTGTGCCTCTGAGATGGGAGAGCCGAGTTCAGGACATTGGCCCACCAGAGACCTCCCGGCTCCACATAATATCAAAAGGCGAAAGCTCTCCCAGAGATCTCCATCTCAAGGCTAAGACCCAGCTCCACACAACGACCAGCAAGCTACAGTGCTGGACACCCCATGCCAAACAACTAGCAAGACAGGAACACAGCCCCATCCATTAGCAGAGAGGCTACCTAAAGTCATAATAAGGTCACAGTCACCCCAAAACACACCACTGGACGCAGTCCTGCCCACCAGAAAGACAAGATCCAGCCTCATCCACCAGAACACAGGCACCAGTCCCCTCCACCAGGAAGCCTACACAACCCATTGAACCAACCTTACCCACTGGGGGCAGACACCAAAAACAACAGGAACTATAAACCTGCAGCCTGCGAAAAGGAGACCCCAAACACAGTAAGTTAAGCAAAATGAGAAGACAGAGAAACACGCAGCAGATGAAGGAGCAAGGCAAAAACCCACCAGACCTAACAAATGAAGAGGAAACAGGCAGTCTACCTGAAAAAGAATTCAGAATAATGATAGTAAAGATGATCCAAAATCTTGGAAATAGAATGGAGAATATACAAGAAACATTTAACAAGGACCTAGAAGAACTAAAGAGCAAATAAACAATGATGAACAACACAATAAATGAAATTAAAAATTCTATAGAAGGAATCAATAGCAGAATAACTGAGGCAGAAGAACAGATAAATGACCTGGAAGATAAAATAGTGGAAATAACTACCACAGAGCAGAATAAAGAAAAAAGAATGAAAATAATTGAGAACATTCTCAGAGACCTCTGGGACAACGTTAAACACACCAACATTCGAATTATCGGGCTCCCAAAAGAAGAAGAGAAAAAGAAAGGGACTGAGAAAATATTTGAAGATATTATAGTTGAAAACTTCCCTAATATGGGAAAGGAATAAGTCAATCAAGTCCAGGACGTGCAGAGAGTCCCATACAGGATAAATCCAAGGAGAAACACGCCAAGACACATATTAATCAAACTATCAAAAATTAAATACAAAGAAAAAATATTAAAAGCAGCATGGGAAAAACAACAAGTCACATACAAGGGAATCCCCATAAGGTTAACAGCTGATCTTTCAGCAGAAACTCTGCAAGCCAGAAGGGAGTGGCAGGACATATTTAAAGTGATGAAAGGGGAAAACCTACAACCAAGAATACTCTACCCAGCAAGTATTTCATTCAGATTCGACAGAGAAATAAGAACCTTTACAGACAAGCAAAAGCTAGGAGAATTCAGCACCACCAAACCAGCTTTACAACAAATGCTAAAGGAACTTCTCTAGGCAGGAAACACAAGAGAAGGAAAAGCCCTACAATAACAAGCCCAAAACAATTAAGAAAATGGTAATAGGAACATACATATCAATAACTACCTTAAATGGAAATGGATTAAATGCTGCAACCAAAAGACACATACTGGCTGAATGGATACAAAAAGAAGATCCGCATATATGCTGTCTACCAGAGACCCACTTCAGACCTAGGGACACATACAGACTGAAAGTGAGGGGATGGAAAAAGATATTCCATGCAAATGGAAATCAAAAGAAAGCTGGAGTAGTAATTCTCATATCAGACAAAAGAGACTTTAAAATAAAGACTGTTACAGAGGCGAAGAAGGACACTACAGAATGATCAAATGATCAATCCACGAAGATATAACAATTGTAAATATTTTTGCACCCAACATAGGAGCACCTCAATACATCAGGCAAATGTTAACAGCCATAAAAGGGAAAGTCGACAGTAACACAATCATAGTAGGGGACTTTAACACCCCAATCTCACCAATGGACAGATCATGAAAATGATAATAAATAAGGAAACACAAGCTTTAAATGACACATTAAACAGGATATTTATAGGACGTTCTGTCCCAAAACAACAGAATACACATTCTTCTCAAGTGCTCATGGAACATTCTCCAGGATAGATCACATCTTGTGTCACAAATCAAGCCTTGGTAAATTTAAGAAAATTGAAATCATATCAAGTATCTTTTCCAACCACAACGCTATGAGACTAGATATCAACTACAGGAAAAAGTCTGTAAAAAATACAAACACATGTAGGCTAAACATCACACTACTAAATAACCAACAGATGACTGAAGATATCAAAGAGGAAATCAAAAGATACCTAGAAACAAATGACAATGAAAACATGACGACCCAAAACCTATAAGATGCAGCAAAAGCAGTTCTAAAAAGGAAGTTTATACAAATACAATCCTACCTCAAGAAACAAGAAACATCTCAAATAAACAACCTAAACTTACATCTAAAGCAATTAGAGAAAGAAGAACAAAAAAAACCCCAAAGTTAGCAGAAGGAAAGAAATCATAAAGATCAGATCAGAAATAAGTGAAAAAGAAATGAAGGAAACAATAGCATAGATCAATAAAACTAAAAGCTGGTTCTTTGAGAAGATAAACAAAATTGATAAACCATTAGCCAGACTCATCAAGAAAAAAAGGGAGAAGACTCAAATCAATAGTATTAGAAATGAAAAAGGAGAAGTAACATCTGACACTAGAAATACAAAGGATCATGAGAGATTACTACAAGCAACTATATGCCAATAAAATGGACATCCTGGAAGAAATGGACAAATTCTTAGAAAAGCACAATCTTCCAAAACTGAACGAGGAAGAAATAGAAAATATAAACAGACCAATCACAAACACTGAAATTGAGACTATAATTAGAAATCTTCCTGCAAACAAAAGCCCAGGACCAGATGGCTTCACAGGCGAATTCTATCGAACATTTAAAGAGCTAATACCTATTCTTCTCAAACTCTTCCAAAATATAGCAGAGGGAGGAACACTCCCAAATTCATTCTATGAGGCCACAATCACCCTGATACCAAAACCAGATAAAGATGTCACAAAGAAAGAAAACTACAGGCCAATATCACTGATGAACATAGATGCAAAAATCCTCGACAAAATACTAGCAAACAGAATCCAACAGCATTAAAAGGATAATACACCATGATCAAGTGGGGTTTATCCCAGGGTTGCCAGGATTCTTCAGTATATGCAAATCAATCAATGTGATAAACCACATTAACAAACTGAAGGATAAAATCCATATGATAATCTCAATAGGTGCAGAAAAAGCTTTTGACAAAATTCAACACCCATTTATGAAAAAAACCCTCCAGAAAGTAGGCATAGAGGGAACTTACCTCAACATAATAAAGGCCATATATGACAAACCCACAGCCAACGTCGTTCTCAATGGTGAAAAACTGAAACCATTTCCTCTAAAATCAGGAACAAGGCAAGGTTGTCTACTCTCACCACTATTATTCAACATAGTTTTGGAAGTTTTAGCAATCAGAGAAGAAAAAGAAATAAGAGGAATCCAAATTGGAAAAGAAGTAAAGCTGTCACTGTTTGCAGATGACATGATACTATACATAGAGAATCCTAAAGATGCTATCAGACAACTACCAGAGCTAATCAATGAATTGGGTAAAGTAGCAGGATACAAAATTAATGCACAGAAATCTCTTGCATTCTATACATTAATGATGAAAAATCTGAAAGAGAAGTTAAGAAAACACTCCCATTTACCACTGCAACAAAAAGAATAAAATACCTAGGAATAAACCTACCTAGGGAGACAAAAGACCTGTATGCAGAAAACTATAAGACACTGATGAAAGAAATTAAAGATGATACAAACAGATGGAGAGATATACCATGTTCTTCGATTGGAAGAATCAACATTGTGAAAATGACTATACTACCCAAAGCAATCTACAGATTCAATGCAATCCCTATCAAACTACCACTGGCATTTTTCACAGAACTAGAACAAAAAATCTCACAGTTTGTATGGAAACACAAAAGACCCTGAATAGCCAAAGCAATCTTGAGAAAGAAAAATGGAGCTGGAGGAATCAGGCTCCTGGACTTCAGAGTATACTGCAAAGCTACAGTAATCAAGACAGTATAGTACTGACACAAAAACAGAAATATAGATCAACGGAACAGGTTAGAAAGCCCAGAGATAAACCCACGCACATATGGTCACCTTATCTTTGATAAAGGAGGCAAGAATATACAATGGAGAAAAGACAGCCTCTTCAATAAGTGGTGCTGGGAAAACTGGACAGCTACATGTAAAAGAAAGAATTTAGAACACTCTCTAATACCATATACAAAAATAAACTCAAAATGGATTAAAGACCTAAGTGTAAGGCCAGACACCATAAAACTCTTAGAGGAAAACATAGGCAGAACACTCTATGACATAAATCATAGCAAGATCCTTTTTGACCCACCTCCTAGAGAAATGGAAATAAAAACACAAATAAACAAATGGGACCTAATGAAACTTAAAAGCTTTTGCACAGCAGAGGAAACCATAAACAAGACGAAAAGACAACCCTCAGAATGGGACAAAATATTTGCAAGCGAAGCAACTGACAAAGGATTAATCTCCAAAATATAGAAGCAGCTCGTGCAGCTCAATATCAAAAAAACAAACAACCCAATCCAAAAATGGGCAGAAAACCTAAGTAGCCATTTCTCCAAAGAAGATATACAGATTGCCAACAATCACATGAAAGAATGCTCAACATCATTAATCATTAGAGACATGCAAATCAAAACTACAATGAGATATCATCTCACACTGGTCAGAATGGCCATCATCAAAAAATCTACAAACAATAAATGCTGGAGAGGGTGTGGAGAAAAAGGAACCCTCTTGCACTGTTGGTGGGAATGTAAATTGATACAGCCACTATGGAGAACAGTATGGAGGTTCCTTAGAAAACTAAAAATAGAACTACCATATGACCCAGCAATCCCCCTACTGGGCATATACCCTGAGAAAACCATAATTCAAAAAGAGTCATGTACCACAGTGTTCATTGCAGCTCTATTTACAATAGCCAGGACATGGAAGCAACCTAAGTGTCCACCGACAGATGAATGGATAAAGAAGATGTGGCACATATATACAATGGAATATTACTCAGCCATAAAAAGAAACGAAATTGAGTTATTTGTAGTGAGGTGGATGGACCTAGAGTCTGTCATACAGAGTGAAGTAAGTCAGAAAGAGAAAAACAAATACCATATGTTAACACATATATATGGAATCTAAAAAAATGGTTCTGGTGAACCTAGGGGCAGGACAGGAATAAAGACACAGACGTAGAGAATGGACTTGAGGACACAGGGAGGGGGAAGGGTAAGCTGGGACGAAGTGAGAGAGTGGCATGGACATATATACACTACCAAATGTGAAATAGATAGTTAGTGGGAAGCAACCACAAAGCACAGGGAGATCAGCTCAGTGCTTTGTGACCACCCACAGGGGTGGGTTAGGGTGGGTGGGAGGTAGATGCAAGAGGGAGGATATATGGGGATATATGTATATGTATAGCTGATTCACTTTGTTATAAAGCAGAAATTAACACACCACTGTGAAGCAATTATACACTAATAAAGATGTTAAAAAGAAAAAAGAACTATGAGGATAGGACAATAATATCCAGTCATGTTAATACATATTTAAATTATGTTATAATAAAAATAATTTTAAAGACTTGGGGGGAAGGTTAATATATGGGAATCATTTTTTAACACTTTGGTTGAATTTTAGATATTACAGCCAAATGATACAAGTAAAACGTTCAGGAAATTAAACATCTTAAATTCTCTCCACCTCCCTCCCTCCCACAACCTTCTGCTTTTGTTGTTGTTGTTAGTTATATTTTACTTTGTCATTTTATAACATTTACATCCTATTCAATAATCACAACTTCATGGCTGTTCTATTTGTTCCAGTTTGAATCATTCACTCCTTACCACCGATTTTTTTTTCATTCAACTTTTTCATTCTTGAATTCATCAAAGCACGAGACCATCATTCAATATCTGAAATAAAAAAGACATACCTGGAGCGATCGCTGTATTAGGGTCTCTCCCAGCAGACCAGACTCTTGATCTCACCTAGGGGTTGGGGGAAGGTGGAGCTTGGGGACATACCTGGATGACATCATTGGGTGAGACAGTTGTTGATTGGCTGGCACTCAGAGGTTTTTTTTTTTTAATAAATGTATTTATTTATTTATTTTTGGCTGCTTTGGGTCTTCGTCGCTGTGCGTGGGCTTTCTCTAGTTGCGGTGAGCAGGGGCTATTCTTCCTTGTGGTGCACGGGCTTCTCATTGCAGTGGCTTCTCTTGTTGCGGAGGACTGGCTCTAGGAGCACGGGCTTCAGTAGTTGTGGTGTGCGGGCTCAGTAGTTGTGGCTCGCAGGCTCTAGAGCGCAGGCTCAAGAGTTGTGGCTCACGGGCTTAGTTGCTCCGCGGCATGTGGGATCTTCCCGGACCAGGGTTCGAACCAGTGTCCCCTGCATTGGCAGGTGGATTCTTAACCACTGCGCCACCAGGGAAGCCCCCAGAGGTGTGTTTATTGGAGCGAGTCCCTCTCTGCTTGGCCAACTTTCCAAAGGCAGGCGACGGCACCCACCCAATGGTCGACTTGTAAAAGCCTGTTCCCTGAATTCCCGTGTTGTTGGTCCATTGATGGGTTTAAGATCGGGGATATATCTCAAATCTCCTCAAAGTACAATGGATCCGTTTTCTTGCCATTTTATCATCTCATTTTTGAGTTCCCTTTTCCTTTGGGTATTTTTTCCCTCTCGACTGAGTTGTTCATTTATCTTTACATGCTCTGTCCCTCTCATTCTTTTCCTTTCCTTTCCTGTAGTATTTTATACATTTACCATGTCATTTCCTTTCATCTTTTCCATGCTTAACATGGGCAATTTCATCCAGACGTTCTACATCAAACAGACTTGCACCCTGTGAAACAATCATGTATTTTGTTTGGTCCACTTGGTATTTCTACAAAATGCAAATTTGTTACCAACATTTAAAAATTAGGAGGTTCCACATAAAATTCCACAGTTTTAGTTTCTCTTGAAAAAAAATCATAAGACATGACAACACTGGACTTACCTTCTCAGAGAGCAACAATCAGCTAGAGACTCTTTACACTGGCAGTTCTTAATCTTTAGTGACCATCAGGACCTTCTGGGGAGCTTGTTAAAACAGTTTTTCCTAGGCTCCACCCACAGAGTTTCTTTGAGAAATTTGCATTTCTAACAAGTTCCCAGCTGATGCTGATGTGCTGGGGCCCACACTTTAAGACCCACTGATTAAGGTGAAGCTTCTGCTCTCTAGTTACCATGGACCACACCGCTCCCTATGGCCTTACACCTAACCAGCATCACTTATTTATAGCACCTGCCTGGCCCCTGTAGGCAGTTATATTTATAATACCTGTGATCTGGTCGTCCATAGTCCAAACTGCTGTTGGAAGGCTGCAGAGTGTGTATTACCCCATTTTCCCAGCCTAAAGGCACAGAGAGTTCTGATAGGGCCGTGGAGGTTTTTACTGAAGGTCCTCGGCTCCCCTGTTGACGTGAGGTTTTATACACATCCTGTACCAGGAGATGAATCTTATTTCCGTGAGCGGGTACCTGCAGGGGAGCACTCACCAGGTTTTGATGGGTCACTGGGAAACAGCCGATCTGCTGGTTTTCTTGCCTCTGCTGAGGTCTCAAGAACTCACAATACTCTTCACTTTTCCTTTAGGCTGCCTATTTACTCTCCAGGGCTTTTTTTTCCCTTTATATTGCTGGATAGTAGTGAGAATTCTCAGGATTTTCTTACCAGCCTCCTTTCCTTGAAACACCATCTGGCAGAAGTTTGGGTAGGTAGGTCTTCTCTGTTCTACACCAGAGTCTTCTATTTATTTTCTTGTCCACCACATTTTAAAGTTTTAAAGACTCTTGCTAGAATTTGTACCTCTTCCTTAGCTTGTTTGCTATGGAGCATTTTTGCTTGGTTTTGACACTTTTTTGTGAGGTCTTCAGGAAGGAAGAGTCTGTGGTCCAGCTTCCTTGAACCATATTTATGGGGAAGTCCAGCTCTGGATCATTGTATGGACCTATTTTAAATGGTCAACCTCTTTCTAAATTTGTGTCTTACCCCCAGAGAATCTAATGAAATTAGTCTGGGGTGAGCCCTGGCTATCAGGATCTTTAAAAACTCCCGGGTTATTCTAACATGCAGCAAAAGTTGAGAACCACTGCTATAGCTCAGTGCTTTTCCAATTTTAAAGTGCATACACATTACTGAGGGCCTACTTAAAATTCGGAGTCTGAATCAGAAGGTCTGGGATGTCGCTCAAGAGTCTGCACTACTAACGAGCTTCCAATGCTTCTGCTGGTGGTGGTCCTTGGACCGCACCTTGTAGCAAGCTTCTGGAATTAACTTAGCTAATAATCTTGCCTGGACAGTCTTGGTCCCTCATGTCCTCAGACACACAGTGGCCTCATCCACCCTCTCAGTGCACAGACACCCTGCCTGAAGCAACATACAGTCATGTATATAGACTGTTCCTTTTTGAAAGTGCTCCAGACTTGGGTGGCAGTGAGTTCTAATTTCAGAGACTAAGTTCTCAAATACTTAGTGTTCGAAGAAGGACATATAAGAGTTAGAAGCGGGACTTCCCTGGTGGCGCAGTGGTTAAGAATCCACCTGCCAATGCAGGGGACACGGGTTCAAGCCCTGGTCCAGGAAGATCCCACATGCTGCAGAGCAACTAAGCCCGTGCGCCACAACTACTGAGCCTGCACTCTAGAGCCCGCGAACCACAACTACTGAGCCCTCTTGCCATAAGTACTGAAGCCTGTGCACCTAGAGCCTATGCTCCACAACAAGAGAAGCCACCACAATGAGAAGCCCACGCACCACAACGAAGAGTAGCCCCAGCTCTCCGCAACTAGAGGAAGCCCACACGCAGCAACGAAGACCCAGTGCAGCCAAAAATAAATTACTTTTTTTTAAAAAAGAGTTAGAAGCATCCCCTTAAATCCTACCTCAGAACAGACATAAGTTGTTTTTACCCGGGTACCTGGCATTTGTCATCACTTCTCCCAAGCATGTATAGGGCCACACAAGCAGAAACGGCATTGCCCGTGTGGCCCCAGTGCCCTGCAATGAGAGGCACAGGGGCAAGGTGAAGCCAGAGAGTGAGGAACAGTGAGCAACGTTGCCATCATCTCCGGAGCCGATGGAACCGAGGCACCTGACTGCACTTTATTAAGTGTGAAAGACAAGGTGAGATCACAAAAACAGGGATTATTGGGAACGCTTGTGGTAAAGCTGAGAGTGGATGCAAAACCTGGGATCGGTGCCAAACTGTGTTACCGGAATTCCACCAGAAGATGGCGCGGTTGGCTCGAGGAACATAACATGTCCGTAACGATGCGGTGTGGATTTTGTTTCAGCCCTACTTCAGGGACTAATCCTTAAACAGGTGGATTGAAAATAATAGGAGTGAAAAATCAGGGCTGCTAGAAGCTGCCTTTCATCTAGCCAGGAACCTTTGCATCCGGAACAATCTAGCAATGTCTAAGGGGCATCCGGGTCACTCTTGTTTACACGACAGAAAGATCCCTAGAGGAGTTGTGTGCCCACTGGACTAGTGAAAATGAAATCTTTTTCTACAAACAGTAGTAGAATCCTTCTGTGAAGTGAAAAAAAAAAAAACTTTTTTTGTTTTTAAACTGCTTTTCAAAGTTATTATGCATTGAGGGCTTGTGTAAATGGAAATGTGTTTAGTGCTTGAAGTCATTTTTCACTTATCTTTCTAACAGCCCTATGGCATTATTATCCCCATTTTACAGGTGGGGAAACTGAGGGCTGAAGCTATTAAAGCAGCTTGTCCAAATGATGAAGCTAAGACTTGAACTCAGTTTGATCTGTCCCCAAATCCTGTGAACCTAACCACTGTGCTATATTAACTTCCCAATCAATATTCATTCACAAATGCACATGTCCACACAGTGGTCTTTCTTAGTCTGATATTCTTGACTTTCAGCAAAAACATCTTTCATGACACAGTGTGATAAGGGAAGAATAGGTACTCTAGCTGCCCATAACAGAGGCACCTAACCTGTTCTTGAGCAGTACAAATTCCCTGGCACATCTTTACCTTTCTCTCCTTCCTAGTACTTCTTTATAGCATGAAATGTCCTCAGCTGCCTCTATTACCCCCAAGCTCAGCCTTCTCACAACCACCTAGGCAGTGACCTGCAACCAGTAACTAAACTCCCTCTGCTTCCTTCCCAGGCCTGTTTCTCCTCACCAACTCCCAAATCAATTTACTTTCCCTCAGTAAACTAATCTGTGAAATGGAAAGCAAGCTGGTTGCATTCATTCTTACTAAAGTATATATGACTGATGGTCACTGTAGTATATTATCTAAACAAGAAGTGTTTGGCTTTGGGTCTAAAGGGATATTCAGTGATGATATTTCAGACTTCATGCTTGCTTATATCGCAATACTTTGCCTATTCAAGGAGACAGACCCTGAGGAGAAGACAAAAGGCAGGGAGAAAGGATAAGACCAGCAATTAAAAAGAATCAATTAGGAATTATGAAATTACACACACACTTGGTGCTGAACATTCAATGATAATGAGAAAAGCTAAGAAGAAAGCTCTCTCCTAGGCTCGTTTCATGGTCTGAACATGATATGGTCCCATTTATTTATTTATTTTTTATTTATTTCTCAAGTGGGAAAGGATAGACTAATTAAGAAGCAAAGAAACCTGAGAATAGCCAAGCGCTCTTTCCCCTAAAGAGTCATTGTATATTCAGCTTAAATATTAGCTCACTTTCTATTGACGTAATGGCAGTGTTCTTAAAGAGATTTTATGTAAGTGCACTTGGAAAGCTGGAAAGCTAGTTATTTAATGTTATCCTATGGTGAATTCTTTATTGAAATAAATACTTGTTACCAAAAAAAAAAAAGAAAAAAAAAAGAAAAACCTGAGAAAATCATTGGCCATTTTAAGACTAGTATAAACTATTCCAGGGTGACCAAATAGCCCTAGTTTTCTTCATATTAAAAAAAGAAAAAAACTAGCTAATAAATGTGAAAGGAATGATATAACTTGAAAATCTCCATTTTTCAACCCCTAATGAAATACCTGATTCAGGCAACACAGTTGGTAGAGGAAACCACTGTGTGAAAGGTTGAGGGGAAAGATTGAAGGAGACGTTTGCAGTGGAGAGGCCTGGCGGGCATCACTCGAAGCCTGGCGGGCATCACTTGACCCCACTGACCTTGCTTAGTGGGATGAAAGACCCACCGTGTGTTTTCTGAAATGATGCAGTAAGAGGTACCCAGTATGTCCTACGGACTCTCACCCAAATATCTGAACCCATATCAAATTAGCTTCTAGAAGTCACTTCTACTCTGCAGGAAATATAGAGGATACAGGAACAAATAAATGACTCCACAGGAAGCAAATATGCAAATTTAGAATGGAGACACTCTGCTGAATAATGGCTGGCAGTGGACTCAGTTTCCTCGAAAAAGGAGAAAGCGTCCGCTCTAAAACAGAGAGTCTTTAAGAAACATAGGAACCAAATGCAGTATGTGGACCCTGAATCAAACAAACTGACGGTAAAGGGAGAGAGAGAGGTGAGACAAATGGGGGAATTTTTACAAGATCTAGGTATTTGATGATACCAAGGAATTACCGTTACTTTCATCAGATATGGTAATGGCATTCCACTGATGTATGAAAACATCCATCTTTTAGAGGTGTTGACTGAAGTATATAAGAGTAAAATGACATTATTTGCCTTAAAATCTTAATCAAAAGGAGGATGAGGGGCTTCCCTGGTGGCGCAGTGGTTGAGAATCTGACTGCCAATGTAGGGGACACGGGTTCGAGCCCTGGTCTGGGAAGATCCCACATGCCGCGGAGCAACTAAGGCCGTGCGCCACAACTACTGAGCCTGCGCGTCTGGAGCCTGTGCTCCGCAACAAGAGAGGCCGCGATAGTGAGAGGCCCGCGCACCGCGATGAAGAGTGGCCCCCGCTTGCCGCAACTAGAGAAAGCCCTCGCACAGAAACGAAGACCTAACACAGCCATAAATAAATAAATAAATAAAAATTTTTTTTAAAAAAAAAAAGGAGGATGAAATGGGATATATGAATCAAGCGTGGCATAATCTTCATCATGGCTTAATCTTGGTGATGTGTGTACTGGGGTTCACTTTACTATTCTCTATACATGTTTTTTTGTTTCATAATAAAAAGATTTTTTAATAATCAAAAAGTAAAAAGGCATGATATTGGGTGGGACAAAAGAAAATTCAGTAGATCAGTGAGGTCATTTTCAGCTTTGATGGGACACACCCAGGGCCGACAATAGAGCTCCATCAGTGTTAAGCCAGGACCCAAATGTCCCCCTTATCAAACTGCATCGCATTTATCCATCTCAGGACAAATGGCGCCCTCAGCCTGGTTAGCATTGGATTGTGCACCTCCAAGCACTTCAGCGGAATGCACTGCAAGCAACTTGCTCCCTAAGGCATTCACCTATGAATCTGGGTGGCTGGCAGGGAGTTCTGCCAGCCTTGAGCTTAGGTCGGGGACCTGCTCAAAGCCACCTGTACCCCCAGAACTCCGAGAAAGAAATGCTCACTGATGCCGACGGCTCTAAAACATGAAAGAGGCTCACTCCCACTCCTAATAAGAGAATGAGAGTTAAACACGCTGAGATTTTCAGGTTGTGGAAAATCAGGACCATTGAAAACACACTTGCCAAAGATATAGGGAAATGGATATTCTCAGACTTCAGTAGTGGGAGTATAAACTGGAACAATACCTATGGGGGACAATTTGCAGCACCTAGTAAGATCACAAATGCATATGCCCTTTGGCCCAGGAATTCCTCTTCTATGAATTTATCCAATTTACACTTGCCACCAACTCAATCCACATTTGTCTAAGGTTACGCATTGCCGCATTGCACGTAACAGTAGATGACTGGAAACCGTAAATACCTATCAGAAGGGGACCGCTAAATAAATTATACAACAGCTACACACAATGGAATACTATGTAACTTTTTTAAAATGAAGAAATCATATCAAACTGTCTACAAGACATATTAAGTGAGAAAAAAAGCAAGATAAAGCAACTGTGTATACAGTATGCAATCATTTCTGTAGAACAGGAAATAAAGAATACCTCTGCTCATGTGTGCATAAAATACTTCTGGGAGGATGCCCAAAACACATTAAACTGTATTAAGACTGGTCACCTTCCTGTAGCTGGGAGGAGGGAGAATTTTCTCTTGACCTTTTTTTTTTTTAATAAATTTATTTATTTTATTTATTTATTTTTGGCTGTGTCAGGTCTTTGTTGCTGCGTGCGGGCTTTTTCTAGTTGCGGTGAGCGGGGCTACCCTTCGTTGTGGTGCACAGGCTTCTCATTGCAGTGGCTGCTCTTGTTGCGGAGCACGGGCTCTAGGTGCATGGTCTTCAGTAGTTGTGGCATGTGGGCTCAGTAGTTGTGGCTCACGGGCTCTAGAGCGCAGGCTCAGTAGTCGCAGTGCACGGGCTTCTCATTGTGGTGGCTTCTCTTGTTGTGGAGCACGGGCTCTAAGTGCACGGGCTTCAGTAGTTGCAGCACATGGGCTAAGTAATTGTGGCTTGCAGGCTCTAGAGCACAGGCTCAGTAGTTGTGGCGCAAGGGCTTAGTTACTCCGCGGAATGTGGGATCTTCCTGGACCAGGGATCGAACCCGTGTCCCCTGCATTGGCTGGCGGATTCTCAACCCCTGCACCACCAGGGAAACCCTCTCTTGACTTTTCTTTTAAACTCTGTAAATGTATCACCTGTTCAAAAAGTAAAGATAATAATTTCCTAATAACAAACAAAAAGGCTTCAGTTGACTCTGAGACCAAGCTTATAGAGAAACAATAGTTATTTAGATTCAGGGCTGGGCTGGACCAGAGCCCCAGAGAGCTGGAAAACGTCCCTGCTGGAACGTGGGCCACCAGGCAAGGTAAAGAACAAAACCCAGTTCAAGCCCCTATAAGGGTAATGTATAATCCATTTTAAATCAAATTAAAGCCAAGTCACGATAGTTGGTCAAACTAATGCCAGGTTCATCTTGTGCTCAGAATGGAGTCTCCAGGGATGAAGGTCTCTGAAATCCTGGGGAGGGGGCTCTGGAAGCTAGCTGGACTTGTCCAAGCCCCAAAGCCTAGCGATCCGAGTGCCAGCAAAACTGCCAGGGTCCAGGCTGTGCAATGCAGCTCTCAGGAAGCCCAGCCCCACCCCCCAGCCAGCTGTGTGACCCTCCAGCAAGTGACTCCAGTGACTGTAGACCCTTCTGCTGAGTAAATGCACATACAAAGAAGGAAACAATGAAACCGTGTGCGGTGGAATCCAGGTCATTTTTCAAACATGACAGTTCAAATACAGACAGCACCTGTTTTTTAAATCTATAAGACACGTACCAGTAAAAAAAAAGAAATAGAAATAGAAAAACAAAAGTATCTACCTGGTAGGGCTGTTGTGAAGATAAACGGGTCAATACACGCATATAGTAAGAGTTGAAAGAAAGCTTAGCTATCATTATCAGGAAGAAAAAGATGGGACTTGGAAACACATAAAGATCAGAGTATCTGTAGCATCTGTTCTGCTTGCTGGCTGTCCGGCACCATAAAGGGCGAACAGGTGTATGTGTATACTACACCACACCCTGTGACCACTCTGAAGGACAGGATGTAGGACCTGGGGGCTGAAAGTGGCCCCCTGGGTCACCAGATGTCCCTGGGGTAGTCCCTCTTAGCTCACTGTATGCATTTCTCTGCTCCTTCCCAGGCACACAGAAAGCTGTAATTCCCAGCCCCTTGTCCTTAAGTGAGGCCACGAGACCAGATCCTGCCAATGAAATATGAGCAGAGGAGGGGCCCTAAAAAGCTCTCTCTTCTCCCAACACAAAAGCCCCATGTTGAGATGGCAGAGCCACAGGGGAGGAGGAAACGGAATCCTCACGTCAGAACCTACAGAGCTGCCAAACCCCTGGCACAATTACATGGGCTTGAACTTTTATGTGGTAAGCCACCAACATTTTGGAGTTTGTCTCTTACTTCAGCATGGCTTAGACTAAGCTGACTGATACGGCCCCCAACCCCTAGAGGCTCTAAAGGTAGCCTGGGGCACCTACACGTATTTTCAGTCAGGTTACATGAGCTCATGGAATGTTTTTGCTTTTAGAGGGAATTTGATCAATGAGGTGTGGTGACATTGGTTCGCTTTCAGGCTGGCCAGAATTCACAGGCTGTTTGTAGTACATGTCATTTGCTCAGGTAAACAAGATCTTTCAATATATTAGGTCCACAGTGACATGAGTTGTTAAAACACAACTTTTGGTACCAAAAAAAGAAAAACAAAATGTTGGGAAACATAGATTTGCTTCCCTCTCCTTTTAGAGATAAAAACAGACTCAGAGGGAATCGTGGGGACTAGTCCCACATCACACCTAAGGCCTTCCGAGGAGCGAGTTCCCAGGTCAGAGCAGAGAGTAGGAGATAAGGAGCCCTCACTACTTAGATCCACCTGGTCAGGGTCAGCGGTCACCCTGGGCTTTCAGGACCAAAGAAAATGCCTCCCCGCTTGAGCGCAAGATTTAGGAAACTAAATGCTCTGGGTAAGCCGGTCCCAAATTCAGCTGCAGGAACCAGGCACAAATGAGTGAGACCAAGGCAGGCACCAACCAATCTGTCTCGGTGCAATATTGCCAGATATCCCACTTTTTCTAGAAGAGCTCCAAAACCTTGTTATATGTGAGGCCTCCCAATTTTTAAATGTTGGCAGTCATTTGAAAATGAAAATAAAAACTCCATACTGGTCAAACAAAATACATCTGAGGGCTGGATGTCCTTCAGCCCAATATAAAACCTCAGCTCTCCTGTTTCCTTGACTGTAAGGGTATGACCACAGCCATGGCCACAGTCAGGCCACAAAAGCATTGTTCTGGTAGAGTTGCCAGATTTAGCAAATTAAAGCACAGGATACCCAGTTAAATTGGACTTCAGGTAAACAATGAGTAGTTTTTTTAGTACAAGTATATACAGGTGATACTTATATTGAAGTATTATACTTATATAAATACTTATATTGAAGTAATGAATACCTTTATAAATATTGCCTGGGATATACTTATACATACTGTATAAATATTTATACATATATACATTATACACTTCCCCGGTGGTCCAGTGGTTAAGAATCCGTCTTGCACTGCTGGAGACACTGGTTCGATCCCTGGTCGGGGAACTAAGATCCCACATGCCACAGGGCAACTGAGCCCGTGAGCCACAACTACTGAGCCTGCGCGCTTTGGAGCCTTCAGATGTGCTGATACAAATATTTCCTGGGACATACACTAAAAAATTATTCACTGTTTATCTGAAATTCAAGTTCAGCTGGTGTATTGTATCTGGCTCCTGACCAAGGCAGCTCATCAGTGAGCTCTTCTTTCTTCGGCCTCAGTTAGCCAAGAAATCTGGAAACCAGGGGTATTTGAAGCCAAGTAGGCTCAGAGCAAGTCATCAAAGCTCTGTAGTGTGAATGACTGCCTGGGGCAGTGCAGGAAGGAGTAAACTTAATCCCACCCACAGAGGGAGGCACTCCATGGGCAAGGGGGCTCTGAGCCACTGGAAGCGGCTGTCAGTTCGGGTACCCCTACGCAGGCTGGTTACCCCCGGGGGCAGTCCTCAGGCCACAGTGGGAATACGTGTTACTTTCCCCATCCCTCTGACCCCCTGGGGGCCCGGCCCACTGCCCATGGGTTGATTCTCTGCAGGCTGCACTGGCATCCATAGCCCGTTGCTGTCTCTGCCTTGAGGACTGCAGTAGGGTGCTCGGCATCCCAGGGCACAGGTTTGCTCACCTCCACCACCCTGTGAACACTCATCCTGCCCGTGGGTCCTGGGGGCTGGTGGCTTGTGGAGCTCTGCTGGGCCTCCTCCCCCCACCCCCTGTGAGCGGGAGGCCAACCCAGATACCACCATCCTCCTTACTGTGGACTTCACTGTGTGACATTGTCCATGTCAGGAAGGAAAAGCTTTTCCTCTATGCTCTTATGTTAAGTACCCGGGGACCTGCAAATTAAACTAACAAAAGACAGATTAACAGGAGAAAAGGCACACAATTTTCATTAATATTTACATGCATATGGGTTCACAGAAAAGAAGTGGAACTCAAAGAAGTAGTTACACTCAGGGGCTTATATATCTTTTTTTTTTTTAACATCTTTATTGTAGTATAATTGCTTTACAATGTTTATTAGTTTCTGCTGTATAACAAAGTGAATCAGCTATATGCATACGTATATCCCCATGTCCCCTCCCTCTTGCGTCTCCCTCCCACCCTCCCTATCCAGCCCGTCTAGGTGGACAAAAAGCACAGAGCTGATCTCCCTGTGCTATGCAGCTGCTTCCCACTAGCTATCTATTTTACATTTGGTAGTGTATATATGTCCATGCCACTCTCTCACTTCGTCCCAGCTTACCCTTCCCCCTCCCTGTGTCCTCAAGTCCATTCTTTACGTCTGCATCTTTATTCCTGTCCTGCCCCTAGGTTCATCAGAACCTTTTTTTTTTTTTAGACTCCATATATATGTGTTAGCATACGGTATTTGTTTTCTCTTTCTGACTTACTTCACTCTGTATGACAGTCTCTAGGTCCATCCACCTCACTACAAATAACTCAATTTCGTTTCTTTTTATGGCTGAGTAATATTCCATTGTCTATATGTGCCACATCTTCTTTATCCATTCATCTGTCGATGGACACTTAGGTTGCTTCCATGTCCTGGCTATTGTAAATAGAGCTGCAATGAACATTGTGATACATGACTCTTTTTGAATTATGGTTTTCTCAGTGTATATGCCCAGTAGTGGGATTGCTGGGTCGGATGGTAGTTCTATTTTTAGTTTTTTAAGGAACCTCCATACTGTTCTCCATAGTGGCTGTATCAATTTACATTCCCACCAACAGTGCAAGAGGGTTCCCTTTTCTCCACACCCTCTCCAGCATTTATTGTGTGTAGATTTTTTGATGATGGCCATTCTGACTGGTGTGAGGTAATACATCATTGTAGTTTTGATTTGCATTTCTCTAATGATTAGTGATGTTGAGCATCCTTTCATGTGTTTGTTGGCAATCTGTATATCTGCTTTGAAGAAATGTCTATTTAGGTCTTCTGCCCATTTTTGGATTGGGTTGTTTTTTTGATATTGAGATGCATGAGCTGCTTGTATATTTTGGAGATTAATCCTTTGTCAGTTGCTTCGTTTGCGAATATTTTCTCCCATTCGGAGGGTTCTTTTTCGTCTTGTTTATGGTTTCCCCTGCTGTGCAAAAGCTTTTGTTTCATTAGGTCCCATTTGTTTATTTTTGTTTTGATTTCCATTTCTCTAAGAGGTGGGTCAAAAAGGACCTTGCTATGATTTATGTCATAGAGCGTTCTGCCTGCGTTTTCCTCTAAGAGTTTTTATAGTGTCTGGCCTTACATTTAGGTCTTTAATTCATTTTGAGTTTGTGTATGGTGTTAGAGAGTGTTCTAATTTCATTCTTTTACATGTAGCTGTCCAGTTTTCCCAGCACTACTGGGAAGAGGAGAGGCTGTCTTTTCTCCATTGTATAATCTTGCCTGCTTTATCAAACATAAGGTGACCATATGTGCGTGGGTTTATCTCTGGGTTTTCTAACCTGTTCCATTGATCTATATTTCTGTTTTTGTGCCAGTACCATACTGTCTTGATTACTGTAGCTGTGTAATATAGTCCGAAGTCTGGGAGCCTGATTCCCCCAGCTCTGTCTTTCTTTCTCAAGATTGCTTTGGCTATTTGGGGTCTTTTGTGTTTCCATACAAATTGTGAAATTTTTTTTTTTAAACATCTTTATTGAAGTATAATTGCCTTACAATGGTGTGTTAGCTTCTGCTTTATAACAAAGTGAATCAGTTATACATATACAATATGTTCCCCAAATTGTGAAATTTTTTGTTCTAGTTCTGTGAAAAATGCCACTGGTAGTTTTGATTGGGATTGCACTGAATCTGTAGATTGCTTTGGGTAGTATAGTTATTTTCACAATGTTTATTCTTCCAATCGAAGAACATGGTATATCTCTCCATCTGTTTGTATCATCTTTAATTTCTTTCATCAGTGTCTTATAGTTTTCTGCATACAGGTCTTTTCTCTCCCTAGGTAGGTTTATTCCTAGGTATTTTATTCATTTTGTTGCAATGGTAAATGGAGTGTTTCCTTAATTCCTCTTTCAGATTTTTCATCATTAGTGTATAGGAAAGCAAGAGATTTCTGTGCATTAATTTTGTATCCTGCTACTTTACCCAATTCATTGATTAGCTCTAGTAGTTTTCTGGTAGCATCTTTAGGATTCTCTATGTATAGTGTCATGTCATCTGCAAACAGTGACAGCTTTACTTCTTCTTTTCCAATTTGGATTCATTTCTTTTTCTTCTCTGATTGCTGTGGCTAAAACTTCCAAAACTATGTTGAATAATAGTGATGAGAGTGGGCTACCTTGTCTTGTTCCTTATCTTAGTGGAAATGGTTTCAGTTTTTCACCATTGAGAACGATGTTGGCTGTGAGTTTGTCATATATGGCCTTTATTATGTTGAGGTAAGTTCCCTCTATGCCTACTTTCTGGAGGGTTTTTATCATAAACAGATGTTGAATTTTGTCAAAAGCTTTCTCTGCATCTATTGAGATGATCATATGGATTTTATCCTTCAATTTGTTAATATGGTGTATTACATTGGTTGATTTGCATATACTGAAGAATTCTTGCATGCCTGGGATAAATCCCACTTGATCATGGTGTATGATCCTTTTAATGTGCTATTGGATTCTGTTTGCTAGTATTTTGTTGAGAAATTTTGCATCTATGTTCATCAGTGATATTGGCCTGTAGTTTTCTTTTTTGTGACATCTTTGTCTGGTTTTGGTATCAGGGTGATGGTGGCCTCATAGAATGAGTTTGGGAATGTTCCTCCCTCTGCTGTATTTTGGAAGAATTTGAGAAGAATAGGTGTTAGCTCTTCTCTAAATGTTTGATAGAATTCGCCTGTGAAGCCATCTGGTCCTGGGCTTTTGTTTGTTGGAAGGTTTCTAATCACAGTTTCAATTTCAGTGCTTGTGATTGGTCTGTTTATATTTTCTATTTCTTCCTGGTTCAGTCTCGGAAGGTTGTGCTTTTCTAAGAATTTGTCCATTTCTTCCAGGTTGTCTATTTTATTGGCATATAGTTGCTTGTAGTAATCTCTCATGATCCTTTGTATTTCTGCAGTGTCAGATGTTACTTCTCCTTTTTCATTTCTAATTCTGTTGATTTGAGTCTTTTCCTTTTTTCTTGATGAGTCTGGGTAATGGTTTATCAATTTTGTTTATCTTCTCAAAGAACCAGCTTTTAGTTTTATTGATCTTTGCTATTGTTTCCTTCATTTCTTTTTCATTTATTTCTGATCTGATCTTTATGATTTCTTTCCTTCTGCTAACTTTGGGGTTTTTTTGTTCTTCTTTCTCTAATTGCTTTAGATGTAAGGTTAGGTTGTTTATTTGAGATGTTTCTTGTTTCTTGAGGTAGGATTGTATTGCTATAACTTCCCTCTTAGAACTGCTTTTCCTACAACCCATAGGTTTTGGGTCGTCGTGTTTTCATTGTCATTCGTTTCTAGGTATCTTTTGATTTCCTCTTTGATTTCTTCAGTGATCTCTTGGTTATTTAGTAGCATATTGTTTGGCCTCCATGTGTTTGTATTTTTTACAGTTTTTTTCCGTAATTGGTATCTGGTCTCATAGCGTTGTGGTCAGAAAAGATACTTGATATGATTTCATTTTCTTAAATTTACCAAGGCTTGATTTGTGACCCAAGATATGATCTATCCTGGAGAATGTTCCATGAGCACTTGAGAAGAATGTGTATTCTGTTGTTTTTGGATGGAATGTCCTATAAACATCATTTAAGTCCATCTTGTTTAATGTGTCATTTAAAGCTTGTGTTTCCTCATTTATTTTCATTTTCATGATCTGTCCATTGGTGAGACTGGGGTGTTAAAGTCCCCTACTATGATTGTGTTACTGTCGATTTTCCCTTTTATGGCTGTTAGCATTTGCCTGATGTATTGAGGTGCTCCTATGTTGGGTGCAAAAATATTTACAGTTGTTATATCTTTGTAGATTGATCATTTGATCATTCTGTAGTGTCCTTCTTTGCCTCTGTAACAGTCTTTAAAGTCTATTTTGTCTGATATGAGAATTTCTACTTCAGCTTTCTTCTGATTTCCATTTGCATGGAATATCTTTTTCCATCCCCTCATTTTCAGTCTGTATGTGTCCCTAGGTCTGAAGTGGGTCTCTTGTAGACAGCATATATATGGGTCTTGTTTTTGAATCCATTCAGACAGTCTATGTCTTTTGGTTGGAGCATTTAATTCATCTACATTTAAGGTAACTATCAATATGTATGTTCCTATTACCATTTTCTTAATTGTTTTGGGCCTGTTATTGTAGGGCTTTTCCTTCTCTTGCGTTTCTTGCCTAGAGAAGTTCCTTTAGCATTTGTTGTAAAGCTGGTTTGGTGGTGCTGAATTCTCTTAGCTTTTGCTTGTCTGTAAAGGTTCTAATTTCTCCGTCGAATCTGAATGAGATCCTTACTGTGTAGAGTAATCTTGGTTGTAGGTTTTTCCCTTTCATCACTTTAAATATGTCCTGCCACTCCCTTCTGGCTTGCAGAGTTTCTGCTGAAAGATCAGCTGTTAACCTTATGGGGATTCCCTTGTATGTTATTTGTTGCTTTTCCCTGCTGCTTTCAATATTTTTTCTTTGTATTTAATTTTTGATAGTTTGATTAATATGTGTCTTGGCGTGTTTCTCCTTGGATTTATCCTGTATGGGAATCTCTGTGCTTCCTGGACTTGATTGACTATTTCCTTTCCCATATTAGGGAAGTTTTCAACTATAATCTCTTCAAATATTTTCTCAGTCCCTTTCTTTTTCTCTTCTTCTTCTGGGACCCCTATAATTCGAATGTTGGTGTGTTTAACGTTGTCCCAGAGGTCTCTGAGACTGTCCTCAATTCTTTTTTTTTTTTTTCTTTATTCTGCTCTGTGGTAGTTATTTCCACTATTTTATCTTCCAGGTCACATATCTGTTCTTCTGCCTCAGTTATTCTCCTATTGCTTTCCTTCTATAGAATTTTTAATTTCATTTATTGTGTTGTTCATCATTGTCTGTTTGCTCTTTAGTTCTTCTAGGTCCTTACTAAATGTTTCTTGTAATTTCTCCATTCTATTTCCAAGATTTTAGATCATCTCTACTATCATTACTCTGAATTCTTTTTCAGGTAGACTGCCTATTTCCCCTCCATTTGTTTGGTCTGGTGGGTCTTTACCTCACTCCTTCATCTGCTGCGTGTTTCTCTGTCTTCTCATTTTGCTTAACTTACTGTGTTTGGGGTCTCCTTTTCACAGGCTGCAGAGTCGTACTTCCTGTTGTTTTTGGTGTCTGCCCCCAGTGGGTAAGGTTGGTTCAATGGGTTGTGTAGGCTTCCTGGTGGAGGGGACTGGTGCCTGTGTTCTGGTGGATGAGGCTGGATCTTGTCTTTCTGGTGGGCAGGACCACATCCAGTGGTGTGTTTTTGGTTGTCTGCAACCTTATGATTTTAGGTAGCCTCTCTGCTAATGGGTGGGGTTGTGTTCCTGTCTTGCTAGTTGTTTGGCATAGGGTGTCCAGCACTGTAGCTTGCTGGTCATTGAGTGGAGCTGGGTCTTAGCACTGAGATGGAGATCTCTAGGAGAGCTTTCGCCATTTGATATTACATGGAGCTGGGAAGTCTCTGGTAGACCAATGTCCTGAACTCAGCTCTCCCACCTCAGAGGCACAGGCCTGACACCTGGCCAGAGCACCAAGACCCTGTCACCCACACGGCTCAGAAGAAAAGGCAGAAACAAAAAGAAATAAAAATAAATAAATTAAAATAAAAAATTTAAAGAATTATTAAAATAAAAAATTTTTAAAGTAATTTAAAAGAAAGAAGAGAACAACCAAACCAATAAACAAATCCACCAATGATAACAAGCGTTAAAAACTAAGATAAACATAAAAATCAGAAGCTGGTCAGTAGCATACAGCAAACCCCAAGTCTACAGTTGCTCCCAAAGTCCACCGCCTCAATTTTGGGATGGTTCATTGTCTATTCAGGTATTCCAGAGATGCAGGGTACATCAAGTTGATTGTGGAGATTTAATCCACTGCTCCTGAGGCTGCTAGGAGAAATTTCCCTTTCTCTTCTGTTTGCACAGCTCCCGGGGTTCAGCTTTGGATTTGGCCCCGGCTCTGCATAGGTCGCCTGAAGGCATCTGTTCTTCGCTCAGACAGGACGGGGTTAAAGGAGCAGCTGATTCCGGGGCTCCGGCTCACTCAGGCAGGGGGGAGGGAGGGGTACGGATGCGGGGCGAGCCTGCGGCGGCAGAGGCCAGCATGACGTTGCACCAGCCTGAGGCGCACTGTGTGTTCTCCCGGGGAAGTTGTCCCTGGGTCACGGGACCCTGGCAGTGGCGGGCTGCACAGGCTCCCGGCAGGGACGGTGTGGAGAGTGACCTGAGCTTGCACGCAGGCTTCTTGGTGGTAGCAGCAGCAGCCTTAGCATCCCATGCCCGTCTCTGGGGTCCGCGCTGATAGCCGCGGCTCGCGCCCATCTTTGGAGCTTGTTTAGGCGGTGCTCTGAATCCCCTCTCCTCGCGCACCCTGAAACAATGGTCTCTTGCCTCTTAGGCAGGTCCAGACTTTTTCCTGGACTTCCTCCCGGCTAGCCGTGGTGCACTAGTCCCCTTCAGGCTGTGTTCACACAGCCAACCCCAGTCCTCTCCCTGCGATCCGACCGAAGCCCGATCCTCAGCTCCCAGCCCCGCCCGCCCTGGCGGGTGAGCAGACAAGCCTCTCGGGCTGGTGAGTGCTGGTCCGCACCGATCCCCTGTGCGGGAGTCTCTCAGCTTTGCCCTCCGCACCCCTGTGGCTGCGCTCTCCTCCATGGCTCCGAAGCTTCCCCCCTCCGCCATCCACAGTCTCTGCCCGCGAAGGGGCCTCCTAGTGTGTGGAAACCTTTCCTCCTTCACAGCTCCCTCCCACTGGTGCAGGTCCTGTCCGTATTCTTTTGTCTCTGTTTTTTCTTTTTTCTTTTGCCCTACACAGATATGTGGGGAGTTTCTTGCCCTTTGGGAAGTCTGAGGTCTTCTGCCAGCGTTTAGTAGGTGTTCTGTAGGAGTTGTTCCACACATCGATGTCTTTTTGATGTATTTGTAGGGAGGAAGGCGATCTCCACGTCTTACTCCTCTGCCATCTTGAAGGTCCTCTCTATATATCTTTTTAACAAAGCAAAGGGTTTGAGCTTCAAAAGGTGATAAATTGTGGGGAAGTGACTAGGAAATATATGGGGAGGAACTAATGGAAGATAGGGCTATTTTAGTAAGGTCTGTTTATGCAAACTCGTCTTGGCGTTGACTCCCCATCTGCAATGATAAGAGCCGCTCTTCTCTCCCTGTTACAGGACAGGTACCTTCTTCAAAGCGAAATTTATGCCCTGCTTTTAGGCAGATATGAGGAGGGCAGAGAACTCTTCCTGCATCTGTTAAGTCTCAGTTTCCTTCAACTCAAAATAATCTTTGTGCCAAAGTGGCCTATTTTGGGGTAACATATTCTGATCCCCTTCCCCACCCTGCTGCAGTTGGGGCTGTGGTGGATATTCCTGTTGGCCAGGAAGCCAAGCAGAGGCCCAGACACTACCACCATCCCCAAACTCATGCACAGCCTGTGGACCTCCCACAATGGAGCAGGGCCTGAACTGCACAACTAAGCCTGGCGGAAGACCTGCTCTGCCCCCGAATCTCCATCTTCACTGCCTCTCTCTCCGCTCCTTCCGCCCACTCACAAGGAGCCCCTCCTGTAAGACACTGGGTCCTTCACCTACATTTCAAAACCCTTACTGACTGGGTCGAACCCTAAGTTTAGCGGGAAAAATTCTCCTTGAGTAATTTTCTTGTAATTGATCAAACCAATCCATAACTGTGAACGGTAAAGAATTGTCCTCTCACCCCCAGCCCTATGGGGGTGATTTACTTAATGTCACTAGTTACTTCTGAACACTGGTATTAACCACCTCCAAACTGGGAGCCTCCTTACAGTGATTTGGACCCTGAGAGAGTCTTTTATTCACCTGAGTGGGTAATGTAAAGATGAGCAATCTCTCCTCAAATATTATGACCAGTAGATTTGCCTTTTCCTCCCTTACTGGAGGGCTGGATTGGGCTCTAGAAGACTGTTCTCCAGACAGGAGTGGATTTTGGTGGTTCTTGTCGCCACTGTAGATTCTTGTGGAGGAGGGGGAATGTCTCCTCCCAGAGGTTTTGATTTAGACGGTTTGAGGGGAATCCAGGATCTAGATTGTTAACTGACATCTCAGGGCCTTCCAAATCCAGTGATTCATAGACAACACTTGGAGAAACTTTGGATTCAATGATCTTCCTTGTTTTCTATTATTTGTCTAGTAGATTTAATAAAGTTGCGACTTAAAGTTATATTTCCTTCCTGGTGGCTTCAGACAATTCGTATTTGAGTTTAATCTGGGAGCCACAGTATTGTCCATTTACCCAAGACCCCTTCTTCGGGAATCTGTGGTCAACAGTACAGCCATCTGTGACACCGATACTTGCTCAGTGGGAATTCATTCCTCGGTAGGCTGGGGCTTCTCAGGAATCCCCTGCAGGTCCAGTGTCACAGGGCTGTTGGGTGTGAATGTCTTGGTCCATAGCCACAAATGTCCTGGAGGAGAGATCCTAGAACTTGAGTGAAACAGAACGTAGCAAATATGCCTTTGAAAGACACACCCTTCTTGTTTAGTCAAGGGATTAACTATGACCAAGGAGCCGAAGGAAAATGCTGACTTCATCCACTTTACCCCAGTCGACCTCTAGGCGGCAACAGAGCCAGGAGAAACATTCATTAACGTCTGTCCGGCTGTAGTGACTGGCTCGCTGATGGAAAGGGAGGACAGGGAGAGCTCTGAACGCTAAGGATTCTACAGCCATGGCCGCATTTCCCACTTCTGATGGAGGCATCTCCGGACCTCGGAGAAAACCAGGGGTCTGGGCAAAGAAAGGCACAGGACTTCTAAAACACCCTGTGAACTCTAAGCCCATACAATGGACCCAAACTGCTGAGATGGAAACCCACATCCACCACCTCCAGGGATTGCCTTTGGGTAGGTTACTTCTTTGCTTCCTTATCTATCAAAGGGGAAGAGTAATACTACCCACCTTAAGTGACTAAGGAGAGATGAAATGAGTTACTACATGTAACTCGTGTAGAAGAATGGCTAGCACAGAGTAAGTGCTTTCTAAATGACTACTCCTTGAGTCACAAATAACTCCAAACCATTTTTGGAAAATGCCAGATTCTGGGTAGCACTGATTTTTAAAAATTTTCATTTGGGTTGGACCCAGACAGATCTTTTAAAATAATTAATAATATCTAACAGGTGCCTGGAATTGCTGATTTGAATAAGTCAGTGTTGGATTAACAAGATTTTGTCTAGGTTAGGTATGAACAGGAATATATAGAACATGTTTCTGACAGATACATACAGGGCCTTTGGCAAATCAAATACTCCATGTAGTAGGGAGTTACGTATGCATCATACCCAATTGCCTATTTTCAAAAATCTCTATAGAATAAAATATCTTTAACACTAAACCACATTAGATATAATGTTTCTTGAAGGTTCAGGGTCTGCAGTGAATCACAGCTATTACTGTAGTGGAGATGCTTTGGCAGGTTGGTTCATAGTGCCTCAGTGTTTGCTGCAGGTATTTTCATTCATTCATCAGCTTTGTTTTCCACACATTGTTGTCTACTCAAGCAGCCCCAAACGACATCTGGTTGCTCGATCTGGTTTTAGAGCAGGGACACCCTTAGAGACATACTGAAGTAGGAACGGCCGTCTGAGGTAACAAATGCAAGCAGTAAGTGCTCAGTGAAGGCTAGTTCTCCTGCCTTTCTTTCTGACATCTCCCTGCGTTTCTAATCCCAACGCCAATGAGTGAGATGTTTTCGACGCTCTAAGGCAACTGAAACTACTTCCTATCTTCTCAAAAGGGGACAGGTTGAGGAAGATGGGACGGCAAAGATTTACCAACGGCTTTCATAGCTAATTCTTTGTATACTCTGAGCTGTTCTTTCGCAACTCATTCACTCTTTTTCCTTCTCCCTATCTTTCCCCAGAGTCCCTGCTACACTTTACTATACCTTTGTGCAGAGCAGAAAAAGGTACCTCCTAGAACAGCACCCTTTCTGGTCTGGCAAACTAGAAAAGAACCTTCATTCTAGATGTGAGCCCTCACGCACCCTCTTGGCTGAGCCCCTTGGTGCAAAACGTAAAATACACAACCACCCACAGCAGCCAATGTCAGCCAGTGTCCCCCAAAGGTAGAACCTACAAGGAAGGCCAGGGCCTGCCTGGAGAGCCAGTGGTCTGCTGGTGGAAAGAGATCCCACTTGTATCACCAAAGCAGCCTTGGGACTGAAAAAGAGCTGGGTCCCAAGTCAAACTCACCTGCCCTCCCTCTGCAGAAGCCATCACATATCTGGTTCCACCATGTTTGGCTGGGAGACAGCGATTCCATCTTTCCCCAAAAGAACCTTCCACAGACTTTTGGAGTCTTTCATTTAAATCACAGTGCAAGTATGAGGTCATATCTAAAACCACCAAGCAGTGACTCAAGTCTTCTGGATGGACTTTTCTGAACAACTGTTGAGTTTAATTTTGGTTAAGTCCAGTAGCTTTGCCCGTGGGATATATGAAACTCTTGACACAGCCAAACAACCCTAGCAAACGCTCAGAATCCAATTAGTAAATAAACTCCATTGTAATGTAAGAAAAAACCACTACCCTTGCTATTTACCCTTCACACCGAAATAGTAAATGACACTGTGGGAACAATGAAGCATATCACTGAAAAGAACATCAGCAAAAGGCAAAATTGCCTCTTCTAAGACTCCTCTTGCCCTCTAAGGTTGGAATTTGGGCAGGATGCCTTCGGAAATGATTTTTTTCCCCAGTAATGACAACATTCAGTACCACATAAGAAATGAAATTGAAGCATTGATCTTATTCTTCAAATACAGGATAGCTTCAATATTAAAATTAACATATAAATTTAGCATCCATCTTATTTTGAACTCACTTCTGCTGAGTAGATGCACATATAAAGAATGAATCACTGGAACAGTATGCAATGAAATCAAGTTCATTTTTCAAATATGTCAGTTCAAATGCAGTCAGTGCCTGTTTTCTGGGCACCCAACAAATGTTCCCAGATGCCTCCCCTACCATCATCTCCCACAGATCCAGCCACAGGGCAACCTGGGAACCCTGAAACATGAGTCCCTGAAGAGCAAACCCCATAATATATGACTGCTACACTGCACATCCCCTCCTCTGGTCCTATTCTTTTCATAAATTGTAAGTGTTCTTAGGCTCTTAGAAGCTGGCCAATTAACTGTAAGAGCCTAGACCAGAGGTCTACAATCACTGCCCCTTTTCCCTGGTACCTGTCCCCTTTCCAGGTTGCTCTTCTATTAATTTCAACCACAGCCATACACCTGGCTAACAAATGCCTTGCTTCTCAAGACGTTCGTGAAACTACTTCTGGTTTTCCCATCATCAAGAGTGTTGAGATAATACAGATATAATAGAAATGCTTCTACTTTTCACTGTGTATTTCCTGCAATCTAGCCCAGATGTTATATAGCAACTTTAAAACACATGTGGGAACCAGCAACTGAAATTCACTTACAATTAACTTCTGTTTCTACATATTATTTCTGGAGATTCCACTATGGAATTATGGAAGTATACAGCAAATTACGATGTTAATTTTTTTCTTCTGCAGGACTGGCAAGTTTGTAAGTCTATTTTAAACTCACTCTTATTCACTGAAAAAAATTCAGTTAAGAGCAACGTCTCTTTTGAAAAACTTACTGCTTTATACTCAGATTATATTATCACCTGTAGCTAATGTTAAACATGGACAGCAGAATAAAATCAAGTGAAATGATGCCTCTAAAAAGTACAAAACAAAACCAAAAATAAAAACAAGAAACAGAAAAAAAAAAACTGTTGATATTTCACAATGAGATATCGCCTCACACCTGTTAGAATGGCTATTACCAAAAAGACAAGAGATAAGTGCTGGAGAGGGTGTGGAGAAAAGGGAACCCTCTTGCACTGTTGGTGGGAATGTAAATTGGTGCAGCCACTACAGAGAACAGTATGGAGGTTCCTCAAAAAATTAAAAATAGAACTACCATATGATCCAACAATTCCAATTCTGGGAATATATCCGAAGAAAATGAAAACACTATCTCAAAGAGATATCTGCACTCCATGTACATTGCAGCATTATTCACAACATATGGAAACAACCTAAGTGTCCATCAATGCGTGAATAGATCAAGAAAATGTTACATCCTAAGTGAAATAAGCCAGTCACAAAAAGACAAGTACTATATGATCTCACTTATATGTGGAATCTAAAAAAGCCAAACTCATAGAAACAGAGAGTAGACTGGTGGTTGCCAGGGGCTAAAGGGTGGGGGAAATGAGGAGATGTTGGTCAAAGTGTACAAACTTCCAATTACAAGATGAATAAGTTCTGGGGATCTAATGTATGGTGATCATGGTTAACAATACTGTATTGTATACTTGAAAGTTGCTGAGAGAACAGATTTAAACCACAAAAAAAAGTAATTATGTGAGGTTATAGATGTGTTAACTAACCTTATTATGGTAATCATTTTGCAACATATACATATATCAAATCATCACATTATACATCTTTAACAATGCTACATGTCAATTATATCTCAATAAAGCTGGAGAAAGGGGACGGTTTGTTGATATTTCTTAGAACTCAAAGCTCCAGGGCAAAACCTATTTCCAGGTGTCACGAGTAAGCCAGGAATCACGGAACAACTGAAAAACTGGCAGCAGTCCCCTTAGGGGAAAGGATAGCATGTTTATGCTAATATCTGGTCCTTTACCAACCCAAGTTTCCAGAAACAGGCATTTCTGATCCCAAATGTGTACTCGATCTAATCATTAACACTGACACTACCATTATTTGAACTGGCTCTAGGGCATGAACTAAGACTGCGTACACAGTCTTAGTTCACTCTTGCCGTAGGAAAGTAGATGTGAGTGGAATGGGGATCTTGAAATTCCCAGCATCACAGTTTGTATCCCTCAGCTCTTTTACTTGGCATAGGTCTAAGAAGGAAACCTAAGGATGTGATGCAGACTGAGGCAGATCTCAAATCTTAGTGAGTTTAAGAATTACCTGGAGGGACTTCCCTGGTGGCACAGTGGTTAAGAATCCACCTGCCAATGCAGGGGACACGGGTTCGAGCCCTGGTCCGGGAAGATCCCACATGCCGTGGAGCAACTAAGCCCATGCGCCACAACTACTGAGCCTGCGCCCTAGAGCCCGCGTGCCACAACTACTGAGCCTGCGTGCCACAATTACTGAGCCTGCATGCCACAACTACTGAAGCCCACGCACCTAGAGCCCGTGCTCTGCAACAAGAGAAGCCACCACAATGAGGAGCCCACGCACCGCAATGAGAGTAGCCCCCGTTCGCCACAACTAGAGGAAGCCCGCGCACAGCAACAAAGACCCAACGCAGCCAAAAATAAATAATTAATTAATTAATTTTTAAAAAAAACAAAAGAATTACCTGGAGAGGATGGTAAAAATGTAGGAGCTTAGGCTACAGGGATTCTGAACTCAACAAGTGGGGCCCAGGAACCTAGAGATTAAGTATCGGGTGCCTGGACCACACTTTGAGAAAAACTGCTGCAGGAGAACACGACCAGCCCACCCGCCATCACATCGAAGATGAACATAGCATTTACTGTAAGACTAGCAGGGGAAAGGGGCACTGGGGTTTAATAGGAATTAACTTTCTATAAGCCTGGCCTGACTCAACCGCAAGTGTACAGCCAAGGACCCAGGTATTTTGTGTGACAGATGGGATTTAACTAGGAACTGGTTGATGTTGTTTTTCTCTTTTCATCCAGATGTTGAGTTTCCTGTGAAAGAGTGACTGAGTGCCCATGGGCAGAGGCGTGTTCATTTCCCTTGAATTCTTACATGCCAACCATAGCAGGATGGCCTTTGAGAGCTGAGCTAGAATCTAAGAGGTTTTGCCACTTTAACCAGAGGGGCCTCAGCTGTCAGGACTGCAGGAAGCAGGACATAGGATCTTAACCACCAATTTCTCCCTCTGACCCCGTACCACACTTACCACACCGAAACAAACATATCTTGCTTCAGAAGCACACTGAGGATCAAACATACCTGCAGTAGCCCAGGAATAAGCTGTCTTATAGGCAGTTCCATTTTGCTGGCCATTGGAAAAAGAGGGCAAGGACTTTGATGATCTGTGGGCAAAATCAAGCTGTCAGGATACCATATCTTAAGCCGTTTTGCTCAATCCAGGTCACTCAACCTGAAGACATGACAGATTTTATAGCACTGTCATCTCATATGGAATCTGTTATCATTGTTGCTTGTTAGATAAATATAGACAAAACTTTTGAAGATACCTTTGAAAATACATTTTTGCTAGGTAGGCCCAGACATTAGCCCATCACTACCATATACAATGTCCTGGACATGTATTTTTAGAATCAGGGGTCACATTATTCTCCTCTCCAGCCCCTCACTAAAATATAACCTTAACAACAAATTATGTTTACTTTTAAACACTCTGGTATGTAACCATGTCAACTAAATACACATTAGTCCAACTAATATAAGGAATTTTTCCCCTCAATGATTTCTCATTCCAAAGGTGCCCAGTAGAAATAAAAATGAGATTTGTTTGTTTTAAATATGTTTTCCTCCTGGGACCCATGCAACGGTGATGGGCAGCCGACATCAGCTCCTGTTCCCATTGAGGGAGGAGCATCTCAGGCCAAGAGGATTTGCCCTTCTTCGTCCCAGAATGAAGATCCCTTCGAGACTTATTCTTGTGCTGGGACCTCTCTCTGCATCCTTGTCATGTAGAGGTTTTCGCTTATTTTCTTTCCCTTCCACATTCATAAGTTTATTGTCTGACCTGGGCAGTCATCTTTCCTCCCCAGCATTCTGAAGAAAGGAGTAAGAAGTGGTTGGTGTGGGCACCACTGCACATTATTGTTCTAAAACTCACTTTTAAAAATATCTGAGCAAGAAGTTTGCCATATACAGCAGCCCCCCCAAAATGCTTTTTAAATGAAGGGGAAAAGCCCTGTTTTCCAAAGTTTTGTTGTGGTCATCCCCCAAAACCAGAATGGCATCTTCTCCAAGTGAGAATGAGGGAATCCACTTCTTCATCCTGAATGCAAATAGGAGTAGATACTGAACTTAATAGGAGTAATTGCTCTCATTGATGGAGTACTTTCTCTGCGTCAGGTACCGTGCTATGCACTTTGCTTACTTTCCACACTGTAGATTTTTTCATTTTTACTTTGTTTTTAATGAGATTCTCCATCATATAATCCCTGCTGTCTTGGACTCACGGGCAGGTAACTCGGACAATAACATACAAAGAGCATCCTCTTGCACGTAGTAGGCACTCAATAATTATCTGTTGAAGAAACAAATAAACAGATGGAGGGACTGAATTAACTCTATTCTTGAAAAATAAATTCTGTCTTTCTGAACGTAGCCCCCAAACTTTGCCATTCATATTTCTCAAGGGATATCACATTTAACTGAAGCCTTGATCCATGCACTGGTAAGTAGCTTTTATAGCAAGTTTCTATTTTTAGAGATCCTCTTTCCACAAGTAGAAATGACATAAACCAAGATCATCTCCTTAGTTTATTTTTTTTCTAGAGTCCTTAGCATGCTACATTAACCTGACAAAGCTTAATCTTGTGTTCATTTCACAATACATTTCATGCAGTTCACAGCTGTGATTGGCTTTACACTGACATTGACATTACACGTTTCCATTCAGCCATGTGAAAAGAATAATTCTTAATGGAGTTTGTCTCTGAAAACTGTCCAAGCTTAAATAAGCATGTGAGTAGTTCACTCTATTAAGTGCAGTCTCTCTTTAAAATGCAAGAAGGATTTTTAGCATAGGAGTATAAGGTCCCTGTTTATAGTCCGTTTGCAACCGAACCACTGCCTTTAGGTTTCACATATCCTAAGGAATCCTCTTTTACAAAATTTCATTCAAGTATACTATTTTATTGAACATTCCAGGCTGAGTTTAGGGGCAAGGCTGACCTTCAGCTCTAACATCCCCAGATAAATCTTCCATGGGCCCAAGGCTTTCCCAAGACTATTCTCTTTTACAACGAACATTCAGCACTAAAGCCACAGAGCAGAGCTATTTGGCATTTTCCAGTGAAGTGCAAGAAATTAAATAAGTTATGTTTTTATTGCTAAGTATAGAATCAAGCACAGTCACTTTGTGAAACAGAAGGAAAAGGTATACACAGGATGTGGCCTCTCCTCAAGGGGGGGCCAGGGTTCAAATGCACAGAAAATGTCACCTGGTCACCACCCATCGGGTAGCACTTTAAGATGATGTGTTGAGTATTCTAGAGTCTGAGGAGTCAGACCTCTCGTCGTAGTCGTCCTCGGTGTAAATGGACTGCTTTGACACGATGGGACACCCATCGTCAGGGATGGGGATCCGAGGGTCTTCGGGGACGCGGGCGGGGAGGACAGGTGAGCTTCTGAAGACGCTGGTAGAGTTAGTGGGGAAAGGGCTGACGTACTGGGACCTCAGCTGGTACTGTTGCTGCAACGTCATGGTGTTCCACAGGGTGACATCGTTGGGCAGAAAGGGGCTCGACTGGTTTCTCGCCAAAGTATTCCTCAGCATCAGAGGGTACCGGGGGGGCTGGGGGAACGGGTGCTGCAGGGGCATGGCCAGGGGGTTGGGGACCACGTTACTGGAGTCGGCGGAAAACCTCAACGTGTCTGGGACTCTGAAGGCCGAGCCCACGGACCATTTGGAAGAGGAGATGGGGTAGGAGCTCAAGGTGTGTTCGAAGATGTGCCCGTTGGAGGGCAGCACCAGGCCCTCGGGCTCTGCCACAGTTCGGTCCGCGGCCAAGCTGGAGGAGCGGCTGGACAGCAGGACCTCCACGGCGCTCACCAGGTCGCCCCCGCAGCCCTTCAGGATCAGCTCCAGCACCGTGGGCTTCTGGTTGGGGAATATTTTTTTTAACACTTCCAGGGGCGGTCTGTTGGCTTTCAAGCTGAAGGGCAGAGACACGGTCCCCGAGGGGCCCTCGATCAGGAGGTGATTCTGCTCCCCGGGGTACTTGGGGCTCTCGGGTCGGCTCTCGGAGCTGCCTCCGTTCTTCTGGACCGCGTACCCCCCTTCGTCCACCGACACTATCTCGGGGCTCTCCGGCGTGAAGTAGCCCTTACTTTTGGCCACGTCCGGGGAGCTCCTCTGGTCCGTGTCTTTGTCGCTGAAGGTCTCAGTGGTGTCCGCTGTGCTGTTGTCCCTGAGCCGTTCTTCAGTCAAATCTGAAAAGCAGAGAACAGCTGGGTTAATCCTTTCCTGGTGTGTGTAAAGGGGAACAGATGTGCTCAGGAGAGGGTCCTACATGGGCTTTCTGGAAGGGGAACTGCTTCCCTGTGGGTTATGACATACTGCAAGCCTTAAAAATATCCAAACTGTGTCACTGGCAAATGGGGAAAAAATACCTGAAAATAAAGATCTAGAAATCGGAGTGATTTCTCAGAATGGTGTGTGCAGGAAAGCTTGCCTTCAACACAGAACGGAAACACGATACCTACAACCACAGATGTGGCTGTCTAGCACTAACAATCTAAATAGGGGCCAGGCTGGGGATAAGCACCATCAGGGAAGAACAGGAAAATGAACTCAAGCTTGTCTTCTGGCCCCTCTTCTGCAAATGAGGTGGCCAGTGTCATTCAAGGACGTTAACAGCTGGTGCACGACGCATATACCCACGGGAAATTTTAATATTTTAAATCCATTTTCCCATAGGCAGATTTTGTGTCAAATGTCTTGTGAACTAGTCGTATGTTTCATCAGGATACCATGTACAATAGCTAGTCGATATGATTGCCAGAGTGAAACGGGCAGCCTCTATACATTGAAATTTTTCTTAAAAGCCCACTCGAGGTCCTGGCAGACTTGGTTGCCTGTAACCCGCACTAGAGGGCAAGCAAAACCAGCTGTGAAATCTGGATGTGGGACAGGCTGCGGAGAGAAAGAAGGAAATGGCTGGAGGAGGCTTGTGAAACTGTCAGGGAGCAAGGGCCATCAGTGAAGCAGTGCGTCCGTAACTCTAGGACCCGGGCTGCAAGAAGCAGACAGGTTTTCATGAACTGTTTCATTAGTAAAGTTCATGGAGAGAACTGCAAGATACCTTCCTGAACTATATTAAAAGAAGAGAGAGACAAAACAAAAAGCTTCCCAAATAAAGCAGAGATTTGCTGTGAAGTAAACCAGTTGCAAATTTAACATTTTGACCTAACACATCACCCCCCTCCCCACAAGGGCTAGTATTACGGTGTTAAACAGGCAGAAAGGAAGGAAGGAAGGAAGAAGTAAATAAGTAAGACTGGTCTGCTTGCAGAAGTAGGTTCTAAGAGACCTTAATAATAAAGAAACATATTCTTTATTAACAAGCTATATGCGAGTGGATTTTTATCCACTGCCCTGCCTGAATAGCCTCACTGTTGCCTTCCCTGTGGGCACACCTGATTATGTGTAGATAGCCAGCTGGTGAAATTTCATCAAAGCAGCTTCTAAAATCCATCTCCTCCTATTTGTCGTTGTTTATTTTAAAACCCTTAAACAGGGACTTCCCTGGTGGCGCAGTGGTTAAGAATCCACCTGCCAATGCAGGGGACATGGGTTCGATCCCTGGTCCAGGAAGATCCCACATGCTGCGGAGCAACTAAGCCCGTGAGCCACAACTACTGAGCCCGCACACCTACAGCCCGTGCTCCGCAACACGAGAAGCCACCACAATGAGAAGCCCCCGCAATGAGAAGCCCGTGCACCACAACGAAGACCCAACACAGCCAGAAATAAAGAAAATAAATTTATTTTTAAAAATAAATAAAAAGCCTTAAACAAAGGCCCATTTATGAGCATTCTTCTAATATGCGATGTACCTTAATTATAATTGAAAAACAAAACTTTGATTCTTCACAAAGCAATAAATATGTCCTAGGCATAAATAAATACTTTAAGAAATTCTTAAACTATATCAGTGAAGCTTTCAGTTATAAATCTGATACAAATTCGTAGTTGTCCCAAATTTGCATTTTACATACACTGCTTCTTTTTCCAGTACAAAATATCAAGTGTCCATGTGGGGATCATTTGCAGCCCACACACATGAAGCCATTTTTGCTTTCTGTAACAACTCTGGGATATGCACAAAACACCTATTTTTGCAAGAGAAATGTGACATATCCTCTCCTGCAACTTCCTAGGACTGGAATCCCAGTTTTCACCCACTGAGTTAATGTGGTATTTGTCCTTGATCCCAACAAGAAAAACAGCAACAAAAAAGCTTCCATAACTTCATATTCTAATCAGCTAGACCTGCCTACATTTTCCTGACTCAGGACCCCGCGCCTGCCTCTTGGTGTTACTCTATCGTTAAACACTTGACGATAAGCGGACAGTGACAGTATGTTAACTCAGCACTGATCTCAACACACAACTGGATCTTGGCCCCTGCTCAGTGGAGCTTGGGGAAACAAGTCAAATACTCTCCTGGGGAAAATATGGACATAAAATAATGTTTTAAGTACTGTACTCCTCTAAACAATTTTCTTATTTCTTTAGCTTTCATTATCTATTATTGTCAGTATCAAGTACTTGTATTGCTGTAACCTGCAAGACACTGAGGAAAACAGAATAAAGGGTGGAAAATACCAGGAGGTATAAGACTGGCCCCTAACTCGTGAAATTTATTACCAAGTTGGGAAAATAAGACGCATGTGCAAGGGGGGAAGCAAACACAACCAGGCAGAATTTGCTAAGCAGCAAATATGCACACGTGGAACACGAATGTTCATAGCAGTATTATCCACAAGAGCCAAAGAGTGGAAGCAACCAAGTGTCCATAAAAGATGGATGAATGGATAAACAACATGTGGTCCATTCATATAATGGAATATTATTCAGCCTCAAAAAGGAATGAAGTTCTCACACATGCTACAATGTGGATGAATCACGCTAAGTGAAGTAAGACAGACACAAAAGGACAAATATTCTATGATTCCACTTATATAACGTACCTAGAATAGGCAAACTCATAGTGACAGAAAGTAAAATGGTATTACCAGGGGCTAGGGCAGTGGGTAAGGGGGACTTACTGTCTAATGGGTACTGAGTTTCAGTTAGGGATGATGAAAAAGTTCTGAAAATGGAAAGTGGTGATGGCCACACAACATTGTGAAAATACTTAAAGCCACTATATTGTGTCCCTAAGAAAAGGTTAAAATAGTAAATTTTATGTTATGTATATTTTACCACAATGAAAAAGTGAAAGAAATATGATACACAGTATCATAGCAATACAGGGGATGGTGGGTTGTTGTTTTTTTTTTTTTTTTAAAGCAAGGAACAACTGGTTTTTCTAGGAAACAAAAAGGTATGTTAAGTACAGCTAAAAAGCTCTGATTGTGATATTTTTAAAAGAAATGTGTGAACCTAAAAATACCTTCCCATTTTAAAAGGTAACTTTTCCCCACTCTGGACGACCTGCAAACACCGAAGACATTTGGGGAAAATGCTTCGAGCTCTATTACCAAGTTTAGTCTTCCACAGAATGCTTTAGACGCCAGAAGAAAGTGATTCAAAGGGCAGAAGTTTAGCCAAAAGGGAACTAAGAAATGATGTTCCGGCTAATCTCACATATCTACCATTATGAAAATGTAGTATTTTTTTCAAGATGGTAAAGGACATACTGTCCCAATCAACTGGATATTGGACGGCTGGACTATAAATCAGACAATACAAAATTTAACTTTTGAACCTATTTTCCTGATCTGCAGAACCGGCCACAGTAGAATCTTCTATGACTGGCAGCTTGTTCACCAATTGTGAACCCCTAGACTGCATGAGGCCTCTTTCATATTTTCTTGTGCTACCCTTTGCACCTGCCACTGTGACATCCCCAGTGCAGCCAGAGCTTCTGGTGACTTCTCAAAAGAGTGTAGTGGATTGTGCTGATTCATCCACACTTTCTCTCTGCAGATTTCTGGGCTGATGAGCCTCTCCGAAGGGGTGGGCAGGCTATGGCCAAAAAGTGAGAAAATCTAACCGGATGTCACAGGAATCAAATCTACAATTTCAGAACATTCCAACCAACTGAGTTCAGCACTGTTTATACTGTACTCAAAGGGGAGACAGAAGCCATTGAATGAAGCAGTGAGTGGGACACACCCATGGTGTCCACACACCTGAGCAACGCATAACGTCCTGCTAAGGGGTGCCGGGTAAGCAGAAACCCAGACAACATCCAAGGCTGTTGGGGATTCAGAACCAGGCAAGGGAAGACTAGCCTTTCACCTTGTACCAAGAATAACTCCTTACCCAGCAATAATTTCTAAAGGTCAGAACATACGAGCCCTGCAAATTTATGGTGTCAAGTACTGGTTGTATTGTTGTGCCTAAACTAGAAGTATTGTAAATTATTGTCATAAATACAGACTTTCACAAGTAATTATAGAGGGTGAGTTTTGGGCCAAGTGATAAAGCGTAATTTAATAACAGGTGTTTCTTTACATCTGTAGATTCTTCCCTAAATGAACTTTACAAATTATTCCTGTTGGTTTAAAACACAAAGGCCTTTCCAGATATAGAAATGTGAAACTGCCAAGTAGCAAAATGAAAAAGGAAATACTCCCCAAATGTTTTAACCTCTTTCTTCTTGAAACTGACACCCTAATTCCTAGAACATTAAAGAGTAAGAATATATTTCAATTGATAATATTTTTACTCCTAGTATATAGGTGCCAAAAGCCAAAAACGACTAGACTAAAAGTAGAAAGAAATCACTCTCGTCTGATATTACAAACCAGTTACTGAAAGTGATATAATCTATTTTTAAAGCTAAACATCCAGATATTTTAAAAATCTTACTGGATGTTCACTCTTCAATTTCGTATTTTTCATGATGTAGAAGCACTCACAGCCATCCCTGAAATAAACTCTTCACAAGGGTAAAGATTTTTTTTTTTGAAAAAGTAGATACTCCATTGAGAAGGACACTTTTTCTATGGAAAACAATGCTACCAACTTCACAATATATCTATGCCATAAGATAGCTACAAGGCTTTAAGGAGAGAAAATGAACACGCACAGAAAAGTGACTTCCAATCTAAAACTACAGTTTGCAAATTTTAACTTTCTTCAGTGGATTTTTTTCATATGAAAATGCAGTTTAAAAAAAAAAAAAGTCCTAAGTATTTATCTGAAAGGTTTTGAGGAAGCCTGCCACATATGCAAAACATTCTGTTCGAGACATGAAGATGAGTATCTTCCTTACTTAGGTGTGGGGGTCTTATCCATTCTTTCTATCTACGAAAATAAAATATAGCATACCTCCAGAATAAGTACACGAAAGCACTGGCATAGAGAGCGCTGCTTCCTAGTGCAAAAGTCACTGGACATTTTTTTTTCCTTTTGAAATCATGTCACGCGTTTTGAAACATGGACTGTCACGCCCTCATCTGTGCACTTGAGCTTTGGGGAACATACCTCTCAATAACTGTTCCCTGATGGGTCGTTTTCAAAGTACACAAATCTTATAGCAATGGCCAGGAAGAGCCCCAGCTGGATGGGGCTTCCAGAAAAGACCCCTGCCCAGTCAGAATTCAAACAGGAGACATGCTTTGTACATTTTCTGTTATCCTTATCTCGCACTAGAAATGCTGAATCCTAAAAAAGTGAATGGGTGAAAACCCAACATACAGCAGGGAATGAACGTCAGTCTAAAATCTTTCCTTTTCCTCCGGGGGCTGGGGGGGTGAGACCTTGTGAAAACTAAAAATACATCGTCATGTTTGCTTTTTTAAAATCATTAATGACACTGGCTTAATAACATATGAAGAAATCAAGATGATTCCTGGGGACCAATATTTTGGGGGACATTGATATAGAAAGGGCTAGACTTAAGGAAGTATGGATTGCAACTGTGGACTTTGTAAATCCTGCAAAAATTTAGTTTTGACCCCTTTCTTGACTCTGAAAGGAACACTTTCCAAGAAGGAGGAGGGAAATTACCTATAAATCTACAAGTGTGTTTGGTAGTTATAAAAATGCAAATGGCTACTTATTCATCCACCTATTTAACAAATATCATTAAATCTTTCACTATGTGCCCATGCACTGTGCTAGGTAAGATTACACAGAGATGATCAAAACATTTGCCTCTTGGCTACTGAGAGGCTTACAGTTTACTAATGAATATTTTGCAAACTTCCCAAGTTACCTGTGCAGTGAGTTGTATTTTATATTGAAACACAGCAAGTAACCCAAAGGCCAGCAGCTGGGCAGACTGCTGTATTCATGGGAGGGAATGTTGCCATAAACATTCACATATAAAGACTATGAATGGAACATCTACTGAACTAAACAAGTGATACTTAGCGGGGAAAACAAGCAGAACACTGATCCCAGCTTTGTAAAATTTAAGTCTGCCCAGTCACTGCAATCAAAAGAGATGAGAGATTCGGTAGAAAACCGATGTTCTGATTGTTAAGTTTTCCATAATATTGTTATTCAGTAGTTGATTGTGCTTATTTTTTATAGCTGTTTAACTGTATAATAAAATGCAAAAAACAAAAAACAAAAAACCACCTAGTTATGTTTTAGTTTCCCCTTAGTTTCTTCAGAGAACAGTAGTTTGCAGTGACTCACTAAAGCCATGGGGGACTCTTGGGGGTGATGTGACAGGATCCCAAGGTGATGGGCCCGCGATGACCAGTGTTCCACCACTCAGGTCCCAACCTCTGCCAACAGCGCCCATGTAAACCCCAGTGCAAGGCCCACTGTGCCACCAGAGTCACATCACACTAGACATGGGGGTCCAGGGACCCGAGTGACTAATGGCTGAGGGGCCGCAACAGGTTAAAAAGCTAAAGAAAGGAGGAAAGCTGGAGAAACGGAAGAGGCAAAGAAAGGGAAAGGACAGGCAGGCAGGCACGTAGGTTTTCACTGGGTTCTGCCTGCCTTTCTGTCAGGAAGAAGTCCAACATTTCCAGAAAGGGTCTCCAAGTCCTCCAGGGACGTTGATTTATGAAGATTTACTCCCTTTCCCTCTGTAAAGCTGTTAGCTGAAAGTGCCGACTGGCTGCAGCAAAGAATTTCTCATCAATGCTCTTTGATTGTATTTTGCAAACAAAATGCCTGTTGCTTGGTAACATTTCACTTGAGCCTGACCTTCCCCGAAAGTTATTGCTATCAGATTCGATTTACACTGTCCTTCTGTGATTACTGTAATCTTTTAAACCCGGGAGTTCATCCATCAGGGAAAAGAAGAGTTGGTTGTGTAAATCGAGAGCACGGCTATCCGCCAGATTTATAACCCAGAGGGGTGTGTTAGGTGGGGGGAGGTTCTGTCCTGGATGGCAGCGGAACTCTGTGGTTCCTAGACGTGGAAAACGCTCCCATTTTCCCGTTCACCCTGAGCTCAGATCCGCAAGATGGACACCAGCGCCTCTCCGCGCCGGCCGGGGGCGGCTCGGGCTCCACAGGGAGAAAGAGGCTGGGAGACCCGCCAGAGCTACGCCCACCCCGAGGGGCGCCCCGAGGACTTCAGGGCTGGGCCCGCCCCGGAGGCCTAGAGTTGCCAGATAAAATAGCAGGATGCCCAGTTAAACCTGCGCTTAGCAAAAATCACAATGTTTCAGTACAAGTGTGCCCCATGCAATATTTGATATCCCTTTTTCTGTGTTTATTTGCAGGTTTTTTGCTAAATCTGGCAACCAACCGAAGCAGGCGGGGTCTAACCCAGCCCGCGGGGCTGAGCGCGAGTGGAAGGAGCCGCCGCCGTAGCGGCGGTGCCGCGAGGATTGGGTGCAAGGGGACAGTGGTCCAGGGCGGCCGCAGGGGAGCCGCGAGCGCGCGGCTGCCACCGCACGGGCTTCTCCCGCCGTCCCATCCATCCCTGACCCGGCCCGGGGTCCCTGAGCCGCCGCCCCGCACTTCCACTCGCTGCGATCTCGGCTGCGCGGGGGGCCCAAGGAGCCGGTCGGCAACTCGGCAACTCGGCAACTCGCTGGGCGCCGGTGGGAAAGGCCCGGAGCTGTGAGCAGCCCTGCGTCCGCCCTCCAGAGCCAGCCCGGGGGTAAGGTTTAGGAGGAGCCCAGTACGGTCTCTTTTCTTCCTTTTCGTTTGGTTGGTTTTTGATTTTTAAAATGCAACTCTGAGTCAGGCCCCTCGGCCCAAATCAAAGCCTCTGAAATACCCAGACCCTGTTTTAAATTTCGTAGCTACCCTTCATGAGTGACTCTGAGGTCTCTCCCACTTTTCCTTTGCTTCAGCCTCTAGTCGCAGAGAATTTCCCATCCTGGCCTGGACCGGTACTCTGGTAACACTCATTATCCATGCAGGTGCGTGTCTCTTTTTTAAAAAATTAAAGTAAAATTTAAAACTAGGAAGCTGACCAGACAGGACCTCATCAAGCTGGAGCTGAAAAGCCCGGAGCAAGCATAAAGATGCTAGGAGGTGCCGGACAGGAGGTAAAATCAAATAAAGGCAGTTTTCCAAAATCTCCCAACTTCCCTTCCTATAGGTCTCTTGTTCTCTCCATTTCAGGAGAAATAAACAAGAAAGGAGACGCTACTTTCCTAGTTAATCCTGCTCTCTTACTCCTAATCAAATATGATGTTTTAGATTTCTTTTCCTTTAAGAAATTTTTAAACAACTTGTTTACGTATTTATTTTGATGGCAGATGTAAACCTAGGAAGAATCTGTAGCCACAGCCCTTTCCTCTGGCAGCCTGAGGAGACCCAGGCCACTCTCCTGGAGGAAGAGTAGGGTGTGGGGGAGGGAGCCAAACAGAGGAATGTAACTTCAGCCTCTCACCTTGGTCGTGACCCCTAACTTTCCTCAGCTCTACAGCCCAGGTCCTGAAAGGCTGGCTTGGCTGGTTGAGGCTGCTGACTCAGATACTCTTAAGAGCTGAAAGGTGTTCAGGCTTCCCAAGGTATTTTCCTGACGGGAAGGAGGGGGGGAGTGAAGAGGAAATGAAAGAGAAACGAATCAATAGGATAGATTTAAAGGAGCTTAGACTAGAATTTGGGGCTCAATCAAAATCTAATAATTCCAGGCCAGTCGTAGATGATAATCTAGGAGCAGGGGAAATGTACACCCAAAACGGGGGGGGGGGAAAAAAAGCTTTAATCCATTGCTAGAGTAACCTGATAATATGAAAATTCTCCTTACAACCACCTCCACATTAAAAGGGATGTTAAACATGATACACCGTTAGATAAAACAATCCCTGTTCCTTTAAAGAATCGGAAGCAGAATTTGGGAAAGAAATTTCTTCCACCTACAAAACTGAGTCTTGGTATTATGTTGCTCCCTGAACTGGGTGTTTTTTCCTCCAGCGGTGCCCAGCAAACATTCCCTTCTCTAGGGCGTGTACTTTTCACAAGGATTTCTGGAGAGGGGGAAAGACTGTGTGTTTGTGCACTTGGATTTGGAGCCAACAAAAAAAGCAAATGTCTCCACAGCTATGTACTAAAGAGACCAACCATGTTTTTGACACTGAAATCACAAAGAAACAAATCTCCATAAATCACCAGCAGATATTTAGAGATTCCTAATGGTCTGTGAACTTACTGTACATGTAACTTACTACCATTCAAACAGAGCTTCATTTACTTCTCTACGTAGTGAGCTACTTGCCCAGGACCATATCTGACAAGCTTCTCAATATGCATGGTATGTTACATACAAATACGTCATAAGAACAACTGCCAAAAAGGAAAAATACATACAGTCCCATCCAGGCAGTTTTCCCTAACGTAAAACCCAAATGGGCTTTCTCTGTACAAAGCATTGCATAGAACTGATCCACTTGTATACTTGCCTTCCTAATGGAAAACAATTATCTATTCCTTTCCTGCCCTCTCTCGCCAACATCGGATTGGTGACTGGCTTTTTGTTGGTGTTGAATGGAATTATAGGGTCGAACCAATTGAAAGAAGAAAACAAAAGTTACATAAATAAATGTGCAAGGTATGCATTAGGACCTGAGCATTTGATCCCTGATAGCTTAGTCCCCCAAAGCCATCACTCTGACCTTTTCTAGTGGTAAATCCTATTCTCCTTTGCAATTACTTGTTTTCATTTTGAAAGGCTCAGGTCATCCCAGAATACTTAGTTCTGAGTAAAAGAGAGAGCACCAGGTCTGGTTTGTCCAGTTGCAGTCTCCCTCTCCTATTCTCCCCAAGCATGTGTCCTTCTGCTACTGCGGCCGCTGCTTGGCCTTTCTGCCTGCCCCTCACTCCCCGCCTCCCAGGGTTGTTTTTGGTTTTGTGACTCTTTAGAAACCATGAACTCTGGCTATCCCAAAGAATGGTTAGAACAGCACACAATGTGCAAAGAATCCCCTCTTGGACAGGGACCCCAGAACCCAAAGCACTATTACAAGGGTGCTGCTGGGCAGGTGGCCACTGCAAGATGCTACCACTGTCACAAACTCAAAACTCCTGCCCTAGTGTTGGGGGAAATGGAGACAGAGAAACTGGAAATGGAGACAGAGAAACTGGAAATGGAAAGGTTAAGAAAAGTTACTGGCATGGAGAACTGAGACAAAACTCTCCTAGTTACCTGCTCTAACTTAAAGGAGAAAAACAAAAAGAATGTTCTTTCCCCGCCCCCCTCCTATTCCTCTGTGACAAATATATAAATATGAAGAGATCACACTGACAAAAGAGAGTCAACTGGGAGTGGGCGGACATTTCTCAGGGAAATGCTTATATTCTACCTTGGATTAAACATCCACAAAATCCATGTTCAGTAAACTCACTTCTGCCCTTAAAATACCCAGTTCTGCTCTTCCCATAAGATGTTCTCAGAGCTTCAGGTCTGGAGAGCATAACTGAGCAACAGGGCAGCAGGACTGCACCTGCCAGGGTGCCTACCAGCTCACCCCAAACGTTTCCTGTTTCCACACAGCAGTGCAGTGCTCCTGAAAGCCTCTCTCCAAGAGCCAGAGGTACAGTCTTTTTTGGGGTGGGGGGAGACTGGGGGTAGGCAGAAGCTCTACCATTAGTTCCACCCACAGGAGGGCTTTGGGCCTTACAGGGCCTTCCATCTCTGAATTCCAGCATACCCCTCAACCCCCTCCCTGAGAAGATGGGCTTTTTTTCCTTTGTACATCTGCCCCAGTGAAAGGGAAAGACCAAACACCTGTCCACAGAATTCTAAGAGCTACAAATCAAAGGAGCCCTTGGGCTGGGCAGGATGGTAAACTGGACATTCTCCAGGAGGAAAGGCTCCACTGGGGCTTGCAAGGCTTTGGAGGCCTGAAGGAGGGAACCGGACGGAAAGGGGAGGGGAGGAATCCGCCCACCTCCAGGGCTCAGGGCAGACCCATGCTCTCTAAAGCACAGCAGAGGAGGAGAGGGCAGAGGAGAGGACAGGAGGAGGCCCAGGCCCATCTAGAACTGGGGAAAGCACTCTCCAAGGCTGGCCTTCCTCACTGTAGGTCAAATTTTGTTTGCTCCTTTAAAACCACAGAGACTGCTGAGGGCTGCCTGCGGAATGGTGTTAAAGGACCTGAGCAATTCTGCAAAAGGAGTTGGTTGACTCTGGGCGCACTAGATTCTGAGTCCCCACTATCAGTTTGGAGGCCTTTCTGGCCCTTGTTTACTATTGCTTATAAATAGGGCTTCTTTCAACAGACTGCAAGAGGCTGGAGACCACAGTAGACTACTAGAAAGGCTTCAGGTTTGTTCAAATTCCCCGGGGGCCGAGAAAAACACCCAGAGTCATCCAAGCCTTGGGCCTTGGCTCCTTCCTTGCACCTACCCATCCCAACCTCCAAATGCGAGGCCCTCTAAAGCCCGCGGCAAGAAAGCCCGGACGCACGGTGGTGTGTGTGCCCATGTAGATTTTAATTTGGTCCTGTCTCGACCTCTTTATTTACCCGTTCCCCTTTAACCTGGGGAAGGCACTTGGCGAGCCCGAGGCGCCTTTCCCGTGGGCGCCTCGGTTCACCTCCTACCTCGCCGGGTCCAGACCGAAGATCGCTTCTGCCGAGAGAGTAAGGTCCGGCTCGGCTGGAGTTGGGGCGTAAGGCCGGGCCGGGCCATCTTCCCAAAAACTCGCCTCCGAGCCTCCCAGCCAAAGCCGCAATAGCCGCTTCGAAGTGTTTTCGCCCACGCGCGGGGCCCGGCCCGGCACCACAGCTGCTCTTACCTGGCTTGGCGAGCTGCGCCTGCAGCGCCCCAGGCTGGGGCTCGGCGGCCCAGCGCAGCGCGGCGGCAGCAGCCAACTCCACAGCGGGGCGCGGCGGCGGCGGTGGCTGCGACGGCTGCGAGGTCGGCGGCGGCGGGGCAGAGGTGGCGTCTCCCGGCGGCGGGGGTCCCGGCAGGGCGCGCAGCGAGTCGGGGATGAGGCTCTCGAGGCTCTCGTTGGCCTGCTGCCTGCGCAGCGCTACCTGCGCCGCCATGACCCGCTGCCGCTCGATGATAAGGATGCACTTCTCACAGGTGCAGTCTTTGAAGCGGCAGTAGCGTTTGTGGCCCTTGAGCCAGGACAGCACGCCGTGGTTGCGGCAGCGCGCGCACTTGGGCGTGCGCTGCAAGGGCGCCCGCGGCGGCTGCGACACCGGGCCGCCCATGTACAGGTAGGGAGAGCCGTAGCCGTTCATGCCCCGGGCTCCCGGAAGAGCTGGCGGGCTGGCGGCGGGAGCGAGTCAGGGGGCGCTGGACGACGTGGCTGGGAGGCCCGCTCAGGGGCGGCCTCCGCGCGACGCAGTCTTTGGTCCAGCAGTCCCCGCGGCCGCGTGCGCTCCGGGGTGGCCGGAGGGGCTGCAGCCGTGTTTACGGCTCCCGCGGCGCTCACAGCGTCAGCCTCCCGACTGGCGCTCCACCAATCTCACGCCGGTCGCGTCTCCGCCTGCCGCTGCTTTGGCCGGCACGTCCTCCCTCGCCGAGGCGCTGCGGCGGCTGCCAGGAGTCGGCGAGAGCTCTGATTAAGGTCTGAGCCAGCTTGTCTGCAGCTCCCGCGCGCGCAGGCCGGGCCCGGCACTTCCTCCGCCGCCCTCCCCCTACTCCTCCTCCCTCCCACCGCCACCCCCACCTTCGAGGTCCAGGTCTCCTTGCACTCCCCACCCCACTCCACGCCTGCCTCCTTCCTTTCCGCTCGCGCCCTTCGAGTCCCTGCACTTCACCTTCCTCGCCATCCGCCGTCGGGCCACTCTCACGGGGGCGCTCAAGGCCCCCTCCTCCAAGCTCTCTGCGTTTCCCCTGCCCGCGGCGGGCGGGACTGCGGCGCTCCGGGACGCGGCGGTGCACGCGGGGCGGGAAAGGGAGGACCAGCGCGGGTGAGGGTGGAGGTGCCCTTCGCTCTCTTGCCCTCCCTCCAGGCCTGATTTAGCGGCACCAAGCCCAAGGCCGCTTTCATTCCCACACTTGGCCACAGAAACACGGCTCCGCGAGAATCGGAGCCTACCAGAGCCTTGCGGGTGCACTCGGTTCCCGGAGTGAGCCGAGAGGGTTTTAAGTTGGGGGGAGCCAGGCCCCGCGGCCACTGGCGGGAGGAGTTGGGGGCAGGGCATTGGAATTCGTTCGAGAAATGTTGGCTTTCTTTATTTCCTTTTGCAACATTTTTTTCTTTTGCTGCTGTAGAAGAAAATGAATGATTTTGAAAACCTGCTGGCCCAAGGATGACGACCCATTTTGCAGCCTATTTCAAAGGAAAAAACTGTCCTCTCTCTCTGGTGCAGAGTTTATTTCTCTACCCTCCTCCCCACGTTTTAATTTTTAAAAGTCTCTGTCCTGAAAAGCCGGGAAGAGCTCTTATGGGCGATTTGCTTAAGCACTGGGTCTAAACTTTAAGAGAGCGGACGCAGGAACGACGCTAGCGCCCCCAAAGTTACCGCATATGACCTCCCCCCTGCCCAACGGCATTTGAGCGATTAAACGTCTCGCGTCCCCCAATTCAAATGCCCACGGTCTCAGTAATCTAGTTATGGCAAGGGATGGGGCCACACACACCCCCAGTGTCTTTGGGTAGGGGTGGGGGAGAGCCCTTGCACAAGATGACTGCATAAAACTTTGTTTAAACAGTTGTTTGCGTGTTTCTAGTCCCCTAAGAGTACCGATTTGGCCTAAGGCAGACTACCACCACAAATGCACGGAGTCTCCCCCGCAATGCAAGAAAAGAAAAATAAAAAGCAGGTGGTTACAGCGACGCAGGGTAGCACAATGGCTCAGTGCGAAGGGGGTAGAATGCAGTCCCGGAGCCGTCTGTTGGCAAGCTCCAGACAGCGCACTCTGAACTCAGCTCTTGGCGGTCTGGGCGAATGGAATGCGAAACCGGAGCGTAGACGAGTTTGCTGCAATGGCCAACCGTTCGGCGGCACAGCTGCCCTTGTCCTCCCAGCTTTTCTCTGCACTGCCCTAGAAGCAAACAAGCAACCCGAAAACGTCCCACTGTGTTTGCTGTGAATTCAAGTAGCACCAGGCGTTCTAGCAGCCAGCCCTCCGCTTAGAAGGGTGATTCCGGGAGGGGAGCAGGTTAAAAAGGGAACCTGCTTGTGTGTGTTTCCCTTGAAGCCCTTGACTGCCCCCCACCTCCCCCGTTTCAGACCTGCGGACCTAGTAGGGAGCGAGAAGGAAACCCTAGCCCGAGAGGGCTAACGCTGGGAGGCCTGCCTCCAAAGCTGCTTCGGGAACAGACCCCTTAGTCTTGCCCCTAACCCACCGCCTCATGGATCTCTCCTCCCAAACTTCACGCAGAAAACAAACCTTAAAAACACTACAACTGGGAGGAACTTCATAAACTCTCCAAACTGGAGGCCTAGGTGACCTGCAGCCCCGTGGGCCAGAGGCCCTTAAGTGGGGAGTTGACAGCGAGTCACTTCACTTAAGGAGAGACATAGAGAGCCTAGAAAGACACAATCTGGGAACTTTCGCGCTGAAATCTCCAGGTCTCTTGGGAATGCGGGGACCACAGACTTTTTTCAAAGCCAAATTTCTCCCGATTTTCTCCAAATGGTCAGGGAAACCAGGGAGTATAAGGAACTTGGGAGTAAAGAAATTTTTTAAAGGAAAGCAGCAGAGCTCTGCACCAGGTTTGGGGGACATTTCCACTACCAACGCGACCCACTCTCCTCCCTCAGTCACCTAGCCACCCTATCCCTTTGCCACTCAGGCATTCTTGCATTATTTGGTCCCGGGGCCCCGTTTCACTCCAGTGCACATTGGGGGCTGAGATCTAAATACTCATTTGATATAGCGCAATAATCCTTTTCTCATATTTGATGGGAATGTTTTCCATAACCCAGTATTTGACAACATCTCCCTATAGGGACAGGTTTGTATTTATGTTGGTAAAATGTCCCCTGCCTCAAAGTCTATTGTAACCCAACACCTGACAACCCAGAGTCCCATTTCTGTTTGCAGAAAGGGTTTATTCAAGCACATAATGGGATCCCAGCAGAAAGCCTTTCAGAACAAGGGGCTATGGTAAACTTCACCACATGAACTCCGTTTCCAGGGCTATTAAGCTTTTAATTGGAAAATAGCAGAGGAAATTTCAAGGTGACTATAACGTGTTAGCAGTTAGTGCGGAGAAGAAAAGCCGGAGCAGGGATGAATGTAGAAAGCATATGGTCAGAATCACATTTAGGAGGAGCAGCCTGCTTCTACTAAGTCCCAGCGGCTTGTACACTTATGGGAAAAATCATCAAAGAAACTGGAAAGGGAGGGGGTAGGATTACAAGTAAGTGTAACCTCACTCGACCGGATCCACTCTCATTCTGCTCTGGGTGGGGTGTGTGTGTGTGTGTGTGTGTGTGCACGTGTGTGTTCAAACCACAATTAACTGGATAGAATTGTGATACGTATTAACAGCGAAAGGGTGAAAGATAGTGTGCATGTGTGGTTCGCTTTCTCTTGACGCACACACAATATATATATGTATGTACGTATAAGTTGGAGTGCAGGTGCCGGTGCTGAGAAACCGAAGATGTCCTGACTGGACGCTGCTCATGACCGCAATCAACACTTAATCAAAAGGACAGTTTCATATTGTCCCGGATGTATAATACATCAGGAAATTTTCTGCTTTGCTGGACTCTCATGGAGGGGGAGGTCAAGGTTCCTATTCTGCTGTTTAAAACGCGACCACGGTGACACTGGAGGCCGGGGCATGCAGAAAGCCCTTTTACTTATTTTTATTTTTTAGAAAGCCCTTTTAAAGCAGGAAAACGAGCTCCGTCTCTCCACGCATGAATTTTTCAGCTCTTACCCTGTCCGTGCCTCTTCAGCATCACTCATTGGCCAGTTTCACATCCAAAGGGGGGAACAAATGTCTAGCGAGGCGCTGGGGCCACCAGGAATCGATTTTTTGGGGTGATAATAATGCCCTTGTCGTCCACATTTGGGAGAGACTCGTGTGCACCCCCATGGCAACCCCGAAGCCGCTCTCTGGGGCTCAGGACAGAAGGTAGAGACCTTGCGACCGGGGAGTCACTGAACCTGCGTCTGGCGGGCCGGGGGACACAGCTGGTGTGAAGGAATATCCTGGACGGTCACGTCCCCACACCATTTTGGCAGCGGGGCCTAGGCTTTTCGGAGCAAATGGGACCTAAAAAGGCCTTCAACCCCGGCGGCCCCCTGCAGACGCGGCTGCTCAGTCGTTCATATTCTAGAACTCTCTCGAGACCTGCAACAGCTCACCCTGGAGGTAGGCACTCCCACGGGTGCAGATTCCGCAGACCTAGACTAGACACAAGGTCGCGCCCGCCCCCATCCTTTCCTGTGGCTGTATGGGTGTCGCTCCCGCACTGCAACATCTGAGGGGCCCCCTGGGCGGCGACCTCCGCCCCGCGCTTTCGAAGGCAGGGACTGGGAAAGGGCGCCCTCGGAGCGCCCCCACTGGGCCAGGGCCGCGGGGGCCCGCAAGCGCCCGGGGATTCCTGGGCCGAGTCGCGCTCACCCCGCCGGGCATGGGGGACTGGAGGCGGCGGTCAGGTCCCTACACGGTTTTAGAAGAGGGTCGCCTGGGCGGCCTGCAGATCCCGTCCACCTTCGGTGCCAAAAAGTAAAACATGTACCCTCCGAGATGAAATGAGAGCAGCGCTGACTTTAAAACAGTTTTAAGGTAATCTTCTCCGTGACTTTAAAAACCAAAAAAGGCCGAGAAAATAATTTCAGGTAATTTAGAGAAACATTCAAGAAACAAGACAGTTTCTGTTCCCCAAAGTGTTTGTTCTGGGGGCGCTGGTGCAGTTCCCCAGGACAAGCCCCCTTTCCGGAACTCTTTTCCGCCTCCCCGCTCCCCTGCAGTCCCGGAAAAAAGCTCTGCTGGGGAGAATGTAGGCGGAGGTGAAGACCTGCAGGGAAGAAGTCCCTTCTCGATTCGACGGGCCCGGGAATGAAGGCGGGAAACGGCCAGCGCTGCCCACACCCCAGGGAAAGTTGGGTGCGAACTCCTTGTACCGAGACCAGACCGGCAGGACAGTGCCGCAGCAACGCCGAGGCGCTGCGCGGGCACTCTAAAGCACCCCAACCCGGCGAGCCAGGCCAAGACTCAACTCACTACGCCCAAGCCAGAGCCTCCCGGGCGGGGAGACTTCCGGAGCAGTTAGGCCCCGCCCACTCGGTGCCCCGCCCCCAAGCCCTGCTCGCCTCGCTCCGCCCCTTCGCCCGGGACCCTCCCCAGCTGTCCGGGCCGCAGCTTAGAGTTGCTGAAAAGTTTTCAGGCTCTTTTGCGGAGGGTGGGGGAAGGTACTCAACGAACAACTGGTTGACTAAAGGCCGTTCGCGTTTCGTTGAGGGGTAGGGGGGAAAGGCGTCTTCTAAAGGCGAGAATCAAGAGTGGCGACTGAGCTTACCGGCGGCTGGCGCGCAGCACAGGTCTCAGGCCTCCTCCGCGTGCGTATGCGCGGAGGGAGAAAGGAGGACGAGGCCCCGTGCAAGTTGCCGGAGCAAACCTCCCAAAGGGGCGGCGGCGCGCAGGCAGGCAGTGGCGGCCCCAACCGGCGGGGCGGACAGGGCCAAGTCTGGGAGCTGAGGAAAATCCCTTGCCTTCCACGGGCTGTCCTCTGTATTTCTTTGTGACACGAAGCGCGTTCTGTAAAGCGCTTTTAACACCACTTGGTGCCAAGTGTCAGATGCGGTACAGTCTGTGTGTGCACGTGAAGCCAGTTCAGCACTGCGGTTCACGTGAAGCGAGGCGGGGGGAAGCTCGATTTCTACATGTGGGCGGGAGTTTAATTTCCACGAGGTGCCCGGGAGACGGCAGAGCCGGCTCCCGCCCCTGCCCGGAATGGTGGTTCCGTGCGTGGGCTCTGGGGGGAAGCGAGTGTCACCAAGAGTGCCCTGGGCCCCGCAGGCGGCTTTCCCCGAGACCCTAGTTACGCAGCGCGGGGTCGGCAGCACACTAGTGGGGTGAAGGGGACACCCGAGTGGGCGCAGGTCCCGGGAGCCGCGTCCGCTGGAAGGGGGGAAATCTCGCCCTCACCCGTAGCCACTGCGGGAGTCGCAGGCGGTCTTGGGGGAAAGGCACGCGCTTCGTCTGCCCACAGCTCCACGTCGCGTGGCAGAAGCTTGCCCGGAGTCCGGGAGAAGGCCCGGCGAGCCTGCCTCGGTTTCTCGGCGCCGGACCGACGGCGCCCGCAAGAGACGAGCACTGGGCGCCAGACACGGCCACGCCTGCACACACGTGTGGTGCGCACTCCACACCGCACACGCTGCGGGTGCCGCCCGCAGGGGGACGCGGCCTTGTTGTTACAGGTGTCCGTTCAAAGGCGCAGAGCTGAGAAACTGATAGCCCCTCAAACGCGGGTGTTAACATTCAGCACACAAGACTTGTTGTCTGTGCTCTTCCTCGTGTTCAGAATTTTAAGTTCCTTACGCAGTCCGCCTGGGCCTGGCCTGCCTGGCGCTCTCCTCCCTAGCGGTCAAGAATAAGCCTCGAGGAGGAAACCCTGAGCGTCGCAGGGCCACTCCACCCCACCAGGCGCGGGAGGAAAGCCGCAGGTCCCTCTTTTACGGGGCCATTCGGCGGAGAAGAGAGAAGCAGCCGAAGCTTCCCTCAACTCCGCCTGGGCCCGTTGCGGTCCTGGGGTCTGTGTCCTCGCGCTGGGAGTAGCCCTGCTTGGGCAGAATCTTTGATAAGAGTCCCCGCGCGGCGGGCGCCCGAATTCAGAACCAAACTCGGCGTCAGGAGAAGCAGTGGACCCTCGGGGCGTAGGAGGCCCACTAAACAAGCCTGGTCCCAGGGCTCCGACGGCCCGGAGTGGAGCTCCGGGCCGCAGCAGGAGGCCGGGAGGCGCAGGGCCTTCGAAACTGGAGCCCGGGCGCACCAGGGGCCCAGGGGGTGTTCGGTCAGGGCTCTGAGAGCGCACACGCGCGCTTATCCGGGCTCCGCCTGGCTTTCCAGAAACGTAGGAGCACTGAAGGGAGCTGTGCTGGGAGAGGGCGCGCGCACACACACACACACACTTGTTGAAGGGGCGTGCCGAGCTTCTCCATCAAACACACCCGGCAAAATTAGTGTTGGGGTCATCTTGGAACAGTAGGAACTGGAAGACTCCTGGATCCGCAGAAGCCAGGATTATTCAAAGAAATGGAGGCGGCCAGGGCAGTGGGCAGCGAGTGCGCAGATGAGCAAGTTACCTTCATCTCCAAAAAGCCACCATTAACGCCTTGAAGGTGGCGAGTCTGCGGCCCAGACCTTCCCTGCGCGCCCAGCAGCCTCGGGCGTCGCCGTCACAATACCTACCGCTACAGCCGCCCCGAAGGGCACACGGCTGCAGTAGCAGCAGCCTGACAAGTGTGATAAAATGATCTTCCTTAACTAAACTCGTAAAGCACTGGGCAATAAAACTCAATCTTCTGTAAAATCCAATTAAGTCATTATCTGACTGATTGTATCTTTAATTGAAAACAGAAGTGACAGTAAATTTCTGTGATATATCAGGATCAATCGATACCGCTATACGATTCAGCCCCAAGAAGTGATTTATAATGTCAAACCTATATAGGTAACTCCACATTATTCTCTCTAAAACCACTGGTGGATGAAATTAAGAGTAAGTGCATTTAATAAAAAACAAGATGGTCAGGTTATTGATTACAACAGATGGGGGTGAAATCAAATAGATGTTTTCAAAGCACAGAGCGAAGAAAATACAAGTAATTTCTTTTTTCCTGTTTAATACCGCTCATCAAATATACACACAAGAAAATTCAGTCATCAATAACATTTTTATTTCAGGTACAGCTGCAACTACACAGAACAATGAATTTTTTTAGACTAGTTTCATTTCAGGATGGCTTCTGTTACATATGAAGTACACCACTAGCAATTTTTAACAAAAAATGAACTCAGAAATCTGTAGTAACTTTTAAAGATGTACTTATCTTCAAATCAGATTACAACCTAAGGTTACAAAATAATCTAGATTGCATCCATTTTTTTAATAGTAGAATGTGCATCATAAACTCTTATATTATTCTAGAAACAACACTCAGGAACTCTGCATTACTATAGGGTTACTTTAAATTGTGTTGTTTTCAAACTACCCTTTAGAAAAGGTAGCAATTCTTAAAGTCATTAATTTTTTCTTCTGACTATTTCAGTCACGTTTTGGATTTGAGGGGATGGGGTCAGGGCTAGGCTTTTCTAACAGCAACACAAACACACACACTATTTCTATTTAACCTTCTGCAGATTTCTAAAATAATCACTAACTCTATTCTTTTCTTCTCACCAGTCAGGAACTTGGCTAAATTTATAGTTTAGCACTTTTATTAAAATACTAAAATTCAAAAACATAACTAAGGCACCTAAGATTTCATTTTAAAACTGAAAGTAATTGACACATTTAGATGCAAATGTACTGCTTTACTTGAGTGAATTGTTGTATTTCTTGAAAACTACATGTAAACCAGTGTCATAAAAAAATGAGGGACACTACTATTTAATATTTAACTCCGTGAGCAAAGCACTTAATTGTTGCAGACGGTAGACACAGATACTAAACTATTCCAAATGTGTTCTAGCCTCTGGGCTAAGCTCTAAGGAGTATAAACCAAACATCATCTCAACAGTTAAGTCGGCGTGAGTCAAGGCAAAATGTTAACAACAAACCCTGTGTATAAACGGAATAAACCTGCCACTCCAGGTGAATGGCCAAAGGCATCGGGGTGCCCGATTATTCGTTGTCCTCGATGACAGGAGTGACCGCAAAGCTGCTGGGCTCCGAGGCAGACTCACATTCGAGCACTCCCTTTGAGCTCTCGTTACTAATAGGAGAGCTGCTGGAGAGGGAAACCAAGCCAGCATCTTGATTGCCGGGTGGCGAGAATACTGGGAAGTAGGGAGAGACAGAGGGAGAAGAGTGCGTTAAAAGTGGCTAGTCTTTCTACATTCACTGTGCAATTAGGTTCCAACAAAGAAAAAGGCGCTCTGCAATTTCTATTCGGAGTTGAAAGTGTTTTCATAGACACTCATTAAAAATCCCCAGTGCTTCTTTAGAATAAAAAATAGTATTTCTGCACAGTATTATCTATTTAATTGAAGAGGCAAGTTAAGTAGCAGAGTTTCAATTTTATGTTCATTAAAAACAAAAAACAGTCTCCCCCCTCTTTGGGGATACTATTTCCACCCTTCACTGAGCCCCTCCCCTTTATGTAAACGATGGTAATAGAACTGAGTCTTGTCAAATGATCCATCTGACAAATTACCCCAAGCAAGACCCCACCCGTGTATTTCCACCATTTGACAGGTAACCCTAGTTTCTCAGTAGCTAGCAAGTGAAAGCGATAGCTTATCAACTTTCCTGTCAGTTCTCTTGGATAGAGGGAAACAAACACTTGGGGGAAGGTCAGCATACATAACTTTTAAAAAGTAAAAAGCAGTAAATGGGAAGGAAACTTAAAAAAAAACAAAAATTAAAAGAAACTGAATTATACAACACTAAAACAGAAGTCAGGTAAAGGTTTTAACAGCAAACCTATAAACATAAAACTCCACTAGGAATCTGACATTAAATATGAAGGATGCAAAAGTAATAATGTGTTGAACAATTTTTGCAACCTTACAAGCCACAGTAGATACAAAATTTAAGCAAAAGGGTCTCTGACCTTCTTAACCTTAGCTGAGTTTAGATCCACCCCCAGAACTCCCTTCCTGCCTAGTGTGAATGTAATTAAGGGGAAGCTGCAGTGGTAATTTCTCTCCTCATTAACTTCCTGATTGGTTTCAGCCTCAGGATTCTGCAGGGCAGTAGTTTGTCACCAATTCCAAATGGCCAATCGTTAATACTAATGTTTGTGTAACTAACTGCCAGCATCTGCCACGGCTTCTTGTACAACAATAATGGTGAAAGGGTACATTAGTGCTCCTGTGTTAATTCAGCTTGTGTTCATCAATAGGGAAATCTATGATGTAATTAGCAAAATGCATTGGGAGCTGAGTGCTGAAGTCATTTGTAGAGAACTAAATCATAGTAGAAGCTGTACTGGGTCCTGATGTGTTTGCCATCAATACTTATTATGTTTGGAATTTAATAAGGTATATTACCATGCTGAAAAGAGACCTTTTTACAAGAGAACACTATTTACGCTTGTTATGGGTTTCGAGGTTTGCTGCAGCTAGTGGAACCACACAGAAATAAAAGAACAGAGCTGGGATTTAAGAAGCGGATCTTTAACCACTCCACTGGACCAAATTATCTGAGAAAGCCCCGTTCTTCTAATGTGACATAATGGACAGACAGTCAGACAGATGGATAGTTTGGGATAGCTACCTCAATATCCAGTTAGGAAAGGAATGTTCTGAAAACTTAGTAAGTTAATAAATTTGAAAAACAGTGTAGGTGATTTCCTGACAAGCAATTTACTTTTGATATTGGTAGTATTTGTTTAGATTTAGTAAGTTAAAAAGAGTACTGATTTGAACCTAGGAAACCTGAAGCTTTCATTTTCTCACTGTTCATTAAGGCTTCTTACTAAATTTGAATTGTTATATGGATTTAAATTTCCCTGCAAATCTAAGATAATTTGTGAATTGTGTTACATGCCCAGGGATGTTGTATCTAAACAGACAGCAGACTTTGCTCTGACATCTTGTGACTATACAAGGATCTGGAGAGCCAACTAAGGGCCAACCAGAGTCTGTGAGTTAATCTGCCCACCCCCATCCCCATCTCAAGCCAGTGACAGAAGGTCCTCTGTACAGAAGAGATGGAGAAGGGAGTGAACATTTACTGACTACTTCTTGTATGTCACCTACTTTAATGAGTATGTAAATTTAACCCTCAAACCATTCACTGAGAGAATTATTCTCCCGTTTTACAAAGGAGGTCCGGTGGAAGCTGCCAAGGGCAGTGCAACATTGGTCAGCCCCACCTCCTGGCTTGTTCTCACCCCTGCACCATCCCCACCCTTGGGTGTCACATTTAGTCACTGGCCACTGAACCATCCTAATCTCTGTGTTAGTTTGAGGACGTAAAATAACTGACCCTTGTCAACTTAATGCAGAGGATATAAAGGAATAGGCAAGCATTCTCCAGACATGTTCTGAGCTTCTGCCTACAGTTAACAGCTGACCTAGGGACGCTCCCACCCCAGCCACAAACACCCCGACTCCCCCATTTGGCCCGACTTGTGACTGAAAAAGGAAGGGGCGGGAATTCTGCAAAAGAAAGGATTTGGGGAGAGCCCCCTTTTGCTCTCACTTGCCTTGTGGATACTTTCTTGGAAAATATTCCTCTGACCTGAGGGTGTGAAGATGTGCAGAGTGTGTCACCTGCATAGACTAGGGAGGCTCCAAGCATACTTAATGCATGACCGCACTCCAGAGAAGATCCAAAGAAATGAACTCAACCTGTTTTGCAAAATACCTGTATTTTTTAAAGCTTTTCTCCACTCAAAATTTAAATTCATGTTCATTTTACTTTTGTTAAAGGCTTAGCATTGTCTCTGAATGTTGAAGTTAGGGACAGTATCTGTTTAACTCATTTTGTGTAGCACCTCATAAAAGTAGTTCCAAGTGCATCAAAGATTTAGTAAGTGTTTATCTTAGTGACTAATGTCCAAAATTTATTTTACTATCATCCTTAAAAATGAAGGTACCCTCTTCATTTAAATGCAGCTTCATTAAACTTTACTGGGGGGAAGAATAACAACCGATCATTTAAAATCATTTTATACCAATTAAAAATTAAAAAGCCAAAGTTCTCTTTTTTTGCGTGTTGATTCTAATGAGCCCTGCAGAAGGCTAATTTCAACTCAAAAGGTTCCTCTTCATTATTTTGTAAAAATGCTAATGTCTACTGTCCACGGGACTGTGGGGAAAGATACGCTGTTGGTAGCACTAGAAATTGGTTCAATCTTTCTGGACAGCAGCCTAGTGACATGTAATAAGAACCGTAAAACTGTTCATACCCTCTGACCTGGTAATTCCACTCTGGGGAATAAACCCAAAGAAAGAAAGAATAATTGGCCGGGCGATGCTCAACACACCACTATTTGCATGAGCGAAGACGTGAGTGCTTTGCTGCGGTGCTGGGGGGGGTGGGGGGTGGGGACAGGGGGGTGGGCAGGAAGCTTTCACAGGCAACAGACAATTCAGGATTATGCTACCCTGTAATCATCACTAGGCTCCCAGCATTTACAGAAATGGAAGAAATGACTTCTGGAGACCAAAGTAGAGATTTAAAAGTAAGAAAGTGGAAAAAAAAAGGAAAAAGTGCCCATCTGATCTTTTTTCTTGTTACAATGAAAGGTGGGTAAACCTCCGAGGCTGACCCTGGTTTGAACCAGCAAACCCTGTATCTGTTTTCTCTCTACTAGCCTATTTGTCTACAGCAGCTAAATGGTCTTTCTTTTATTATTATTTTAAAACAAACAAAAAAACCATACACATAATCACTCTTACCAATGCTGAGGGGGGGAAAAAAAGATGATTTCAGTGATGCCATCTAAGCACCAATATTCTTTTTGGAAAATATTACAGACTGCCCCCCCCCCACCAAAACCCACCTCTCTAAAAAACAAAACAAAAGCCAATCTAACTGCTAAATCTTTTGACACTGCAAAGACCCCTGACTTTTAACTTGAATGATCTGTTGGGAGTCGGTGGACCAGAACGAACAATTCTCTTCCAGTGATGTGAGAAACAGGATATTCGTGCTTGAGAAAAAATTGTTCTTCCTCTATATGTTAAATACTATTAAGCTCCCACTAAGAAACCATTTTAAAAATAAAAAATGCAAGTGGCATTCTTCAACTGTTAGCAACTCTTCACCTAGACACTGACAGGTCTCTTTGGTTTCCTCGAGTTTGCAAGCCTAAGAGTCTGATGAAAAGCTGATGAAAATGTCTTAAACAATGAATTCTTCCGCTTCATGATAACCTTAGTGTTTGGAAATAAAATCATGTCCAATCAATACCACTTAGCAGATATTTGATGTTTCACAATAGGACTCTTTTCCAGAGTAGAACCGCTGCCCTTCTCACTAACATTTAAAATAACTAGGATTATCTTAGCTGTCCGAAGCTTGGCAGGTTCAGCTTGTACTTTCAAACAGCATTAATTCTTGGCACTCAGAAGAAGGGATAAAAGGTAAAGATATGAATGGAGATCTTTATTCCACCTGATCTATCAAGGATTAGCTCATTCTTTTCCAGTCCATGCCTGCACGCTAGTGAAGAGGAAGGCTAAGCTGTAACTGATGTAATTAGAAACCACAAGCTGAGAATAAAATAGCCCTTTATTAATCACCCCCATTTACTATAAATGTACCAAAAATATAATAATCTTTGAAACAATTAAATGTGTTTTTTTCCACCTGTGTGCAATCAAAGAGTAGTGGCTAGAGAGAGAGTCTGGTTAGGATTATGCTTTCCCTGAAAACATTATCTTAATTGTCAGTCTAAAATCTAACACCAGTTTTGAGAGGGGCCAGCTCTGCCCTGTGCATACAGTATGTAGGGAGAAGTGGCCAAGCCATCATAAAGGAGAGCTCCTGTGGATAGAATGAGGTGCATGATTGGTGCTTCCTCCTCGATCCTGCTGCCACAGCCTTGGCAAGCTCTAGGAAAAGCCATCTTACAAACAAGGTGACCTGATAACAGAAAGCACATATGTAACCACTATCAACACTGCCTCATTCTTTCTAAATTTCATGTGTAACACGGATACAACACAAGATAACACTAGAACTTCTTAATTCTCAAAACAAACAGCAGCCTATCAAGCTTCCTTTGGCAGCCCCTGGGAGAGAGTGTGAGGACCGGGGCTCACAGGCTGGCCCTGCTGGAACTGCAGACTGGCTACCCTACTGCTCAAGGAACGAGGGGATAACGCACCCCACCTACCACCTTACCACCTCCGGAGTTCAACGGATACACGAAGGGAAGAATGCTTTCTTGCCTGTAAAGTAGCACACAAAAAGGGAAAAGAGAAGGGACCCCGTTCAGCCTTCCACCTCACCTGGGATGCAGGTCCCAGGCATTATCTTGGGTCCAGGCATTCCTCCTCTTCTCCCCACTCCCACCCTCCATGACAGATTCTTCTGGACCACGGCAGGGCAGCTGCTGGGATCCCACACTCCCTGTTTATTCCATGGGGGGCGGGGGCGGGGGCGGGTCACCAAAACTACTCGAGTCTCAAAGCAAGCACGTGAATAAGTGATGTGTCTGAGACAGCGGCCCTACCCTGGCGGGGGCTCACACCCTGAGCATGTCTTCAATCCTCACCTCCCCAGAACCCCCGTGTCCCCTGGCAGTGGTGATGCTGCGGGCTGCTCCCTCACGCCCAAAGTGGCACCGTGAGTCGTGGAGCCTCTTCTCACTGATAGGTCTTCTGCACTCCTTCTGAAATGAGCAAGTGCGTATGTGACGGGTAATTCATTATGACTGGCTCAGCTGACGTGTCTCATCCATGAAGGCAGCACTGGGTGATACACACAATCCAAAGATTCACAGATCCTCTAATTCACTGTGTTTTAACCAAAATATACTTAGTATCAAAACCTAAACATAGTGTGGCCTTTTCTTCGCTTTCATGACAACCTTCTGAGATAAATCCTCACGCTGACTAATTCTGCTCTATTTTCCCCATCACTGAAATAACCACAACACCGACTTTGAAGAAATCCCCTCAACTACCTGGGCAATGAACTTGAACACCAGTTTCCTCATCTGTAAAATGAGGCTAACAACAGGTCCCTGTGATAATCACTGAGTACACAGTAGTTTCCTTACTTCCTTTGTCTTCAATTTCAGTGTCTTCATGTTAGAAGATCCTTGCTTTTGAAGGTGCCAGAATCCAATCAGTATTTAGTACAAAATCTATTCCCTCCAGGCCACACATAATGTGCCTTGAGAGAGCCAGAAACCAGGGATACACACTTTACTTCACTTGGGGCCTACGTGACAGCCAGAGTGTCAAATCCAGGAGGCAAACGACCTGGTCCTCATTTGGACAACAGGTCCCTCGTTACATAAGCTCTGCCTTTTTCACTGTTTGAGAAGGGGTGTCCAATCAAAGTGAAGCAGCAGAATACCTCTGGACATACCAGACCAAAAATAGTGTTGTTATCCAATGATCAAGCCAACCATTCCTTCAGGCAGCAGTATTTGAAAGCAGGAAGAATCTTCCTTTTGAGCCTAAGTTTGTCCTAAAAGTTGAAAACTCTGGGAAGTACTAGGTACAGGCTTCAATGTCCCCAAAGAAGTAGGGGTCTCATTGTTCCTAATCTACAACTATTGGGTACCTGGAGCCCTGATGGGATGAGGCTTGCTGGGGTACCAGAAGCTGACCTTCAGTCACAAGGCAACAAAGCAGGGCTAGGGTGAGGTGTGTGGGTTTTGCCAGAAGACCATTTCTTACTATCCGAAGACCTTGGGCAAGTGCCTGACCCTCTCCATGCCTCCATCTCCTCATCTGTACAGTGGGGACACAGTACAGCACTTAGGCTGGTTCTACACAAAGCTTTGGGGCCCCATTAAGCCCGATGCATCTGAAAAGCCCACATTACCATTGTACACAGCTGTACCATTTGGTCACCCACATGTGTGTCCCACAGACGCAGCACCTCAGCACTGGATGTGGTCCGAATTGAGCTCTATTCCTAGCATCACTCCCCTCGGCTGCCCCCGTCTATACCCATCCTGCCCTGCTTAGTCTTTCTTGAGTGCTTGTCATCTCTGGTCCACCTTCTCCTCTCCGAAGAGGCAGACCATTTTCCCACCACATACGTGTACTGACAAGGGCAGGAAGGCTGAGGGGGTCCTGCTCCCGGGCCCAGCTCTGCTCATTCTGGAGGGTCTGTTAGGCTGGGCTGAGCCCAGTTCCCAACAGTGGCCACCTGAGAACAAGTGTGGAAAGACCATGAGCTCTGCCGTCAGACATGGCACCTCAGTAAACACCTCTGAGCATCAATTTCTTTCACTGTAAAAGGAGGTAATAATGATGTATTTCATAAAGTTGCTCAGAGGATGGAAGAGATGATAAATGACAAAATCATTTGTAAACATGAAGACTCGTCTCCCCTGGCGTGAGTCTGTGCACTTCTCTAAGGAAGGAGTGTGATTTAGTCTCCGTCCTCCACTGCCTAAGACAGGACCAAGAAATTAGTAAGACTTTCATGAAACACTGGTTGGGAAAGAAAAAAAAAAAGAATTAGTGTCAACACAGCTCAAACTTCCCTGAATGTTTTCAGACAAGTTTCAATTTCAATGTTCAGAGAAAGGTGACTTTTTCTTTATTCATCCTTCTTTACACACCAGAAGGCTAAAAGTAAAGATGAATTCCAAACTGAAACCCAAGCCTGTTACATTGTGTTCTCCTGGGACTTCAGGTACACATGACATTACCTGAGGCTGGGCCAAAGGGGAAGGGACTTGGCTGAACCAGGAGCAGGGGCAGGGCAAGGGGAACCTCCTCGAGAAAGGAACAGAAAGTCTATTAGATAAAACACTAACACCTGGTAGACTGAAATTCAGCCAAGAACATCTACTGTACACTACCTAGCACAGTACAGTGCACCCAGCAGGTGCTTAATAATGGATGGGGGCGTGAGAAAGACCATGGAATGTGGTCTTCACAAGACACGCTGCCACCACAAACCAGGGCTAATCCACACACTGGCAAAGAGAGTCTCAAGTCTAAAACCAGTTTTGAGGATTTTAAAGTGCAAAGGCTTTGTCTAATTTTGTCTGTATTTACTGGAAGGACTCTGGGCACCGACACAAGGAGAAAAGCCGCATCAAACACACCCCGAGGCGTGATTCTCAGCCAAAGAGCCTGGCTCTGGACGAGCCCGCAGGACCACGTTCCTTGGGGACTCTGCAACGCAAACCACATATGGTGGTCACAGGTGCAACTGCATTTGAAAACAGAGTTTAAATAGGTACGTGATCATCTCAGAAACCAAGGCAGACCAGGCTAACAAGAGGCTCCACAAGTCACCTCTGGAAGAGAGTTCCCATTTGATTCTGGGAAAGCTGTTTTCTCAGATACAAAAGGAATCAAACCCGCAAAGCAGGCCGCGGCATTCGCCAGCCTAGAAACTAGGTTGGCTCTGTCCAGGTATTTTGCAACGAGACATTTTTAAAGTAGCTTTGCTGAGAGTTTCCTTCACGCTGAGAAGTAAGAATCACAGATGCTTCAACCTTAAAGGGTAATGTATGATGAAAATCTCCACCTTCATGGGACTCTTGTTAAGACTAAGAAAAAAGATTAAAGTTTTGGAGTCAACACCACTGCCAGGAGAGCCAGGCGTGAGGAGAGGGAATGCAGCCGCTTTCTCACCTGGGGCCCGAAATGAGCTCGGTTTCTGGCTAATCCACCAGCTTGCAGTCAGCCTTTCACTGTGGAATTACATCATCTCTGATAAAACATGCTGTTTAACAAAATATGTAAGATGTGCAGCTTCAGCTGTATGGCTTTGAGGAACTCTTTCATGGAAGCAACCTAAGTGTCCATCGACAGATGAATGGATAAAGAAGATGCGGCACATATAGACAATGGAATATTACTCAGCCATAAAAAGAAACGAAATTGAGTTATTGGTAGTGATGTGGATGGACCTAGAGTCTGTCATACAGAGTGAAGTAAGTCAGAAAGAGAGAAACAAATACAGTATGCTAACACATATATATGGAATCTAAGGAAAAAAAAAAAGGTCATGAAGAACCTAGTGGCAAGACGGGAATAAAGACACAGACCTACTAGAGAATGGACTTGAGGATATGGGGAGGGGGAGGGGTAAGCTGGGACAAAGTGAGAGAGTGCCATGGACATATATACACTACCAAATGTAAAACCGATAGCTAGTGGGAAGCAGCCGCATAGCACAGGGAGATCTGCTCGGTGCTTTGTGACCACCTAGAGGGGTGGGAGAGTGAGGGTGGGAGGGAAGGAGACGCAACAGGGAAGAGATATGGGGACATATGTATATGTATAGCTGATTCACTTTGCTATAAAGCAGAAACTAACACACCATGGTAAAGCAATTATACTCCAATAAAGATGTTAAAAAATATATTCAGATACTTTGCAATGAAATGAATAAAAGAGAAAGTTCACAAGCCATTTCACAAGTAGAACTTGTGTAAAAGTTGCAGCTTATAATTTGAAAAGAAATATTGTGCCCCAAATGATATGCTAGTAGCAGGGTAGAAGATTGTGTCCAGTAAATTATTTTATCTCTACTGTCAGGAGATGATGCCTTCTTCAAAAAAAACAAATGCAAAACTCCATCAGTATTGGCTATTAATACTATGCCAACTTTTCCTTCTCTTTCTTTCTAACTAGGGTTACAGGAAATTTAAAATGAGTAATTATTAGTATTTTTCTCTAGTACAGAAGAAGGAAGCAAACACCAGGACACATTTAAATAACATATACCAGATGAAATCAATCAGGATAGAAAATTCCAGGCATTTCCAGACAGGAGAATACATGCTTACTCAGTCACACAGGTTGTTTTACCTCCTAATTACAACACAGCCATCATGGGTAGATAAAATAGTTCAGATTACAGGCTCAAGAATACGCTCTTTTGGAACGGTCCATGTTAAGGGTGAAGAGAAACAAGAAAGTAGCACAAACTATGTTTTTCCTAAAGAGTATTTACACACTTTGCATAAGACCCCAACTGCTAAAAAAACAAATCATATGTCTTTCTTAAAACATTTTCCTATTTGTTTAAAATGTCTTCTGTTCAACTAGATCCCAAGAAAGGACTTCAACGCTAAAGAGGTTTAATCTGTGGGTGATATAAGGCATTCAGGGAATGTGATTGTGCCCTCCCCTCTCCAGGGGTTTATGATATTTTTTAATTGTTTCAGGAGAGAAGACCTCACGGTCTTGACAAGTATTTTAGTTTGCTTTCAAGAAAAGATTTTCATTTTTCCCCCCAACTACATCCTGTCTGAAACTAAACTTAACTGTAGCCTTTTTTTAGGGACTTCTCAGAACAACCCATGTTCTCTTTGGGTGAGAAGCTTCTGGGCAAGACCTGCTGGTGCTGGTCAACCAAGCTCAGCTCTGAACTTCATGAAGGAAACCAACGCTGGCAGGTATTTATCAAAGTATAAGACAACTTTGATTTAATTCTTCCTCCCAATGGTCAAAAAAATTGGTCTCCTTTCAGGATTTTGTTTTCTGTTTAAGAAAATTTTTTTTATTGTGGTAAAATACACATAACATAACATTTACCATTTTAACCAGTTTGAAGTGTACAGCTCAGCAGGATTAAATATATTCACGATGTTGTGCAACCATAACTACCCAACCATCTCTGGAACTTCGTCACCTTTCCAAACTGAAACTCTGCACCTATTAAACAATAACTCCCCACTCCCTCTGCCCGGCCCCTGGTAACCACCCTTTTACTTTCTGGTTCTATGAATCTGACTATTCTAGGTACCTCATATAAGTGGAACCATACAGTATTTGTCTTTCTGTGACTGGTTTATTACACTTAGCATAATGTCTCCAAGGTTCATCCACGTTGCAGCATGTGGCAAAATTTCATTCCTTCTTCAGGCTGAATAACATTTCAAGTACAGCCCACATTTTGTTTACTCAGGCATTTATCAGTGGACATATGGATTGCGTCTGCCTTTTGGCTCTTGTGGATAACGCTGGTTATGAACACTGGTGTTCAAATATCTGTTCAAGTCCCTCTTTTCACTTTTTTTGTGTGTATACCCAGAAGTGGGATTGCTGGATCATATGTTAATTCTATTTTTAAGTTTTTGAGGAACCACCATACAGTTCTCCACAGCAGGGGCACCATTTTACATTCCCACCAGCAACGTACAAGGGTTCCGATTCTCCATATCTTCAGCAACACTTGTTATTTTCTGGGGTTTTTGTTTGTTTGTTTGTTTTTTAATAATAGCCATCCTAAGGAGTGTGAAGTGTGGGATTTTGTCTTTTGATCCTTTTACACTAATCCTTTCCTGCACTGCATCCTCTCTTCCCCAACCCTGACCTACCACCCAGTCTCTGTTTCATCATCACCAAACTTAACTGAAGAACTGGCCCACTGCCCACTACTCACTGGGTTATGCCTGGCAAACTGGTAGCTGTTTCACTCCCAGAAAAGCTTCCTCAAGGTCACCCATAGCCTGCTGGTCCCCAAAGCCAATGGCCTGTTGCAGTCTTTCCCTCTTTGCTCAGGAGCACTGACACCTAACATGCCCTCTCCCCTTCATCCCCCTCAGCTGCCCTCCAGGCTTTCTGCCCTCCTGGACCATCCTTCCCCAACACCAACCCTAGACACAGACTCCCCAAACTACGCCACTTGGTCCTCTCACCCACATAAGCTTTAAACATCACCTCCTTGCAAATGACTTCACAATTCCTATCTCTTGCCCCGATTTCTCACTGAGAACCACTTCTGTATATTAAATATTGGCTGAACATCTCCACCTGGATGAGTTTCCTGCAATGTAACCTCATCTGTTTAGAACTGAACCCACCATCTTCTCCTCTCTTGGGTCCTGAACATGCCCACATCACCTGCAGCTCAGGCTCTCTCAGACCCACTCCCCAACCTAAGCCACTGCTCTGTCCCGCTCTCTTGAACTGCACAGAGCCCTCCTGCACCTCCCTCCCTTCCAGTTACCCTCATCTGCTAGCATCTGGGTGCCCTGTCCAGTCTTTTCTACTTCATCTTAATTTATCCAGTATGGCCAGTTAGTTATTCTTCCAGAAGCATGTCTCTAACAAGATGTTTCTTTCTAAATAAACACCTATGGAGACGTCTGAAGAGCTGAGAGTACAAAAATAGATCTCTGTGACAATGAACCTGAACCCTCAAGAAAGGTTCAGCATCCTGAAGGCGAGAAAGAAGAGAATCCATTTTGTAAATGTCTCTGTCATCAGAGACTGGGAGGTAGAGAACTTTGGCAATCACAGGAGAAATTATGAGTTGTTCGGAAAATTCATTTATGCAAAAGAGATCATTGTTCAGTGATGGCAAGTTAATGTGACCTCATGAATCTATCCTTAAACCCAGTCCTTGGACGGACGTAACTTCACTCTGGACACTAACAGAAATACCAGAAGGACAGAAGCTGGAAGACTGAACGGTATACAGACACTTTTTTCTCCATAACAAAATAAGCTTATGAAACTGCGACCTTAAAAAAAAATAGGTAATATGGTGTCGTTGGACAGATTTTGCATAGATTGCTTTCATTATTGTTGACTGGTTGATGACTGACTGACTGACTGAAGATGTGACAACACAATAAATAAGGTTGATTCTACAGACGGACATAGAACTCTGGCCCCAACAATAAGCCAATCCACATTCTTCTCAAGCACACCTGAAACATTAATACAAAATGACCATGTACTGATCTACAAAGCCAAGTCTCCACAAATTTCAAAGATGTGTATCTTTCAAACCTTTGAAGTCTTGGAGATTTAAGTCTGTAGTCTATCAGAGTAACTACTAAGAAAAAAACCTTTCAGCTTTAAAAAAATGATAAAGAAGAATATAAATTTAACTGACTCTGACTAAGCAACAGGCCAGCATTTGGCCACAACATAATTGATTGCACCCTTAATGCTACTGTTGAAAGTAGTTAAGTGCCCAGGCACTGATTCCAACCCACACACTCCTCCTCGATCCCACATTCCAAGTAGATCAGGTATTTTCACACTTGGTTCATCTTCAGTGAAGACTGTAATTAAATCTTTAATTTGAAAACAAGAGCGAAAGTCTGGCACTCACAGCATTATTGGCTGCCCTCAAAGCTTAGAGCGAAGAGCAATCAAGTACCAAACGGCGACCTCTGCTCCTTCAAGCTCAAGTAATCTGCTCATTCCAGAAGGTACCAGCTCATCTCAAAACCGACAAATTTACATGTGGAAATGCTTTCCACAGTTATCTGCAAGCTTCCTGGGGATCAGAAACATTATTTAAATTACATAAACTGTCAAGTTGATGTGCTGCCTGGCCTTTTGATTACACCATAATTTTTAAAGCATACATTTCAGAACATGCTTTATTTCATATTCAAGGTGTTGGAAGAGACCTCTTAGGGAGCTGAGTACCCAGGAACACAATGACTACTGCTGGTCCTGTTTATGTCTTAACACTCTTCTTAAGCATTAAAGAAGGCAGTGTGGTGCTAATTGGTTACTTAATTCATGGAATATGTCTTGAGCATCTGCTCTGTGCCCAGCACTATTGTAGATGCAGAGAATATAGCCATGAATAAAACAAGTCTCTGTTCTCATAAGGAAGAAACCAGGGACACCTGTAATCAGAGACACCTGGGAGCAGATGCTTACTGGTGATGTGACTGTGGGCAATAACTGAACACAATGAACCTCAATTCTGGACATTCGTTAATGGAAAACAATAACGTTAAGGGCTGTAGTCATCAAAACTAAAATATACTCAGTCAACACTATTCCTTCCTCTGCTTTTCCCTTTCCATAATAAGGGAGCAGTAAGTACTTCACAGGTACACCAGGCACCATCTGAAGCAAAATCAGGAGGAAGGTGAATTGTTTCTCAGTTACCCTTTTACCTGACCCTGTGCACCTCCCTCACCTCTGTGCACTTCTTTTCTGTTCTTAGGTATCCGGTGCTCCCTGATCCTCTCCCCTGGTCTCCTCTCTGCCAAACGACACCTTACCCCTCCCCCCCACCCCTCCAGACACAGTTCTATTCTCTCAGTTTACTGCTTACTCTCTCAAGAGTTTACTCTTGATGAAAGGCATCCGGTTAAACTACTTCACTCAAGAGGTGAACTCAGGCTTCGGGCTCTAACCTCCTGTTGGTATCCTCATTTCAAAGCGGTGGCTTCTAGACATTGCAGAGATGTCACCTTTTGGGGCAGAGCAAATTTCTAAAGTGTTGCCTATACCACTCAGTATACAGAAGGCACTGCTATTAAGTGGGTGGATCCTAGAATTTTACTTTTACTATGCCAGGTTTCCATAATTCATGGAAAAGACGCATCCTTGCTGAGTAAGGTTCTGGTCCCAGCCTGGTCTGCATCCCCACCCTAGAATGGTGTCACAGCCTTTCAAAGCATCTACCAGGACGAGAATCTCAAGCTGATAATCAGCTTCCCCTCCACTTGCTTTCCAGGAGCTTAATTAGAATGTAGTCCTGTGGCTAACCAGAAAAACGACTGCTATTTAAAGAACTGACATTACAAGACAGTTATTTTCGGCTGACAGTAAGTCTCATGTTTTCTAGTGCTTCAGTGAGGCTCCAGGATTGTATGTGTCAGAGCAGAGAATAAAATGAACTTCTAATTATTTCCGTTAGGAAATATTGCTATTTGTAACACTGAACCAGATAAAATTGTGAGAAAAAGAAAAGACACAGACATTAGCATTAGCTAATGAATGTGGTTGGTAGTTAAGGGGGAAATTTTTTTATAGTGCTAAACCAAGGTCATCCATTTATTTAAAAAGTCCTTAGAACCTTTGGTGAAAAAACAAACTATCAGATATCACAGGTTTTCATTTGCTTTAATAAACATGTATTGTTTTCATAGTAATAAAAAAGTGATATAAAAGACAGACAGCAAGGATAAAAGGAAATCAAAGAAAACAGGCCACCACTGGGAGCACTGCTCTCTGCTCCTGCGCTGTAGGAGTGAACCGCTTTCTTTATTGAGTGCGGGCGGGCAGACCCTAGGGCAATGAAACAGGACTCCTTAGGAAGGATGGACTACGGCCCCAGCAGGAGCTGGTAAGTGCTGACTTAGGTAAGCAGGCCTGTGAAATGAGGTTCAGCCCACATTATTTATTAGCATAATTATTAAGAATCATCGCTATCATTCACTGAGCCCCTATCATGTTCCAGGCATTGCACTTATCACCTCCACAGAAACCCTTTCGGGAGGTGGGCATTAATATCCTCATTTGACAGATTTAAAAAATTGAGGCTCGAAGAGGGTGATTAACATCCAAGGTCACACAAGTGCTGAGAGTCAGAGCCAGATTCTGTACTCAGGACTTGAACCTGGGACTGTCCACCACAAGGCCGCGGTACATTACGATGGGTTTGCCGGTTTGATTTCTCACGCAGCCTACTCTGCTGACACGACCCAGGGAGCCCTCTGCCATGAGCCCTCCTCTTCTTCACATTCACAGAGTTGCTGCCCAAGCTCCCCTCCAGAAAGCCATGATTTTGCTGAAAAAGACAGCTTTGAAGCCCAAGCATCACCTGAGCTGCAGGTTTGCCTTTTGAAAATGAATCCAGGAAAGCAGCCACCCAGGGGGGTCCCAACTCCCACATCTTTTCAATCTACTTTCCAAGCAAAAGAGATTTCAGGGACCCAACATGTAATTCGGTGGAGTGAAGGGCTGGGGAAAGGTATCCATTTGCTGCCTATCAGGTGTTTCAGAAAGTAAAGTAGGAGACACTTGGGAGAACCCTGCAGCCTCTTCAAAGGCGACCCCCTGTTGCAGAGCCTTCTGAGCCCTGAAACAGCAGAGCACAGAGGAGGGATGGTCTCTCCTGGGCCAGCAGGGAGGCTGCCAGGGGCCGTGGGGGGACGCTGACTTCTACCAAGACCCCCAGGCCTCTGGTAGGAGAGTCGGAAACAGAACCATAGGATCTGGGAATTTGAGAGCAACCAGACACCAAGATATCAGAAAGAGTGATATCAAAAAAAGGGGTCTTAGGGACTTCCCTGGTGGTCCAGTGGCTAAGACTCCATGCTCCCAAGGCAGGGGGCCCAGGTTCGGTCCCTGGTCAGGGAACCAGATCCCGCATGCTGCAACTAAAGATCCCACATGCCGCAACTAAAAGATCCCAATTGCGCAACGAAGATCCCATGTGCTGCAACTAAGACCCGACGTGGCCAAATAAATAAATAAATAAACGTTTTTTTAAAAAGGGGGTCTTATTTTTCCCAAGTTACATTGGCCTGAGGAGAGGAGAAGAAAGGGGCACAGCAGACCCCTACTAATATAAAAGTGTTGCTTTTCCCTTCATCTGATTTAAGATAATGATGACGAGTTCAGCGAAGTGCACACCTGGAGGAAGGACAGCAGGGTGTAGGTGGGCTCCAGGGTGGATCCGTCCCATAGGCCTCACGTTCACTAAGCACAAAGGGGCACAAGAGGGCCGAATTCTGGGCCGATCCATACAGGAGAGTTTTCAGAGTAGATAAGTAATTACCCAATTCCACCTCCTATGACCTTCCATGAAGGCAGGATAGAGACAGTGAAAAATGAACCAGTCACCCCAGCAAGCTCCAGCACCTCCCGGTCAGCAGTATCAAGGGCTCCTGATACATCTAACAGCAACGCCGCAGGGCCTGACCGGGGCCCCCAGCGGGAAAACCTATCCATCAGCAAAGCTAACACAGTCCAGTTCAGGCTCAAATCTAAAACCAGAGCGTCGGGATGGTTAGCGGTACAGTAATACACTCCTGGATTCTACGGAATTTGTAAGACTATACTGTCCCTTGGGCGAGTCACGTTTGGGGCCTCAGTTTCCACATCTATAAAGTGAGGGGGTTGAGCTCGGTGGCTTCAAACTGCTCTCTCAGAACTAAAATTCTTTGTGTGGACGACTTCTGAAATCTCCATTTCTTTTAAGCTCTAAAGGCTTAAGTGCCTACTTAAAGTCAGAATTAATCAAGTACAAAACAGAACTAATTCAGCACCGAGTGATTACTCCTGAAGATATGGAGACCTTTCTTCCCTAGTGGAGACATTAACATTTTCTCTGTCAATAATGTACTAAGCTTTTCCCAGTCACTGGGATTCGGCCACTGAACAGGATGTTCACCTCCTCCGTCTCTGTGCTGATATAGAAGAGGAGCTTCCGGTGACGTGTGACAGCCTCTGCCTCACAATCAATCGCTGACTTTGTTGGGAGACTTGGTTGAAATCTGACTAGCTAACTTTTCACGATGAATTTCCTAACACTATAATTTATTTGATATCTCGATTGGCTCAGTCGATGAATCCAGTCCTTAGAAGAGTGTCAATCACTGCTTTTTTGTGTGAATCTGAACTGTTGCCCAATATGACCTCGCAGACCTGGACACACGCCTATTACAGAGAGAGGACAGATCTTCAACTTTTCTTACAAAGGAGACAGCACATTTTTATCCCCAGTGGAAATATAACTGTCCCCCACGCTATGTCAACAAGAAAGCAGGCAGAATTGCCTTCTCCTGTTTTTTGGTCTGTTTTCTCCCAGACTAGATCCTCTAGTAAGGAGAACTCAGCTACAAGAGATGAAAACTGCTCGTCTTTACAAGCACCTCTGCTTGTGCATATGAGCTGGTGTTTTTATAGGGAGACTGATTGGGATTCAGCACAAGTTGGCTGTTAGGGAGGATGGACTACACTGGAGGGGCTTGTCTTGCAACCTGTGTGACCTGCTCTTGTACTCAGTTTGTGGGGAGAGGAGGGAGCAGTGGTGGACGAAACGGTCCAGCCACTAGGCATCTCAGGCACTGTCCAGATGGTGGCTGAGGGTACCTCCCTTACTGCAAGGCCTCTCAAGAGGTACTCTGGCTTCCTGATGGAAATAAGACCCACTGGACTCCACTGTCCACCCACCAGATAGACAACAATGTATATATTCAAATATCACACTAGCAGAGGTTTGGGAGAAAGTGGTACTTTCATGCACTGCTGCCAGGAAGGTAAACCAGTGCAGCCAGTCTTGGGGGTAATTTGGCAGTATTTAACACAATCTAAAATGCAGGCTTCTTTGAAATGTTCCTTCCTAGCATCTCCCCAGAAAAACACCGGCACCTGTGTACAAGGAGACTGCAGCATTTAAAACAACATGATTGTCAATAAAGAAGGAAATTAACCAATAAACTATGATCCTTCCAAACTTTGAAATAGTACGTGCCAGGTGAATAAAGTAGATCTACATGCAGCAACATGAAAGGTCTTTAAGACCAACTGTTGATTGAAAAAAGTAGATTTGAACAACAATCTGTTCACTATGATGACCCCCCTTAGGTTAAAAGGCCAAGCAAACTATGTATTTCTACAAACACATATCCTCATAGCAAAAAGTCTGAAATGACATATATTAAGAGTTTAGCTCTTGATGTAATTGTTAAAATAAGTGAGATAAGGGAAGAGTAGTCCATAGCACAGCTCACACACCAAGATTACAACTGGTGGAAGAATATGCATGTGTATTCAAAAAATAAACCTTGTCAGGAATTACAGAGAAAATGAAAACACCAATGTTCTATCCAGTTAAGAAAAAAAAAAGTTATTTTAACTGTACATTCAGAATCATGTTCTTAAAAACCAGTTTTCTGAAGTTATTTTTGACTGCTCTCTTTTAAATCTCTGACTTAAAGAGTACTTTTTAGATGAACAAAGTACAAAAGACAGCTGTATAGCAAGTTTCATCTTGATGGAAGTATGAAATGGCTGACTGCAAACTAGAATGAAAGAAAAAACACACATTAACTACAGTAGTTATATTGTTCATATAAACTAAACTGTTTTGATTTTTGAAAATTCTACTTTGCAAAAGATCTAACTCACTGATAAAATGTGCAGTGGGTATCATTATTATTCCCAATTTGTTTTAATACAGCAGGTCTTTATCTATCAGAGGACAATTCCTTAGGTTAAGTTAGTCATTTTTGGGTGTGTACATTAGGCCACTAGTTTACTAAATTATCTTGTTAATAAGTAGTCATACACCTTCCAAAGCAAACAACTGACAACTAGAATAAAAATATACTATAATGTCTATGTTTGAAACATTATAAAATAGCAACGTTTTATGACACATAGCATGTTATTATAAGTGTGTGATATTATAAGGGTCACAAATATGGTATTTGGAATAAAGCCAAATTTAAAGCACTTCAGTAACAACCAAGGTGCTTGAAGCAGACTTGGTTCCATGTATACAGAAGAGGTGGTTACTTATAAAAGAGTGATTTGAGAATCAGGGGAAAAGAGATCCTGTCCCTAAAATATGCCTGCCACCCAAGGACCAAAATATCTGAAATTCCACCGTTAAAGATTCATTTCTTCAGAATAAAAACTGATGTCCTTTTAAAATTCAAATACTGAGGAGGACTAAGACATAAAATCAATATTATTTTACCATGTTATTTATCAAATTGCTTTTTCTCAAAAGAGGGACGGGCAAGAGGGCAGTAGGCTACAGAAGTAAGAAAAAGTCCACGTGTATATGTGTACTTACTGCGAGGATACTGGAGGAGAAATGACAAAAGTGCAACACTACTGATCATTCCCTTTCACTCCTGGAATTGGTCCTGCCTGGAACACTTTCAACCGTAACCTTTCTAAGAATTTTGGCAGGCTCAAAACCAATCCGGAACATTCAATTAAGAAGACCATGGAATTAGTGAAAAACTGATACAAGTTACTACAATTTATTAAGCCCTAACCGTGTGCCATATGCAGTGCTATGCCCATTATATACATTACTTAATTCACACTAAAAAGAAACTTCATGAAATGCATACTATCACCTCCAACTTACAGATGGAAAAACTAAGGTTTAGAGAGAGGAAGACACCTGCCCAAGGTCATGTGGCACTAAGTGACAACCCAGGTTTGGGAGACACCAAACTCAATGCTCTGAGCCATTATGCAAATATACAAAGGAAAATGAAATAATTTGAACACAAATCAGTGCTTAGGCCCCAAAGCAAACCACCTTCTCTCATACCTTTAAATTCACCTTTTCTTTAAATAGATATATTTCAGTTAAGAAAGGTAAAAACAGCTTCTTTCTCATGGTGATTTTTCTGCCTTTCTTAACCAAAATAAATCTTCTCTAGAATGGGGAACTTCATCAGTAAATTGGAATCTGCTGGAAAATCTTCAACACATTATTTTTAACTAATCCTCCCAGGCCCTCTTTTCCCCTGGTGGATGTTTCAGATGAAAAGGAAGTCCATTTGGAAATGGACCATATAATATCCCACTCTCCCAATGAATTTCAGACTTTAAGGAAATAAAAATAACTCATAGTACCCCAAATCCAGGGTATAAGTGGTAGGTGGCTATGTGTGTTATGTTCATGGAAAACAGAGTTGGGGAAACAACACTGTCACGGGTGAGTTCAAATGATATTCCTATAAATAGACTGTAAAAGATGCCTCTTGTGCCAAGGAACATCCTACTGGCATCCTCCGTGTAAGTTTCAACTCACCTCCCTGTGGCAGCACCTTGTACAGAGTGGACCGTGGGCCACTTACTTCCTGCTCCCAGGCTTCTCTGATGCCACAGACACTATGCTCCTTCAAGCACACGTGCAAATCAGAAGTGAGGGGGCTTAATGCCTCAGCCAATGGCAGTGGGAGCCTCTGGATAAATGCCTCTCCTGCTGTAGTATCCTCAGGTAGAGGACTCTGAGAGGCTCTCTAGGAGGTCCCCAGAAGGTCCCAGATCTAACACCTGTTGCTGCCCGCCATGACTCCCGTAACACAACTTGGTGTTGGATTTTCCTCCTGCCCTCACTCTTCCTACTTGGAATTACCATTCAATACACTACAGCACACAAGTCCATCCTGTCTTGAGTTCTGCTTCTAAGCAGACCCCAAGCTAATACATGGACATCCTTTACACCTCAAGAAGAAGCATAATATGGGGGGTGGGAGGAAGTGATAGATCTCAGTGTGAATCTCAGTTCTGCCATTTACTTACTACACTGGGGGAGTAACTTCTTTAAGCCAGTTGGCTCTACTACCACAAATATCCACTTTTTTCAGTGGGTATTGAAAGAAATATGTAGACATAAAGAATTTCAAAAATCTCTTTAAGAACAGATTAAGTTATGCCAATCAATATCTATACATGAACAAACAAACTCATATGATGGTGATATGAAATGACCAATAAAACAAACCAACCTTTGGGAAAATCTAACGATGAACACAGAAAATAAGCAAACAGAGAAAAGCATTAAACATGAGAAAGTGGATGTAACCACAGGTATAGTGTTCCAACCACAGGTACAGCAATTTTATATCATTGTTTGAAAATAAAAGTGAAATGTATAGTTCTCTCCAGAGAAAGAAAACTGCCAAAATTAAGTGAGGAAAAGAGTTCATTAGATATCAATAGATTACCATAAAAGAAAGAGTTAATCAAGACATTCCCCATTTTGCAAAGGACCCAGGCCCAGATGGTTTTATGAGTAATTTCATTCAAACACAAAGATATGATTATTCCTATGTCATTTAAACTTCTTCAGAGAATAAAGATGAACAACAACAAAAAAAGATGAACAACTTGTTTCATCCTATGAGCTTATAACCATGAGACAAAAAACATGATAAAGATACCACAAAATAGGAAAAAAGGCCAAACTCACTTATGAGTATAACTACAAAAGTCCTAAATAAATACAGGTAAACTGAATCCTGCAATGTATTAAAAAGATAACGCCTCATGACCAAGTAAGATGTATTCCAGGGATATAAGGATGGTTCGACATTAGGAAATCCATTAATGTGACTTACTACATTAAAAAGAGAAAACCACATGGTTATTTTGATAGATGCCAAAAGAGGCATTTGACAGAAATGTAATAACCGTTCTTGTAGGTACTAATGTATATCAGCATAACATACACTGGGGAGGGAAGGAATACAAAATGTGTAATATCTATATGAAAGAAATTATAAAACTTTACTATGAAACTTCTGGTTTTAATATATTTCTATCTTATTTGATTTTTCCCCAATGAGCTTATACTGTTTTTTGTAAAAATAATAACAATAACCCTGTATGAAGCACTGAACTAGGAGTTACACAGAGCATAATGCAAAGCCCTCTTCAGGCAGTTGTGGTGTCTGCTGAGTGACAATAAAGAAAAAAATAAAGGTCAAAGAATGAATGAGGAGAAAGAATATGCAACCGAAAATAGAAGTAACTATTCTCAGTATTTGTGGAGAAGATTCAAATTTCAAAATAGCAGGACCAGGGAAAAATCACCCTGTCATTCATTCTGGAAAACATGGTGATAGAAGAGTTTAGAGCTGGCTGATTAAAGAAGAGGACTTGATGAATGAGGGACATTGTGGGGACCAGGCAGGGAGTTAAGATTATTTCTGGAATATTGCTCCACTTGGGAGTAAGCTCAAGAGAACGGGCAGACAGTTAAAAAGAGGTCCTCAGTGGCCTGGTGAGTGGTCCCTGGAGCAGAGAGGGCAGGGCACCAGGGTCACTTTGGAAAGGAAGACGCTGAACTATCCAGGTCACACAGAAGATGGGCAGGGGTGAGGTCAGGATCCAGGCATCATGTAAACAAAGAGGATTCTTTGGGGAAAAGATACATAAGGGACGAACGAGGTGTCACTGGTACCTTGGAGGTAGCCCTAGAATGCTGTGGGTGAGGCAACGGTGAGTGAAGGGGTGGGCGGGTTAGAAGGGCACCCTGGGGTTGGCAACCCTGCCACCCCACCACCTCCTAGACCAGTGATTGCCTTCAACCCTAGAGAAACCTCAGGTGGCTGCATGGCATTGTAAATGTCATTACTGCCACTGAATCCTACACTTAGAAGTGGTTAAAATGGCAAGTTTTGTATGTGTTAAGCATAAAGAAAAAGTATAATAAAAATAAAAGATTATTAGTGCGTCACTGAGACATCATTAAGGTGCCCTGACAAGCCCCGTGGGAAAGTAAGTGGAAGAAGACAATGGCCCAACCAAGGGAAAAAAAAAAAAAGAAAATCATGAGATATTTCTTCCAACTAGCACTAAATGTGAAACAGATTTCACAATAATAGAGCCACCACAGTCACACTCTGTAACGTCTGCCTCCCAACCATGGAGGCTCAGACCTCTGGCCACTTTAACTCGCAAAAGGAATGAATACAGCCATGTCCACAGTGTTCTCTCAGCAGCCAAAGTACATAAGTACCAGGTTGCACACCTCCTTCATAAAGAAGCCGAGCCAAGCAACCCAAAGAGAGAAATACACGTCCCCAAAGTTAGTTTCTTTGCTTAGAAACTTCTTGGGCAAGAAACCATGCTCTTTTCACAGCTCAGTGCATTTCTGGCACATTTTAAGTAGCGTTTGGAGACAAGGTTGACACCCAGAGTTGGTTTAATTCCTACAATAAAGTGTCTCCAGCCCTGAAAATGACTTTGGAATAACTTCACTTACTGTGTGGGGAGGCACTTTTCCTACCTAACTATACACGGAGTTTCCTCTCTGGTTTAACAGAAGCAAAGTGTAATTCACAGGATTAAAAAATGAGCAAATCATTTGCCTCCATTTCTTGGAGACAAACATTCAGTTTGAAAAGTAAACAAAAAGTCATTTACACTCAAAAGACCACTTGGATGGATATAAGCAGTTCTGATTTACTCCAGTGGGTCTGGAGGGGGTGCAATTTATTACAGTCCACTCAGCGCTGTAACAACTGTTTTTCAAAAACCAACACTGATTCATGAAAATGAACATATGGACTCTGCAGCATAAACCCTAACAGCCTCAGGCAAGTGCCCAGAGAAATGTAGTACAAGGCATCACTGGACCGGTATGCGGAAGCGAGCAATTACGCCGGTATTTAACCCAATTCATTACTCATCAGAAAAGGGCTCAGCACAGGAGTCAGACCCAGACGAGCTGACAAGGAGCACAGCCACTTAACTGTCCCCTCCAGCGATTACACTCTCTCAACCCAAGAGTGTGTCAAATTAAAACAACTACACATTGACTTTTCGCTTCTGTAAACATTAAGGGGTGATTGACAACTCTGGGCTGCAGCCAGCCAGCCAGGCATCCTTATCCACTGTCTTTGCTTATCTACTCTCAGCTCTAGACGTGTTGCCTTAGGCATATTCCTACAGGACACAAAAGTATTCCATGGCTTTGCCACTGGGGCTCACCCAAAGAGGTTCTGCCATCTCTCATGGATAAGCAGCTTCAGAGGACCCTTAAAAACGGAGTATTTTAAAAATTAACATTTGTCCCTTTCTATTAGAAAAACGCTAGTACTTCCAATCAGAAAAATGGAAAATCAGCCAGTCTTTTACGTGCACTTCTGCTCTCACAGCTCTACCTACTATGATCTGGACTCTGGAAGGATTCCCTTCCCTTGTTATCCTATTCTCCTTTATCTCAGAACTGTAAGGAGTGGAAAAAGATACAGTTGAAATAGGGGGGAGAGACATGTACAAAAAGTAAGAAACAACCCTAGGAAATCTACTCACCACAGAGATCCAGGTGGATCAACTGCCAACTGTAGGCTTGTGCTACGGATTCAGTATTCAATGCCTAGTGTTCTCTGATGATCACAGAAAAAAGCCACAGGCAAGGGTCAAACTTTGACTCTTCCACCATTTTCCCCTTCTGGTGCCAAGACTACTCAATGGGGAAAGGGCAGCCTTTTCAATAAATGGTGTTGGGAAAACTGGATATCCACATGCAAAGGAATGAAGTTGGACCCTTACCTCATACCACATATAAAAATTAACTAAAAGCGGATCAAAGCCTTCAGTGTTAGAGGGAAAACTATAAAACTCTTAGAAGAAAATACAGGGAAAAAGCTTCATGACACTGGATTTGGCAATGATTTCTTAGATATGACACCAAAAGCACAGATGACGGAAGAAAAAATATGCAAACTGGACTTCATCACAATTAAAAATTTGTTCATCGGAGCACACGAGGCACAGAGCGAAAACGCAACCCAAAGAATGGGGAAAATATCTGCAAATCCTATATCTGAAGAGGGATCAATGCCACTTTACCCTCTTGGTTTTAATGTAAGCAATTGTTAGCAAGTGCCCAAGACTGACATGCTGCCCCATGACCATAAGACAAGTTTTCCACCCTGGGCAAGTACTATCATTCTTGGACTGAGACCAACCAGGTTCTAGTTTACTCACTTCCATCTGCTAGTAAAAAAAAAAAAAAAGCGTGCACCACAGTTAGACCCAAAGATCGACTTAACACTTGCCAGTGTTCAATGAGTCCAACTCAGTGAGTCCTCCTCAACCTGACAGACCATTTGAATAAGGGCTGATGCACCCACAAAAGACTTTTTTTTTTAAATTAATTTATTCATTTATTTATTTATTTTTGGCTGTGTTGGGTCTTCGTTTCTGTGCGAGGGCTTTCTCTAGTTGCGGCAAGCGGGGACCACTCTTCATCGCGGTGCGCGGGCCTCTCACTATCGCGGCCTCTCTTGTTGCGGAGCACAGGCTCCAGACGCACAGGCTCAGTAGTTGTGGCTCACGGGCCCAGTTGCTCCGCGGCATGTGGGATCTTCCCAGACCAGGGCTCGAACCCGTGTCCCCTGCATTGGCAGGCAGCTTCTCAACCACTGCGCCACCAGGGAAGCCCCACAAGAGACTTTTAAAGTGGCGTCTATTGAGCTTGAGGTACTTCTATGTCTCAGGTTTAAATGCTGTGCCACCCCACCCCATCACTCGAAAAGTCCACAACAAAATAGCCTTCACCTAACTGTCCGAGACAGTGCTGTCCGACAGAACTGCGTGAGGATGGAAATGTTCTATTTCCGCTCTACCCGGTATGGTAGTCACCAGCCCCATGTGGCTACTGAGTGCTTGCAATGTGGCCAGTTTAACAGAGGAACTGGATTCTTTATTTTAATTAAACATAAATAGCCCTATGTGCCCAGTCGCTCCTGTACTAGATGGTGCAGGTCTAAGACAGCAGGCTGAAGACAAGGGTTTCAATACCGTGTGACAGTCTGAGGTTGGAGAGTGTCCCAGAGAGACATCAAGTCGGAGAGAGAAGACCGTCCAGCTCCACTCCCAGCTGCCACCTGTTCTCTCTATTCAGCGATTTCCTTTTCCCTAAAATAGGGTCAGGGATTTCTGCTCTACCACAACCTGTGGTATCACAGAAAGATATCTGGACTTTGTCCCTGTTCCTTTCCTGGCACAGAGGTCCTAAAACCCTTGGAATTTCCTGAGTGAGAAGGATGATAGGAGCCTCTTCGTTCTAAGCAGGTGACTCTTGGCGGGCTAGATGGTTTCAGGATGGGGGCTAGTCACAGACGCAGGGTAGGGGCTGAGCACCAGAGAGACCCAGCCCTGATTAGAAGCTTGGAACTTCCAGCCTTACCCCCAACCTCCAGCGAGAGGGAAGGGCTGGAGAGTGAGCTAATCACCGATGGCCAATGATTTAATCAATCATACCTGGTAATGAAACCTCCCTAAAAACCCGTTAGCAATTGGGGTTCTCAGAGCTTCCGGGCTGGTGAGCACATCAAGGTGCCAGAAGGGCAGGGTCCCTGAAGAGGACTTGGAAGCTCTCCACCCTCTCACCATACCCTGCCTTATGCATCCCTTCCATTGGGCTATTTCTTTATAATAAACCCATAATAGTAATAGTAAGTAAAGTGCTTTCCAGAGTTCTGTGAGTCATTCTAGTGAATTATCAAACCTGAGGAGAGGTTGTGGGAACTCCCAAATTTGTAATGGGCCAGGCAGAAAATGTGGGTAACCTGATCACCCCATTTATGGCTGGCGTCTGAAATGGGGGCAGTCTTGTGAGACTGAGCCCTTAACCCATGGGGTCTGGGCTAAGTTTGGACAGTCAGTATTAAAACTGAACTGAATTGTAGGACACCCAGTTGGTGTCAGAATTGGTGTCAGGAGGAAAAAGGCTCATTACCTAATAAGACTGTTGTTGGGATTAAACAAGATGATGTATGTCAAAGTGCTTCAAAGTAAGAGATTATTTTTCCTATTTGGTTGATCTGTAAGGGACATTAGCTAGTTCAAGAAGGCTAACCATAAGTTTACCGTGAAGTAACCTATGCATTCGTTCATAGTAACATTGGGAAACAACGCACTGCTTTCTCATTCATTTCCCGATGGGGGAAGGCCCTACTTCTTACCTGCTTTATTTGCCAGGAAAAGTGGCAAAGATTCTAATTTGTAGCAGTACATCAGGGTTTAATTGTTTATGGTTACATGGAGCACTTCAAGGGCAAAGACGGAGAGAAATCGGAAATTCTTCCCCAAATTCTGAGAGAGAGAGAAAAAAAAAGAAGAATCCAAATTTGGGGGAGGTGGGGGGAGTGGGGATGAGAAAAAGAAAGGCAACAATCTGGAAAAGAAGTGGTCCGGGTGAGTGGCGTGCGCCTGACCGTGGAGTTTTCCATCTCTAAAAACCTCCATGCTTTGGGGATCCAGCCTGCAGATGAGGGCCTGCCACAGGCTGGGCTCGGCATGTCGGAGAGCTTGGGAGGTGAGTGAACGGGCAGCAAACGCCAGACAGTTGGCAGTAAGACCAGGCAAGATACTCCATTCATTCTATACACACTGGCCCACCCGACCGACCTCAGCATCCTTCTCCTACTTTCCAAGAACCTCAGCAAGAAGAGGAGACATACAGAGACACTGAACTCTTCAACAGTGTTACGAACCGAACTGTTATACCCCGCCCCACCCCTAACTAATAAGTTGAAGCCCGAGCCTCCAATATGACTGTATTTAGAGACAGTGCCTTTAGGGAGATAAATGAGGTTACGTGAGGTCTTATGGGTAGGGTCCTAGCCTGATAGGACTAGTGTTCTTACCATACAGAGGAAAGGCCAAAGAAAAGGGGTCTCACTGGAAACCAAACCTGACAACACCCTGATCTCAGACTTCTAAACCCCAGAACTGTGAATTTCTGTTTCTTAAGCCTCCCAGCCTGTGCTATTTTGTTATGAAAGCCCTGGCAAACTAATGTAAATAGTATTAGCATAAAACAGGAAAATCACACACCCTGGCTTGCTGCATGTGGGGAGCCTTGGCACCGCAATTATGGGTGTCATTTCATTTCATATAGTAGGTTCTACTTGTTACAGACATTCATGTATTGAGGTGAAGACTTTAAAATGAGATAAATCCATATTTCCCCTTGAGAATCTTAGGGTTTTAATCTTAATAGTTTTGCTGGCCCCTGCGACAGTTTTTGAACTCAAAATAAACCAAGCCTTTTCATATAATGAAATCTTATTTGGCCATAAAAAAGAATGAAGCCCTGTTACAAGCCTCATTTTGAATGAACCTCGAAAACATTATGCTAAGTGAAAGAAGTCACATGTAAAAAGGCTGCATATCATATGATTCCATTCATATGAAATGTCCAGAAATAGGCAAATCCATAGAGACAGCAAGTAGAATAATAGTTTCCAGGGGCTGAGAGGGAGGTGGAAATGAGGAATGACTGCATATGGGGATTCTCTGGGGGATGATGGGAATATTCTGGAACTTGACAGTGATAATGGTTGCACAACTTAGCCAACATACTAAAGACCACTGCACTGTATACTTTAAAGTGGTGAATTTTATGGTATGTGAATTATGTATCAATAAAGTCGTTATGAACAAACAAACCAAGGCCATCCCACCTCTACAGCCATATAGTAACAAAGGGGAAACATGCCTGACAAGGGCTGCATATTTGGAACACCTATTCACAGACTCTGGTGGTGATCCTGACTTCTCTAACCGGAGATGGAAACTCTCCCTTAGGTTTATGGCGGAGACTTCAACCAAGTCTGGAATAAGAGCAAGACAGTGGGGCACGTGGTTCCTCCCTCACACACCTGCAGAGGCTTAGAGGCAAGGCTGTTCTTCTGTGGCAGGAAGGGAAGGGCTTGTGTCCCTAAGATCTGCTAACATTCAGGGATCACTGCAGCATGTTCTCTGCCATGGTTCATCTCCTGGGCATAATCCTAGGGCCACAGACACATAATTGGCACTCAAATGAATTTATTACTTGTTTATTGACTGAGCCATCAGTTCATATCCTGGTAGGGGGTGGGGAGGCTTCAGGAAAGAGACAGAGGAGCTGGTCTTGCCCAAGAGCTTCAGGAGTCCCTGTAATGCCTGGTGAAGGTACAAGGGAACAACTGAACCAAATGCACGAAAACTGTAAGTTTCCAAGCAACAGTGGGTTAACTTTTATATGCTGTTATATTAATGGAGCTAACCTATAAAATATGATAAAAGAAATGTCTGCACCTACAAATTACCTAAACAGAGGAAGACACAACACAGTTAACATGTGCAAGGAGAAATTATAATCCAGAAATTTTTCACAGAGAAACCCATGAATAGCTTCAACCAAAACAGGAAACCATTCCAAGCATGATCAGCACTGCCTCTTGCACTATGTTTGTAGAGATACATATGAAGCAACTCTTAAACTGCCGAATATGCTTAGCGAAAGTATTGCTCTCCTCCATCCACTGTTCATTTCTGCCTTCTACCCCAGTGCCCGAAAATGGTGGTTCAGAGAGGACTTGGACGAAGCCCGAGGTTGCCAGATTTAGCAAATAAAAATACAAGGTGCTGAATTAAATTTAAATTTCAGAAACAAATAATTTTTAATATAATAAAATACCGTGAACATGCTTATTAAACATTAAAATAACGTTTGTGGTTTATGTGACATTTAACTTTAACTGGCCATCCTGCGTTGATCTTAACAACACTAACAAAGTGATTGAGCTGGGCTGACTAACGGCTATTCTCCCTCCTCGGGCACCACGGCCAGTGGGAGGCTTCCGGCCCCTGTCCCACCCCCCGAGGCCAGCACCGCACACCTGCAACAGTGTCCTGTGCCGCTTCCGAAAGCTCAGACGTGGCACGGTTAGTCAATCTCCAGTAAGAAGACACTGTGACCAAGAGGAAACACAGCCAGGAAAAAGAGCAGAGGGCACTGGCGGGAAGGCTATATTCAGAACTCTGCATCTAAAGTGGGGGCAACGCCTACCCTAGACTTGGTGTAAACGGGGGACAGATCCTGGATTCTGTGCAGTGCCAGATGTGTGAAGACCACAAACAACCCTGCTACACTGAAAAGAGAATTTAAAAATATGTGTGTTAAGAAGATGATCATGGGACTGCAGGGCCTGCTGTTATCTCTGAATATTATTTTTTTATGGAGCTCATTTTTAGTATCGGCACTTTTAGGGTGAATGTAAATAAACCTGATCATGCAATAAACTCAGTGTGTTCTTTTTTTTTTTGCCGATTTAAGCTAAAACACCATAAATCTTCTCTTAGAAGCAGCATCTTTCAAGATAACAGAGGCAGCACTAGGCTTTTGATACCCACTAAAAAAATAATAAATAAGCAACTGAGGGCTTCCCTGGTGGCGCAATGGTTGAGAATCTGCCTGCCAATGCAGGGCACACTGGTTCGAGCCCTGGTCTGGGAAGATCCCACATGCCGTGGAGCAACTAGGCCCGTGAGCCACAACCACTGAGCCTGCACTCTAGAGCCTGTGCTCTGCAACAAGAGAGGCCGCGATAGTGAGAGGCCCACGCACCGCGATGAAGAGTGGCTCCCGCTTGCCGCAACTGGAGAAAGCCCTCGCACAGAAACAAAGACCCAACACAGCCAAAAATAAATAAATAAATAAGCAACTGACTTTTGAGCCCTCCCCCCAAGTGCATGTACTCAGCTCAACAGGCCAGGTGCTCGAGAGCAGGTGAGGACAGTCCTGTGGGGTTTCTTCTCTTTGCCCTCCTGCCAAGGGATCATTCCAGTACCACAGTAATCCCAGGAAAGAGGGGCCCTTTTTTTTTGTAAGAAAGAGTGGTAAATATGACCACTTTACACACAGCAAAATCAAACCCACTTCTATGATGAAATAACCATCTATTCTAGTTCTCCCAAAAGATTCCGTTGATGCCAATTTCAATGAACAACAGTTGGAAGGGACATAAAAGCTGGCTACCATTCTTTACACAGAAGCCCAGTTGGAACCTGACCCCAGCATATATTGTATACCCATGTATATGTGCAAGATGGGAAGTATATGCCTATATATAAATATAAATACATATAAAGTTAACTTTCAGTGTTCGGAAAACAAAAGCTATCCCCATATAACAGCCAAATTCTGACATAACTCAGTTTGGACACCTCATCTGGTGTGCACTGCACTCATTCTCAGTGTAAACCCCGCTGCGCCGGGCAATGATATACTGTAATGTCACATCGCAATCTGGATTTACTATAAAGGGCCGCTGACGAGCTTCAGAGCAGTAAACACTGCAGCGAGGTGTATTTCACACTGAGCTGGTTTTTATGAAGAACACTTCACCGCCCAGGCACGGCACCTGCATGATGGATGGTGAAAGATGCATGACAAGCTTCATCATTGTTTGTAAATCTTAACTGTTCCTGCTCACTAACTCTGAAGGCAATTTTCAAAGACAGCGGCGGACAGAAGGACAGCACAGCTTTCCTGAAGGTTATTCAAGTTGTACTTGGCCTGGGCCGGGCCTCTGAGGAACCAAGGAGGGAACATAAACTCCGGAGCTACTCCACACCGCGCCTGAGAAAAACCGCTGAAGCCCTGTGGGCTCAAGTCAGAATTAAGTGAGGAAATCTCACGTGTGATCATGTTGGACGCTCTGCCCAGAGCGGCCACTGTCTATCCAAGTTCATGCCCATGTGAGTGCTGCCTCTTCAGGATTTTTAAAGACAAGTGGTCATGGAATGAGTAACAGAACAAGCAAACTTGATGGTGTGTCATGTGTCCACAATAGATGGGGTTCCCTCCACTGAGCAGGCATGTAGGGGGCCTAACGTCACACCTGCATCCCATCAAGATAAAATTAGCCCCAAAAACACGGGCCAGCAGTGTCTAGTCACTGTGTTCAATCTGGTTCTGTCAGGACATTTGGGAGTTCCTAAAAGTGTGCTTTCCAGAGCTCTGCGCTTTCCGTGTCCCCTCCTGACTGCAATCTTTAGCCCAAAGGAAAACCCCAGCAAAGGTGCCCTGTCTTTCAAAAACAAGTTAAAGATGTAAAAGCAACCTCATGATAAGCCACTGACAGACTAGGTAGAATGTAAAATACTGTCTCTCTTCAAAATTATCTGGGGGAAACTCAAATAATCATTCACTACTCTCTCCTTCCTCTCAGTCAATGTCCCAGTATTCTTCCTGCATTTCCCATATTACTTAATGACACCTCCATCGATATAACACCCAAGATAGGGACTTGGGGAGCCAGTCAGGCTACATCTTAATCCTACTAGCCATATCTACCTTTTCATCACTTACATATGATTTAAAAAGTGGTCCCCTTTTGTTCCATTTGTATTTATATTGATTTAGCTTGGATCCTTACTACTTATCACCTGAGTAACTGCAACAGAGTCCCATGTGATTCATGCATGGATTTTTACCCCCCCAAACTTTGCAACACACTCAAATCAATGAGTCTAAAACACAAATCTGATTATATCATCCCTTTAAAAAAATCATCACTTAACAAGGTCATCGTGATCTGCTATTCAAGGCTCATCATCTGTCATGAACTTCACACTTCACTCATTGTTTGAACTGATTTTCTCTTTTTTATACACATAAACACACACACACACACACACACACACACAGATGGAGGAGATAGAGGAGAGAAGGTACTATATCATTTCATACTTCTGTTCCTTTGCTCATACTGTTTCCTCTCCCTGGAAGGGACTTCCTTTCATTTCTAGTTTTGTTAGAACATATAATACATTTAGACTCAGCTCTTGTATTACTTCCTCAGGGAGGAGTTTTCTGATTTTTTTTTTAGACTTAATTAAATACATCTTTCTCACCTGAATTACTATAGTAGATTTAAATTATTTTTGTCTCTTCATTTCCCCATGAAACTGTAATTCCCTTTGGGTAGGGATGGTTTCATATTCATCTTACTTTCCTTAAGTTCTTGGTTCAGTAGTGAGGTAGGTGGCGGGCCCTTAACAGGGGTGGGCATTTTGAATTGAACTATATATCGCCTATATATATCGCCTACTATATATATCGTCTTGGGAAAAATACATAATTGAAGTGTTTTAAGGCTTAGATTTAAAAAACATGGTATGATAAATGGAATAATCTTTATACTTATTAGTTTTTCTTTCTTTGATTATGGATATTTTAATAATAGTATATTATTTGTCTCACAGGTGGTGATACTGTAATATTAAAAATAAAGTGAAAAAAAAAAATTATCTGGGGAAATTCAACAGGCCTTTTATTCACACTAATTTTAAAATAACAACCATGTCTATGGAGGGAAAAAAAAAAATTTAAAAAAGTGGTTTCATTTCGATTTGCACTTTTAATTTCAAAGCTAATAACTAGTCATTTAATTTTGCAATGTCTGCCTTTGTCAAATATTACACTTGCACTTTACTCCCTCCTGTTAAATAAAAAGAAAATTCAAATATCACCGCAACGTCTGGAGCCTGTGCTCCGCAACAAGAGAGGCCGCGATAGTGAGAGGCCCGCGCACCGCACCGCGATGAAGAGTGGCCCCCACTTGCCGCAACTAGAGAAAGCCCTCGCACAGAAACGAAGACCCAACACAGTCATAAATAAATAAATAAATAAATAAAAATTAAAAAGAAGATGCAAATATCACCGCAAAATTAAACAGTGACTTTACCATGTCAATCAAGTCATAAAGGTGTTTTAAAGTTTACATTTAGCTTGGGGAGTAGTAATGTAAATACCACACCTGATACCCTGTGGATTTTTTAAGGCTGCTTTTGGGGTTTTTTGACCAGCTAAGTCATCACTGTGTTCTCAGCTTTTCCACCTGCCATGTGGAAATGAGGACCCCCTTCTCTTCCCTACTTCACAGGCATTGTCTCCATGCCTCAGTGTCCTCATGTGCAAAATGCGGATAATACTATGATTACAAGACTTAAATGAGCTATCCCCACAATATGCACAGGGCATTGTCTTACAGACAGTGTGAGAAGTACGTGTTTGTGAGAAAAGGAAAAGGAAAGGGAGGGAAGAAGAAACCACAGGATCTACCAGCAGAAAGAACACCAGAGAAGCAGTTCAGAGACCTGAGCTCCTACACTGGCTCCTCTTCCTCAACTCTAGAAACAGGCTCAGAGATGGCACTGCATCCTGCCTGCAACTCCACCCGGTCTCTCTTAGCGTGAACGGTGATCAAGCTTCTCCTGACTTCTCATGCAGGGCTGTGTTATCAATCAAAAACCCGTCACAGGCAAAGATTTAAGTCTTTAAAATTCGAGCTTTTCAAAGGGAAGATTCTACATGATATAAATCCAGGATACGTTGCAGCCTGGGGGTTGCACCCCACGTTTTTCCATGACCGATTTATTTCATCAAGTGCTTTATCAGAATGCCTAACTCTGGGCCAGGGAGGCACCAGCAGAAAGAATCCAGAGGCCAGTTTCTTATTCATACAAGAAACCATGAAACATCCCAGGAGTCCCCTGAGAACATGGTGTCAGGCTAGGCACTTGGAAGACTACAGAGATGAATGAATGAGATCCCTGCCCTTCATGTGTGAGAACACACCCTGGTAATTCTTGCTGAAGTGCTGCAGTGAGTGAACTTCTTCCTTCCATGAGTGAGTCTGACATCCTTCAGGTAGGCCCTGGGAAGTGCCTGCTATTTCTACACTGATGGTGGCCTTGTCAAAAGGCAGCATGGGGGCTTCCCTGGTGGCGCAGTGGTTGAGAATCTGCCTGCCAATGCAGGGGACACGGGTTCGAGCCCTGGTCTGGGAAGATCCCACATGCCGCAGAGCAGCTGGGCCCGTGAGCCACAATTACTGAGCCTGCGCGTCTGGAGCCTGTGCTCCCCAACAGGAGAGGCCGCGATAGTGAGAGGCCCGCGCACCGCGATGAACAGTGGCCCCCGCTTGCCGCAACTGGAGAAAGCCCTCGCACAGAAACGAAGACCCAACACAGCCATAAATAAATAAATAAATAAATAAAAATTAAAAAAAAAAAAAAAAAAAAAGGCAGCATGTTACACAGAGGACATGTTAGAGTCCCATCAGCTCTCTCTCTTTTCATGGAGGGAGAAAAAAAGTTTGAAAAGAAGACAGAAGCTTGTGTGTCCTCATGCAACAGCATTTCAGCTTGCCTTCTATACTATTCTTGAGGTATAAAGGGACCTGCTGGTGTCCTTATATATTCCTCTTCCCTGGTTGTTTCTTTTGAAACATATCGTATATGTGATATATTAAAAGTAAGTCTTCAAAGCTGCCATTTCTCCGTGTTTATTATATGCTTAAAATTAGTGTGCTTCATGTTCCTCACTCAGCAGACCATCATTCTAGCCAATTTCAAGAATCACAATACACATATGGTTCATTTCAAGCAGGGTCCCTGTAGGGCTAAAAACACAGCCTCCTTGATGACTGTGATCACTTTCATTTGTATGGCCCAGTGCCAGGCACTTGCTGAAATCAAAAGATATATAAGACATGGTGATGGGTCTTCACGTGAGATTAAGGGAGTTGATAGCTGCTGCCATGCTTTCACATAATTTTTTTGTGATCCATATATAAAAATAGATAAAGCTCTTATTACCTTTTTCAACCTTCCAGATGAGGGATCTAAAGCTCTAAGAGATTAAACAAGCATCTTACAATCCAGCCCAGAGCTGGGGATCTGAGCCAGATCTTCCCTCCTGGGGGGTCCATTCCTTTGCACGCATCGGCTTCCACAGTCACTGCCAATGAATGGTGCACTTACCTCTCTGTTCAAAGCTAAAGCTGAGAATAAAAAGGTCACATAAGGAAAACAGGTTTACCAGCCAAGTGCTCTTTTCTTTGAAATTCAGCAAAAGATAAGTCATTTCCTAGAGCGCCAAAGCGTAAACTCAACATTTTCTAGCTGTTGCATAAAACCCATTCAGCTTTCTTTAAAAAGCAGGGAAAGCAAGGGGTCAATGTTCTTCTCTCCTACAGGCTTGCCATACAATTCAAAGCAGAGCATACACAACAGAAGCAGCCCTCAGATTCCCTGGCCTGCTCTCCCGCCCGTCTGAGCAGGACTAAAACATTTCCAGAAGAGCTTTCTCCCTGACAAGAACTACCTGAAACATCAACACAACCCTTGCAGAAAGGAATGGTGGAAGGAAGAAGAGCACCCTGCCCCTCTTGCTGCACGTGTGATTTAAAGGGACACGAGCTCATCCTCACAACACCTGTGTGGGCTCCACAGGGCCCAGCTCCTCCCGCTCCTTTAACAGGTGAGAAGACTCAGGCTCTCAGAGAAGAGCCCGATACCCCCAGGGCTACAGCTGCTCAGTCGCGGCTCCCATTCAGGTGCTGAGCACAGAACCACCCCTTTCCTACCCCCGCCGGGCAGCCCCTCAGGACAGCTATCACATCACCTCACATTAAAGGCAGCTCTGGGGTCCTGGATCATGAGTGAGGAGACCTGAGGGTGCTTCCAACAGCCAGCACCACCTCACTGTTCTCACCTGCAAAACTGGGAGGTTCGACCTCATCATCTTTTGCTAAAATCCAACTCTAACGCCCAGCATTAAGCACGTCCATTCCGTGGGTGAAAGCTCAACCACTTTGCATTTAGTCATGACAACCGTGGGGACAGTAGCATATGCCGTCAGTGAAATCGGGCACTTCTAGATTCATCGGCCTACAAAATTGCCAATGCTGAATGCATTCATAAAATCCTATTTGGGAACACAGAGGCCTCTACAAGCTGCCCAGACATCATGGAGGAACATGAGGGCTTCAACTCAGGGAGACCCTTCTGCTGACCTTGCCATCTGACCTTTGGGTAAAATGTAAACGCTCTGCACCTGGCCTCAGAGCTGCTCACATCCTATGTGTGTCAGATGACTAATACGTAAATAGCTCGTGAGAGGTAATAAGCATCCAAATGTGTGTTTCTGTCTCCTAAAAAAAGCAGAGTTTGAATGTAAAGGAAGGGTGAGTTTGCACAGGAACCTGCCACTTATCTGAGCTGCAAGTGGCCAAAGATCCAGAAGAAACAGGATGCACCATTTCTAACTTTCAAACTGAGATCACAAAACGTTATAGACAAAAAGATCTAAGCATGTTCACCTTTACCATTTTAAATCTAAACCTCTTTGCAAGTGTTGTCCAGCTACATATACTCCAAGAACTTATTCAAGAATTCACCTGTAGAGAAAATGCCCGTTTACAGATATGAAATGCCACCTACCTGTAGACACGTGTGCATCTACTGACACAGAGGTGTTGCTGTGAAATCTGCCTCCTTATCCCAAGTTGAGGAAGCATCATTTCCAGAATGCTCCTACCACCACTTCCTGAAAAACCTGCAACTGTTACTATGACCTGGCCACACTCACACATAAACCAGCCTTCCACTTGGGCACTAGGTCAGTGTTTCTCAAACTATCTGCAAGGAAGGGCCTGTTTTGTTTAAATTTTTTTTTCAGTTTCCAGTCCACCACAGTCTGATGCTTTTATAAAATACAATAAAAATGAATTACTAGAATCATAATCCAAAAAATGGAAAATAACAAGTGTTGGCTAGAGAAATTGGAACGCTCATACACTGTAGTGGAATGTAAAATGGTACAGCCACTCTGGGTAACAGTTTGGAGGCTCTTCAAAAAGTTAAACACAGAATTACCATATGATCCAGCAATTCCACTCCTAGGTATACCCCAGAAGAACTAAAAACAGGTATTCAAACAAAGACTAGTACATGAATATTCATAGTAATACAATGAACAATGTCAAAAAAGGGTGGAAACAACCCAAATGTCCATCAACTAATGAACAGATAAAATGTATATCCATACATGCAACCGTATTAGGCTATAATAAGGAATGAAGTACTGATTTCATGCTACAACTTGTATGAACCTTGAAAATATTATGCTAAGTGAAAGAAGACAGTCCAAAAGGACACATATTATATGATTCCATTTACACAAAACATCTACAATAGGCAAATCCATCGAAACAAGAAAGCAGATTAGTGGTTACCAGGGGCTGGTGGAAGGGAGAATGGAAAGTGACTGCTTCACGGGTATGGGGTTTCCTTGTGGGGTGATGGAAATGACTTGGAACTAGATAGACGTGATGGCTGCCCAACACTGTGACCTCCTAAATGCCACTGAATTGTACACTTTAAAATAGTTAATGGTTAATTTTATGTCAGGTGGATTTTACTTCAATATAAAAATGAATTACTAGGAAAGTGAAAGACAAAAACTACAAGCCCCAATTTTTTATTGATTCAACATAGAACCGCTCTGTCAAATTGCTGTTTACTCTTAATTCCTTTTCTTATCTCCTCTTAGACCAGTAACAAAGCATGCCCAGCCCCACTCTGGGGACCACTGCGCTACAAGGGGTGCCCTAGGGGATCCCACCCCACCTCGCTTACTCAGAGACATGCCATCGTCCCTGACAATTATGCTTCCACACACACCTCACATAAGCTAATCTTTATAATAACCTATTATAATAACCCCCTTCTTTAAAGAAGAGGAAAGGCGCTTCCTTGAACTCACCCCCTCCTCCAGGTACTGTCCCATTTCATTACTCCCCTTACAGCAAGACCCCTTCAAGAGCTGTCTACACTCACTGCCCCAATGCTTCTCTCCCACGTGCTCCTGGACGCACAGTCAGGGTATGGTCCCCACCTCCCCACCACAGGGGCCACTCATCAAGCTGCTGATCACTTCTACCTTTCAACAGCCCATGGTCAATTCCAGTCCTCATCTCATCTGACCTATCAGCATTATTTGGCTCGGTTCATTGAAATGCTTTCTTTACTTGCCTTCCTTAGTTTTCTTCCTACCTCATGGGTAGGAGAAGGTACCTACCTGACTCTCCCCTCTGCTGGTCCTCCTCATCTACCAAACTTCTCAACGCTAGAAGGCCTCAGAGCTCAGTCCTTGGTCCTTTATTCTTCTCCATCTATACTCACTTCTCCAGTTGATCCCACCATATTTAACTTCAAATGACATCTACGCAGTGAACGCTCAAGTTTCTATTTCCAGCAGGGAAATCGCCCCTCAACTCCAGACTTCGTACATCCAATTCCTACTTGACGATCCACTTGGATGGCTCACGTACATCTCACACTTAACACATGCAAAAGTAAACTCCCAATTCCTGCAAACCTGTTTTTCTCATGGTCTTCTTTACCTGAATAAGTGGAAACTCCGTGTTTCTACTTGATCAGATCAAAAATGATGGAGTCATCCTTCACTCCTCCCTTTCCATCCCATCCCAAATTCATCACCAAATCTTTGTGGTTCTATCTTCAAAACGTATCTAGAATTCAACCCTCTCACACCGTCATCACTCCCACACTCCCACCCCGACTAAGCCACTGCCGTCTTTTGCAAGAATTATGGCCACAGCCTTCTAAATGGTGTCCCTGCCTCCGCCTTGCACCCCTACAGTCTGTTCCTAAACAGCAGCCAGAGTGATCTTTAAAAACCACAAGCAGACATGTCACCCCTTTGCTGGAAACCCTCCAATGGCTTCCCACCTACTTGAGATAAGAGCCAAAGTGCTTGCAATGGCTCACAAAGTCTTACACAACCAGGCCCCACAATCTCTGATCTATGTCCTAACACTTTTCAAGACATAAAAAAAAGTGAGAGAATGGCTCCTAGACTTTTTACAAAGAAAAGCATTAAACAGTAGCAACACAGCAAAAGGAAAACTTTCCCTGTAATTCTTTTTCCCCCTACGTTCTATTTTCATGTTGCAATCTTCAGCAAAACCAGAGGAAAACCTTGAACTTGGACTCATTTCTTTGGATGGTAAAGAGCGGTTTATCTTTAAAGAAACTGAAGAAAAATGAATTTAATGGACAAATTTATACTTAAATAAGACTTTAGCAAAAACATTAAACCTACTGAAAAAACTGTTTTTCAAATTACTTATAAATCCCCACCTAAAATAATTGATATGCTATTTACAAATTGTAATTTATTTATTAATGCAACCAACCAAAGGACCTCAACTCAAACTTGATAGAACTGATAAATGTAACTGGTTATCAGCCAGCCTCTACCACCTTCTCACAAATGACTATACTGATGCCCCCGTCCCCATCCCCGCATCCTGCCACTAGCCTCAGCCCCATTTACCAGAGGGCCTAAATGGCCCCCACTTGTGTCGATGCCGATGATAAAAATGAGGATCCAATGCCCCAGGAGATGATCCTGAGGTGTTCCTATTGACCCCCAACTTTCTCTTTCCCCGCCCCTTCCCACCTGCTCTGTAAAAACGTCATGCAATGTAGGAGCCCAAGACACCATATATTTGGAAGCCGTAAAGCCGCATTTCTTTAAAAAATAAAGCTAAGGTTTGGATTTCCTATGAATCCACATTCTCCTTCTCCATGGCAATTCCAAAGTAGATATTACTGAGATTCCACTGTTATTTCTTCCTAGCTCACTCCCTCATGTCTGAAGTGAGTTAGAGAAGATCAGAAGGTTAAGCCTGAGGTCTCCTCGCACCACACTTTCAAACACACTCCTTCAAACATACGTATCACCAGAAAAGTTTCAGGAAATCCTAGGTGTTATTCACCCAGTCTCTCACTATGGACACTGGGGCGGCTGGTCTTTTTTTTTCTGGACCGTAACCTCTCTCCTTCTGAGCCTTTTCCTTTCCTGCCATAAATTCAAATGCCTATTGCTCCTCTCCACATTCCTTCCTCTCCGCTCTAGTAAATTTCCTCTTATCTTTTTGTCTTACTGCCTTGCTCTGAATTTACACCTCTGTCTCAAGAATGCCAATGCTTCTAAAAATATTCCACTATTCCTAGAGCAAGGAGCTCAGGCAATTTCTTCCTGAAACTAAGTTTCAGTCCTAATTTTCTGTATGAGCAAATGTTTTTTTAACTGCTCCATCCCTAAACTCTGGCTTCATGAGACGATGAGTTAGGATTGTGACCTTTCGGGACTGTGTTTTCTCATAGAGCAAGCTTACTTAAAAATCATACCTGACTCATTTATTCCTTTGTTCATTCACTCCTTCATTCATTCACTCAGCTGATGAAAAACAAATAGGCATCACAGCAGCTAAAAAGGTACATAAAATGTGTTCTCTGTCCTTAAGGAGCTTATAATTCACATAAATATATAGAATCAAAGGCAGTATGAAAGAAGGACCACATGGGCATACATTATACGGTATGAATATTTACATAAAGAATTGCGTTTGTCCACTCCTGATAAAAAGTGATTATTAATGGGTCAAAGTGCAATCAATAACGTGTACTTCAGTCTCTCTATAGTTCAAAATGGTCAGGTTCCCTCGACCTATGTATTCCATATTAACAAAATCCTTTATTTTATTTTAGTATGGTAAATAAAGCTTTTTTAGACTTCACTGTTCTGAATTTGGAAATCAAAGCATAGTTCTGATTCTCACTCTCTAAGCACTCGTTTTACCAAGAAGCCAGTTCTTTACAGAGAATCACGTTATTGAGAAAACCAGCTTCTTTTGTCTAGTAGAGTCAGTTCTAATAGTCGGTTTCTCTACCAACTCACTCACTATTGCCCTGATTTCCACTTACTGCCTCAATTGCGTATGCTTCTCATTTTCCTAGATCAAAAGATGATACTTAAATACAAAGAACTTAAAAACAGGGCCTGGAAACACAGCAGCCATAAAAGACCAGCCTATCATCACAGTGTAAACATTGGGGAGAAAGTTAAAATTGAAGTTGAGGAATTGTGTATTTCAAAGTGCTCTGGTTCATCAAACAGTCATTTTTTATTTTAAAGCCATTATATCAGAGTTATTTGCATTGCTACTGCATAAACTCTGAGATCTATTATATTCAAAAATGTTTTATTATGTTATTTTATTTCCTCCCGCAAAAGATGAATACATCTTCAATTTTAAATTGGAAAAGTTTTGGAAAACGATTCTTCAATATACAGAGATTCATTTCACCAAAAATATCAGGACTTGAACCACATTTAAAGGGCCCCTGATATTACATACTGATCCTCCAGAAAATACATTTTTAGCTTCTGATGGTAGTCTCTATCTTATTCTTATCACTCCACGTGTCCAGAAAAGAGAAACATGATATTAAGAATCTAGCAAAGCAAAATCATTCCATAACTGAATATTTTAAAGGATACTATACAACCTTTCCAACAGCTGCTATCTGGTAAGCTGTTAGAGAGGACCAGAGACCCAGTGCTGGGCAGGTAGCCTCTCTCCACCTCAAATCCAGGCTGCGTAACCAGGAACCTACCACTCGCTTTGGCTTCCGAGTAAGAGGGGCCGTCCTCAAAGGTGAAGATCTGGGACACGCTCTGGCCCAGGTAGGAGGGAGGCGGGTAGTAAGAATGCATCCTGTACTGGGAACTCACTGCGTGGCGGCTCTCCGAGTTTTTCATCTGCTTAAGAAAAAAGAAGGAATATATTGAAACCCAAGTGGCCTATTATAAGAACTACCTAATTCTTTAAATTAAGGGAATAGCTTATTAAAGTTGGAAGTATCCTCACCCATGAATATGCCCCTCCAGTGCACAGACCCTAGAAATACTAGAACTGTGCAGCCTGAGGTGCCTTTTCGGTGCTGGAGGCCCCTCTAAAGTACCCCTCTAATTCCATCTGGTCACAGGATGCTTGACCAGTAAGTACAAAAGAGAAGGGAGCCAACACAATCCCCTGTAACACTGACCAGCACATCTGACCAGGAGCAAGTTATTTAACTTCCTCACAAGTTTCCTCCTGGGTAAAACGAGCGTCTTACCTTGGTTACCTTACAGTGTTCACATCAAGAGAATATTTAAAAAAAAAACACGCAAGCCTTGTGTGAGGGTCAGCTGTTGTCGTCAGCATGAGGCCGTGCTGGATACTGTCGCTCAGAGCCCATTCCCACCCCCCTCCTATGCTTTTCCCTGTAGCAAGGAACGGAAGTCTGGGATCTGCTTCTTCCAGATGCTCCTGTCACCAGGCTTCCGGAGGTGATTTGGATTCTGCTAATAGGACATAAAATGAGATCTGGTAGGCAGAAGGGAGGCACATGCTGCTTCTCCAACAGTAGTGGCAGCTGACACTTGGCAGTCATGCATTTTTCTGGCAAACAGACCCTGCCTTTGGGACCGTCAGGCAGCTTTTAGGTAAGGAGCAGTTCCCGTAGCTTCCTGACCTCTCATTCAAAGCTAGAGATGGAAACTCCAGACTTAAAAGGGGTCTCCACTCTTGCTTTCCTGGCTCTTCCTGGCCACTTCCGTGAACATTAGAATTGTTCTGAATCCTGCACGGACCCTGGTATGAGCACTAAACACATGATCAGATAGATCTTCACAGCAAGAACAGCTGAACTAAGAGCTAGACTTCAAGTACGTATACTGCCTTTAAAAAACTAAATTCAGGTGGTATTAACTTTATTTAAAAAGTCAACATAAGGGAATGTTCAAGGATAAACCAATTCTGTTTAAGAATTAAGGCATAATTTGAAAATCACATTTTTCAATCAAATCTTTAGAATACTACTTGATAAAGAAAATAGTAGTAACTTGACAGAGCCTGGCAGGATAAAACTAGGTACTGGGCTTCCTCAAGATTTACTATGAACATCTAAATTCTGGACAGTTTCCCAAGTGATATAGGCCTAAGTAATATGGCTTCGCTTGGTGGAAAGGCCTAACTCCCTGATTTCTCTGTGCTAATCTGAGAAGCTCAAGGGATTCATTTTTGACCCTCCCAACTGCTCCCCAGCGCAGATGTCTGTTCTAATGGGTGGATTATTTCTTCCTGCAGAAGCAAAGAAGACTCCATTCCACTTGATTATTTCCTTACAAGTTAAGTTTATCTGGCAAGTTCCCTTTATCCTTTCCAGTTTGTTCTTCTGACGCATATAAAATGTTATCTCTTCTAACTCAATCACCCCACTTTCATTTTCTACCATTATATAAATCTTTACTAAATAAGAGGGCAGGCAAGCTGTCCTTGGAAATAGCCAAAGGGGAAAAACCGTCTGCCTTTATTGAGTGAGCCCAAGTCAGAAGCCATTAAGGAGCCGTGAAATCATTTAAAGTGAGGATCAATGGTCAGTTTACTGCACAGACCCAGTTATCAATTAGCCCAGTGCTTCCCAGGGCTCTCTTAATGTGTATTCAAATAGCCAGGGGATCCTGTTAAAAAGTAGGCTCTGATTCAGCAAGTCTGGGGTGGGGACCTCACAGTGTGACACGCTCTCAATCAGCATCTCAATCAGGAGATGCTGATTCTGCTCAAGGGACTAGAATAAATGATCATTTCTCTCATACTTGGAGCCTTTAGGGGCCGTGACCAAAGGAGGACCTTCTAAAAAAACTCTTTTGAACAACTGCTTTACAACCATCAACTTTCCACCGGAACTGAGGGAAGGTGGAAATGATGTAAAAAAACATTTAAATTTTTTTCATTCTTTTTCTTTCTATATATGAGATTCCCCAGAGCTAAAGGATTTCCTTCAGGGGTCTGCTGCCATCTAACATGGCTGCAGCAGGACTAACAAACTCAGACACACTTTGCATTAAAGAGCCATTTCTGCCTCCATAGACCTTTGTCAAGTCAATCACACAGTCTAAGTAATGAACGCTGAACTAGAGGCTAAGTGTCGACTTTTAAGTACAAAGCGCCGTGATGTAACCCAAGGAGCCTCCCCGCTCTGGGTGGTGAGTTGGGCCCTTCTCCTTTCAGTTTGACAATATCTTCCAGTAAGTTCTTCAGGGAAAATGCTTTTCCGTTTTTCCCACGTACGAGAAAACTGACAGGATTGACCCTGCAAGGCTCTGCAAAATACTGGATTTTTTTCTTTTACTATGAATTTTATGTAAAGCCTGTTTTTAAAAGTTTTCACTGTGAGTCTAGAGTAGGAATCGGCAAACATGTTTTGGTAAATGGCCAAAGAATAATTATCTTAGGCTTTACAAGCCGCAGGGTCTCTAGACAATCAGTAAATGAATGGGCATGGCTATGTTCCAATAAAACTTTATTTATAAAAATGCACCCTGGTCCTCAACCTTCACTCTCACTGGAATACGGGGAGGTGGGGACCCAGCATTGATGCCGGGGCTCCACCCCTAGAGCATCAGACTTCACTGCTCTGGGATGTGGCCTGGGTCCTGGGTTTTTTCAAAGCTCCCCAGGTAATTCCAGTGTGACACCAAGATTAGGAACCAGTGTTCTAGGATTACCTACATATTTCCCATACCCGGAGAAGTATCAAATCCCCAGTATCAACTAAAAAATGCAAAAGGTTAAGTCTGACAAACAGACCGGTCAACTGCTGCCAATCCCAATATGTATAATATAATATTTAAAAAGAGATTCAGATAAACTGTAGAGTTCTTTTTTGTCTTTCAACTAAAGCTTACCAGAAAATAAACACAATTTCAAATCCATGTATATGTTTTTCCTTAATTCCTTTTCTGTTTTCAGAAAGCATCAAATAACAAGGATTATTTGGAAATAGATATTGAGTTAACTGAACTCAGACTTTCTATTTCTCTAATGAATCCCTAGATGACTGAGCTATAAAAGACCTCCAGCAAAAGAAGAAAAAGATACAAAGGGTCAGACTCCACCTGAGATTATTAAAATGTGAACTTACTGAGGCCCCCAATCGCTTCACCGGCTCCCAACTAGAAGAATAATCTACAAATAACCATCCATGCAACGACTTGGAAATAAGAAAGAAGGCCGGTTTGATGCATTTCAAAGTGCACATGTAAACCTCTGAAACATGAAGTTAAAACTGAATCGTGATTCACCCAGAAAGTCCAGAAAGAGGCGTGGAAAAATGCGATTTAAAACTCTAGATCACTTCTTACTCCCTTCTAACTTAAAAAAAAAAAATCACAGCCTGCGACTTTGGGCTGAGACAAAAACGGGTAGATAAGGAGACCTTTGAAATGTCCTGTTGTATGATATTTTAAACCAGTAGTACTCAGCTTGGGGTAATTTGTCCCCTGGGGACATTTAGCAAAGTCTGGAGACACTTTTAATTGTCACAACGAGGTGTGTATGGGGGGTGCTACTGGCATCTGGTGAGCAGAGACCAGGGACGCCGCTAAGCGTCCTCCAATGCACAGGACAGCCCCACACAGAACTGTCCAGCCCAACATTCAGATGGCGCCAAGCTTGAGAAAACCTGCTTTCAGCTAACCTAATACTACCCCCTTGTGCTCAGTGTCTCACCTCCAGCTAAAATAGCAAAGTTCTACTGAAGGATAAAAGGTGCTCACAAACGAAAGGAACTGTTCAGTTCTGCTGCAAGGATATAACTTCTCTTTCCTTTATGCAATGCTGCCTTGCTTCTTCTCAAGATTTTATTTTTTATTCCTTTAAATTAAACAAATAAACCAAGTAAAACCTAAAAGCCCAGGATCCCGGTGAATTACGGCTACTATTATTATTAGCACGTGGTAGCTGGCAAGCAAGAGGCATGTTTTATACCTTCTTACCCACCCCAAGTCTCTGAACCAGAGTATGACCTACAGATGGGAGCTGGGCTGGCGGAGAACGTGCGCGGTGTCAGTATTCACCCTGGAGGAAAACCTAAGAGCTTTGGGTTTTATTTTATTAAACTGTTGAGAACATACAGCGCAATGAATCTGAACCACAGGTTTCCTTCTTATATACCACAGTCACCCTTTTTTATAATAACGATAAAATCCCAACAGAATGTAAAAATGTTTGACCCCACTTCCTTTAAAAAAAAATTCCTAAACACTACTCACTGGTGGTCTATTAACACTTCAGATAGGAAGAGTCTGGTCTCACACTGAATCGAACACTCCATCCGGGGAACAGTAAAAGAGATTCCTGAAAACCAAGTCCTGGTCTCGTTTATATCAAGCGGGGCTCAGCTGCACAGAATTAGAGTCGGCGCAGAAAGGGGATGGTCTTCACAAGAAGAGTGACTGTATAGGATAAATTTCCTAATTGCAAACTCTGATATTTAAACAAACAGCGTGAAGATCCCGCTGGCACTGACATGTGACTTACAGGCTTTTAACTGCAAAAGCCACATGTGGGATAAACCTTTGGTTTTAAGAACAGAAACCTTTTTATAAAACAAAGCAGGGCTCTTCGCAGGCTGTGGAATTCTAGGTCTTCTGGTGAGCTTAAGAGTGGAGGTTAGGGCTGACTTTTTTTTAACTCCTTATCAAAGAATTTCTTTAGTTTTAAAAGAAGCTTCTTTTCAAACTATTTGAATGGGATGCCTGTTCCCACGCTCACCTGATCATACACTGAGAATGCTCCTAGTCCGAGGACCTTAGACCTAGGCAAGGTGCTTTTTCCTAAAAGGCAAGCGCCCATCCCCCTCCTTAAATAGGCACCTCACTCATCCTCTGGGATGCCACACATCGCAGCTGGAAGGAGTTATTTTTAATGACTGCTGTTATACACACATTTCAGAGATGACTGAATCATCAACAGACCCAATGCTGAGTCATGTGCCACAAGCCGGCTCCCTACAGCTACAATCCTTCCCTCCCTTCTTCCTTCCCTGTCCCTCTGTTCCCCTGGAGGTCATTTTTTCTCCCCTAACTTCGTTAGGAGTTAACTTCCTCCACTCGGCCCACCTTACTTTCTCCTAGGTGCTATATTATGGAATGCCTTCCACTCCCCTCCCTAGAGTCAGGAAGAGAAAAAGGAAACAGAGGGAGACTGGCCTGTGAAGACTCAGGCCCTTGGAAGGGATTCCTGAAGAGCCAGGGGGACTCCTTCAGTGGGGGCAAGAACTGTGTTTGAGGGTCAGCACTTAGATGCTGGAGAACATAAGAGCTGTTTGTCCAGAAATGCAAGAGGTGCTCTTCCTCCTCAGAGAGGAGGTGGGAGGGGGAAAAAGGAGAGAGAAAGAGGATGTGCATGCAGTATGACAGAGAGGACAAACAATTTAAGAAGTGATACATCTAAGATGTTTAAAATTGCAAGCTCCATGTTTACCAAAGCTTCAGAGCCTGGGACACAAGTGAAAGCGAAACAAAACTTGTGTGGGTGAGCTTTTCAAAAAGGATAGAAGAAAAGCAGCTCAATTCCAGGCTGGACTAATACCAGAGTAGATTTTTAAAACAAAAACAATTAAGATGCAAATAGGGACTTCCATGGTGGTCCAGTGGTTAAGAATCTGCCTTCCAGGGCAGAGGACGTGGGTTCCATCCCTGGTCGGGGAACTAAGATCCTACATGCCACTGGGCAACCAAGCCCGCGCACCACAACTACTGAGCCCACGCACCTCAACTAGAGAGCCCGCGTGCCACAAACTACAGAGCCCATGCACTCTGGAGCCCGTGCGCCACAACCAAGACCCAACGCAGCCAAAAATAAATAAATAAAATGTTTAAAAAAAGATGCAAATAGCCCCACGTTTTAAAAAACCCAAACTAACTTCCTAAAACTTGTCACTTGGTTGTTCTCACCATCGGCATCACTGGCACAGACAGAACAGCTTACTCCTCTAGCCAGTGTTTTACAATATGCAGCACTGTGACCCTTCAGTGGGCCCCAAAGTAATTCAGCAGCTGCAATCAGCAAATACATATAACTTTAGGAACAGTATGGAGATGAATGAAATGAAACTGAATAGAGTTAAACAGAAATATGAGAATTCACTGTATACAATATGGTAAGAGCTGCTTTATGAAACTTTAATTTTGTGTTTATATGTAGGTATAAAATATACTGGATCACAATATAAAATATTTCTTATTGTGGGTCTTGGTCTAAAATGTCTGAAAGACATTGGTGTAAGAATCAGGTGACGGAAAGTAAGGACCTTCAAAAATAGGTACACAGTAAGAAAAAGCCAAACTCTGAAAATGGTTCCTTTTCCTGGAACCTGGGAGGGTTTTATGCATTTTCGGGGTTCACAAAAGAGAGGGGGGCAGTTCATGTGGAAACAGCCTCTGGGACTAGCCCAGTGCCTTCCTCATTTTTCCCAAACCACAAACTTACACAGGATTTTCTAGCTCTTAGGTTAGAAACTTCTATTTGTCTCATTCACAAATCTAAAACACAAACCCAACTGTGTGACTGACTTCCCAACTGAAGTCACACAGAGCCAGGCAGAAATGCAAGCATCGTTCACGTAAAAGCCAACAGGAAACAGCTTTGGTGAAAGAGCTGGTTTGTTTTTTTAAAATTGGGTTAATAACTATCAAGACATAGTACTCTCCACTCTAGCGTGCAAGTCTCTAAGAGCTTGACATTACACCTCTGCAGAAAGGTGGAGGGAGCTTTGGGAATGGTGACATCCTTAATGTAACTTTCCAGAGAAAACGTACCTTGCACATCTCACATCTAAGGGGGGTGGGGAGGCGGGGGGTGGGCAGGAAACTGTAGATACTTGAGTCCTCATAATGTAATCATCATGAACATAGGAAAAACCTGCTCCAAGACATCAAATCCCTTGGTTCAGCTCACAAGGGATTAAGCAGAGAAGGCAGGATGGCAAGGCAAGTCAGCCTCAGAAGTTTCTCTCTACTAAACCAGGCCACCTTTCCCATTTTAAATTAAGGCACCTGCATATTATATAAAGACCTAGTCATTGCTTTTGGATTTTAACAACTCTTCACATTTTCACTGTTCCAAGATCAAACTGGGGGTCTGAAAATGAGAAGAAAAGATGCCTGTAACCACACACTCAGGAACTTTGATTTTAGAACCAGAAGTATCAGAGGCATCCCCACTTTTGTTCCCATCTTGATGGACAAATTTAATTAACCTTTGCTACTCTGTTCCAACCTACTGTTTTAGACAAAACTAGTGACCCACAAACAATATGTTACCATCAGAATCTCAATGGCGGAGACACCAAGAGATATAGCCCTATCAGCAGTATCAGGAAATAAGCCACTTGGATTAGCCGCTCGAAGAAATATGGATTATATTCATGTCACACATGAGCTGTCAGAAACATTAGGATACTTTTAGCATAAATCAGCAGTATGAAGGGGATCTTATGAGTACTGAACATGACAGACTGCTTGGAGGGCAAGGTGAGCCTGTCTGGGGCCACCTTCTAAGTGTAATAAGCACATGCACACATGTACTTTACCCAAACTGGCATCAAAAACTGGAATGCAGGCTGGTGACCGTTGATGGGCACAGCACACTCAATTCACGGTGTGTTAGTAGCATGGAAAGGTGCTTCCCACTCCAAAACCGTGATGGAGAGCCCACCTCAAAGTAACCAAATGACACAAGAATGACCAAACATCTGTTGCCTTAAAGCACACAGAAGTGCATGTATGTGTGACTTAAATGTGGTTAATACAATCAGGACTAGAAGTCTCCTCCTATCTAACATGTCAAGTCTCTGAAAACATTTTGTAAGATGTCATATCTTATAATATCTTATATCGTAAGATGTAAGAAAACATTATATAACACCTCTCAGGGCTTCATACCAGGAAAACCAAGAAATGTGCGCTGTCCCACGAGGAGGGCAGAGAGGCGGGGGCAAACGTGCCCCCTCTGTAGTCAGCCAGGCAAACCCGGGTTCCAGCTCCAGCCCCCCACTTGCCAGCCTGTGATGTGGCAGGTTACTTCACCTCCCTGAGCCTCAGTTTCCTCACCCGCAAAAGTGGATACCAATCCCCGACGCGGCCGTGTTTCAGGGCTGAGCGGAGCAGCAGGTATGAAGGGCCCAGCACCAGGCTGTCCAGTAACTGTCCTGTCGCACCCCTCCCTCCCCTAAGGGTCTCCCGCTGTGTGGGCCTCAGTGCAGGGCGGTGGTCACGCCCAAGGACCCCTCTTTTGGGTTTGTTACCACATGAGCCCTTTTACAGGTATGTCAGGGACCTAGTAATAGAGAGGGAGACAGAAAAATCTGCCCGTTACATACTTCAAAAATTATTTTAAGTATATAAATGTTTGATATTTGAAAGAAAAATCCATTGTCTGAATTGTTTCTACTTTTCACGTTTAAATAAGTTGAAAAACCAACTCAAGAAACTACACTGACACCATCAAACAGAGAGAGAGAGAGAGAGAGACAGAGACAGAGAAAACGCTCCTTCCCCTTTTTGGTTGCATACCAGTACCCAGGACACAGAATGCTTACGTCTGCCTCCTTCTCTCAGTATTGGCTAAGAATTGCCAAAAAGAGTGTTTGTGAAAAGGAATGAAAAATGAAATGAGGAAATAATCCCCTTTTCCCTGTTCCTCAATCTTCTTACCAACTCCCCCCACCAGGAGGTTGTGCATCTCAAGGAGATGCCCTCGGGATCAGGGGTCTCCCAAGAAGGGGGGCGCTGACAGCAACCCGTCCTGGGTGCAGGCCGTAAGGGAGTAGAGCACTTTTTAAAATAATAAAACTCACTAAGTCAACCTGCTCCTACTTATCACCAAGCAGTGGCAATTCTAAACGACAGTAGTGATAAAATACTTGTCCTCACCCCGCCTCGCCTCGTCCCTGGGCACAGCACTGCACAGGGCCCACCTTCCACAAGCACCACAGCTCCCTGGGAACCTCCAGACTCTGACCACAGTGGCGATCAGAGAATTACATGTGTCCTTTCTCTCATCCGCCCACTGTGAGCTGGCACTGGAGGGGACAGTCTAGCGCAGGGCTAGGCACAGAGCTGGCACTCGAGGTATGAATGATAAATACGCGAAGGAGTTTCTTATGCACACTCTGTAATATGGAGATTTTTCATAACCCTATTCTTTTTATTTTTCTACTACCATATTCCTAATATATCTCCAAAAATAGGGCAAATCAGCCTCTATTATGCATTCCCTTGATTTTGGTCTTTATCCAACTAATGAGGGCCACTTACCAGGCCACACAAATATGGACTCCCACGAAATCTGAGACTCACTCATGCACACACACAAGCATTCTGAAAAGCAACTAATTTTATATCATAGTCACATCTACTTAGGAAAAAAAGTAAACTAAAAAGGCAAATGGAAATAGATAAGATTTTGGCCAGCAGCCTAACTAAATCAAATCTGAAAGCTTTTAAAAACTGTGACCTAATTATCTACTTTTCAAGCAGATTACAGAATCCCCAAATGACTATATCATTTACTAACCCGATGCTATTGTGTCAGAGATCGGATTGTGTAACGACCTCACGAGAGACTGATAATGTCCTTCCTTCTGCCTTCAGCTGAATCATGGAGTAGTCCCTGGAGCAGGCCAGCCCTTTCCACGGTTTCCCAACTCAGTCCAGATTAAACTGAACTCATGTAAGAATAGAAGTGACCCTGCAGGACGGCCCAGGAATCACTGGAGTCTCCCAAAGGGTCCTAAGACCCGAGGTTACCCTCCATCTGGATTTCCTGGGATGCTACTGGACTGCTTCAGTTGGGCTGAGAATCCCTTAGGAGGGCCAGGGCCCAACCCCTCCCCGAGATCCTCTCGGAGTCAGAGCTGCCTCCACCAGTGCCCAGGTTTCCAGAGGCCAGTTCCATTTTCTTCCGTAATCCACACATTTTTAACCAAAATACTCTGCAAAAATGACTCTCGTGTGCACTGCTGCAGTGAAGGAGCATTCCTCAGCCCCACCTCTCACCATCTGTGCTCAGCTACTAAAATACCCACCACCTCCCTTAGTTTTGGTTCCAGACCAAGAGTCACCAAGAATATTGTTATCGCTGGCACCAGTTCTTGCAAACAACCAGCCCTCTTGCAGGATCAAAGCATGCAAATCGTTCAATTTTCATAATCTGTGCAAGAAAACCACCATTCCTTCCAGGAAAGGTGTAATAAAAACCAGATGATGCCTGTGATGCCCACGGCTTGTACTCATCTAGAACGTGACAAGATAGCAATTCCTCTGTGACAGTGCGTGTCCACAAGGGGGTCGTTTAGAAACAGAAAGAGAGGACTGCATTCCCGTGCTGCAAAGCTCCGGGGGCTTCCCAGCGTGCCCAGGCCCACTGCTGCCCCACAGGTGCCCTGGCCAACAGAGCTTGTCTCCTGCAGATGTAGGAATATGATGTAAAGGCCCAAGAGAACTGGGTTTACTATTTCTTCTTAAACGAGAAGAACCTAATGAGGAATTATGTTTCAGAAGAGAAAACTGCAGATGTGGCTAAGACTTGACAGGCCATTTAAGGGAAAGTTTATAGTAGAGGCAATGCAACCCCAAACTTTGGGAAGCCTGACACCTTCACGTCACTGGCTTTAAACTTCCGGTGGTCTGTAATGACTTTTACATTTAAATGGAAGATTCTCCAAGACTGGTCTTCTGAGATGGGAAGCCCAATCCCTGTGTCCTCACTGTCCCAGAAAGCAGGACCTACTTGGGGTGCACGTGAGGGAGCCCCACAAAATGCTGAACTAGCATAAAGGCGTTAACAGGGCTGAGATTAAAAGATAAGAAAAGACCAAAACATCCTGTCTGGAAAGAGTGAGGTTGAGACAGCTGCTAAAGACAGCACACTGAAGACCCCAGAGAATTCCGCTGTTGTCATGGTGACACAATGCCAGGGCCTTGGTTTCCAGACTCTCTCTGGTCTTTGGACTAGTACAACTTTTGAAAAAGGAGGCAGGGGAGACAGGAACAGAGTCGCCAACTTTTTATATTGCCAAGTAAGGGCATTTATGAAAAAAAAATCCTCATTTCATTGAAGAAGTGTTGGAAAGGGACGGGCCCGATAAAAACAATTTTTTGAATTGATAATTTAGCTGTAAGAAAAAAACCCTTGTCCTTTTTTTCCTCATTTCTCTGTAAACCAGCACAGGTAACAGCCTGCATTCAGGACAGTGAAGTGCAAAACACATTCCCAGTAAAATAAGGAACAAGATGACACCAGCTGTCCACCACTGGTATCTAAACTGAATAATTCACTAAGAACATAAATTAGAACTTGGCGGTATTTAGGGGGAAGAAAAATGTCAGTATCAATATTTTTCTATGAAATGACTATCTAATCTAGAAACCCTAAAATAAGCACCTACAAAATTATTAGAATTACAGAGTTCACAAAAGTAGACGGATACAAAATAAATACACCACATTATAGCAACATCAACAGAAATGTATGTCTCTGTAATTCCCTTTTAAAAAACAAATTGGGGGGGAGGGGGTTAGCCCTAATAGCCCAAGGCAAATACCACATCTAATTTAATTTCCTTTTCCTGAGGAAAGAGATTCCTTTACATGCTTTAAACTGAACGCAGCCTTACAAATTCCTCTTCTACATGCTTGAGAACTTTTTCTTCCCAGAGGAAAAAGCCTGTCAGTGTCTGCTCACCAACAAATAGTGGCCAAAAACCAGTTTGCTCTAAGAAGGGAAGGCAGGGCTAGTTTATTCAGCCGACAAAGGGGGCGATGGGATTGGAGGGGCAGCCTAGAGGACCACCTGAGCGCTTGTAGAGAGAGCACCTCACCCAGAGAAAAAAGGCCCCAGGTCCTCAGGGAGTCACTTGCTCTTTCTCAGCCAGCATCACCCAGTACACTGAGGTGACCAGATGCACATTACCCCGGGGGCCTGGTGGTGCAGCTTACTGGCCTGAGGTGAGCACAAAATTTATCTGAAGTCCCCTACTTCGTCATCAAAATTGATGTGGATTTTGCATTCTACTACCTTCTCCCTGACATACCGTTCTTTAAAATTTAGAAATATTAAACATTAATGGTTTAACTAATTAATGGTTGGCTATTATAATTGTCTCCCTGGGAGTGGGAGCCCGGTTTAAGCCTCGGCCTCCTATCCCCCCACCCCACCTCTGGACCCTCCTGGGGGACCCTAGGGCACAGACACGGAGGCGCTGCAGCTGTGCCCGTACTGCACACGCGCCAGAAGTCACTTCTTAGCTCTTTGAGCTAACAGGCTCGACTGAACCATGCTCATAAAAAGAGGAGGCAGTGTGAAAACCAGGGCCCCCGCAGGCTGCTCGTACAGGACGGAGAACAACAGCGGGCAGGCAGCACAGTCAAGAGGGGCGGCGTTTACAGGTGCCCTGCTGGGCCCCATCCCAGTAATGGCCACAAGGGGCGCCGTTCTCCGTGCTCCAAGGCCTAGGTCAGATTCTGACTTCCTGCCTGCCTGTGTCTCAGTTTCAAAGCCAGGGCACTTAGATGATCCCCAACCTCCTTCTCATGTACCAAGTGATAACAGCCTTCCCCCAAGACCTACTTTTTGCATTTTTGTCCATTTGGTTCAGTGGTAGATCCCTAGCACATGGTGGGACCTGGATGCATGTTTATTTAATAATCGAATGCATTCCAGTGAGGTGCATAATCATAAACGGGCCACCGTATCTTGAGACACTTCAGATTGAGCCCCAAAAAACGACCAGAAGGAAGGAATCACCTCTGCTGCCATGTGCCCTCACCCCAACTGTGGCTGGAACGGTTGTCTCCACCTCTGGTGGCACAAGCTTCAGAAAAGCCAATCAAGGGGGTGCCCACCAGGGGGACTGAAAGGAGATCCCAGATGCAGCTCGGAGTCCTCCCATATTTATTTCTGTTCACTTGATATGTACCTCTCCCTTGTCAACCGGGTACAACATGTTTATTTAAGAGGTAATGTTGCCGTGAAGGAGTGCACCAGGCAATGAACAGCTTTTGCAGGCAATTAAATGCAGAAGTGAAATTGAGCTGCTGGTCAGTGGAACCAGCCATTCATCGTTGAGTTTGTTCCAGTGTCACAAATGTTATTCCTGTTTCACAACATGACAGCAATCTATGATTGGGCCACAAATCTGCAGAGGCTGGAGACAGACCCAAAGCGATTAAAGCAGCTCTCAGCATGCATGCAGGGCGTCAACACGAAAGAGCCTTGGGATTCTGGGATGCTGGCCCAGTTGACTGCTCTAGCTTTTTCTTTTTTCTTTAACTAGGTTTTTTACTTAGTAGGTGCTCAATAATTATCCGTGGCTTGCATGACTTTATAGGGAGACTTACAGGAAATCTCAACTCTACAATAAAAAGTCAATGATTTCTTTTTGTAAATAATTCAGTACCCTCCCCACTAATCTCTAAGAAGTCTGGCTTTAAAAAATTATGACAATCTCCACTAGAGTCGATTTTTTCTAGGAATCACAAAGCAGCTCTTTGTTCTGAAAACTTTTCATGCTGCTCCCCCCAAACACACTGTTACCCAAAGCAGCAAGGGAAGGAGGATAACATAAAAGTTATCGCTCTGGTGAAGAGTCAGAAGGGAAGTCGGGTCCTAGCAACAGAGTCAAGACAGTAGATGGAGGAGATGTTGCCTAAGATTCAGGCCCTTCAGGTAGAGCTGTGGTCAGACCGGGTGGGGGGGAAGGTCTAGTGAGACAGACCAGCTCAGTGACCTCCAGGCGCAGCTATGGGACACCTTCCAAAAGGAGACAGGAAAGCATGGCTACAACCAAGAGAGGATCCCTCCCCTGCCCTCCCCAGGAGGCTTCCACCAGAAGAGGGCAAGGCACTGTCTGAAGAGCAGAGCCAGGGCGCCCTCCTGAAACAACAGGAATAGCAAGGTCAGGGGGAGGCCCTGCCCCAGATCACTGTTCCCTAAACCTCTGCCATAGCGACTTGGTGAAAAAGTGAGCTGTACAGTACCTATCCCTTAAACATTGGTTATAAGTATTATTTGTAGGTGTTTTCTATTTAATACTTCTTTATAACACATACATCTTAATAGACATATTTTACACCATAATCTTTGTCTATGCTTCCAGTTTTCAATTTCCTAAGTAGATCAAATTCTTCCCCATCCTTGATAAAAATTACTCCGTATACATTCCTACTCGGTCCATATTCACGTCATGGTCTTTCAACAATAACAAAAATGTGCATTATGTATACCCCATCTTATTACAAAGGGGATCGGAGGTAGCTAACTAAAATACATATGAACAAAAGGCTGAAAATTAAAATAGATTTCAAAAAAGAGTAGGGCCAAGAGAAAATAATGGTTAATGAAATAAATTCACAAGAAGTTAATATCAGCATCGCATTTGTTGGTACACACAGAAACTTCCACATACACTTCAGTCATTATGCTGCCTTATATATTCAGGCAACAGTTCTGTGAAGGTGGTACTATGCCCACTTGACAGACAAAACTACTGAGTTTCAGACAGTTAAGTATTTTCCTCAAGGCTACGGAACAGTTAAATCACAAGTTAGAATTGAATATAGAACTCCAAGCGCCAGACTCCGTGTGTCTCAAAACACACAGTACTGTTTCCCTAAATCTACAGGCCTGGTTTCTGGACAAGGCTCTGTCCCCAACTAGCTGTGGGTGCGGAGCAGATCCCCAGCTCCGGATCTCAGTCTTCCCTGCAGCAGGACGGGGGTGAAAGGGACCTCTGTAAGATCCATTTCGGCTCTGACCATCACTGGACTGACTGACCATCACTGGACTGACTTTCAACTGTCCTTTTGCAAAATGATGGCTTATATGGATGTTGGCTCTTCTATTTTTAACATTAGAGTTTAGGTCCAAGAGAAATAATTTTTGTGGGTGTTGACTATAAGGTTGTAAGTCAAGCTCGGGGTCAGGTCTGGTTACAAGATTAATCCACAGACTCGTAAAATGTCTGCAGAATAATTTGTTAGATGGGAATATATTACCAATGGTGAAACTGGCTAGGAAATAGATTGAGTCAGACTTAGAAGGGATGGAGAGGCCATGTGGTCAGGCCCCCTTATCTCAATTGTTTGGATCACCTTTCATGTTACACACACACTGCAGGGGTGCCTACATATGTTTTATGAAATCACATTCAAAGAAGATCTGGGGGCTTCCCTGGTGGCGCAGGCGTTAAGAATCCGCCTGCCAATGCGGGAGACGCGGGTTCAAACCCTGGTCAAGGAAGATCCCACATGCCGCAGAGCAACTAAGCCCATGCGCCACAACTACTGAGCCTGCGCTCTAGAGCCTGCGAGCCACAACTACTGAGCCCGCGTGCCTAGAGCCTGTGCTCTGCAACAAAGAGAAGCCCACGCACCGCAATGAAGAGTAGCCCCCGCTCGCCGCAACTAGAGAAAGCCCACGCGCAGCAACGAAGACCCAACGCAGCCAAAAATAAATAAAATAAAAAATAAATTTAGGACTTCCCTGGTGGCGCAGTGGTTGGGAGTCTGCCTGCCAATGCAGGGGATATGGGTTCGAGCCCTGGTCCGGGTGGATCCCACATGCCGCGGAGCAGCTAGGCCCGTGCGCCACAACTAATAAGCCTGCGCTCTAGAGCCCGCGAGCCACATCTGCTGAGCCCGCATGCCACAACTACTGAGTCCGCACGCCAGGAGCCTGTGCTCCGCAACGGGAGAGGCCACTGCAGTGAGAAGCCCGCACACCGCAACAAAGAGTAGCCCCTGCTCGCCGCAGCAACTAACCCCAATGCAGCCATAAATAAATACATAAATAAATAAATAAATAAATAAATTTATTTTTAAAAAAAGAGAAAAAGAAAATCTGTACGCAGATTCCAAAAGCAACTTCCAAACTGCAAAGAATTCAGCATATTTTAAACACTAATGGCCAAGACCGAGAATTTCAGGAAAAGTGTCAGGGACTCTGTTCTCTGCTATCTGAAGTGACCACACCTCAGCACTGTTCTAGAAGTTTCTGCTTATTTTCCAACCTCCACAAGTGAGGAGAGACAATCAGAAGAGGAATCCAAGAAGACCCCCAATAAAAAGCAAAGGACACAGGTAGGAATTGCAAGCCCTAAAGAGCTAAAGAGGGTGTCAGTATTCGTACTTAACTGATGGCCGTCTCTGTAGCTCCGAGTCTGTTGCAGACCCAGTGTTAACCAGACGGTGCTGGGAAACACACTTTGGAGCCAGACAGCTATAGTTTCAAACTCCAGCTCTCCATCTGGTGACTGTGTGACCGTGGTGGCCCTCTGAGTCTCCATGTCCTCACCTGTAAAAAGGGGACAATACCATCTGCCTCCCAGGGCTGCGGGGAGGATTCACGGCTCCACAAATGGTAACAATCAGGATGGGTGTTATTACTAACTAAGAGGAACAGGCATCAACCACAGTAGCAGAGAAGGACCTATTTCTGCAAAATAATTTGTTAGATGGGAATATATTACCAATGGTGAAACTGACTAGGAAATAGATTGAGGCCAGAACTCCTTGAAAACAAACGCTTATGTTAAATGAGGCCTCGGCTTCTCTCCTGGGCCTCTAACCAGGGGCCCCTCTCTCCAGTCTAGTAAGCGGTGGTTCTAGAAAAGGCGCCAACAGCATCAAGACTGCAGGCCCCCCACATGACTAAGAAAGTTGGGGTAACATTTTTCCTCTCACCCTTGGCAGCAGGGGTACAAGAACTTGCCCTTGGGGGGATCTCTCCTTGTACACAGCGGCTGAGGCAGCACTCGAAAACCAGGCAACGCTGCTGCCCGAGAGAATGTCCCCTCGTGGCTGTCCCTGGTCCCCCAGAGGGTGGACCTTGGCAAGGGACCTCCAAGGAAACCCAAGACTTCTGCTACACCCTCCCCAGGTCTTCCAGGTGGAGTTAAGAACAAACATTAGTGTGTCAGCCATCTTACACCGTTGGAAAGACCCTGACAGAGTGGGAGGGTAAATTAACTTAGAAGATTTCTGATGCTGCTGATCGTGAGTTCTCTTTCTTTCAGAAAACACTTATGAATTTTCTTTCTCATCCTTTTCCTCATAAGCCAACAGGTTCAGAGACCTTCCCTAATTTCTCCTTAAAGCCTGAAAGTAGCCAGAAAACCAGGACTCTCCAGCAGTAGTCCCCGGCTCATGGGAATCTGTAGAATGAGCTGGTTTTTTAAGAACTATAAGATACTTCTTTCTCCTTTCTTAGAGGAGAGTCTCTAACAGAAATCAACCTAAAACCTGCCCCAAATCATAAAATCCAACTGGCACTCCGAAAGGCCTGTAGGGGTCCAGCCGTAAGATCCATAAATCATCGCATTTCCTTTATACTCATATCACCTCTCAGTTCCAACGCCTTTTTTAAAAGTCTGATTCTAAAAATAAAATGTATAGAAAACTTATGAAGATGATCAGCCCAGGGAATTAAAGCTGACACATTAACATGCCGAGGAAGCCAGATCCCTAAGGCTAGTGTGAGAGTCCAAAAAGTGGGGTGATGTGAATATCAACAACTTCCCCACATCTACAAATGCAAAATGGAATAGAATTGCTCTGAGGAAAACATCAATGCACATTTTTAAAAAGTGAGTATAAGAAAGTCAATTACCCTAAACTCCCACATACATACACTGCACTGTGCTGGAATCAAAGCCTAGCTGGGAAAGCCCAAGCACAGTAAATGCATCCAAAATGAGAACAGTTCTCGCAGAATTGGTATCTCACAGTTGGAGGGGGGCTTGGAGGAGCAGAGTCTAAGTGCTCATGCATGCACACTCCCACAGCATGGTAATCCAGCCTGTGAATGCTTTCCAGGCCTTGACTCTGCTGATGATACACTGGCATGATAGAAATGGTGAAAACTGAGGAAGCAGAACAGTGCGGAATAAACATTCCCTCATAATGCAAAATGCTTTGTTTTACCCCAAATATTAAAAGCTCTTGATGGCATACTCTTTCAGAAGCACATACTTAGCATATGAAAGACTGACCTCCATTCCCAGCTGAAAATGCTCTCAAGTTGGCCCAGCACAACAGTGACCTAGTTCTTCTCTCACCTTCCTTCCATGCAAACATACAGATCAGAACACATCTCCCTTCCAGGATCAAAATTCATCACTGGGATTACTGCCACCCAGAAGGCCACATCCAGCATTTTCTAAGCTGTTCTAAAGAGTGGGGATAAGGCTAGAGGAGATGGGGCTGCTTACATAAGCCACTTGTGAAGATGATTCTGGCCAACTGGGTATTTATGCAAAATGACATCGAAGGATGAGAAAGGTAAAATTTGAAAACAGAAACAAATATATCCATATTTCTTTACAATTCCTTGCAGTCAACCTCTGGGGTTAAATGATGTTATGGGTAGAGTGAAAACTTTCTACACGTTTTGCATAATGGCACACATGTGTGCTGAGTTGGGCATGCGCATCTGTGAGTGTGTGTTTACCTGTGTGGTTTTCACATACCCAGTTCACTCTCTGGTAACATCTTACCTGCCACTGGTTTCCTGTTTGACTGGGCACATAAGGGGTTGGGAGGCTCCGAAGGCTGTTCTTCACAGGGGAGCCCCCGAGAGGGCTTCCCATGTCCCCGGAGGGGGAGTCAGCGGCTAAGGCCATGGAGTACTGCGGGTAGTTGTACAGATTGTTGTAGTAAGGGAACAGAGACGGCTGGTAAAAGCTGCTGTAGTAGGTGGAGTCGGAAACGAGGTCAGGTGTGTTCTCCACGTGCCCTCTGCTGGTGACAGCAGGAATATCCTGGATGACCACCCGGCCCTCTATTAAGAAAAAACAGAAAGAAAGAAAAAGACAACATGGTATTAATATGGGGGCCTACAGAACTTTACCTCTAAACCTTGCCGACGCATGGCCTTCCTCCTCAAGATCCGCAGAGCTGCAGACCAAGGCCCCTGGGTGTGCTGCTCCTCCTGCGGTGGGAACACAGCAGGGCTCCTAAGGCTGGCGTGACTCTGGCGGCACAGCTGGCAGACCCTTGGTGATTATTTTTACTGAGAATACCAAAAACATTTTAGGCAGGGGTCATTTTAATCACATACAGCCTGACCACGTCTAACTTCTACCTAGACATTCCTATCCTAATGTCAAGAAACTAGAGATCAAATCTAGTTAACTTGGTTGTCTGCAACAGTCTTACAACAAAATTAACAGTATTTCACTTTAAATAAAGTAATAAAAAATCCTAGTGCCCTTTCTACGTGTATGCCCACACAGATATATCCGAGAGCCAAAGCAAGAGGCTAAGAGTTTAATAGAACATTGTTTCCTTCACTTCCTTCTAACCGCTGATACTGAATCCTGAAGTCTGGACAATGGTATAGACCCTGGGAGACAAACTTCTGTAAAAGGTCAGTTAGTAACTATTTTAGGCTTTGTGGCCATTCCTCTGCAGAATGTACAGGCTGCTGCGTGGTTGTGTTGCAATAAAACTTTATTCACAAACACAGGCAGTGGGCCAAAGTGATCCGCAGGCTGAAGCTTGCCGACCCAGGGTCTAGATGTTAAGCTGTCAATTCCAATAAACAACTGAATGGACTCCTAAGTCATCTCTCCAGTAGACATTTATTAAACAATGTTCTAAGAGTTGGCCAAGTGCCTAAAATGGCTGCAAGGTATCAGGTTGCCCCTGCCCACTGGGAGTCTACAGTATAGGATGGATGATGGGATTACAAATTATAACAAGGACTCTCATACAGAAATACCCATAAACTTCTATGGAAACTCCAAGGCTGGAAAGATGACATGCAACCTAGAAAGGAATTACAGAGACCGTCATAGAAAAACACTGCACCTGCATTGTACTTTAAAAGAGGAGTAGGAAATAGGTGAAAATGAGAAAAAGAGAGTACCGAGAACAGGGCAGCAAAGACAAAGGGATGGAAGCAGGAAAGTGGGAGGGGACCTTGGGAGTGATGGACAGGGCTGCCGGGTTAAGAACTGCGAAAAGGGCAAAAGAGGGCCAGTCTGACAGGCGGGCTGCAGCCAGGCGAGGGGAAGCCTCAGGCCAGCTCTCTGAACTCTTTCCAGGCTGTGGTGGGAACCACTGAGGATACCTGAGCAAGGAGCACAGAGGATCAGAGCTGTGCTTTGGAGTGATTCAACTGATGGCAATTCTTAAGACAAGCTAAGGGAAGAGAGCCCAGAGGCAGGGAGAGCCACCAAGGAGCCGCTGAAGCCGTCAGGGAGAGACCCAGCAGACTGCAAATACCAGAGACAGGGGGGGAGACGAGCTCAAGAGAACTGCAGGACTGAGGGGCATCAGGACACGAGACGCAGGAAAAGCCAAAGAGGAAGAGCAGGAGGCCCGGGGTGGCAGCAGAGATGCAGGTGGTTAAGTCTGCTTCATCACGCAAGGGGCCAGAGGGGCACGGACATGGGGGAGAGAAGCCAGGCCGAGAAACTCGACACCTGCACTCATGGGAGAGGCTGAGGTTGGAAGCTGAGATCAGGAGTCACCGCCTGGAGATGCTGGCCACATCCGGGAAGAGGAGGGAGCTGTTACGGAAGAGCACGTTCTGAAAGGAGAAAAGAGCGCCAAGGCCAGAGCCCTGGAGAATGGAGGAGAGGACGCAAGGTCACAGAGGACAAACTCGACAGGGATGGCAGAGGGGCACGCTGCAGGGTCGACCCTGCTAAGAGATCAAGCAAAACGAGTTCTGGAAAAGACCCACAGAGGGCTGGGTCTTTAGGGCCCTGTGGTTTTAGCACAGTGCTGGAGAAGCAGAAGCCTTCGAGAGATAAAGGAGCAAGTGAGCGATGAGGCAACAGATGAACACGGCGGCGAAGAGCCTTCTCTCCGGCCGGAAGGGACAACCCAGCGAGCAGCGCCGCCCTGCATCCCCCGTGCTGAGCACGCTGCCGGACACCTGGGGGTAAATATTTGCAGAAGGGATCAATGAACAGCGTTTTTTCAAGTAGCCTGTCATCAAAATAAATACGAGGAAAAACTAGAAGCTCCAAGGAGTAATAAGATATTGTTATTTCATTTTTAAAACACAGAGAAGGGCTGAACACACCTAGGCAGGGAGAAGCCTGTGGAGAGAAATTCCCAGGACTAGCAACACGTGGCCCAGAGCAGGTGCTCAGAAAGTGTCCTCTGACTGAATGTGGGGAAGGCATGGCTAAACGTGCATGCTCTGGAAGGTCTGGGGGAGATCTACAACAAAAAGTGTTTCTACAGCCTCATTTTATAGTCAGCGCTGAAGTCTCTTTTCTCTGACAGGATAGCAAGTCCGTCCACCTCAGGCTCCTGGCGATGCATTGTCAGGGCCACTATCTTATTATACATCTCTTTCCTTTCTTCTCTCCTCCTCTTCCCAACTAACGAGATGAAAAGTTCCAATTCCATCACTCTACCTGTGTCTGGAGAAGGCACCTGCAATTCTTTCCTCCTGAACTTTCCCACTGGTCTATCTCTTATTTTAAACCCCTATGTAGTGGCAAAACAGATGGTTTTCTGTATCTAACTCTTTTGTTTTCAATGTCATGTCTTTATGTTAACCTGATTACAAAAGCAATACAAGTTTCACAAAAAATGATAAATTATATAGTTATTTAAATCAGAAAAGGAATGAATGGCATACTCTTACCACCCAGTCATAAGCATTAGTGGGACATCCATATACAATCTCATAGGCCTTTAGGAAGGCATTTTAGACGTTCATCCCCATCCCTGCAGTTGAAAAACACTGGATACCCCTAGGGCCTGCCCTTCAAAAGCAAGCTTCTTGATAAAGAAAACAAAATACAGTAGGAGGTAAAGAATTAAACAGAAACCCAAAGACACGAGCGTTCTCAGATCAGGGCACAGGTTCATGAATTTCTACATCATAACTTTAGTTGGGACCTTTAATCAGCCCTCAGTTTACCCAGAAACAAAATGTTGTCAGTAAGTAATAATCCTCAAGGTACCAAGAGCATGGCTTCAATAAATTTCAAAGTAAACCTCAAATAAAATGCTACATCAGGTCAAAGCAAGGATTTGTTTTGCTACAGATGACTGTAATTAACATGCGATCACTTTTCTACTTACCCATATTTTATTCCCTCTTTCAAATTATGATGACCTTTCAGAATAAATTAAGATACATGTTGGAAAAGTTTTGATTCATACTAGCATTTAAATAAACAATAAAAATCATTTGAGCTTTATGAGAGTAAATGCCTAAATATTTTAGACTCTTAAAATGTTTAAGCACTCTCAGAAAGTGACATTTTAAAAAGCACTAGGAGAGGGCATCCATTCCAGGGACATGTGGAACTACCAAATTCTTATTTCATAAACCACCAAACCGTATTTTAAAGTTCCAAATTAAAATTCTTGGTCAATGTTCAAAACATCTTTATGCCTCCCAGCCTTTATGTGCATGCTACCAGTAAGTGGAAATTTCCCAAGGCTGAAATAAACATCCATCAAATTATGTGTCTAATCCAGCGGTGCTCAGAGTGTGGTCCTTGAATCAGTGGCATTGGCATCACCTGGGAATTTGTAGAAATGGACATTCTCGGACCCACCGCAGACCCACTGAATCAGAAACTCTGAGGGCTGGCCCAGCAACCTGAGTTATAACAAAGCCTTCAGTAGGTTCTGATGCGCTCAAAAGATGGAGAACCACTAGTTTAAAGATTCAAAGCAACTGCTCTATAAATTATCCCTAAAAAGATGTGACTCCTGACTGCATTACTGTGACAGCCCTGACTGGCTATCAAGTAAGAGCATACAAATGAATTCCACTGAATAAAGAAGTTGGGCTTCTACAGAAATCACTGCAGAGCTTGGATCACAAGCTGTGGGTACTGTGTGTATACTGCTGCCAGATGGTTCTGATTTTCATGGCTCACACCCAGACATTCTTCATTTATTCTAACCACAAAAGCTTAATTCACCCTTTCAAGTGCTAGTATAGTGACAAACTATACTATTCCTCATAAGGCTTCTGGACTATCAAGAGGAGCAGGTAACGCAGAAATCATTTACTCTTGATCTTAAGGTGTTTCTTTTGTTTTTTTGTTTAGTGTGGCCGATTTTTAAAAAAATTTTTTATGTGGACCATTTTTTTTAAAGTCTTTATTGAATTTGTTATAGTATTGCTCCTGTTTTAAATACGTTTTGTTTTTTTTCTGGCCTCAAGGCATGTGGGATCTTAGCTCCCCAACCAGGGATCGAACCCGCACCCCCTGCATTGGAAGGCCTGGACCGCCAGGGAAATCCCCTTAAGGTGTATTTTGGTACTTACGTTTGATTAATTCATTAGTTATCATATAACAACTGTCCAAAGCTTTGCTCCAGACATTGTAAAAGGCACAAAGAAATATTCAAAATGTTTCATTTCTTCTTAAGAGGGTCCCATCTATTCGGGAAAATTAGGTGTAGACTGAGGATCCTACAAGTAATGATCCAATGGCCACGATGACAGTATAGGCAGATGTCACCATCAGCAAAGGCAGTGGAGACGTGAGTCAGGATGGAGGTGATTCAGAGATGGTGAGGGTGGCGAGGCAATCAAGAGAGGAGAATAGTATCAACAGGATAATGCAGGAGGAAAAGGACAAGACACGTTCCAGGGACACTGACCAGATGAGCCTGGCTGGAGTGTAGAGGTCACGTCAGGGGACAGTGGATGCTGAGACTGGAAACTTACTTTTGGGACAAACTGTGGAAGGCCTTACATGTGAATCCCAGCCAAGGGCTTCTGGTTGCCCCTCAAGCTCTAGGGAGTTGATGAGTTTTCAGAGCAAGGGAGTAACATAAAAATGTTTTAGGAAAATCAGTCTGATGCAAGCACAAAAGAAGGACCTAGAATAAGGAGGTAGAAGAATAGACTAGGCTAGAACAGTCTCTTCTAGATATGTGTGTGGTCTATAGACTAGAATGGAGAGGCTCTTTAAATTCTCCAGGCCATAAGAGGTAACTATAAGCTCGCACAGGGAGCCTGCAGTAAAGGGAAAAAAGGAACTACATGAAAATTACTGGTATGTCTGGTTTTCCGGGAATGCCCTTCAAAGAGCCACGTTACACTACTAACACCTGTCATCCAGGGACCAGGGATGCCGCCCAGCTCCCCTTTCAGGTCCTTGCTCCACTGCTGAGTGATCATACTTTACTCACTCCAGTTTGAGGAGGAACACGTAGCTCTCACCCAGAGTAAGAATACAAGCAGGTTGTGCCATCTCTCCAACCTCTGCTACAGCAGAATTCCCCAAAGAGTAACTGGAGACAGTCTCTTCACCACTGAGCTGGTAAGTCACGCCAAGTGTCACTATTAACTGACTATAAACCTGAAAGATTTCCAACTCACAAGCCACAAAATATACAAAGCGTACAAAATTTGAAATAGGATGTGTGTGTGTGTGTACTTTAAACCACAAGGCCAGTATGACTAGCTACAAAGACCAGAGCAGTATACTGAAAAGCAAACACCTTAATGAGTCTGCTGAAAATTCTTAAGCTGGATCTCACTATTTTTCTAGAATAAAAACCGGTCAAGGTGACTTAACAATGATATTCATAATAAGAGAAAGTACAGTGGCACTGTTCCAAGAAAATGGGATTGCTCCTTAACCAGTGGTCCCTTATAGGAATTATCAACCCCTAAGTCCTCTGCCAAGATGCAAATGAAAGCACGAAGCCAGCTGTTTTAAGCGTTGTTACTTATGACTGGAATAGTCCTAATGTGTGCTGTAAGGAAGAAAGATCAGGAGGTCTGGATTCAACAGCTAAGAAAGGAAGCAGTGCCCAGAGAAGTATGTTATCTGGAAAAATGACCAGCAGCAATCATCCAACAGAGACTTTTGCAGAGATGTTGCCTAGAGAATCGATGTCTTCTTATTGCAATGGTCCGATTTGTGGCTCTGTACATTTATTTACCTTCAACACGTCCCATTCTTTGATAAGGCTTCCCAATCTCTCTGCTACTTTTTTTTTTTTTTTTGCACTAACATATGCAGTGTGAAATATGATGCACTCCCTCCTGAGAGATCAATACTCACACTTGATAAATACCCTTATTGATCCTGCAGTGTTATATGCTGGTCTCCGGGCCCATGGCATATTAATAGTAGTTAACCAGTAATTCATTTTAAGGTATGTGAAGGTTTTTTTCTCCCACTCTTGTCTGGTGTCAAGATTCCCAGAGTTGTTGCACTTTGTGTCCTTTATGTGCAAACCTGAAGCCATACTCCCTTTTCAACGACAAAACCAAACGCCCCAGTTTTCTATATGAAAGATCACATAGGAAACCAAAATTTATGATTCACAGCCATCTCATGTAAGTGGTAGATTTACGTGTACCGGGTTTTATTTTTCTTCATAACCCCATCCCTTGCATGGTGCCTGTCCTACTTAGCTTCTAGTTTTAAGTGTTAACCAGGCAGAATTGTGCACTGCTAAGTCCAAGATCTCAAAATTACCCGCCAGCTACTAACATGTTGTGCTGAGTGGCAGGAAGGTACAGCTGAAGTACAAGTCATTGTCTCCATCCTTTTTTTTTTTTTTTTTTTAAGGAAAATTAAGGTCTTAAGAAAAGACAATGTTGTTTGATGACATGTCATGGAATCTGGAGGAGACAGTGGGGTGCCGCTCGCTGGAACAAGTTGGAACAAGGCGGCTTCCTCAGCTCCCTGTTTTTAAGCAGTCTTTACCGCAGGGCAACCCTATGTCCAGACTAATCAGCTCCTGACATTTCCTAGATTTAGGGAAAACTGAGGAATCAGCCTCAGGACTCTTCCCCTACAAGGGAAAGAACCCAAAGGGAGACGTTGATACATGGGGACAAAAGTCGGTCTGTGAGCTGATGCCTGGCCCCTCGGAGCACTCGTCCAGCTCCAAGAAGAAAAGCTCGCCATCCTGACCAAGGGATTGGGTGGGTTTTCCGAGCTAAAACAGAGCTAGCGCAGGAGAGGCCTGATGACTGAGGCGACAGCGTGCCTACTGTTCACACCACTAAGTGTCGACCGTGATGGTGGACGGGGGCCATCATCACAGCTGCCACCTTCCCCCGATTCCGGAGAAACAACTCATGTTCAGAGCACTAAGCTTACTGAGCACCTATGTCTGCGAGGCAACCTGCCGCACCTTGGGGGACAAAGACGTACTCCTTGACGCTGCAAGGCCCAGCAGTAAGGGGGGGATTCTGAAACACACACACAGAAGGAGAGACTGACTAAGGCTATGGGAAAACACAAAAACTGTGTGGCCAGGAGGGCGAAATTAAGTCCAGCCTTCAAAGTACAAGTTCTGCTGATGCTGGCTCATTAACATCACTCTCCACTCTCGACCACAAGGCAGGGAATATGTTACAGTCCATTTCTCCTCTTTCCCAAGGAATTTTTTTTTTAATGTAATTTGGTCCTGGAGGAATGCATCAAGGTCACTCTTCTTTGTAGGGTGAAGGCTTTGCATTAACAAAGTGAACCGGAAGTTGGCCTTTAAAACCCAGAGAGGTTTGTTTCAAAGGTGTGTGAAAGTCAGTGTGGGATGCAAAAGGATCTGGGGGAGACGGAAAGGGGGGTGGGGAGGGAGGGAGAGAGACAGAGGGAAAGAGAGAGAGATGAGCATGACCAGATCAAAGAAAACAAGCAAGAGATATGGAGGACAACGGAGAAAATAAAGCAATTCAGGCCTCCCAAGGGAGCTGCCGAGATCTGAAACATCCTGCCCCGCGGCCACTGAGAAGCTCAATAACAAGCACATCTATTGTGTGCAGCAGCTCCCAAAGTGCCGGGCAGGGAATGCCCCGAATATAAGCAAAGGCCTAACCCTGCCCTCAGGGAGCTTCCTCTTTGTGTTGATGAAGAGCAAGGGAGAATTTAAGGGATCAGAGAAGGTTTTCCTGCTAGAAAACTTTTAAACAAAGGAGGAGAGAGCGAAGGAGAGAGAAAGGAATTCCAAGCAACGAAAGGAGACACGGCACCAAAAAAGTTTCTGGGAAGTCAGAGGAGCCTGCAGAGCAGGGCAGAAGGAGCTCAGGGTCCCAACGGGATGAGAATGAGGGTGCTGCTGGCACAGTAGTTACGGAGTTTAGACTCTCCTCCAAGGAAAGATCTTAACTGGATCTGAAGACTGCCACGTAAAGCGCAGGCTTCGCTGTGCGGTCCCTGGGAGCAGCTGACGGCATCCCGGCAGCTCCCACCTCACACACGTGGCACCTGCCATTGTTCCCGGTCACAGTTTCTGCTCCCGGTTCCCAGCCTCCCCCACTGTGTGCCACAGGATTCCCCGGACACCCGGGAGGGAAAGGGTTCACCAGATATGGAGAAAATGCCACATCTCTGACTTTACCAGAAAATGTCTCATGGCCGTGAAGGCCGATCTCGTGGCCAAGAAAGAGGTTTTCTCTCTGTAGGCCAGTTCAGAATTTCCTGTCATTCGCAAGATGCCAGAGTCAGTCTGAGGGTCTGTCCACACCGCCTGGCACACCGGAGGGGTGCGCAGGGCCACACAGGCCAGCGGCAGAGCTCCTGCTGGGAGTGGATGAGGGAAGAAGAGAGAAGATGCCCAAAGAGTTTCCTCTCCACCCAGTGTTCTATTCTAAGAGATCTTATGGGGAATCCCTTCTCCAATCTTCTTAGTATTTCTCACACTGAGAAAATTTTACATTAGGAGCATTTTTGATAGTCTGTGTCCATATACTTAGGTCTCCACAGAAGAGGTCTGCTCTGTTCACTGTGCTGTACAGCAGAAAGTAACACAACATTGTAAATCAACTATACTCCAATAAAACATAAAAAAAAGAAGTCTGCTCTGAACTGTATTCCAACAACTTAACGGGTAGGGACTTCCTTTATCAGGGTCTTTTTCTTGGCAGGAAGGGTGCTGAACAGAGGGATGTCAGTTTTGAAGTTTGCCCAAGGCCAGCCCCCTTTAGATTTGGGATTTAGATTCTGCTTTTATAACTTTCTTTTAAAAATAAGACTGTAGACGATACGGCTTCAAGATGGCAGAAGAGTAAGATGTGGAGATCACCTTCCTCCCCACAAATACATCAGAAATACATCTACACGAGGAACAACTCCTACAGAACACCTACTGAACGCTGGCAGAAGACCTCAGACCTCCCAAAAGGCAAGAAACTCCCCACGTACCTGGGGAGGGCAAAAGAAAAAAGGAAAAACAGAGACAAAAGAATAGGGACGGGACCTGCACCAGTGGGAGGGAGCTGTGAAGGAGGAAAGGTTTCCACACACTAGGAAGCCCCTTCACGGATGGAGACTGCGGGTGGCAGAGGGGGGAAGCTTCAGAGCCACGGAGGAGAGCGCAGCAACAGGGGTGCGGAGGGAGAAGCGGAGAGATTCCTGCACAGAGGATCGGTGCTGAGCAGCACTCACCAGCCCGAGAGGCTTGTCTGCTCACCCGCTGGGGCGGGCGGGGGCTGGGAGCTGAGGCTCAGGCTTCGGAGGTCAGATCCCAGGGAGAGGACTGGGGTTGGCTGCGTGAACACAGCCTGAAGGGGCTAGTGCGCCACAGCTAGCCGGGAGGGAATCCAGAAAAAGTCTGGACCTGCCTAAGAGGCAAGAGACTATTGTTTGCTGGTGCTCGAGGAGAGAGGATTAAGAGCGCAGCCTAAATGAGTTCCACAGACGGGCGCGAGCCGCGGCTATCAGCGCGGACCCCAGAGACAGGCATGAGATGCTAAGGCTGCTGCTGCCGCCACCAAGAAGCCTGTGTGCGAGCACAGGTCACTCTCCACACCGCCCCTCCCGGGAGCCTGTGCAGCCTGCCACTGCCAGGGTCCCGTGATCCAGGGACAACTTCCCCGGGAGAACGCACAGTGCGCCTCAGGCTGGTGCAACGTCATGCCGGCCTCTGCCGCCGCAGGCTCGCCCCACATCTGTACCCCTCCCTCCCCCCGGCCTGAGTGAGCCAGAGCCCCAAAATCAGCTGCTCCTTTAACCCCGTCCTGTCTGAGCGAAGAACAGACGCCCTCAGGCGACCTACATGCAGCGGGGCGGGGGAGGGTCCAAATCCAAAGCTGAACCCCAGGAGCTGAGCTAACAAAGAGAAAGGGAAATCTCTCCCAGCAGCCTCAGGAGCAGCGGATTAAATCTCCACAATCAACTTGCTGTACCCTGCGTCTCTGGAATACCTGAATAGACAACGAATCATCCCAAATTGAGGAGGTGGACTTTGGGAGCAACAATATTATATATTTTTCCCTTTTTCACTTTTTGTGATTGTGTACATGTATGCTTCTGTGTGTGATTTTGTCTGTATAGCTTTGCTTTTACCATTTGTCCTAGGGTTCTGTCTGTCCGTTTTTTTTGTTTGTTTGTTTGTATGTTTTAGTACAGTTCTTAGCACTTATTATCATTGGTGGATTTGTTTTCTGGTTTGGTTGCTCTCCTCTTTCTTTTTTTTTTATTACTTTACAAAAATTTTTTTTAATAATTATTTTTTATTTTAATAACTTTATTTTATCTTCTTCCTTTCCTTCCTTTTTTTCGCCCTTTTATTCTGAGCCGTGTGGATGACAGGCTCTTGGTTCTGCAGCCAGGCGTCAGGGCTGTGCCTCTGAGGTGGGAGAGCCAAGTTCAGGAAACTTGTCCACCAGAGACCTCCCAGCTCCACGTAATATCAAACGGCAATAATCTCCCAGAGATCCCCATCTCAATGCCAAGACCCAGCTTCACTCAGCCACCAGCAAGCTACAGTGCTGGAAACCCCATGCCAAACACCTAGCAAGACAGGAACACAACCCCACCCATTAGCAGAAAGGCTGCCTAAAATCATAATAAGTTCACAGACACCCCAAAACACACAACCAGAGGTGGACCTGCCCACCAGAAAGACAAAATCCAGCCTCATCCACCAGAACACAAGCACTAGTCCCCGCCACCAGGAAGCCTACACAACCCACTGAACCAACCTTAGCCACTGGGGACAGACACCAAAAACAATGGGAACTACGAACCTGCAGCCTGTGAAAAGGAGACCCCAAACATACTAAGTTAAGCAACATGAGAAGACAGAGAAACACACAGCAGATGAAGGAGGAAGGCAAAAACCCACCAGACCAAACAAATGAAGAGGAAATAGGCAGTCTACCTGAAAAAGAATTCAGAATAATGATAGTAAAGATGATTCAAAATCTTGGAAACAGAATGGAGAAAATACAAGAAACATTTAACAAGGACCTAGAAGAACTAAAGAGCAAACAAACACTGATGAACAACACAATAAACGAAATTAAAAATTCTCTAGAAGGGATCAATAGCACAATAACTGAAGCAGAAGAACAGATAAGTGACCTGGAAGATAAAACAGTGGAAATAGCTACCACAGAGCAGAATAAAGAAAAAAGAATGAAAAGAATTGAGAACATTCTCAGAGACCTCTGGGACAATATTAAACACACCAACATTCGAATTATAGGGGTCCCAAAAGAAGAAGAGAAAAAGAAAGGAACTGAGAAAATATTTGAAGAGATTATAGTTGAAAACTTCCCTAATATGCGAAAGCAAACAGTTATTCAAGTCCAGGAAGCACAGAGTCCCACACAAGATAAATCCAAGGAGAAACACACCAAGACACATACTAATCAAACTATCAAAAATTAAATACAAAGAAAAAATATTAAAAGCAGCAAGGGAAAAACAACAAATAACACACAAGGGAATTCCCATAAGGTTAACAGCTGATCTTTCAGCAGAAACTCTGAAAGCCAGAAGGGAGTGGCAGGACATATTTAAAGTGATGAAGGAGAAGAAACTACAACCAAGATTACTCTACCCAGCAAGGATCTCATTCAGATTTGACGGAGAAATTAAAACCTTTACAGACAAGCAAAAGCTGAGAGAATTCAGCACCACCAAACCAGTTTTACAACAAATGCTAAAGGAAATTCTCTAGGCAGGAAACACAAGAGAAGGAAAAGACCTACAATAACAAACCCAAAACAATTAAGAAAATGGTAATAGGAACATACATATCGATAATTACCTTAAATGTAAATGGATTAAATACTGCAACCAAAAGACATAAACTGGGTGAATGGATACAAAAACAAGATCTGTATATATGCTGTCTACAAGAGACCCACTTCAGACCTAGGAACACATACAAACCGAAAGTGAGGGGATGGAAAAAGATATTCCAGGCAAATGGAAATCAAAACAAAGCTGGAGTGGCAATTCTCATATAAGACAAAATAGACTTTAAAACAAAGACTATTACAAGAGACAAAGAAGGACACTACATAATGATCAAGGGATCAATCAAAGAAGAAGATATAACAACTGTAAATATTTATGCACCCAACATAGGAGCACCTCAATATATAAGGCAAAAACTAACAGCCATAAAAGGGGAAATCGACAGTAACACAATCACAGTAGGGGACTTTAACACCCCACTTTCACCAATGGACAGATCATCCAAAATGAAAATAAATAAGGAAACACAAGCTTTAAATGATACATTAAACAAGATGGACTTCATTGATATTTATAGGACATTCCATCCAAAAACAACAGAATACACATTCTTCTCAAGTGCTCATGGAACATTCTCCAGGATAGACCATATCTTGGGTCACAAATCAAGCCTTGGAAAATTTAAGAAAATTGAAATCGTATCAAGTATCTTTTCCAACCACAACGCTATGAGACTAGATATCAATTACAGGAAAAAAATCTGTAAAAAATACAAACACACGGAGGCTAAACAATACACTACTTAATAACCAAGAGATCACTGAAGAAATCAAAGAGGAAATCAAAAAGTACCTAGAAACAAATCACAATGAAAACATGATGACCCAAAACTTATGGGATGCAGCAAAAGCAGTTCTAAGAGGGAAATTTACAGCAATACAATCCTACCTCAAGAAACAAGAAATATCTCAAATAAACAACCTAACCTTACACCTAAAGCAATTAGAGAAAGAAGAACAAACAAACCCCAAAGTTAGCAGAAGGAAAGAAATCATAAAGATCAGATCAGAAAAAAGTGAAAAAGAAATGAAGGAAATGATAGCAAAGATCAATAAAACTAAAAGCTGGTTCTTTGAAAAGATAAACAAAATTGATAAACCATTAGCCAGACTCATCAAGAAAAAAAGGGAGGGCTTCCCTGGTGGCGCAGTGGTTGGGAGTCTGCCTGCCAGTGCGGGGGACGTGGGTTCGAGCCCTGGTCTGGGAAGATCCCACGTGCCGTGGAGCAACTGGGCCCGTGGGCCACAATTACTGGGCCTGCGCGTCTGGAGCCTGTGCTCTGCAGCGGGAGGGGCCGCGATGGTGGGAGGCCCGTGCACCGCGATGGGGGGTGGCCCCCACTTGCCGCGGCTGGAGAGAGCCCTTGCGCAGAGACGAAGACCCAACACAGCCATAAATAAATAAATAAATAATTTTAAAAAAAGACACTAAAAACTCTTTAAAAAAAAAAAAAAAGGGAGAAGACTCAAATCAATAGAATTAGAAATGAAAAAGGAGAAGTAACAACTGACACTGCAGAACTACAAAGGATCATGAGAGATTACTACAAGCAACTATATGCCAATAAAATGGACAACCTGGAAGAAATGGACAAATCCTTAGAAATGCACAACCTTCTGAGACTGAACCAGGAAGAAATAGAAAATATGAACAGAGCAATCACAAGCACTGAAATTGAAACTGTGATTAAAAATCTTCCAACAAACAAAAGCCCAGGACCAGATGGCTTCACAGGCAAATACTATGAAACATTTAGAGAAGAGCTAACACCTATCCTTCTCAAACTCTTCCAAAATATAGCAGAGGGAGGAACACTCCCAAACTCATTCTACGAGGCCACCATCACCCAGATACCAAAACCAGACAAAGATGTCACAAAGAAAGAAAACTACAGGCCAGTATCACTGATGAACATAGATGCAAAAATCCTCAACAACATACTAGCCTGTAACAGAATCCAACAGCACATTAAAAGGATTATACACCATGATCAAGTGGGGTTTATCCCAGGAATGCAAGGATTCTTCAATATACGCAAATCAGTGTGACACACCATATTAACAAATTGAAGGAGAAAAACCACATGATCATCTCAATAGATGCAGAGAAAGCTTTTGACAAAATTCAACACCCATTTATGATAAAAACCTTACAGAAAGTAGGCATAGAGGGAACTTTCCTCAGCATAATAAAGGCCATATATGACAATCCCACAGCCAACATCATCCTCGATGGTGAAAAACTGAAACCATTTTCACTAAGATCAGGAACAAGACAAACCTGCCCATTCTCACCACTATTATTCAACACCGTTTTGGAAGTTTTAGCCACAACAATCAGAGAAGAAAAAGAAATAAAAGGAATCCAAATAGGAAAAGAAGAAGTAAAGCTGTCACTCTTCACAGATGACATGATACTATACATAGAGAATCCTAAAGATGCTATCAGAAAACTACTAGAGCTAATCAATGAATTTGGTAAAGCAGCAGGATACAAAATTAATGCACAGAAATCCCTTGTATTCCTATACACTAATGATGAAAAATCTGAAAGTGAAATTAAGAAAACACTCCCATTTACCATTGCAACAAAAAGAATAAAATATCTAGGAATAAACCTACCTAAGGAGACAAAAGACCTGTATGCAGAAAATTATAAGACACTGATGAAAGAAATTAAAGATGATACAAATAGATGGAGAGATATACCATGTTCTTGGATTGGAAGAATCAACATTGTGAAAATGACTATACTACCCAAAGCAATTTACAGATTCAATGCAATCCCTATCAAACTACCACTGGCATTTTTCACAGAACTAGAACAAAAAATTTCACAATTTGTATGGAAACACAAAAGGCCCCGAATAGCCAAAGCAATCTTGAGAAAGAAAAATGGAGCTGGAGGAATCAGGCTCCCTGACTTCAGACTATACTACAAAGCTACAGTAATCAAAGACAGTATGGTACTGGCACAAAAACAGAAATACAGATCAATGGAACAGGACAGAGAGCCCAGAGATAAACCCACACACATATGGTCACCTTATCTTTGATAAAGGAGGCAAGAATATACAGTGGAGAAAAAACAGCCTCTTCAATAAGTGGTGCTGGGAAAACTGGACAGCTACATGTAAAAGAATGAAATTAAAACACTCCCTAACACCATACACAAAAATAAACTCCAGATGGATTAAAGACCCAAATGTAAGGCCAGACACTATCAAACTCTTAGAAGAAAACATAGGCAGAACACTCTATGACATAAATCACAGCAAGATCCTTTTTGACCCACCTCCTAGAGAAATGGAAATAAAAACAAAAATAAACAAACGGGACCTAATGAAACTTAAAAGCTTTTGCACAGCAAAGGAAACCATGAACAAGATGAAAAGACAACCCTCAGAAGGGGAGAAAATGTTTGCAAATGAAGCAACTGACAAAGGATTAATCTCCAAAATTTACAAGCAGCTCATGCAGCTCAGTATCAAAAAAAACAAACAACCCAATCCAAAAATGGGCAGAAGACCTAAACAGACATTTCTCCAAAGAAGATATACAGATTACAAAGACATAAAAGAATGCTCAACATCATTAATCATTAGAGACATGCAAATCAAAACTACAATGAGATATCATCTCACCGGTCAGAATGGCCATCATCAAAACATCTACAAACACATTGTAAAGAAATTATACTCCAATAAAGATGTTAAAAAATTTTTTAAAAAATCTACAAACAATAAATGCTGGAGAGGGTGTGGGGAAAAAGGAACCCTCTTGCACTGTTGGTGGGAATGTAAATTGATACTGCCACTATGGAGAACAGTATGGAGGTTCCTTAAAAAACTAAAAATAGAACTACCATATGACCCAGCAATCCCACTACTGGCAATATACCCTGAGAAAACCATAATTCAAAAAGAGTCATGTACCACAATGTTCACTGCAGCTCTATTTACAATAGCCAGGACATGGAAGCAACCTAAGTGTCCATCAACAGGTGAATGGATACAGAAGATGTGGCACATATATATAATGGAATATTACTCAGCCATAAAAAGAAACAAAATTGAGTTATTTGTAGTGAGGTGGACGGACCCAGAGTCTGTCATACAGAGTGAAGTAAGTCAGAAAGAGAAAAACAAATACCATATGCTAACACATATATATGGAATCTAAAAAAAGAAAAAAAAATGGTCATGAAGAACCTAGGGGCAGGACAGGAATAAAGACACAGACGTAGAGAATGGACTTGAGGACAAGGGGAGGGGGAAGGGTAAGCTGGGACGAAGTGAGAGAGTGGCATGGACATATATACACTACCAAACGTAAAATAGATAGCTAGTGGGAAGCAGCCACATAGCACAGGGACATCAGCTCAATGATTTGTGACCACGTAGAGGGGTGGGATAGGGAGGGTGGGAGGGAGGGAGACGCAAGAGGGAAGAGATATGGGGACATATGTATATGTATAGCTGATTCACTTTGTTATAAAGCAGAAACTAGCACACCATTGTAAAGCTATTATACTCCAATAAAGATGTTAAAAAAATAATAATAAAATAATTAAATAAATAAATAAAATAAAAATAAGATTGTCGATGTTTGTCTTTGCTTCTGCAGGTCCCCAATGGTGATCTGAAGGGAAGGACTAGACCCTTAAGTAAATGTGAAGAGATAAAAAGCCACATTATGTCTGGTATTATTTCACATGGCTTTTGTTCAACCCAAGATTATATACCCAGATCAATTTAATATCCCTAGTTTTCAGTTGGGTATTTGTCCTATAAAATGTTTCAAGTCATCAAGAACAGTACCGTAACCAACTGCTGAGAAGGACCGGGTCCCCCAGGAACAGAACCTGCCTCCAAAACAGCAGCTCTCACCCTGGGCTGCACGGGGTGGGGTGGAGGGTAAAATCCCTCAGGACCAGGCCACCCCCCAGACCCTTTACATTAGAGCCTCTGGCTGGGGACCCAGGCATCAGAAGTCTTCAGAGCCGCCAGGGTGACTCCACCAGAAGGGTGACAACTGCTTTAAAGCCACCAGAGGTTGGTGTTTTAGCACCAGGAACTCCCACTCTTATACCCTATGGCAGCAGCTCCGAAAATATGGTTGAGGCCCCCTGCCCACACAGCCTTTTCAAGGGTCCATGAGGTCAAAAGTATTTCCACAATAACGTAAAGCTGCTATTGGCCTTTCTCTCTGTGTTGACAGTTGCACTGATGATGCAGAAGCAATGGTGGGAAAAACGTGGTTTCTTAGCAGGAATCAAGGCAGTCCCACCAAACTGTAGTGAGAGTCACTGTATTCCCTACTGCTATGAAGTAAAATAGTTTTAAATTTTTATGTCAATTTTGCTTAAGATGCCCTTGATGAAGCAGGAAAAAAAACTGATTAAGTCTACCTTTGACTGCATCTTATTATCATGGTTACCAAGTGGGAAGGACTCACAAAGCACTTCTGCTGCTTTGTGCTGATGTTTTCCTTGGAGAAGGCGCTTGTGTAAATGTTTGAATGAAGAGCCAGGCTCACTGCTTTTTTTTTTTTTTTAATGGAACACCATTTACTTGAAAGAATGACTGATGACAAACTACAGTTACTGAGACTTGGGTATTTGGCAGACATTTTCTTTAAAATGAAAAAAGTGAGCCTATCACTTCAAGGAAAACAACTGGAAGTATTTATTGCCAAAACGTTGAGCTTTAGGGTAAAAACCATAATGTTGGAAAACTTACATCCACCATCATATGCTTGACAGCTTTCCAAACTTAAAGAGCGTTCTGACAAAATCAGCAGTGATATTAATGAGTGGGATTTTCTGATATTTTGTAATGAAATGTCAACATTTGGAAGATCTGCACAATTCAGTGAACAAATATTTTCCAAATGACCAATGCATGACATTACAAAATAATGCATGGTTGACAGATCCATTTAAAGTGCAAGATGGATTTTAATTTAACTGAGTACAAAAAACTCATTAGCATGGCTTCAGATCCACACTGCAACTAATCTTTAAGAAATTATCACTTGTCAAGTTTTGGTCTAGTATCAAAGAATAGTCACAGTGATCTCAAAAGACTATTCAAGCATTTCTCTTCCTTTTCCAACTATTTATCTATGTGAAGCTGAACTGTCTTCATGTATTTCAATCAAAACAACAGACTGGGGACTTCCCTGGTGGTCTAGGGGTTAAGACTCTGCCTTCCAATGCAGGGGGTGCAGGTTCGATCCCTGTTCAGGGCGCTAAGAAAGATCCCGCATGCCTCATGACAAAAAAACCAAAACGTAAAACAGAAGCAATATTGTAACAGATTCAATAAAGACTTAAAAAAAAAAAAAAAAGACAGAATGAAGTACATATGGGAACTCAGCTGTGTTCTATTCATAAGCCAGACATATAAAAGATATTTGTAAAAATGTGAAACAATGCCACCCTCCCTCACTATTTTGTTTTGGAAAATATAGTTATTTTTCATTAAAATATGTTACTTAGGTTAACAAATAATAGATTTATTATTTTCAAGGAATTAACAAATATATTCTTAATTTCTCAGTTTTAGTTTCTAATTCAATAAATACTGATAGATGTAATTCACATAAACCAAAGCTCTTTGAGGTCCTCAAGAATTTTTTAAGAGTGTAAGAAATTTGAGAACCTCCGAATCGCGGCTCTTATCTTTCCAGGAGGACGGATTTCAGAGCAATTGGAGTCAGTGTCTCATCCTGAGCTGGCACACTGAGCTGCTTAGTCAGCAGTCAGCAGGAAAGGCCCAACTGGACGCCTCTTGCTTTACCCCTAAGCCAGGGACATTTCTTTCAGTAAAACAGGCATTCACCACTACACAATGCGGCCAGGCAGCAGAGCCTTGGGTTGAGAGCACCGACCCAAGCTCCCAGGTCAAATTCTTGATCAGATCTGGAATCTACAGCCCTGGGACCTTGGATCCGTTAATACGTAAGTCTCCGTTGCCCTGGAGTCTATATATAACATGGGGTTAATACTGCTACTTATACCACAGAGGGTGAAAAAGGCTCTGACAGGGTCAGTGTTCGATAAATGTTAGCCGTTGTTGTTATCACAATCACAACACAGTGAGAGCATTCTCTGCCATCAAGCAAGAGAGCCACCAAATTATCTGCCCAAAAAAGGTATCCTTGCTCCCAATGCTCATCTCTGAGGGACCGCAGGAGGCCTGGGCTGCACCTGGCAGGGCTTCCTGAGTACAACTGAACTTGGAAAGGAGCAGAATCCTCCGCTCCTGGCCTTCTCTGAGGTCAGACAGTAGCCTTGAATGCAGTCGGTGTGATATCACTCCCCAAAGTCATAATCAGGAAATGCGGGAACAATCTGTTTCTCCCACAAGGCAATCATGACAGGCTATTTTAAACGTCAAACACAAACCTGGCGCCAGGAAAGCAAACAACCCCTTCACTTGTGTACCTGCCTTGAGCCCGGAGCCATGTCTACTTGTGAGACAAAACCAGCAGGTGGAGAAGAGCTGACCTTCCTTTCCGACAGCAAATCCCCGCCTCCTCGTGTATTCACTTCTGCTTTTGATAAGTGTAGCTACTACAGTGCTTCCCTTAAGTGAGACAGGGATTTTATTTATCTGGGGGGAGCGGGGGGAGTGCTGCAGTTCCAGGGCTGAACTTTTAGCTCGCTATAAAGTTAATGTGCTCTTCAGTGTTCATTCCAGGCAAGACTGCGGGGCTACGTATTTTCTGCCACCCCCAAAAGGCCATTATCTGTAATTGCCCATTACCATGCATAATTATTTCTCCTAGCTTGGTCTATGACCTCCAGGCCTGCACGCTGTTACAGCTAACTGCTCCCTCTTACCAAATCTGTGAAGGAAGCTTTACTGACCTTTAGTACTTTGCATGGTATACTCCAAAGATTAGAACGGGTTACAGGCAAACTTACCTCGAATCGGGAATATTTCAGATCTCCTCCAGATGTACCTTTCCCATCTCTATGGAGTTTTCCCTCCCCTCAAATAACAAGAAAATAAAGCACAATCAACTCTCCATTATGTGAGGGCTGATAACCCAAACTGGGAATTATCTGGAGCCCTTTATCCTCCCTTTTCTTGGATTTGGCTGTTTAACTATATCATGCTTTTTAAAGACTGCTACTGGCAGAAGGTGGAGATAGGAGAGGGAAGAGAGAGAAAGGGTAAAACTTACAAAAATTTAAAACTTTTAAATTCAATATATATGCTCCCACTTTTAGTGTTTTTTGAGTGGGAGGAGGAACTGTGTTCAAATCAGTTATTAAGATGAGATTTCGGGATTCCAGGTGCATTGGAAATACTAATTCTAGAACTGACATTTGGTGACATAGCCCAAAGTGTCCCCTTACATTTACCTCACTTTTCAACATTAGCAGGGAAAGAGGAGAGGGGCCGGGGATTGCTAGCTATACACGCAGATTGCCGAAATGCTTAGCCATCCGCTGGCATTTCTGTGTCTTCTCTGCTGCACCAGTCAGGTGTGAGGGTGGGAGATGTACCTCTAAGCTGTTATAATGTCCACACGCAAAAAGCTGGGAATGAAACCACCCCATTTTTGTGTAGTCACTAACTACCACTGCACCCAAGACCGCCCACCAGAATCTCCTCGATGGGTAACACCCTTCACGTGTGCCATCTTGATTTCCCTTCTGCCTTCCTTCCTTTTGAGTAAAGCTCCTCTGAAATGAAAAGAAGTCGATTCTAAAAATAATCACTTGTCCAACCTTTCAATCATCATTTTTACCAAAGTCAGGCAGGGGAAACGACAGAGAATTAAACCTAGCAGTTTTCACCAAATCCGACAACAGGGAAAGCCTAGGAAGTAATGTTATCCCTTGTTTCGATACCTGGAGAAGTTCAGGTGGTAAATCTAAGTATGTGTGTGCAATTGGCAGCAGAACCCTGTCTGAGACCTCACACTTCACCACCAAGCTGTGTCATTAAGGGTAAAGGAAGCTGCTTAAATGTGGCCAATGAACAGCTTAAGTTAAAAGACATCTGTTCCTACTGATGATTTCCTGGAGAAGAATATAAATGACTACTAACTATTCATGTGCTGGCGTGGAGGTGAATCAAACACCAAGGTCAAGACAGTTCTCAGACTCCAACGACAGAGACCAGGACGGGAGATGACATTTCCATTGGGAGATGTCAGGCAGGGCAGGGGCTGTGAGCTGTGACTTGGTCCAAAGGCACACCATACTGTCCCAAAGCCCTTAACTTGTGGCTCTTCTGACTCATCCTTGAAGCAGCTCACTCCAACCCTGGGTCCTGGTTTAGCTCTGCAACTGTGGCCTTGTTGCCAGCTGCTGCCAAAACAACCGTGTTGTGCTGTTCTCAAAGTGTGTACACAAGTCACTACATACCAGGTGAGGTGATCGCCTCCAAGCTTTGTTTTCTCTTCACAGCTAACTGCTCCACCAAACATGTCACCAACCACAGGGACAGGAAAGCACAGCAAAAAATGTCACACTTGTGATGATTCCTGCCTCCCAGTGTAGGGCCAGAACCCGAATTCCCAGCCTCCGAGCAGTCAAGGCCCAGGCATGTGAAAAAAGTGCTGCCAATGAGGTCTCCCAAGTGAGACTTCAACTGCAACAATGCCCTTTCTTTTTGGCAGGGGCTAGAGCCAGAAACCTGTGGCTTTTTTAAAAAAAGATTGATTGATTGATTATTTATTTATTTTGGCTGCGCCGGGTCTTAGTTGCAGCACACAGGATCTTTGTTGCGGCATATGGGATCTTTTAGTTGCAGCATGCAGACTTCTTCTTAGTTGTGGCATGCTTGCGGGATCTAGTTCCCTGACCAGGGATCGAACCCAGGCCCCCTGCACTGGGAGTGCAGACTCTTACCCACTGGACCACCAGGGAAGTCCCAAGAAACCTGTGGCTTTTGATAGTGGCAGAAGCAACAGCTGCAAGGCCCTGAAGGCTCTGACAACTTGGGATACACACATGTACATGTAGACACACATGCATATACATACATACACATACACACACACACAGAGAGATATCTGTATCTACATATCAATCAACACCCTAACCACAAAGAAAGTTGTATCTTAACTGAAAGAAATGACTACCAAGAGCCAATCTGGGCCTGTCAACCAAAATGTTATCATGGTGACTAAGAAACAGCATGACAGAAGCTGTATCAGTGGCCAACTTCTTACAACTACAGTCACAGCTGCATCATGTGCATCTTTATCTTCCTCATCCAGTGGCCTGTGTCATGCAGATTTTGTCCATCGGGTCTCTGGAAATCTAACATGCTCTCAGAAACTCCATTTCACAGAAAGGTCACCAGTATTAAGAACTGTTTGGCAATTCTCCAAGTAAACACAGAACCTAGGGACACCTCTGCGTGGGTACAGCTTGTGGCACAGAGTGGGGGGACTACATAAACTCTAAAACACGGGGCCCGTATCTGTGACAAAGGAGCCGGCCAACTCTGTGGGCAGCACTGGGTATCATCTGTGGCTGCATCAACCACCAGCCTCACCCGTGCGTGCCTCTCAAGATTTCTTCCATCACAGAAACAACACTGGACTGACAAGTCAGAGAATGAAGATTTTTTTTTTTAATCAACAATAAAGCAAGAGTAATTATCTGAACACCACCAACAAAAAAGCATATACTCCCACGAACGCACAAGTTTTAAGATGAAGTTGTCTGTCCCCACTCTGCACACCCAGAAAGGAAACAACAACATAGGCAGAGCCTGGAGACTCACCTGGGGGTTCTCTTCCATCTCTGGACTAGACCCAGCCCAGAAGTGGTAGTAAAGTTGACCTTCTGAGCAGAGACTACAGTGCTGTGACTAAAAGGATTTCAGAGCTGAAGAACTGAGCTTACTGAAAAGATAACTGCGGATGATGTCACAGGAAGGACTCACCAAAAAGTCAACCACGGAGCAGGTGATAGAGCTGTTCTTTCATACATGTTGAGCAGTCACAGCCCTTTGTCCTAGGAGGCCAACTTGTGAGGGAAAGCTCTCAAAAACTCGACAAATTCATTCATTCATTCGTTCTATATTAACTGGGTGCTCAACTGTTTAATTCCAAGGTAGGAAGAGTCATTGTTTCATGACATTACCATACAGAGGTGCCTTCAGGTTCAGCTGAGTCTGAAACTAGGAAGCCAACCAACGCCTCAGAATGTGTAGGACTTTATTTATTGCAAGTCAAAATACAGACAGACTGCAGACTTGCATTAATAGCTAAAATCAAACAAATATGTAGACACGGGGAAAAGACAATTAAACGGTACAACTGGAAATATGACACCCTAAGAAAAACTAAGAAAATAATAAGCAACAGATTATTAAATTCTCAGGGACTGAAAACATCAAAATAGGGAGGAGAAACAAAGTCACTGCAGATTAAATATGGAGAGTTTTAAGCCAATTATAAAAGATCAAAGAGAACAAGACAGGGGAGGAGTAGCCTTACAAGTAACCGAGATAGGAGACCTTGGGAGAAATATGACCAGGGTAAAATCATTACAGTTTACAGTGAAAGTAATGTAGGGATGACTCCAGAGAGAAATTCACTAGGGACCACTCCTGGGAGAACAGCACGGGGACAGAGAGCAAAAAGCTCTTTATTTTCAAAAGGCACACAACTCCGGAGGGCAGGTGCTCGCTACAGAGAACAAGGACTAGGATGGGCCAGGTGAAGAGCGCAAACGAAAAATGCTAGTGGCTTGAGCCACGTTTTGGATCCCATACTGTCCACCTGTGGCTAGGAACCTCGGTGGGGTCTCCATTCCATGGCACCGTGGGCAAAAGGGAGAGGCAACAGTTGTGGAGTTAGTAGAAACTCACTTGACACTTTCTGTTTCACCCTCCAAAAATATCTGAGACTGCCCCCTTTGAATAAGGTCAACCTCCTGGAAAGTCCTAACTGTTACTAACTGTCCTAGATTTTAACCAAGAGGAGCAGAGCCAAGCAAAGAGCTGTGAATGCAAATGATGTTCACGTTTCACTGTAACACCTCATTTATTCCGCAGTTTACATAGACTTTTCAGTGGCTACCAATAATAACTCTACAAGGCTGAGACCCACAAAGGGGAGCTGGCTGTGGCTTAGAAAGGTGCCTTGCACGTAGAGGAACACGGGAGGAGCTGGACTCCCGAGTAAACCCAGGTCTTCTCAGTCCAGGCCCGGTGTCTTCTCGCAATGACAGGAAAAACCCAGACACCTAGCTCTTCACCTAGATTCTGAGTAGCGAATTCTGTGTATTTTCTTTTGTTCTTTAGTAATCATCAATACACTGGACGCCATATAAATATCAGAGTCAGAAAGCCAAGGGACGTGCACAACACGGCCAAGGAATCCCCGCTACAACTAGCATTTAAGATCAAGGGTAATGCCTGACTTACCAAATTTTCTTTCTTACAAGAGATTCAACAGATCACTATATAACTGTGAGGCTGGTTAAAGCCTACGGTATAACTGAAAATACAGAACGACAAAATGGAGTATATTAATAACATAGCACTTACTGAGAAAATGTATCTCAAGGAAAGAAGAAAAAGAGGAACTCTGGACATCAACTATTTTACTTACCTCTGTAACTGGATACAAACTGCTCACCTAGCTTAGTAACCTGGCTACCTAGTGGGTCCCAACTTACTATCATGACCAGAGTAATGGAGCCCAATACAGGGCATGAGCATGGGCTGTGAGTCACAGACTCGGGTTGGAATCCCAACTCCACCACTTACAATACGTGTGATCTTAAGCATGTTATTAAACCTGCTTCCTTATAAGTGGAAAAATAGTTCCTATTTTACAGAGTTGTTGTAGAGATTAAATGAGAATATAAATAACAAAGCAGCTAAGACAATACCTGGCATGAGGCAGACACTCAGTAAATGAGAGCTAGCAGTATTGCAATCATTACCTCCTTTGAAAACATAATGCCAAAGAATTGGGAATTAAACTACACACACAGATGGCAAAGGATAAAGCACTGCCCGCTCTCCCCCTTCACACACAGGAATCACAAAACATTATTCACAATCGTGCGTGGATCCTCAGTTTGAGAAACACCCCTTATTCCTGCCACACTAGCTCCTGGCAACGCAAACTAATGTGAGAATTACATTTCTTTGCTTAATCACCCTTACTATATGCTGTTTCTTCAGTTCTACCCAATTCTCCCCTGCTCCTAGATGCAAGCTTTTGTTCCCTGTCAAACTCTTCTCCATTGCTGTAAATAATCTCTCTCCCTCTTTGTATATTACCTTTCAAATATTTATAGACTGTTATTCTCCTTCTCTCCAAGCCATACATCATTTTTGTTGCCCTTCCCCTAGATTCTCTCTAGTTTATCTACGTCTTTTAGAGAAAAACAAACCCCAGGTGCTTCATGATGAAAACAGCACACCCAAAGCTAACAGCCCTAAGCCAGTAAGGGCCCTTATTCAAAAGCCACCAGAAAATTCTTTGATGTGCTTCTTCCTCCTTTTCCCCTGTAACTCAATAATTCCATCTCTCAGATAAAAACGAGGGAGAGGGACAAGGGAGGTGACCACCAGCCTCACCCAGTGGAGGCCGGGGCTCCACGAGGCAGCAGCTTACGGGGTAGGAGGCCATGGGACAGCCACTGACACGTTCCAACTTGCTAATGAGGAATTCTGCACCATGCACATTGCTCCTGCTTGTTAATTCCTTCCCATCCACTGCATTCGATATGAAGGTATTAGAACTGTGTCCTTGTGGCTCCCCTCCCCTCCCCCACCAGGTCTGGGCTGACGCGCCTGCTTCTTCATCTGACACGCAGGACCCAAGGTCTCTAAATCGTGTGCCTTCTGTCCAAACTGTGAGGGGAACAAGATACAGACAGTGTGTTACCTGTTTTGCTGAAGGTAACTTCCTCATCTCGGAGTCCTGGGTAGCTGTGTGGTTATCCAACACTCCCTACTCCTTTTAGAAAGGATAAGAGATGGCTAACACTAAAGACACATGTCAGTACAATTAATAAAACAAAAAGAAAAGCAAGGCCAAGAAAAGAAGGGGAAAGCTTACTCATACTCTGATGTGTGAGTGTTAAGATGTGCCTTGGAGATTCCTGGCTGCTGGAGTGTGGCCTGGGGTAGGGGAACTGTGATGCGTTATCTACTCCTTACCCAGAGACACAATTCTTATGTCAGGTAGCTTGATTTTTGAGGGGGGGAAAGAAAAAAGGAAAGAAACAAAAAAAAAACACCTAGTTTACGGCTATAGGGTAGATCATATCCAGACTCATTCCTCTGTTCCTCATTTTAGTATCTGAAACTTGAGTTTGATGGCATGTTTCTGTACTTCGTCACAGTTTACAAAGAATTTTCACGTTAAAATCTTAGTTAAGCACCACACTGATTCTGCAAGATAAACTGAGCAGGCAATATTATTTTATCCATTTCACAAATGAGGAAACAGACACTCACAGAAATTAAGTGAACTGCTCAAAATCGGAGAGGTGATGAGTAACAGGCAGGTCTTTGGACTCTAGATCTTAGGTTATTTCAGTGACATGGAGCTTCCTCCCCAGGCATAAAGTTAACCAGATAAAAGCAAAACTGGGCTTCCCTGGTGGCGCAGTGGTTGAGAACCTGCCTGCCAATGCAGGGGACACGGGTTCGAGCCCTGGTCTGGGAAGATCCCACATGCCGCGGAGCAGCTGGGCCCATGAGCCACAACTACTGAGCCTGTGCGTCTGGAGCCTGTGCTCCGCAACAAGAGAGGCTGCGATAGTGAGAGGCCCGCGCACTGCAATGAAGAGTAGCCCCTGCTCGCCGCAACTAGAGAAAGCCCTCGCACAGAAATGAAGACCCAACACAGCCATAAATAAATAAATAAATAAATAAATAAATAAATAAATAAATAAATAAATAAATAAATAAATAAATAAAATTAAAAAAAAAAAAAAGCAAAACTGTTTCCAGGTGTCTTCAATCTTCAAGACCTCTGATCAAGCTTCTACTATCACATACCATTCTCTCAGGGGGAAATTTGGCACTAATAAGACTGGTTGATCTGTTAACTAATCTGGCACCAATCTGGAAATCGGTACTAACAACTAACCCTCACCCTGGGGGAAGCACAACCCTGAACGTGTTCAACATCAACCAAAGAAGCAGTAAAATCATTTTGAAGGGGTTGATGGGTAACGTGCATTCTATCGATAACTTCATGTAACACTGGTAAGAATAAGATTAGTCTCTAGTAAACAGGATATCTGAATGGAGAGTGTATCCCATTTCTCAGCTGGCTTATCATATACCAAACAGTAATACTGGAACCTCTAGACCACAGCACCAGACATGAGTGTGAAATGGTTCAATCATTGAGGCCATTAGCTTAACTTGAGCTCTGCCCACGGTTATACTGGAATGAGGACAGAGGTTGGAAGAGTGTGCAGAACATGTCAGGTCCACTTGGCTCTGGTCTGCAGATGGGGGACCAGACAAGCCACAGGCTCCCCCGCCTGCCCACAGAGGACAGTGACCAGGGCCAGTCGTCGGGCTCCTGGCCTCTGCAGCCTGTCCCCAGCTAGTCTCAGCTAGTCTCCTGGCTTGAAATACCAAACAGTGGGGGGAAACTGCAGCTCATATCACAAAGGGCCAATCTCCACAGTAAATAAGGAACTTCAAGATAGGGGAGAGGGGATTCAATTAAAAAAATGAGCAAAAGACATACACAGATGGCTCATAGAAAAAACATAAATGGTCCTTTAACGTATGAAAAGATTTCAGTCTCACTAACAAAGGAAAAGGGGATTATAAACTATATCAACCGTATTTGTTTTCTATTGCTGTATGACAAATTGCCATAAATCTAGCGGCTTAAAACAATGCAAATGTATCATCTTACAGTTTTGTTGGCCCATCGTCTGACCCAGGTCTCTCCAGGCTAAAATCAAGGTGTTAACTGGGCAGAGGGCTGTTCCAAGCTTCTACAGAACTCCTGAAATCTTTGCCTCAGCGCCCCCTTCCTCCATCTTCGAAGCCAGCAACAGCGGTCAAGTCTTTTTGCGGCTTTGAAACTTCCCAGCATCTTCTGTTGTGACACCTCTGGGGCAGCTGGGAAAGGTTCTCCACGTCCAAGGATTCAGGCCATTAGAATGGGCCCACCTGGAATCCGGGATCACCTCCCCACCTCCAGATCCCTGACTTCATCACATCTGCAAAGTCCCTTTTGCCACGAAGATAACACCTTCACAGGCCCCAGGAGCCAGGGTGTAGCCCTCTCTGGGGGCCATTGTTCTGCTGACCGCACCCACGTACAGCGCTTTACCTTTCAAGACTGGTAAAGCCCCCATGGCAACCTAGCGCTGGCAATGCCATAGCAGCAGCTCTCTGGAGGAAGTGCCGTGGACACCATCTACCAAAATTACCTTAAAATAGACCTCCTGTCCTACCATTTCTTTCCGTCTCTACTGTCACCACCCCAGTGCAAGCAGCACCCCTCTGCCTGCGCAACTGCACGGTCTTTGCTTTGCTCCCCCTTCAAACTACACTCCGCACAGCAGCAGAGACCTTTGAAGAGAGTAAATCAGATCACAGCATTCGCTGCTTCAACACTCCAATGACTTCCCGTCTCACTCACCATAAAATTCCAACTCCTTCCCTGGCCTGCAAGGCAGCAAGTCGCAGCCCCCAGTGACGTCACCCTTGCTCACAGCACCGATCACACTGGCCTGCTTCCTGCTCTAAGCGCTGTCTCACCTTGCTGCGCCTCCTGCCTGGAAGGCTCTTCCCCCAGACCTTGACTGCAATGGTTCATTGTCCCTTGGGACTAGCTCGGATTTCATCTCCTTAGAGAGGCCCTCTTTCCCTAACCACCATGTCGACAGCCGCGACCCCTCCAGACACACGCGTCTTATCACTCTGTCTCCACAGTGGTCTTCACTTTCTGAAAGCATCTTGCTCACTCACTGCTGTACGTGATTATCCACTGTCTCCCCTGCTGGACATGTAAGATCCACGAGACAGACGTTTTAGGCACTGCTGTATACCTCATGCCTGGAAAAGGGTCTGACCCAATGCAGTCACACAACGAATATTTGTTGAATAAACGAAAAATAAAATAGAAACACAGATGGAAGAAAGGGAAAAAGGGAGGGAGGGACTCTGGCCCAGACAGCAGACTCACCAGCAAAGATGAATTCAACTCAGTTCAGCAAACAGTTATTAGTGTTTGATGAATCCAATCTGCCTCCCTGAATTAATGTATATACTGTATTTTAGATAAACCCCCCAACCTCAGGATCAGAGTTAAAGGGTGATGTAAAAATAGGGAGTAGTTTTATAAGTGCTGAGATCAACACCGAGAGTCAACTGTTAGTACACACTGGACTGAGCTGACATTGGGTGTCTGAAGCAATACCCGAGAACTCTCACTGCCAATAAACATCAGAAAATGTGCTGTTACTAGAATACTGAATCAGTATTTTCTTCTGACAACAAACCAGCTGTTTATAGTCTACTTTAAGAGTTTCTTGTGCATTTTTTTTCTGAAATGCATGCTCAGTGGTACCGTACACTAAGACTGGGTTAGTGATTGTGAAGTCTACTAACAGACATAAGAGACCAGAGGAAACTGGGTTTGCAATGTAATTTGGGAGCAATATGTATGTGAATTTTCTTAGGGGAATTTTTTTATAAGTTGAAAAGTAAGACACCTTGAGGCTGAGACAGAAATTCAGACCCGCACTTACAGAGTTGCTTGTGACCAAGGCAAAAGGAACCCTGACAAGTCAAGAGCCAGTGAGACAGCAGCCAGAGCCCCAGGGGGCCCAGAGGTACCCTCACTCCGTTCCCTGGGCTTCATGGCACAACATAGAGCACCCCTAGGCTCAGAGTCCAGATCACCTGGCAGAGGTACAGAATTCACAGTATCCCACATCAGGTGGCAGCTGGCCTTACCCTGGGCCCCCTTCCCTACTAACCTCAGCCCTTTAAGCAACTTCAGAGTCCTCATTACCCCAGAGGCACACATTAGACTAACCTATAGAACAAAGAGAGAAGTCAGCAATGAAGCAAAAATTGCGGGCCTGGGAGAAGAAGTAAGAGGAAAAAAACAGATGTTGACGAGATAAAAGGAATCATCTCATGTGAGTCTACAGGTGATTCCAAAGGCCAAGAAAGGCGGGTTAGCAGAAGAGGCTGCCCTTAGCCAAAAGTTAATGAGAGGGAGAGAACGGGGAGTTATCACTCAGTGGGTTTAGTGTTTCAGTTTGGGAAGATGAAACAAGTCCCGGAGATGGATGGTGGTGATGGTTGAACAACACTGTGAAGGTACTTAATGCCACTGAACTGCGCACTTAAAAACGGTTAAAATGGTCCATTTTATGTTAGGCATATTTTACCACAATAAAATCTTTTAAAAATAAGATAGCTAATAAAACAACAGATAGGACAGAAGGGCATCCACGAGATCCAAAGAATAGTGGGTGGCTGAGGGGGTGGTCAACGGACAGGATCCCTGAACCAGCAGATAACCAGGAACCCAAGGGTCAAGGACTCCAGGGGGACACAGTGGAGCAGGTAGGAGAAACTGATGACACAGATGAGCCTTCTGACATTCCAAAAGTCTCCTACGGCAGCAAACACAAGGCTGTACAGCACTACAGTGATACCTAGTGTCACCCACCACCTATAAAAGTTTTCCAATGCTATGAATAACTACGGCAGTAAATTCTGAGACAGTCTATGAACTACCCTCTTCCAACTGGCAACGTGAAGAACAGCTGTCTATTCTCATCAGCTCTCGGGTTTTCTCTTCTACTTTCCACAGGAGTGATGGCGGTTTTCCATTTTCAGAAATCCAAAGATAAAAATTATTCTTGCCAAGTTTCTAGGGCAAGAGAATTCCTTCTCCCTTGTTCTGAGGAAATGCTTGTCACCCAAGGTCTAAAAAGTTGCTTAAGCCCTTCAGAAACAAACCAATGTTTTCTACGGGCCAATAACACAACAAAGAAAATCTGTCACCAGGTCCCTCTATGGTTTAATTCCTCAAACACTATTCCTCTCACTACAAAGTATATGTGATAATGAGGGAAAAGAGGAAATTTTTAAAAGACTGAATGAATATTAACATATTGCTAGTGATAATAAAATGCAAACCTAGAAAATCCTCCATGATCTAAACTTCTGGTCATCAAAGAGACACTGACTGGGTTTTATATCTTTAGTGTTTGCCAGGATGAAGGCATCTTATTGTTCAATTTTAAAAAACTTCACAGGATGAAGGTATCTTACCTTTTAATTCTAAAAAATTTCAGTACGAATCTTCTGAAGCCCTCACACACTGCTGGTGGGAATGTAGTAAAATAGTGCAGCCTCTTTGGCAAATACTGTGACAGTTCCTCAAAAGGTTAAACATAGTGTTACTGTATGACTCAGCAATTCCACTCTTTAATATATACCCAAGAGAATAAAACATATATTCATACAAAAACTGGTACCAAAATGTGATGGAAGCATTACTCATAATAGCCAAAAAGCATAAGCAACCCAAAAGTCCATCATCTGAAAAAAACCAAAATATGACTTATCCGTATAATGGAATATTATTTAGTTTTAAAAAAGGAATAATAAATACATACTACAACAGGGGTAAACCTTGCAAACCTGAGGCTAAGTTAAAGAGGTCGCCTATGACCCCAGTGTGGGAGCAGATGGAGAGTGACTACTAATGGTACAGAGTTTCTTTTAGGAGGAGATAAAAATGTTCCCCAACTAGATTCCAGGGACGGTGGCACAGCTCTGTGAATTTACCAGAAAACACTGAATTGTACACTTTAAGTAGATGAAGTGTATAGTATATGAATTTCACCTTAGGCTGTTAAACTACATTTGAATTTTTAGTCATTTAAAAAATTCAGATACATTTAAAAAAGATCACAAAAAATGCAGATTGAACATCAATGATTTTACTCTGATATCTGCAAGTGGGTTCATGATCACTAACAGAGTGTTTGAAAACACAACTTCAAATTTAACCATCACTATTCATTTATTCAGCAAAGGTTTACTGACCACATGCTACAAAGCCAGGTACTGTACTATGCACATGAGTACATGATGAATAAAAAATGCAATCCCTGCCCTTAAGATTACACTTTCACAAAGCAGACAGAGGTGTAAACCAATCAAATGTTTCTTTGTCTTTTACATATGCTGTTATAAAACTAACTTGTTATTGTACAGCACAGGAAAATATAGCCATTATTTTGTAATAACTTTATATGGAGTATAATCTATAAAAATATGTTGTACACCTGAAATTAATAATATTGTAAGTCAAGGGCTTCCCTGGTGGCGCAGTGGTTGAGAATCTGCCTGCCAATGCAGGGGACACAGGTTCAAGCCCTGGTCTGGGAAGATCCCATATGCCGCGGAGCAACTGGGCCCGTGAGCCACAACTACTGAGCCTGCGCTCTGGAGCCTGCGAGCCACAACTACTGAGCCCGTGTGCCACAACCACTGAAGCCTGCGCGCTTAGAGCCCGTGCTCCGCAACAAGAGAAGCCACTGCAATGAGAAGCCCGCGCACCACAACAAAGAGTAGCCCCCGCTCGCCGCAACTAGAGAAAGCCCGTGCGCAGCAACGAAGACCCAAAGCAGCCAAAAATAAATAAATAAATAAATACATATATTGTAAGTCAACTATACTTCAATTAAAAAAAAATAATTTGTGACTTTAAACCCTGTATTTACCTTTTTTGGTGGGTCTAGATGTTTTCCAAATTGCCTTTCTAGCCAAGGTAGACCAGTAGGCTACTTCCTATGTACTTTGTCATTTTAACTTCTTTACAGAAATACTGTCTACAGAGAATTTCTATCAGGTCGGTTAACTGCTATATTTGACACGTAAGCACAGACTTCCCTTGGAATAAATAAAATTGACTGAGACGCTATTTAAAACACTAGGCTATCAAAATGATCAGTACTATTAATCTTAAGTGTCTTCTTTCATTCAAGCCTCCAACTCTTGCTTCAGTTTAAGATTTGTTTTGTTAAACATCCTAGAAATTTCTTTGACTCTGAAAGTAAAATTGGGGAATGCTTTTATCTGAAGGCCTTTTTAAACCTAATCTCCACATCCTCTATTCTACTTGAAATTGAGAGCTCTGTCTAAAATCAGATGGAGCTCGTCTCATGTAAGTAGCCAGAATGCTCCAAACATCAACTCTCAAACTAACTTGGATAAAATGTTTTGGTGCTTCATTTGAAATGCTTCTTTCTGTACAACATGGAAAACTGCAAAGATAAAAACTGAAATATTTCAAATTTAAATAACTCCACAGAAGATTTTAGGGCAGCACAACTACTCTGTGTGCTACTATAATGATGGACACACGTCATCATTAATTTCTCTAAACTCACAGAATGTATGACGCCAACAGTGAACCCTAATGTAAACTATGGACTCTGGGTGATTACGGTGTGTCCATGTGGGTCATCAATTGTAACAAATGTACCTCTGGCGGGGGATGCTGATAATGGGAGAGGTGTGCGTGTGTGCAGGCAGGGGGTGTATGGGAAATCTCCATACCTTCCTCTCAATTTTGCTGTAAATCTGTAAGTTCTCCAATGAATAAAGTTTACTTTTAAGAAACTTAATTCAACACCTTCAATTGTTAGCTCCTCAGTCACATTTCTTACTGGTAAAAACTGCATGGGGACATTATTCCATTTTCAAACTACCACACTGCACGTTTGTAAAGCATTTAAGCCCTTCAAAGGCACATAACCAGGACGGCGTGTGTGCCCTACCGGCATGAGCTCTCTCTCTGTGCTGAAGTGGAATTACTGCTAAAGAAGAGAAGTGAAGGAGGGGGTCCCGCCATTATCAGATGCAGACCTGGCTGACCCTTCCAACGGGGGAAAGGTGAGTGAAAGCAGGCCGTGGGCGCTGGGGGGAGGCCTGAGATGGCAGGAGGCGGCTTGATGTGGAGGAGTGCGAACGTGAGTGTGTGTGGAAGCCCGGGGTGCTCCAGAAGGGAGGCCCCAGGAGATAACATTCAGGTCCTTACTTACAAAGGACACGTATGCAGAACCGAATTCTCTACAATGCAGCCCTTCATCTAACAGCCCTGCACAGAAAAGGAGAGGCAGAGAACTATGCGGACCTCAGCGTGAGCACTGGATAAAATGGCATTCTACTTGCTGCATAGGAGGCTGAAGGAAAAGCAGAATATAAAATAAAACGAGGAGCCCAAATTTCAAAGAGGAGGAATGCCTATGAGATTTTTTAAGTCAGTTGATAACTTTCAAAATACAAAATATATATCTAGGAAGCTAAAATTTAAAAAGTAAAACCACAGAAATAATGCTGAAGTTGCTATTAATTCACTGTCATTTATAACCGAAAGCGCTCACCCTTTTTTCCAGGTGACCCAAAATGGCTGGGAAGAAACCATTTGCTAATCGATAGAGCACCTGTTAGCATATCTGATCCTGCCAGTATAAGAGACAGCAATGAATAGGGCATTTCTTCAAAAGGTTGTTCCTTCACAGTAACACCCGCAATCACAGATAAAAATAACAACAAAAATATTTTATACGCATTGTGGGAGGAATCGTCAGGCAGTGTTTTGATCCATCTTGGCCAATCTTTGGCTAAGGATCGTAGGGACTTTCTTCTAAGGTGTTGTCCTACTCAGAGGGATCAGCTCTCCAAGAGATCAAACAACAGCTTGGTAAACCCAATTTCCTTCACAGTGGCCTTAGAACTCGGCCAGTAATCTCAGCAATAATTCTCGGGCATCTCTCACTCTCACTTTTGGCACTTTCAGGAGCCAAAAGGAGATAACGAAGAAGCCTCAAGGACATAAACATCTGCTGGACTTCACTAAACCACTGCCCTTGCAGACACTCAACATCAGGTATGTGAAGGAGAAGGTGAGCAACCCGCCCCCGTGGAAGCCAGGTTGGTGGGCTGCACTATCCCATGACAACTGCTACAACCTCTCACGAGGTAACTGCGAATCCAAGCCTTCCACATCGATATAATGGAATACTAGGCCATTAAAAAACTCCAGTTTTAAATGAAAAAAATAAAAACTACACACGAGTGGGAACAATACACTCCCAATATGTTAAATACATAAATTACATATACACATGCACACATATGAAAACGACAGACAGACACACAAGCTTGCACATGCAGCTTGTAATCAATCCTGGGATAACAAAGAGATTGGGATTGGATTGGAACATATTCGTTGAATGTGTTTTGTACTCTATAAATGTTTACCGTTTACCTGCATAAAGTTAAATGTTATTTTAAAGAAATCCTTATCTCTGGAAATTTAATACAAGCTACATGTTTGTTAGCAGCACACTATGCAGGAAGTTGGGCCCACTGTGCTGCATAAAACTTGAGGAACACTCTTTAGCCAATCTGTCTAGTCACTGCTTCTCTCTCTCTCCCCCTCTCTTCCCCTCTCCCTCCCGCCCCTTCACTGCCCTTTCTGTCTTTCTCCCTCTTTACATTACATAGTTTAATTCTACTGGCATTTCTGTTTTTCTCGTGTTCAAGTCCCAGCCCAGTCCGGAAGTTAATGATCCCAACTCAAGAGCTTTGGTGGAAGTCCTGAGTAATGATGATGGATGAGGCTCCTGCCCCACCAAGAAGAGCTGGCCCACCTTTCTTGGGCAGGCATAGCCTCCCCGCCCATACGTGAGCACAGGAGCGACACACACTGCTGGCTTCCACACTCCGCTCCCTTGGAGTGTTGGTTCAAGACTCCAAAATGACTCCAAGGTCTATCAGCTCCAGAAGCAACGAAGGGAATCTGGTCACATCCTCCTTGACCCTGAACCTTCTATCATGCTCCCCTGCTGCTTCTATTTGTAACTTTCTCTATCACCGCTCTGAAATGCCCTGCGAGAACTTCTTTGTCATTCTGAACTCCGTCTAGCCTGAAATCCTCCTCTAAGGCTTCGCTATCTTGGGGTATGCTATCAGACTCTGACACCCCTTCCACTGCGGTGCAATGCCGGACAGCAGGCTACACCAAGTTCACCTGTGGTTCCCTACCAGATGCCCAGCGTTGACATTTATCCATCACAGGCCTGTCCCTGTATTTCTCCCCGTGAAGACCAGTGGCTGCAACCTTCCATGCCAGCCAAGAATGGCGCTGCCCCTAACAGTGTTCCTATTTGCCCATCAGCCCTAAATCCCTTCTGAGAATTAAACCATAACCTCTAATCATAACTGTCCATTTTCCAAGGAAACACGGCAACTATTCCCACAGCCTCACTTCACAGGCAGGTGAAGAAATTCATGGGCTTTGGGACCAGACAGACCTAGGCTGAATCCCAGCTTAATTCAGCTTTATTCTGGGGCAGTTTCCTTACCACTGGCTTCCTTATCTGTAAATAGGAATAATAATTCCTACTTTATAAGATGTGTGTGAACATCAAATGAGTTACTCCCCTCTTTACTCCTCTGGAACATCCCCTATCAGTCCCTCCAGCTGAATCCACCAGGTCTGCCCTGACCTGGTAGTATTTGGTAATTAACCTTACACACAGCTTAAAATCCCAAAGTGCAGGAATCATATTTCTGACAGATATACTCCTTCCTTCTTAAGAAAAGGAAAGTTTAGAAACTGCTGTAAATATATGAGCAACTGAGCTAAAAAAAAAAGAAAATAATACCATTCCCTTTGTTAGCTACAGAATCTGTAGCCCCAGTAACACACACAGGGACAGATACACAAACACACCGACCTGCAGCAGAGATTACAAGTCTATATCTCACCTGCCTTCTTTGGTGCCCGCTAACCTTCTTCTTTATAATGGTCAAGGCTCCTAGAATCTTCAAAAGCCTCAAAGACCTCATCCCTCATTTTTGAGAAGAGGAAACAACAGGACCAGAGAGCTAAAGTGACTTGTCTAAAGTTGCACAGCTAGTTAATGACAGCTAGGCAGCTGACAACTTTAGCCCGGTGGTTAAGCGCAGCAAACTGAGTAACTCATGAAAAGCTTACTTAAGAGGAACCGCACTGCAAGGTTCCATTTCATGGAGGCTTAGAAGGCTCAAAAGATTCTGTGAACCTCGGCACATGTGTCTAATATGAAATATATGTCTTCATTTGCCAACAGGATGTCACAGATCTTTGTCTGGTGGATTTCTTAGAGCCCCTGCATTCTAGACCAGTGCCATTAAATAGAACTTTGTGAGAAATGGAAATGCACACTTTCCAATATGGCAGGCCTTAGCTATATATGTGCCTGTTGAGCACCTGAAATATGGTTAGTGCAACTGAGGAATGAAATGTTTTAATTTTTTAATTTTATGTTTTATTGTGGTTAAAATACACGCAACATGAAATTTACCATCTTAACGATCTTTAAGTGCACAGTTCAGTGGTATTAACTACATTCATAATGTTGTGCAACCATCACCACCATCCATCTCCATAGCTCTTTCCATCTTGTAAAACTGAAACCCTATACTCATGAAACAATAACTCTCTACTCCCCCCTGCCCCCAGCCCCTGACAACCACCATTCTACCTTCTGTCTCTCTGATTTTGACTACTCTAAGTGGAATCATACAGTATTTGTGTTTTTGTGACTGGCTTGTCTCACTTAGCGTAATGTCCTCAAGGTTCATCCACATTGTAGCATGTGTCAAAATTTCCCTCCTCTTCAAGGCTAAGTAATTTTTTACCACATTGTGCTTACCATTCATCTGTCAGTGGACAATTGAGTTGCTTCCACATTTTAGCTATTGTGAATAATGCTGCTATGAACATGGATATACAAATATCTCTTTAAGACGCTGTTTTCTATTCTTTTGGGTATGTACTCAGAAGTAGAATGGCTGGATCATGTGGTAATTCTATTTTTAATTTTTGAGAAACCACCATACTGTTTTCCATAGCAGCTGTACCATTTTACGTTCCTACCAACTGTGCACAAAAGCTCCAATTTCCCCACATCCTCACCAATATTGTTATTGTCTGTTTTTTTGATAGTAGTCATCCTAATGGGTGTGAGGTGGTATCTCATTATAGTTTTGATTTGCATTTCTCTAATGACTAATGATATCAAGCATCTTTCCTTGGGCTTTTGACCATTTGTATATCTTCTTTCGATGAATATTTTAATTTTATTTCACTGTAATCAACTTAAATAGCCAAATGTGGCTAAGGGTTTCCATACTGGACAGTGCAGCTCTAGAATACCTAATTATTGAGGTAATTTGGAGACCCAGTGCAGTAAGCATAGTGAGCTCTGAAGACAGATGGACCAATTCAGACACTTGCTAGTTCTTCAGATGCCGCCAGTCACTTAAAATTTTTATACCTCAATTTTCCCATGGTATAAAATAGGATTAATACCTCCTTCTTCTAAGAATGAAATGAAATGAATCAGCATACATGCAGCCCCTGGTAAAATCTTAGTACATGGGAGAGAATTTAAGCCAATGGACACGCCTTGCCTCAATTCCAGTATCCACTGATAGCTGACACATAGGATTCGGCTTTTTTAGACACTCTCCCCAAATGGATTGCAGTCCTTTCCAGAGAAATGGACTTTCATTCTAGGAAACAAGGATCTTTAGCTCCCACCAAGAGGACCCACAAATGGAAGGGGCTGACTGAGATGAAATCTGGACTCTCACTTCTCTGGCATTCTGTGATTCTGACTCTGTCCAGATTCAGCCTTGACAAATAACCAACAGAAAAGTGAAGCCGTCAAACTTCTGGTTTCAGAATTGAGGCCCACCTCCTTTGTGAGGCCGTCAAAAACAGACCTTCAGTAGGGAGGATCTTTTAAGAAACCTCTCAGCTCTGAATGTGCTTAGGGGCTCAGGACCATCCCGAGACTCTATGTCTTTCAGCCCTCCATCCCAGCCACAGGGTTACCTGGCGCTGCCATGGTCGGGGTGCTGGCCGGTGGGGTCTGCGAGGTGCTGCTGCCCTCAGTCATCAGGCATGGGGTGCTGCTGTCGTTCTCCCTCTTGATGAGCAGCTCAGCCGCGCTGGGCAGCGGGATGGGGTGGCTGATGCCCAATTCCTCCTCCTGGGCCTGCTGCCGTCTCAGGGCCACCTGGAAGCACAGGGCAGTGGGTCACCCTCCAGCACCCCAGAGTCACTCAGTGCAGCTTTGCCAAAGCCACGGAAGCCCCACCCACCCCAGGGTGAATCCCTCCTTGCTTTTTAAAGCTACGCAGGTAACTCTGAGATGCAGCCAAAGCTGAGAAATGGTTTCGAGCCAGAGTCCCTAGCCCACAGTAAAAGTGCACAAAAAATGTCCCTTAAAGAAGTGAGTATGTAGAGTGGCGGGAAAGGCTGGATGAGGAGAAGCTGCAGAGTCAGCAGAGGCATTCAACATGAGTAGAAGCCAGCACTGACAGACTAGGAAGGAAGGAGAATGGGATCACTCACTCTTTCCTTCCACAGATGTGTCAAAGGCTGCTGTACTGGGAACAGCGACCAGCAAGATACAGTAAGGTTAGATTAGATCCCAAGGTACTCACTGTTTACAAGGAGAAGCAGGAAACAGGCAAACATGCAACTGCAACTCAAGACAAAATGTGGTAAACACCACAGGACAGGCATACACAGATCCTCCAGAAGAAACTCAGGCAGAAACGGCTTTAAGTGTAAGTATAAGCTGCAGGTGGTACTGGAACAGGGCCTTGAAGAATAGGATGAGTGGGGCTTGACGGGCAAGGATGAAGGGGCAGAACAACCCGGAATAAGAGAGCAGGGAAGGCAGGGGCTGCTCGGGAAACCTTGCAGAGCCCTGTTCTCTGTGGGGGAGGGAGCACATACAGAAGTAATGGGGAAAAGGGGGCTGGAATACGGCGCTGGAGTCTCAGGAGAGAGAGGCTGGAGGTGGAGAGAAAGGGAGACGACATGTTCCATATTCCAGGCAGGAGGGAAGGAGATGCAAGTGGGGGCTGGAAAGGACCCAGCATACCTAAGACACTCCTCATGGTCCCTCTTCTTGTAAATAACATTGTTTAAGGTTGAAAAAAGAGGTGTCAGGAAAATAAATTCTATTTTGGCTTACTATAAATAACAAAAATGGAGACTTTCTGTTGAAACTGACCATTGGTAATAATGAAATGAGAAAGGGAAGCACCTGTACCTCAAGAGGCCCAAATACAAGCCAAAAGTTGAAATCAAAATGGTAAACCAGAAACACAACTACAATTTACACATTGTCTTAGGAATACCGTAGTCCAAATTTAGAAAAATGATTAATTTGGAAGTAATTTTACTCATAACAAGGGGAGTCTTCAACTTTAAAAAAATCCTTGAATAATCAATTAAGATTAAATAATTAAGCTTAATTCTTGAATTTTCTCTTACTAACCAAGAAGTTTAGGAACAGAATATCAAAGATTTGGCCACATATTTTTTAAAAGAGTACCCATGAACTTGTGAAGTATGTCAATGCAAACTTATACCCTGGTTTACACGAATCCCATGCATGCACAAAACATACAGGGTATTACATAGTCCATAAGCTTAAAACACCTTTACAAAGACCTCTCAAGCGTACTTAGGAAGTGTTATTTAAATGGAGAAGGTGGGGCAATTGATTTAAAATGCAATTGCTTTAGAGTCAGATCTAAGATCAATTTCAAACTATTTTAGAATGCCTGTTACATGAATGTTAAAGGATTTCATTTAGCACAGCACAAGCCTGCTGGTGTGGAAAACAGTGAAATTTCATACTATAAAAGTAATCTTGAGTTGCTTTTGTTTTTAACAAAGCAAACATCCTCCTTCCAAGTTAGTACGCCTACTAATACAGCTTATTCAAAATTAACGGCCCTACTTGGATATATATTTTTATTACATTTTGAGGACAATTCCCCTCCCAAGCATACTCTCCATACTAAATATTAAAGCCAACAGCTAAATGTTCAGAAAACTTTTCTACCTACAAATACAATTTAAATGTCCATAAGTATTTTTTTCAGTAAACTCATTGTGATGCATTTTAATGCTACACTCAGTGTATTCTTTTCATCCATTACAGATTAAGATAAAAATCTATAAAGAAACTCAGTAAAACAACCTATATTTCCATGAGTGCACTCGCAATCTGTGAAGCCAAAATATATCTAGTTTAAAACATTTCAAAATTGGATGTACATAAAAAGTATGATTTCTAAGCATTTGTGCACTCCTGTGCAAGGATCTTACCTAAATCATTTTCAGTGGGGGGTATTTACCCATTCCTAACCAAAAGCAGCACGTAGTAAACATTTCTTTGGTACCTTTTCATTTTAAATAACCTGTTTTAAAAGTATGAAACAACTTTTAGCGGGAAAGAATGTATATTATTCTCTTCTAAAACTCATTTTCGGATACCAACGACGTTAACTATTTCCGTGAAGGTGCTAAATTACTGCCCAGCTTAGGACGCTTTAAAAAACTAACACACTCCATGAACAAAACCTCAAATTCTTGCATTTACTCCTCTGCGTACATTTAAAAAAATTCTTAGCTGTGTTTTAAAACACACTCAAAAAAAAAAAAAAGAAAAAAAAAACACACTCAAAGTAATGTGTACTTCAATAACTTCGGTGGAGACAGCAAATTTTAAAAGGCTAATGAAATTTCCGTAGTGCTCAAAATGGCTGAGACACTCAACCTGGATCCACCGGGGCGAATACGAAAAGTGCGCCAAGAGCACAACGAGGACCACGCCACGCTGGCGTCCGTTACAGCGCCTTTTCCAGAAAAACAAAGCCTCTCGACGCGTTATGCGGATAAGCAGCAGCCAGCCGGGTCTCCGCTTCGCCCTAACGAGTAGCCAGAGCGGGCACCCTCTCTAATATAAGCGCACCTCCCTGCTCGAGGCGGAGTCAGGGATCCCACTGAACCACGAGGGGGCAAACCCCCCAACTCTGCTCAGAGAGCGAGGTCAGAGATTCCCGGGGACCCCCGAAGGCGCAACCGCGAAACTCTCTGCCAGAAGCGGGGTCGAAGATCCCGGGGACCCTTCCCCAGCAGTGCGAACCCCGCAACTCTCAGCTCTGAAAGGGAAATCAGACATCCGGGGGATCCTCGGGACCCCCGGGACCCCCGAGGGGGCGAACCCCACAACTCCTGCTGGAGGGAGGGGTCAAGGATCCGGAGCCGCCGGAGCAAACCCCGCACCTCCCTGCTCCGTCTGCGGGACCGGAGAGGAGTCCCGGCCCTCCGAGAGCGGCGTCCGCACGTGGCTGGGAGCCCGGGCCCCGAGCGCGCCGCGGCTCTCGGGAAGCACCGCCGCCTTCTTCCCGAACCCGCGCCTCGCGTGGCGCCCGCTTGGTCCGAGGGGCTTTACCAAAAAAGTTCCGGGCTGAACCCCGGTTCCGGGGCGCCCGCACTCACCTGCGCGGCCATCACGCGCTGTCTCTCTGCGATCAGGTTGCATTTCTTGCACTGGCACTCCCGCCACATGCAGAAGCGTTTGTGGCCCTTGAGCGGCGACGCGTAGCCGTGGTTCCTGCACCGCGCGCACTTGGGCAGCCGCGGGGACTTCTTGCTCGCGGCGGCGCCCATGCCCGACGCCCCCGAGCCTGAGCCGCCGCAGCCGCCGCTGCCCCCGGCGCCCGCGCCGCCCGTGGTCCCGAGCAGCGCCCCGGCCGCTTTGCCGAAGCCCCCGGCCGCTTTGCCGAAGCCCCCGGCCTTGCCCTGCGGTGGTGCCCCAGGGGCGTGCGGGGCTTCCGACGGTGGCGAAGGCTTGCTGTATGCGTCGTCGTTGGGCATGGTGCCCCAAGGAGAAGCGCAGGGACTCTCCGGTGCCTGCAAGGGGAGCACCCAGCCGACGGCAAGGCTCCCGAGAAGGAGGCGCGGGAGGCGTACGCGCTGCAGCCGGAGGCGCAGCTGGAGTGGCGAGGTCGGGACTCGCAACGCCCAGAGTGGTGGGGGGTTGTGCCCGTTTTTTTTTTTTTTTTCCCTTTTTGCGCGCGCGCGCGGCGCAGAACTTTTGGATACTTTTCAGAACGTTCCCGGGATTGCCTGGGCGGGAGAAGGCGCGAGGGCGCGCGGCCACGCCCACCGCCCCCCAATTCTAGGCACCGAGCTCCCGCTGCGTGCAAGCTTGCACGGGCTGCAAACACCGAGGGCATTGCTGCAGGGCTGCTGCAAGCGCACACCCGGAGCAGAGGTGCTCGGGGATTGTATGATCCCTGTACTCTCAGAGGTGCCCAGGCCGGGCTGCCCTACCACGCTGCACAGAGGAAGCTGGGCTTCCCAGCTCAAGAAGGTTGCTGTGCATCGTAGTCGTGCAGGCTGCGTGGAGGAGGGGCAGACCACCCTGTAGGATCCTCCAGCTCCCTTCCCCCCAGTGACGCCATTTTCCAAGCTCGATAGGGCAGACGTTGGCAGAAGCCAGCCAGAAAGTGGTTTCTTTCTCATTTAAGAGAATTAAGTATGAGGTGGAAGGCCTGAGAAAATTCTGTGCGCTTATATCAGCAAAGAAGCTCCTCAGTGTGCGGGGGGTTAAGCGCGCCCCACATTGGGCCTTTCTGTTCTCCAGTTACCTCTTCCTGCGCCTGTGCTCGTTTGCTCACAAAATTTCCACCCGCTGGCTCCAGATAACTTTCAAATCTGGTGTTCCAGTCCTTCTTGCTTCCTACTTCAGGGGCATACAGCTTCTTGCCTTTGAGGCAACTTCGCTTAGGACCTGCAGGCACTGGAAACTCGGTCTTCTAAAAACCTCTGTTGGGGGTGGGGGTGGGATGTAGACATTTATCAGAATTCATTCCATACTTCAGATCTGTGCATTTTAATTATTCCTCCAAAAACCCAAATCCTCTTACAGCCTTCCCTGCACCTCCACCCCCCAACCATGTTTGTCTTCTCTCTTTGCACTTGCACGGCCAATCCAGCCCTAAGGCCTGCTGATCATTTCTTCCTACACACCCAAGTGTGCCGCTAAGGCCAACCCTTCTCACGTCTGAATCTCTGCAGTAGCGTCCAGCTGGTCTCACTGATTGTTAGTCTTCCAGTATATTCCATATTCCATGCACACGGCAGCTGGCCCCCTGCAGTGGCTTGGTATTGTTTTCCATGTGAAAAACAAAAGTTAAAGACCTGAGGCTGCATCTTAAAAGGACTTTGAATGATCTCCCTCTGCATTTCTCAGCCTCATATAGTTACTTACCAGCTTGGAGGAGCTCTTTGTTGACCTTTTACATACCTCTTTGCTCAGTGCCACGTCCCTAACCTTGCAATGGCCATTGTCCAGCCAAGGGGGCTGCCCTCACATCTCTCCCTCACTCCCCTTGCTTTTCCCCAGTGTACTCTGGTTCCAAATTCTTGGCCCCAACCCTAGGGGTTAGGTCCGCAAAGGATCCTGGCCACCCCACTCGGCTTCTCATCAAAATGGTTGCCCGTTGACCCTCTCTTTCAGCAGATTAGCATTTTCCGCACTGAAAATCCTCTAACCTGCCTTTCCCATTCTTATTCTGAGGCCCCTCTCACAGGCTCTTTCCCTCAGCCTGGATTTTCTCCATTAGTGTTCTCAGTCTGAAAATTATTTCCCAAAGAAGCTTCTAGCTTTTCACGATTCCTCATATCCTACCCATCAAGCCAGCGAAGCTTTACTTAGGACAGAGGCCAGGATGCAACGATTCATCTCAATCTGGAGCTTGTTAAATGATAACCACTATTTTGTTCAGGAATATCCATAAGACTTTCATTAAAACACACATATCAATTGCTGTTATCTACTATTTTCTTTTTCCATATTTACATTTTAATACATTAACTAAATCTGCATCATTCCCAAAGCCAAGTCCAGTTTCAGAGAATGAAGTCAATGCCAGAAGCAGCAGCTGTCAAATCCCAAATTACAGGGGAACACATGTTTCTTATGACCATCCCCTCACTAGAATCTGTGATGGAGGGACTTAAGCCTACAGAAAATTTGAGGCTAGGAAACTGTGTGACCAAGATATTAAAACATAAAATGTTGTAATGAAGTTAATAGCCTAACCAAGTTTTTATTCACAAACCACAGAGGAAGTACCAGACACGAGACAATCCAAAAGGAAAGTGGGAAGACCTCCAGGGTGAGCAGAGTGGTCCCGGATATTTTGAGTAGTTTGGCTCTGTTGTCTCCTTTCTTCCCTCCCTTCTTTCCAAAACAAAGCTATGAAGGATGATGATGCAGATCTGTATTTGCTGAGGTAGAAAGATGTTCAGGGCATACTGATAAGGGAGGAGGAAGGGAGTTCAGTTCTAGAACACGGGTTAGGCAAAGACTTCTTCGATATGACACCAAAAGCACAGGCGATGAAAGAAGAAAATTGATAAACTGACTTCATCAAAATTCAAAACCTTTGTGCTTCTAAAGACACCATTAAGAAAGTGAAAATACAAGACATATATCTGATAAAGGACTTTTATCTGGAATACGTAAATAACTTTTGTGATACAATAATAAAAAGACAAATAACCCAATTGAAAAATGGGCAAATTTTTGAATGGACGTGCACCAAAGAAAATGTTCAAGTGGCCAAAAAGCACATGGAAAGATGCTTGATATCATTAGTCATTAGGAAAATGCAAATCAAAACAATTAGATATCACTTCACACCCACTAGGATGGCTATACTCAAAAACATAGACAGTAGCAAGTATTGGCTAGGATGTGGAAAAACTAGAATTCTCATGTATTGGTGGTGGGAATGCAAAATGGCACAGCCATTTTGGAAAACTTTACCATCTGACCAAACAGCTTCATTCCTAGATACCTACCACAGAGAAATGAAAACATTATGTCCACACGAAGACTTGTATGTGAATGTCATAGCAGCATTATCCATTTGAAACAATGCAAATGTCCACTAATGGTTGAATGAATAAACAAAAATGGTATATTCATAAAATGGAATATTATTCAGTCATTAAAGGGATGATGTACTGACACATGCTACGGTAAGGATGAAACTTGAAAACATTATACTAAGTAAGAGAGGCCAGATTCTTTTCTATATTCCCATTTATATGAAATGTCCAAAATAAGCAAATTAACATAGAGAGAAAACAGCAGTTGCCAGGGTTGGGGTGGGAATAGAGAGTAAGTACAAATGTGTTTAAGGGATCTTTGCGAGGGGTGATGCAATGGTCTAAAATTGAATCATGGTAATGGCTGCAAAACTCTGTAAATTTACTAAAATTATTTGTATGATTAAAACAAGAGAATTTTATAGTTTATATATTACACCTCAATGAAGCTATTCAAAATTTTAAACTAAAAGAAAAAAAACTCAGGATGTACAACGTGGTTCATTTCTGAAATAGGAACTAATGTGTATTGATATCTACTTGAGTAGGTTATCTAATTCTCTCTGAGTTGTAGGATTATGGGTGATCTTCTCCTTATACTTTGTGTGTATGTGAGTTTGGGAGCAGGCCCATGTTCTGGTGTCCTCCCTCCTGTTTCGTCCCTTGTAGCCGGGCGGTAAGAAATGACATCTGAGTTTGGGCCTAGCAGACTCAGTGTCAGCCCTGTGATCAACCCCAGATCACCAGCATTCTTAACATTAGAATTGGAACCCAAGCTGGTTTCACAACAAATTATTATGTGTTTTGCTGTCCAGTTACCATAGCTCTGTGGTGCATATATACTTTGTTTATTATCTGAATTTTTAAAAATACTTAGGCATTACTGTCACCAGAAATAAATAATACATTATTTTCTTCGTGAGGCAGTATAGCACCATAATTAAATGCCTGGCTTTGAATGCCAGCCATGTGATCTTAGGCAAGTTTCTTAACCTCTCTGTGACTCAGTTCATCTGTAAAAGGAGGGTAATAATAATAACCACCTCAAAGGATTGTTAGGAAAACTAACTTAGTTAATACTCATGATGTGCTTAGAAAAGTATCTACCACACAGTAATATGTATGCCATTTTTATTATTTACATATTTGAAATTTTAAGAGTAGTGAGAAAGCAGGGTACATATACATATAACTTTCCACCTACTAGAATAACTTACAGGGAGGGGAACCTATACTAGAAAACACCAATGATAAATTTCATCTAGTTTGCATTTTGTCCATGCAAAGCAGTTCTTGCCCCAGTTCTTGGTACAACAGGTCATAGGGAAAATTCCCTGTGGGGTTTCTAACTATATATACGAAGCGAGACACTATAGAGTCAAAATATTTAGCTCAGGTGCCTGCCAAGTGTGCAGCCGAGAGTCAGCTGGCCTGAATGAATGATCTGGCCCCCCGGGGGCTGGTCTGAACAGCAGGAATCAGGGAGAAGTGAGACTCGTAGGGCCTGAAGCATTTCATGATAGGAGGACCCTCAGTGAGAGGGAAGACTGAACAGGACTTGAGTAGGCACAAAGGAGAAAATAAGACATTCTAGGTCGTGGGAACAAAGGATGGATGGCGGGGGTATTGGGAGTGAGGTTGTGAGTTGGGGGAGAGGGCACAGACATGCCTGTCTGGAACAGAGGAGTCAAGCTGGAGCCCAGTGGGAGATAAGGTTGGAAAGATAGTATGGCACCTTGCCTGCCAGTGAGGAATTTGGCTTCTATCCTATAGGCAAATGGAGAATGATGGAGGCTTTTGTCCTTGAGGTGTTGGAAGAATGAAAGTGGCAGGCCTGCCAATCACTGTGGGATTTGAACAAGCCGCTTAACGTCTCTGAGCCTTCCGTCTTTGTGAGGAGATGACAATACCATAGGGATCAGAGCTCTTTGTAAGATGCCTAGAACCATGCCTGCCACACAGAAAATACTGGATCATTGTTCATAGCTGATTCTAACTACAGTTTGGATAGGCAGAGAGGGAGAAACCTGAAAGCAGATAATGCTGGCAGGGACCTAGTTGTTCAGGAAGATGGCTGTGCCTGAGGCTGCGGCAGTGAAACCTCATTACCAGACAACCTTCCTCTACGAATTCCAGTTCCCACCAACATCCACACAGACGGACGAAGGCAGTCAGAATCCTGGAAAGTGTGGTATAAAGGAATGCAGGCCTTGCAGTCAGGCTGCCTGTAGAGAGTCCTAGCTTGGTCACTTACCAGCTGTGTGCCGTGGGCAAGTCACTTACCCTCTCTGTGCCTCCCTTTCTTCATCTGGAAATTGCAAATAACCTGAGAAGTGTTGTAAAGATGCAATGATTGATGTACGTAAAGGGCTTAGGTGAGTGCCTGCAAGAGAATAAGCACCATCTAAGTGTGAACTATTGTTGATTTGGAATTCTATCAGAGGAATTTTGAAGCACAGATAGAAGATGAGGGGAACAAGGAGGCAGGTTTTAGAATCTGGGCAGTTTGCTAGTTCCTCTCAAGTAAACTGTTCCCAACAACAGTAATTAGGAGCCCAGCCTGGAACCTGGAAATAAGTGACAGAACCTCTCAGTAGCAAACATCTGTCACAAAGCATATGATCCTCACACTGAGTATCTGGAGCCAGTCTCAGGCTCTTAGGAAGACCAAAGGACACAATAAGGGGGCACATCACAAGCAGCACATGGGCAGAACAGCAATGGTTAGAGCTGATGGGAGGGAGGAGACAGCACAGACATAGGCAGGGAAGGCTGGTCTGTGTTACTCAGGGCACAGGTCTACTGCCTACAGTTGGCCTTGGGAGCATCGCTGTTTTATGACTACACAATGATTGATTTTCACAAGTAATGCTCAGTGAGTTATCAGCAAAAGATTAAATCATGTTCTTTTCCTTACTCTCTGTTTAAGAAGAGCATAAATATGCTAGAATTTTTCCCAATAAAAATGGTTAAAATGTAAGTTTTGACATTTAAAGAGGAAAGCTTAAGTTATTTAGAAAAATCATTGAACACGATACAAGTGAAATGAAGTGATCTAGAGAAAATGCACTCATAATCCAGAAAAATTAAAAAATACATTTTGAGGATAATTGTAGATGACTTTTCAGTATTAACTGCTGTTCTGAAATTATCAGCAGCATACTGACCCTTTTCCATTACCCTAAAAAAAATAAGAAATGGCTTAGCATCATGAGTTTTTCTTGTAGGCTCAATTGCTTAAAATTTCAACAATAAATCTGGTTAAAAAATATTTATTTTACAAAGTTTAATTTGATGGGGATAAAGTAACAACATACATTTACTGTTTGATATTTGTAAAGAGCCAACAAATGTCAGCTTGCTATTTCAGATTATAATTTACAAATACCTTATTTTAACTGGCCATTTAAAAGCAAAGATGATTACTTTTTAAATTTAACAATTCACCCAAATTACCACCTATTTATTTAAGTACTTATACAATTGATGCGCTTGTAAATTGAGGCTCTTGCAAGAGTTTTCCTGTGACTTCTGCTGTAATAGATAAAAAAGGACAGAGGAAATAGTGAAAACAAATCCTGAAATAAAATTTCATTTAAAAGTTTCAAATTAACTGTAAGTTAAAGTGTATATCAATAAAGGAGCTCAGATACATCTCCCATTGGGTTCAACAGCCACTAACTTGCTGATTTCTCGGTTGGCTAACAAAACAAAAACAAGACAAACAGATAGATTAGCAGTGTTAATACTCCTGGGATAAATAACAGTGTAAGTAGGCTTGTATATTTACCATAGGCCATCTACATGAGGTAGAGAGTTGGGAATAGTAAAATGAACATTTTGTGGCTGATTCAAAGTTTAAAAATTGAAACCTTTAGCAGACATATATATCAGCTATTACGTATTTTATCAATTTTTTTTTTCTTTGAAAGAAGCCCTTGTCAGGTTTCTACCAAGGTATGGAAGAAAACTACACTGAGTTTTAGAGATCTATTATGAAAACAAAAATTCATCTAATTCCAGAAGAAAGAATGATGAGTCAAGAAGCAAAACAGTGAGGATGACTATGGTATTTGATGCCAAGAATTAGACTAACTGTAATCATAGCCATTTCTGACACAAATTATTTAAAAACCACCTGCAACTATAAAATGACAAAACAATTACATTCATTTATATATTTCTATACTACTATTGATAAATATTGCTTCAAGTTGATAATACGGTTATTGGTAGAGCCGGCTGATGTGAAGTGAAGGGCTACAATACCCTTAACCAAACATGACTTCAGGAACACTACAAAGCATATGTTCCTAGTGCTGGGAAAACAAAACAAAGGAGTTAAATATTTCACCAGAGGAAACATCAGTAACAGTTCAGTTCAACAGATGTCTCGAGTTCAGGATTCATTGCCAATTGAAAGGTGACATTAAGAGTGATATCAAGAGTTTAGAAGAGAGTGGGGAGGGAAGCTTCCTGGAAGAAGCAAGCTTTCAGGAGAGCAGTATTTGGGTTAATGAACCAAATCACAAAGGGGTGATAAACTGATACAAACTAGAATTAAATCTCCCAAGGGGGGACTGGGACTGTCTCATTATAGGGACACTAATGCAGCCTCGATTCTGTCCTTAAATGTTCATCCCTGGGGTGCCCATTTCCTCCATCCCCATCATTGCTTGCTGCCCTACACTGTTCTTAATGGAAGCGTTCCTCCTGCTTTCACGGGCTCAGGAGGAATACGAAGCCCTTCTTTGCTTCCAGGAACCTTAATGAGACAAGGCTGGGGTATTTTTATTATTATTTACAGACACTAATAAAAGCTGGGGAAACCAACAAGGAAATAATCAGAGTGCCACAAATCTACACGCTCTGGCTTGCAAAGTGTAATCACATATTCCTCTTCCTGGACACCTCAAAGAAAAGGGCGCTTGGCTGGGGCCCTCCCATCCCCCAGACAGGCTTGCCCCACCCCCGTGGACGCCATCCTTACCCGACGCCTCCCCTTCCCGGCCAGCCAGTAGGTTTGCCCCACGTGACTGGCGCCATCCTGCCCTTTTGCACCGGTGGGAGGGGCCCTGGGCCGAGCAAGGAGTCTTCTCCCTCCCCCCTTTCAGGCCCCATTTCCTACCCGGAAAACCCGCCCCCTTCCTCAGTGATTGACAAGCGGTGTTTGCGCTCTCCCACGCATTCGGTGAGCTCAAAGGGATCTCCACGTGGGAATATGCGTACTCTTATGGCTGGCTTCCGTAGGCTGGAGGGGGCGGGGGTAGAGGGTGAGATTGGTATTCTTACACCTAGACAGTACAGTCGGGCCTCTGTACCTGTGGGTTTGGCATCCAGGTATTCGGAGGGCCTACTGTATTCACCGGACTGCACCATTTTATGTAAGGGACTTGAGCATCCTGGGATTTCGGTATCCACGGGGGCTCCTGGAACCAGTTCCCTGGGGATACCCGGGGACAACTGTACTATGCTCTTTGAAGTAGGAGTGCCAGATAAAATACACATAGAACATACATTAAAAAAGATTATTCCTTGTTTATCTGAAATTCAAATTTAACTAGGTGTTTTGTACTCTTACTTGCTAAAAAGGGTTACCCTAATTTTATGGGTCCTTGGAAACACCATTTCCCCAAGTCCTCTTAGAAGCAGGAAGAAAACCCTTTGCACCAGAAATCCTTCAGCTACAGGCCTGTAGGTCAAACTCAGCCGACCATATGTTTTTGTATGGCCTGTGAGCTAAGAATGGGTTTTACATTTTTAAATGGTTGAAAGTGAATCAAAAGTCAAAAGTAGAATTTTTGTGACATATGAAATTTTCATGAAATGCAAATTTCGGTGTCCATAAATGAAGTTTTATTGGAGCACATCTACCCCCAGTTGTTGTGATGTGATATTATGATTCCTGCTCGTAGAGTTTAGAATAGAACGTATGATTTGTTAGAAATAGGAAAGGCAAGATGGAGTCACAGTGGCCAACGTGGCGCCCGTCTTGATTGTTTCTAAATGTCTGATGTAAGACTTGGAATCTGTAACTTAAGATAATGAGTGTGAAATTAGGTAGGTAAGTTGTTTTGAAAGGTCTGTGTAAAGACTTAGGGTTCAGACGGTGCACCTGGCCGGTGAGGCACGTTCCTGGGGTGTAACCGCTACCCCCTAGGGACTATACCTCATCAGAGATGGGGTCAGAGCGCACTTGCTCCAGAGGGGTCTCTTCGGAGCGCACCCTGCGCTCTAGACTCTGCTGGTGTCGGAAGCTTCCCTGGGGGCTGGCAGAGCATAAGGCGATTGCCGAGAGAGCCGGCCCCATGATCCTTGCTGAATCCAAGGTGCAGAACCGGTGCCTGCCGCCTGCCCGGAGGACACCTACCTTCCTGCGTCTCTCCTCGGAGCTGTTTGTGAAGTCCTTTCTTCCCTTTAGTATTGCGTGTGATTAATCGGAGTGTACTGAGTGCAGTAACCCGAGGGATTTGATCTTCTACAATTGGCTCGGTCGCCGTTTGTGACTTCACAGTCCCCTGATTCCCACGTGGCCTCGCCGCTTTGGCTGGAGACACTAGTCCTTTACGCACTGTTTGTAGCTGCGTTGGAGATACAAGGGCAGAGTTCAGGAGCTGCAACAGAGGCCATAAGGCCCACACAGCCTAAAATAGTTACTATATGGTCCTTTACCTAAAAAGTATGTAGAAAACAAACTTATGGTTACCAAAGGGGAAGGGGGGGAGGAGGAATAAATTAGGAGTATGGGATTAACAGATACACACCACTATATATAAAATAAACCACAAGGATTTCCTGTATAGCACAGGGAAATAATATCTTGTGATAAACTCTAGTGGAAAAGAATCTGAAAAAATATTTATATGTACAACTGACTCACTTTACTGTACATCTGAAACTAACACAATATTATAAAGCAACTATACTTCAATTTTTTTAAAAAGTATGTGGATCCCTGCTATAGACTTCCATTTTTTTGAGGCCCCCAGTATTTTTTTTTTTTTAAAACGAAGATATGTCAAAATGGGATAATGCACTTGGAGGTATGTCCAAGGTCATTTGTGAATGGCAGGCTTGTTCTAAAATGGTGGTCCCGACTACCCTGGTGGCACAGTGGTTAAGAATCCGCCTGCCGGGCTTCCCTGGTGGCGCAGTGGTTGAGAATCTGCCTGCCAATGCAGGGGACACGGGTTCGAGCCCTGGTCTGGGAAGATCCCACATGCCACGGAGCAACTGGGCCCGTGAGCCACAATTACTGAGCCTACGCGTCTGGAGCCTGTGCTCGGCAACAAGAGAGGCCGCGATGGTGAGAGGCCCGCGCACCGCGATGAAGAGTGGTCCCCACTTGCCGCAACTAGAGAAAGCCCTCGCACAGAAACGAAGACTCAACACAGTCATAAATAAATAAATAAAAGAACGTGAATTTCTTTTAAAAAAAAAAAAAAAGCAAACTGGGCTATTCATTTCAGTAACAGTCAAGTGGTCTTAGTTTGCATTCAATTTCCAATCAGTTTCTCAATCTATTTCATCTGAAGTCTTCACATTACCCACTATAAAAAATACCTATAAAAAAAAAAAAAAAAAAGAATCCGCCTGCCAATGCAGGGCACATGGGTTCGAGCCCTGGTCCAGGAAGATCCCACATGCCTCGGAGCAACTAAGCCCCTGCACCACAACTGAGCCTGCGCTCTAGAGCCCACGAGCCACAACTACTGAGCCCACATGCTGCAACTACTGAAGCCTGCATGCCTAGAGCCCGTGCAATGAGAAGCCCGCACACTGCAATGAAGAGTAGCCCCCGCTCGACACAACTAGAGAAAGCCCATGCGCAGCAACAAAGACCCAATACAGCCAAAATATAATTAATTAATTAATTAATTTAAAAAATAAATAAAATGGTGGTCCTGTCTTTCCCCTTCAGACTCCCCCTCTCTCTGGCTGATGGGTTAAAGAATGAAGGTGACATAGGCCCTCTCTTGGCAGAGCTCATGATTACCAGGGGAGACAGCCATGTAAATAAAGTGTTTTGCTGGAAGTGTATGAAGCCTGGGGAGGAGAGGAGAGTTATGTGGACAGCCCATCCTTACCAAGCAGGCAGGAAAGGCAAGAGCATCTATTTCAGACCAGCCTGAGGATAAAGGTACAGATGCTTGCGAGTGTATGATATATTCCAGAAATGAAGGAGTTAAGTTTGGCTGAACCTGAGGGGCAGGGGATGGCAGGCGGGGAAGGAATGACTCAAGATAATAGCAACATTTAACAAAATTCACGTAGAGCTTTCTATGTGCCTAACACTGTTAGAAGTGCTTTCTATACTAATTCATTTAATTATCACAACTGCCCTTGACATAGTCCTGTCATTTCCCCACTTTATAGATGAGAAATTTGAGGTACACACCCAGGTTAAGTGATTTGCCCAATCTGGGAAAAAAAAAAAGGAGAACAGCAGGAGGTAGACCCAAGCTCATTTTCCTAACCATGCTAAGACAGGTGGGGTTGCTCTTCTCTTGTCCCCCAGATAGTGGCAGTGGGAACACGTGGGTGATGGGAATGGAGAGGTGGGATATTTCTTGGGTTCCAGGACTATCTTGGATAATTATGTGAATGGTGATAGCAACTGAATTAGGGTGATCAACGTCGAGCACTCCTGAAGCAACAGCAAGCAAAACAAAGGGGCAGGTAATTCATTGTTAAGTGTGATGCAGACTATAAATGCTGAAGAAAATCAGAGCAAAGGAGAGGAAGATTCCTGCTCACAAAGGAGTTATGACTGGTGTCAGAGAAGCTGGCCTTTGCGCTGGTCCTTTAGACACTCGGAAACAAGGGGGTGTGAATCTACAAAAGCCTTTTCCATTTTTTTGTTTGGTCTTGTTCATAGCTGTATTTCCAGCACCTAGACTAGCACCTGCTATGCTCTAGTGGCTCATTAATACTTGTTGAATGCAGGAGTGGGTTTTAAAATATATATGTGTGTTTGAATAGGTAATACGGTTACATGGTTCAAAAGTTAACAGATTCAAAAAGCTGAAGAAGGAAGTTTCTTCCCACGACTGGCCTCAGTCACGCAGTTCCCTTCCACACAGGCAACCAGGTTTTATGATTTTTTGAGATTTCTGGCAAATACGTGTGTGTGTGTGTGTGTGTGTGTGTGTGTGTGTGTGAGACTGTGTGTGTGTGTGTCTCCACTCCCTCCCCACACACCTACTTTTCATACAAATGGTAGCATAGCATACACACTGTCCTATACATGGTTTTTGTTCACTGCATGTATCTTGAGATTATCCCCTGATAGTTTATTTTCCAGCCGTAGCTGAGGCATCGACGTGCCACACTTTATCCAGTCCCCTACACTGGACATGTAGGTCTTTTTCTTCCTTTGCTCTTACAGGTAGCACTGCAGTGAGGAATGTGTGGGTGTTGAATGAGGAAGCTCTGGGATAAGGAAGTGAAATGACTTAAGAGCACTTTTTGAATGGCTTTAGAAAGTGACCACCACCTTTTAAAGACTGGCCAGAAGCCACCCACCACCATGGTTGTAAAATCCCCACCTTCAGAATATGACAGCTCCAGACGGGATCTGGTGGAATGAAAGACAATGGGCTGGTTCTGCTCCTTATGACTTGCATTCCCTTGGAAAAGCTACTGAAATCCTCTTTTCACATCTGAACTGGGGGTAGTGATGCTCCCAGGCTCTGAAGGTTAAATGAGATGAAGTAATGAGTAGATGCAGCCTGCCTGGGTGTGTGATACATGGGAGGGATTCTCACCTTCATTTCATTGTGCTGCTGTGCTGTGACCCTCCAAATTCTCTTTCCCATTCTTCCTTCTGCCTCTTTTTTCCACCTACTGTGACCAGAACAGCTCAGGAATCTCTAGGGCTAGAACATGGATGGGCCTTGAAAACATTATGCTAAGTGAAAGAAGCCAGTCACAAAGGACCACCTATTGTATGATTCCATTTATATGAAATATGCAGAAAAAGCAGATCTAGGCTGATGGTTTCCTAGGGCTGGGGGATTGGGGGGAAATGGGGAATGGCTGCTACTGGGTACAGGATTTCTTTTTGGGGTGATGAAAATGTTTTGAAATTGCTGTAGTTGCACAACTCTGTATACCAAAAACGTTCTATACTTTAAATGGGCAAATGTTTTGATATGTGAATTATACCTCAGTAAAGTTGTTATTAAAAATGCCTTGGCGGGAAGGCGAGGTAGAGGAGGAAGAAGGGATAGAAGGGCTTCTGAGCAGCAGACAGAGAGAGCTGCATTCGAGGCGCAGGTCTAGTACAGCAATGGGCACCAAAGGGCCTCAACTTAAGTCCTGGCACAGCCTCCAACCTGCTGTGTGACCTTAGAGAAGCCCCTTCACCTCTCTGTGCTTTGTCTCATTAAAAATTAAAATAAAATGAATAAAAATAAGGAGGTGGAACTTGATGACCTAGGGTCTCTTTCCCATCTAAAAGTCTACAGTTGGACTCCTGCCTCGGGCTGGGGGAGAAGAGGTGAGGGGAAGCCAGAGATATGAAGACAGCAGAGATACTGGCAGGCTTCTCCCTTGTCTCTTCGCCCTGCTCTGTACCCTGCCCTCCCCTTGAACCCGAGGCCTTTGTTCAGCTTCCCCCACCCTGGAAGTTCATGCAGGCAGGGCAGAGTATGAGGGTGGGGTGGGGTCGGGTCAGGGTCACGAGGAGGCCCGGACAGAAGCCACACTCACAGATATCACCCCATTTTCTACTTGAGATTATACTCCTCGGGAAGGAAGCAATTTGGAAAGATGAACATAGAGCCAAGGCAAATTCTCCAAGCAGAGAGGTGGTTTTCCAGCTACTTATAAGGATAACTTTGCCGTCGCTAAGGTTAATTATCATCCTTTAAGATACGATGGTGAGCTGCACTGAAGTAAATATGTGCATTTTTAATGTGGTAAAATGTACATAAAATATACCATTTTAACCATTTTTAAGTGTACAGTTCAGTGGCATTAAGTACCTTCACAGTGTTGTTCAACCATCACCACCACCCACCTCTATTTTTAAATGTTTATATTGAAGTATAAAAAACAGAAAGTGCAAGAATCCTAAGCGCTCCCCTCCATGAATTTTTTAAGTTTGTATAGACCCAAATAACTGCCATCCAGATCAAGATACAGACCATTTATAGCACTCCAGAGGGCTCCCTCTTGCCCCCTCCCATCAATTGTATTTTAAATTTGTTTTTGCTAAATTTATCTCTTTGCTTGGGGAAAAGAAAAAAAAGTCTTTTGCAAACAACTTAGATGGTTTTGCAAATTGCATAGTCAGTATCTCAATGTTTCATTCCTAGAGGTTCAAGTCCCAGCGTACTGGGGCGGGAAGGCACTGTGCTAGGACTGTGCACATTTTGCTCCACAAAAGGTCCCCTCTCCTCCAGCGGCCGGAATCCCTTTGTCACACAGCCCAGGGCCCGTTCATGGATTGAAAAGTTCTCATTGGTACGTGCTCTAAATTCTCACTGCAGATGGGACAAAGGTGACCACCTTTCTGTTAAACATAACGAGGAGATATTTTCTACTTGCTGCCAGGTAATTTGTTGGTTAAAGCATCCAAACCTATGTCCCATCAATGACGTCAAGTTTGCTGGTTCTGTAGCTGAACTAAAAGTGACATAGCCTAGCCCACTTTTTCATTCAGTAGATTAGCCTATGTTTTTTTCCCTTTGGATTTAAAAACTAATTTAATTTAATTTTTTTGAGATATAATTAACAAATAACATTATATTAGTTTCAGGCGTACAACATAATGATCTGTTATATGTATTGTATATTGCAAAATGATCACTATAATAAGTCTAGCTAACATTCATCGCCACAATTTTTTTTTCTTGTGATGAGAACTTTCAAGATCTACTCTCTTGGCAACTTTCAAATATACGATACAGTATTGTTAACTATAGTCCCCATGCTGTATATTACATACCCAGGACTTATTTATTTTCTAAGTGGACGCTTGTCTCTTTTGACCACCTTCACACATTTTTTTTTTTCAGTATTTAAATCTGGACTGGAGTGGGTGATGTAAGAAGCAGGAAATTAGAATATAATTTATCAGACTAAGAACTAAGAAAGAAGCCAATAGGAAACTAAGGAAAATAGATAATGAAGGAAACTTGAAGAAGGAAGAATTGGAAAAGGATCAAATCAACCCCAGAGAGAGAAAGAGATTTCACAATTCTGATCAGGAAATCCAGAAGAAGGCAAAAACAAACAAAAAACCCCTGCTGATCTTCAACTCCAACATTATTACCCGCAAATTTGGTTCTCTATCATTTTTACCTTAACCAAAGCCCTGTGAAAGCCCACGTGTTTTATTCACCACCGTCTCTCCAAAGCTCAACACAGATGCCTGGCATGTGGTAAACAGTCAAGAACCAGGAAGCAAAGGACAGAGGAACCAGCTAGAAAGGCCCTTTTCTAACTGGAGAAGATGGTCACGGCAGGGAGAGTGGGAGGCAAGGAGGAAGGGTCACGAGGGAAATGATCACCTATTCAGAGTGACATGTACTAGTGCTGGCGCGTCCCAGTGTAGGTATGTGGGAAAAGAAGGAAATAAACCTTAAGGGAATTTTTCATTTTAATAAAACACACACACACAAGTGTGTAACCATGTGTGGTGATGGATATTAACTAGACCTAATGTGATTATTTTGCAATATATACATATATTGGATCATTGTATTGTATACATGAAACTAATGTTATATGTCAATTACGTGTCTATTAAAAAAAAAGAAAGCAAGGTAAGTAAACAATTAGAAGGAATGGGGCAGAATTGCCCAGGGATTACAAAAAAGCCTTTCCTTTAAATCAACACTAGTGGGTGTGAAGTGAATCTCATTGAGATTTTAATTTGCATTTCCCTATGACTAATGACGTTAAGCATCTTTTAATGTGTTTATTAATGATGCCTACACTATCTTTGATGAAATACCTATTCAAATAATCTGACGAGAAATCATTTAGATTTGGTAATCAGTTTATAATGAGAATAATAATAGCTAACGTTAATTGAACACTCAGTGCCAGGCACTTGGCTGAATTCTTTAAATGAATGAATCTCACTTAATCCTCACAGCACACCTGTGAAGTTAGCCCTGTTACTCTCATGGTTTTTAAAATGGGGAAACTGAGGCACTGAGTGGATAAGTGAAATGGTAAAGCAGGGGTTGTAACCCCGGTAGTCTGGTTGAGAGCCCACACTCAATCGCTCCATGGTGGGCAATACTTAAACATCTGGTTCCAGAATTCCAGCAAGCCTTGTCTGATTGTTCAAGTAGAAGCCTCCTGGTTCTCAGGTGCCTGCTGGGAGCTAGCGGTGGGATCTACAAGTTCTAAGTGGTTTTTAGGGGCATAGAAAACGTCTTGCCAATACAAAAGTTTTCTTCTCTAGCTTCTATGGTATCTGAGAGTTTTGCCTTTGAGAAATTCTGAAGCAACAGCTCTGCAAAGTCCATGGTGAAATTGATCTCAGCATAATATTTTGTTGAATGTGTGCCTTGTCTTTCTAAACGATTGTAAACTCCAAGATGGCTGAAATCGTGTTTTGTTTTTGCATGTGTTTTAGAATTTGGGTTTCTGGGCTCAAGGTTTGTGGGGCTCTCTCTGTGGGAAAGGCAACCTGGGTTGAGAATATGTTCTTCCAGAAATGTTTGCCTTTGTTTCTGCCAGACACCCCCAAGGGTGTTACCAGCCCAGAACCACTTTTGATATTAATAACTCTGCAGAGGGGTTCCCAGCCCTCACAGGTAGTGTAAACTCTGAAACTCTGTGAGGACAGGCTTGTGGTTACAAATTCTCATGGACGATCTCCTCCCCACACTCTACCCCTGCACCCAGAACCAAGGCCCAGGCAGACAAGCTTCCTTGGCATCTTGGCCAAGATGTGTGATTTTCTAGTCCACTCTTTCATTCAAGGTGTATCCCTTTGAAAGTCCCAGCTTTGTATTGGGGTATCAATTCCAATTCAGTTTTAGGGGGAGCCATAGGTCTTGTCTCCTGGCCCTGTGAGGGTCTTAAAAGCCAAGCCTCTCAGCACTAAAATACATGAAGCCCACACCAGGGCACCCACAGAGTCTGTTCTCTTCCCCTCAGTTTTTTAGCTTCTTCTTTTTGACCTTTGGGGATTTCCCATATTTTCTTTTCACCTATTAATTTATAGGACATTCACATTATTTGATCCAGAATTTGTAAGTCTTTTGTTGTGGGAAGTTGTTCAAAGTATCTATCTATCCCGCCATATTTTTTGGAAGTGGAAGTCAGCCAAGAACCATGTTTTTAATCAGCCTCTGCATTTTCCTCAATACCCAGCACAGTACTGTACAGACTGGAGGCTTAATCATAGGTAATAGTTGTGTGATTGGCCATGCTATTCCCAAGGGAAAACATATCATCCCATGAAAATGGATTTGTGTATCATATTTTAGTTTTGAACTGATGCCAAATTCATTCTCCTAAGGGATCAATGCCTGACAGGGGAGTTGTAATAGGGAATAGGGAAGAAAAGGAGGAGCAGCCAGACTCACGAGCAAGGGGAGATGCTCAGGAAAACTACACCCTGCCCTGGGTAAGGGATACGGTTGTCAGGAGACAGGTCACCAAGTGTAAGGTCACTGTAGTTCAAGAGAGGGGCTTCTGTCAACCCTTCCCCAACTTTTGCAAATTATTATATGGAGGGCAGTTCCTTGAGTATTACTTTTCCACTGATGAAGTCTCTAAAGGTTCGATAAGAAGATTTAACAATGCCTGAATAAAAGTTAAGCTCTCTTTCCTCTTTTTTTTTTTTAAGAAAAAAGGGTTCTTTGGGGAAAGTGAGGAAGAGAAAATAAACCCCAGCTTTTCCCTTCAAATTTTTTCTTCAAATTTTGAGAAAGAGAGTCTTCAAAGGGATAGCCATGTTTATTCACTTTGAATAAATATTTGTGGAATGCCCACTGAGGGCCGGGCTCTGTGCAGAAAACTAGAGCGATGGCTGTGAACATGGCAGATGAAGACCTTGCTCTCAGCAACTTTTTTTTTTTTTTTTAATAATATTAACATGTCTAAGATGTTTCTTCTTCTTTTTTTTTTTAAATATCTTTGGGGGATATTTCGATTTTTTTTTTTTTTTTTTTGGCTGCGTTGGGTCTTCGTTTCTGTGCGAGGGCTTTCTCTAGTTGCGGCGAGTGGGGGCCACTCTTCATCGCGGTGCGCCGGCCTCTCACTATCGCGGCCTCTCTTGTTGCGGAGCACAGGCTCCAGACGCGCAGGCTCAGTAGCTGTGGCTCACGGGCCCAGGTGCTCCGTGGCATGTGGGATCTTCCCGGACCAGGGCTCGAACCCGTGTCCCCTGCATTGGCAGGCAGATTCTCAACCACTGCGCCAGCAGGGAAGCCCCTCTCAGCAACTTTTGTTCCAGGAGCGGAGGCAGACATTTTACACATAATCACAGAAATAAATGTATATGTACAGACGGTGAGGAGTGTTATAAATGGAAGTGCATTGAAAGGTGCTGTGACAGATGATAACCAGGGGCTGATTTGGCTGGGGATCAAGGAGGATTTCTCTGAGGAGGTAACTTTCTGCAGAGATCTGAAGGATGGGCCCAAGTAGTCAGGCTGAGAGTGTGCAGAAGAACAGACAACTGGAGGGAACAGCTTGTGTGCAGCTTCTCATTAGTAATAAACCTATTTATAGAAAATACTGGAGCTTTTGCTTCATCATGGTAAGACCTGACATTTGGTAGCACTTTGTCGTTTACTGACTATTTCGTGGAGTGGGGCAGGCTGGCATCATTATTTCCACTTTCAAGATGAAGGAACCATGGAAGCAACCTGAGCGTCCATCAATACATGAATGGATAAGGAAAATGTGGTATATACATTCAGGGGAATATTAAGCCATAAAAAAGAAGGAAACCTTGCTATCTGTGACAACGTGGATGGACCTTGAGGACATTATGCTAAGTGAAATACGTCAGACAGAGAAAGACAAATACCACATGATCTCACTTATATGTGGAATCTAAACAACAACAACAACAAAATAACAAACTAACCAACCAAGCAAGCAAACAAGAAAACCCAAGCTCGTGGGTGCCAGAGGCAGGGGGTGGCAGGGTGGAAAAAAGAGGAGAAGGGGGTTAAAAAGTACAAGCTACCAGCTATAAAATAAGTGAGTCATGGGGAGGTAATGTACAGCATGGAGACTATAGTTAACAATACTGTATTGTTTATTTGAAAGTTGCTAAGAGAATAGATCTTAAAAGTTTTCATCACAAGAAAAAAATGGTGTGAATATGTTTGGTGATGGATGTTCACTAGACTTATTGTACTGATCATTTTGCAACATACAGAAATATACATTGCTATAAATAGAAATATTAAATCATTATGTTATACAACTGAAACTATGTTATATATCAACTATATATATACACTATATAGATACATATATACAAGTATATACGAAACAATGAAGGAAACAAGTCTCTGAGTTGTCAAGTTACCTGCCCAAGTCACACAGTTTAAAGAGGGATGGAGCTGCAGGCTGTGCTCTGGTTGTTTAAGTAGCTCACATTTAAAGGAAACGTTGAAAGCCCCCCAGAAACAAGCAGTTCTATTTTTAGGCAGCAGCCTGGCAGCTCATCTGATGCTCAACAGAAATAACTAGTGGTTTCTCAAAATAAATGGCGTTTTGAACAGGACAGAGGCTCAGGAGGAAGAGGTCCTGGCTGTAGATTTAACTGTAAGTCATCATCATAAATATAACTTGTTTCATCAGACCTGTAATAAGGTTCTTCTGCGCGACGTAAACGAAGGCACCGCTGTGGAATGTGCAGGTTCTGCTGTCAGAAATTGAGTAATGCTGCCTTAGTGTCCCAGCTATTGACAACAGGACAAATTTCTATGGAAATTACTTTTAATATTGAGTTACTACAACTTAATGGCCACATTTTTTTAAAGATTGGCTAAATCAAAGAACACCAACTCCTCTTATCACTCATAAAATTAAAGATGGAACAGCAACAAAAAGCACCGTTCTTATGCCCTTCCTTTCCTTGCTAGAGTTGTTTAAACATGTTCTGCAGAATGATCTACGACAGTGTTCACCTTTTTTGTTCATTATCACCCTGTCAGGAAAATATTTTAATATATTTAAACCAGTTAATTAAGCCTAGATAAAGTTAAATTCTATAATATGAAATGTATAATACATAATTTAATTTCATTTGTTCCTAATGAAAGAAATTAATCTTAAGGAATAAGACTTTGTCAGATAGGGTTTGACTTTGGAGGGCCACAGACCATTGTAATATCTACGATTTTTTGTCCCCCAAGGACCAATTTTCATCTCTCCTCCTATTGAGAATTCATGACCTAAATGAGAAGCAGAGAAAACACACACACACACACGTATCATAGAGATATGTCATCCTATGGTCTTTAAAGGCTTGTACTGAATGGAACTGAAATGGTCATTGTGCTGGTTAATTTCGTGTCAACTTGGCTAGGCTATGGTGCCCAGTTGCTTGGTCAAACACTAGTCTAGATGTTGCTATGAAAGTATTTTGTACATGTGATTAATTATAATCACAACTGATTGTAAATTTGAGATTACTCTCCTTAATGTAGATGGGACTCATCTAGTCAGTTGAGGGCCAGAAAAGCAAACAGGTTTCCCTCAGAAAGCATTCTGGGACTTCCCTTGTGGTCCAGTGGTTAAGACTCCATGGTCCCACTGCAGGGGGCCGAGGTTCAATCCCTGGTAAGGGAACTAGAGCCCGTGTGCCGCAACTAAAGATTCCCCGTGCTGCAACTGAGACCCGGTATAGCCAAATAAATAAAATAAATAAATATTAAAGGGACTTCCCTGGTGGTGCAGTGGTTAAGAATCTGCCTGCCAATGCAGGGGACATGGGTTCTAGCCCTGGTCCGGGAAGATCCCACGTGCCACGGAGCAATTAAGCCCGTGTGCCACAACTACTGAGCCCGTGTGCCACAACTACTGAAGCCCACATGCCCTAGAGCCCACGCACCACAACTACTGAGCCCACATGCCAAAACTACTCAAGCCTGCAAACTCTAGGGCCTACATGCCACAACTACTGAGCCCACGTGCTGCAACTACTGAACACGCATGCTGCAACTACTGAAGCCCGCACACCTAGAGCCCATGCTCCGCAACAAGAGAAGCCACCACAATGAGAAGCCCGCACACTGCAACGAAGAGTAGCCCACGTTTGCCGCAGCTAGAGAAAGCCCACGCACAGCCACAAAGACCCAATGCAGCCAAAAAAAATTAATTAAAAATAAATAAATATTAAAAAAAAGAAGGCATTCTGCCTAAAGTCTGTAACATAGAAATCCTGTGGAAGTGCCAGTCTGCTGGCCTGCCCTACAGATTTCAGACTCACCAACCCCCATAGTTGCCTTAGCCACTTCCTTAAAATAAATCTATTTCTCCTGGAATTACCCAGGGGTCCAGTGGTTATGACTCTGTGCTTTCACTGCTGAGGGGCCGAGTTCAATTCCTGGTCGGGGAACTAAGATCCCACAAGCTGTGTGGCCAAAAACAAAACAAAACAAATCTATTTCTCCCTCTCTCTTTCTCTCTCTCTCTCTCTGTGACATCTATATTTAAATCTCCAAAATCATCTTGCTTTAAAAGGAGGAAAACGAAATTCAGTATCTCATGTGATAGTCATTCTGCTATCATTTAACCCTCACAGTAACGCTGTCAGGTAGGTATAATCGCCTCCATTTCACGGATGAGGAAACTGAGACACAGAAAGTTTAAGTAAAACTTGCCCAAGGTCAAGTAACTGTGAATTGACAAGATCAAGATTTGAATCCAGGACTTCCTGACTTCAGAGCTCTCTGCTTTCCAGACAGCACTTACCTCCCCTCAGTGGACTTCCCGTAGCTCACTGATCACTAAGTAAATGGCTTCAGCCAAGCCTCACAAACCACTGGGAACACCAAATGCTTCCGCAGTAGAGTCCATAACTGCTAATGTTTACAGAACACTTGGCTGATGCTGCAGTGTTTTCCTTGCATTATTCATCTAATCCTCATAACAACCTTATGAAGCATATACTACTACTACTCACCTTTTATCAATTAAGAGGCTCTGGAAGGTTAAGTCTCCTAGCTTTTAAGTAGCAGAGCTGTGACTCCTACCCATCTTCGTCTCCTCCAGCACCTGGCTGTAACCACTGCAGTGGACAGCCTTCTCTGAATTTGTCCTTAGGACCTGGGCAGAGCTTGTCCTTGGGACCATGTCATCTCCCTTTCCCCTTCTCTCCCCCTCCTCTTCCCAACTCCCTTGTTCCTCTTCCTCACTTCAAAACTAATTTATCCTGGGTCAGGGCTGGGAAGCAATCTGATAAACAGTCATTATTGGTTGGGGTTCCTAGCGTTTGCCCGTTAACAAGGACACCTGGAGACATAAAGCCTTAACTCACAAGACTGAATGGTGGATTCCGAGGGTGGGAAGAATTTCAGCGGGTGGAGGAGGTGATGGAGGCTGAATTAGTCAGGGTACCAACAGGAAGTGGATGCACCCTCAGGTGGGGAATGGAGGAGAACTGAAGAAAAGGACAGTTTACAGATGTGTGAGGAGGGTGAAGAGAAGCCAACATGGGATTGTGTAGCACCGCAGGGCTGGCATCAGCAGGGAGCCATTGCCACCCTGGCCTGAAGGGGCACAGAGAGGAATGGTCCTGGGAACCAAAGAGACTTGCTGCAGCTTTGGAGAGGGCCTCCTGGCGGAGACCCAAAGCCAGCGCCTCCACCCAACAGGGCGAACACCGGGGGAAGAAATACCCCTCGCCCTTCTCCTGCTCTCCCAGGTTGTGCAAGTGCTTCCCATTGACCACACCCAAACTGGAGGCAGACGGTACAGGAAGTACCTTCTACTGAGGAGGCCAGCAGGAGACAATAAAACTACATACATGAGATCATTTCAGGAAGTCATGTTATGAAGAAAACGAAAGGAGGGAAGAATCTAGAAAATGGAGCAGTGTTATTTTGCACAGGGTGTTTGGGGAAAGCTACTCTGGGGCAATGTCATCTCTGAAGAGATGTAGAGGAAAGTCCATAGAGGCCAGAATCCCAGGCACAGAGTGGAGTGGGGAAGAGAGGACGGGGGCCAGGAGGGCAGTGCTAACCCCAGCACAGGTCAACACAGGGCCAGTTTCACAAATGAAGCAGACAAGACACCTCAGTGTCCATGGAGTGGCTGGTAGAATAGCAAAGACGAGCACAGGCCATGGAGCTGACTGCCTGCCACTTCTTCCCTTGGTGGCCTTGGACAAGTTACTTAACCTTTCCGCGCCTTAGTTTCCTCATCTATGAAATAGAGATAATAGTACCTATTCCCAGGGTTGTCGTGAGGATTACATGAGTATATCACTGAACAAACTGCCTCAATTAGCACTATACTTATCACACTCCAGGTGGGAAGAAACAGTGTGCCCCCAGGGACCACACGCTAGGGAGAGACAGACACACCTGACCTTACAACACAAGGTGAAGTGAGCTGTCTTGCTGGCGAGGACTCAGCAGGACGGGTTGCACCTGCGGTGGGTCCTGTACGGCTTTGCAGAGCAGGAGCCTTGAGCAAGTTCTTTCAGAAGAGTCCATTTTCAGAAGGTCCTTTTTACTAATAGAGCCAGAACTCATATCCAGTGAACATCAGTTGACAGTCTCAGGCCTTTAAAGAAGGAAGGAAGTCTAACGGGATTAAAAAGATTAGAGGATTCATAGATGCTCGGAGGACAAGACTCAACCGGCCTTGAAATCAGGACATGACTAAGCAGTGCACCAAGAATCCAGTAGGTGGCGTAAACAGGCCATTCATTAGGAGGAACTTCTATTCGTCATTGTCTTTGAGATCTGAGGATTCCTTTCTTTCCTTAAACCCTCCACCTATTATTTAACTACAGAACCAGGAAAATCCGTAATAGAAGACCTACTGAACAATTCAAATACGTTATTTTTTTCTTATCCCCTCTCCCTCAAAAATTTCTGGTCAAAATTCATGGTTTCCAGACATTTCTATGTGCACCTACCATCCATTTTACCAAATATATGCTGCCCATTTCACCAGTATAGTGATTGGAAGTTTTATATGATCTTTATTTAATGAGGTTAGTTTTTTTTTTTAATTAAGACAAGCTACGTATGATTGATGTAATAACTAAGCACTTTCCAGAAAGCTGAATGCAAGTATGAGCCTATAGCATATACAGAAAGGTTGATTTATGTTGAGGCGAACTTTCTAAACACAATTTTCATTATACAGTTTTCCAGAAGAAAGATAAAAAATAGAATGCTCTTGAATGATTTCATGTGATCAGTTTCTCTGTGAGTTAGATCTAAATTTTCCAAAAGCAGATGCAAGTGTTCTTACTTTCTTTGGGATCTATGGAGTTGGTTTACTAAGGGAACAAATTATGAATTTATCATAGTTTGGAGTATACAATGGACGGTCCTTTTTACACTCATGTGGGCATTTTGGAAGGCAAATAATTTATTTTTTTCTTTTTTTATTATAAAATAGAATAACATTAGAGAAAACATTAAAAATGTAGAAAGGTAGGGGAAAAAAATCACCCTTAACCCCAGTACTTTTTTTGAAAGTGCTGGCAATTTGATGTATTGCCTTCCTTTTTCCTATGCATATTTTTATTCTTTCATAGAATAGACATTACCTGACCAACTTCTATTCTGGGATCTGGGGAACTAATTGTAAACAATAAGCAAAACTCCTGATATCATAGAGTAAAAAGAAAAATAATTAATGACTAACTAAGGATAACTTCAGTCCATCACCTGCACTATGGAGAAAATGGAACAAGATGATAAGGAGACATGAGGTCTCTTCATTAGATTAAGTGCTCAGGAAAAGCCTCACAAGAAGGTGATGTTGAGCCATGACTTGAATTGCCAGGAAGGAGCTAGTATGTGAAGAGACAGGAAGGAGCAGTCCAGGAAAAGAGCATGTGCAAAGGCCCTGTGGTGCAAACAAACTGAGGTATGAGGAACCAAAAGAGGTGCTGGGTGGCTATAGCACAGCACAGGACCAGGGCAGAAAGGGGAGATGTGGTCAGAGAGCCAGGCTGGGGGCCAGATCATGCAGGCCTGGGCAAGCACATGGAACTTTATTCTCTTAATCATTGTATATACATTTGTAAGAACACATTTATCATCCTGATTTTTCCCTGTGACATTATTAATATACTTTTCCTCGTGTCATTACATAGACTTCAAAACCATACTTTAAAATCAATACTAAAATTCCATCAAGTTGATCTTTAATAATTTACTTCACTCTTTTCCCTATGAAAGACATCCTCTTAAGAAATATCCCCAGGTGGCAATACGTACTTAATGCAAAATTATCTTCTTTTAAACAAGTTGCTTGATTGTTATTGGTTCCAGTTCTTATTGATTTGAATTAGTTAAGATAGACTTTCTCGCTTCTCTTAAGAAGTTCATTTGCAGACAGTATGTTTACATTTTAATGAGGTAAAAGAGAAGCAAGCTTAGACAATTCTGTCATTTTAAGACCAAGATTAGTGATGAGGGAGCTAAACAAGACATTCAGAGTAATCTAGTCTCTCAACTTCTCCCCATCTGGGATTATATTTATTCAAAAAAGGTTAAAATCAGGAACACTATTATCACAGAATTAGGAAGAATAACATTCTGAAGCTAGTGAGCTTTGATCTGTACTCAGCATTGGAAACCAAGGAAATCTAGCAGTGCTTTGCTTAAAAATAGAAGAAAAAAGAGCTCTTTTTCTCGTCTGCCCATGTTTTGTTAGATGATTAAAAATAATGCTGCTACAGATGCTGCTATTTTTATGGTCCTGTGGACATGATTGTTTTAGAGAACAATTTTATTAGAGAGCTTACTATGTGACCTGTAAGAAAGAACCTGATTTTCAGCAATCATCTAAGTATTTGCACCCTGTGAGAGAGCTGACCACCATCTTCAGAGGTGACCTGCACATTTATTATTAGCTTTGATTTAGTTGTTATTCCTGACCATGGTCACCATGGGGCTGCTTGGTTGACACGGTAGCTATGTCTAAGGGCCCAGGGGAACAAGTGTGTCCATCACGGGAGCCAGAATTTTTTGCATACTTAGGATCACTCACTGAATAATTGTGTGCACACAACACTTGCAGAAGCAGGTCTGCTTGTATTAGCAGCTGCATAGCACCTATTTTAAATTTTTTGGACATACCTTTATTATCTGACCATAAGCCCATTGTAAAACTATATTTTGCATTTTACTGTTAATACAAATTATAAATTCTCCTCTGTGCTGTTTGGGCTTGGATTTCTAATACTGGAAAATACTTTAAAGCTTATCCCAAACTCCTCATTTTTAAAGATAAGGAAGCAGAATCCAAAGAGATTAAAGGATTCACCCAAGGTCACTCAGCTAGTTAGTATTTAGAGTTTTTTTAAAAAAAACAAATCCAACATTATTTTTCTTTATTTATAAGTCAGCTCTGTGTTGAACAAAGACCGGGTTCATAATGACAGATTTCAATGAGCTATCCAGCCACATGTCCCCCAAATAGAGCAAAGATATCTACTATAAGTTGAATTGTATCCCTCAAGAATTCATGTGTTGAATTCCTAACCCTCACTGCCTCTAAATGTGGCCTTCTTTGGAAGTGGGGTCATTGCAGGTGTAGTTAGTTAAGATGAGGTCACACTGGAGTAGGGTGGGCCCCTAGTCCAATATGACTGGTGTCCTTATCAAAAGGGGAAATTAGGATACAGATGCACAGAAGGAGAATGCTGTATGAAGATGAAGGCAGAGATCAGGTGATACTTCTATAAACCAAAGAACAGCAAGGATCTCCAGAAAACCACCAGAAGGTAAATAAATGGGACAGACCTTTCCCTCACAGCCCTCAGAAGGAACCAAGCCTGCCTCTGTGTGTCCTCTCTTGATCTTGGACTTCCAGCCTCCAGAACTATGAGACAATACAGTTCTGCTGTTTAAGCCACCCACTTTGTGGTACTTTATATGCGGCCCAGCAAAGTAATACAAATACCCATGACTGCTGGTTATCTAATGAGTTTGGGAGTCCAAAAATAATGTAATTGTGCCTTTGGAAAATGTATAAGAACCCTTACTAAGCCCACAAATACATAATATTAATATGAAACCAATTTGTGGCTGTGGACCTGAGTGTTACAAATTGCCAAACAAAAAATTACAGATTTCCTAAAATCCAAGCCTGGGGGGTTTCTGAGACCTCAAATGGTCTGACCTGATCCAACCATGGTGTATTATAGACAAGTCATGCCACCCCATCTAATGCTGTTGGATGAAGCTAGGGACTGAATTTAAGCTCCTGGTTAATTCTTTGTATTTTTTTTTTTAAATTTATTTATTTTTGGCTGTGTTGGGTCTTCGTTTCTGTGCGAGGGCTTTCTCTAGTTGCGGCGACGGGGGGTCACTCTTCATCGCGGTGCGCGGGCCTCTCACTGTCGCGGCCTCTCTTGTTGCGGAGCACAGGCTCCAGACACGCAGGCTCAGTAGTTGTGGCTCACGGGCCCAGTTGCTCTGCGGCGTGTGGGATCTTCCCAGACCAGGGCTCGAACCCGTGTCCCCTGCATTGGCAGGCAGACTCTCAACCACTGCGCCACCAGGGAAGCCCTTATTCCTTTCTTTAATGGGAAAAGTCATATGCCTGTTCTATATTATTTATTTATTTATTTATCTGGCCGCACTGTGTGGCACTGTGGGATCTTAGTTCCCTGACCAGGGATCGAACCCGTGGCCCCTGCAGTGGAAGCGCAGAGCCCTAACGACTGGACTGCCAGGGAGGTCCCCCCGTTCAATTTTAAATCCTTCTCTCCTAAGTTGTCTTTTCCTTTAGTTGTCCCCAGCCTGTCACTGCATCACCCTGGGCAGTGACATTACAGAGGGAGACGAGAGGTGGATAGCGAGGAGGACATTCATCTCCCTGTGGCCCACTCACATCTGGATGGAGGAAGGCCTGGTTTAAAGGAGCCGATCTCACCACTCTTCCCTTCCCAGCCACTACAAGGAGGTGACCCACAGGGGAGACTGCTGCTTGGCTTACATGACAAAATCTCTCCTGAGGACTCAACATGAAAGTATAAAGTCTCAGCACAAAATCAAATACAGTATAACCTTTCAAAGCCTTTGTCCTATTAAAGACTATTTACTTGAGCTGGCAGGTATATAAAATTATGGCCTGGAGATGAAAACACGGAGGGCAGCAAATGAAAGAATTAGAGCACTGTTAAAATTAGATTTGTCATCCAAGCAGGGAAGCCATTGCCTGTTTGGGCTGTGGAGGGCACCTTCAGAGGTCTCCGGCCAAGGATGCCAACCTGGCCGGAAAAGAGGGAATGTTTCCTGCATTTCAGCAAGGACCCTTCCTGCACCCACGGACACCTCCTGCTCTGGCAATAGTTCAGAAAGGGGTGGATTCACTGTGAGCACTGCATCTAAAGTCCCCACGCCCATTTCCTCGCCTTGGGCTTTTTTTTTTTTTTCTTGTTGGGCTCCAAAAATGATTATGATTATCAGAATTTGGTCTCAGGTTTTGGCTCTTAGAATGTCTTTGCTTTTCAATAAGCAAGGAAATTACCAAGAATTACAAAAAGGCAAGTCAGAACCATGGCATTTAGAAAACAACCATATTACTCTGCCTCGAATGGCCTTTGGAGGGGGAAAAATAATTGAATCAGGACTTTGAATACCGAGCCACTTTGCATGACTCATTAAACTGCCATTTTCAACACTTTTCCCTCATGCTATAAGAATGATAGAATCCTATAACAATCTATACATTTAAGTTCTTTTATATGTGAAAAGCCTCATGGTACAAGTGCCTTCAGACGTGAGCACAAACATCAATTGAAATACAAGACAGTCATAATAGAGCTAAATTTGATAAGCCACTCAAGCATGACCCAGGCAGCCCAGCGTCTTAAATGAGGGTGCACAATTAATTGCTACTCTTTTATTTATTATCTTTAATCCCTCATTGGATACAGATGACTTGCTACTTCCTGGGATGAGGCCACAGCATAGGCAGGAATGAATAATTTTTAAATTATGAAGCAATTTCTTTGTTACAAACCTGGGCTCAGACAATGTAAATTCTAATCATTTCTTTTTCCCAGTACAGTGCCCTCTGAACCTGGGAAGGGCATTCATTTTTCCTTCCTTCTACCCGTAGTGGGCAGAAAGTCAGGCATGTCTAGTTCTTGGAGGTCACTGGTGTTTTTCTTGCTATTACTAATCCCCTGGGACTCCTTCCTGACAGTAAAGGCTCATTAAAGACCTGTATTGTATTTAAAATAGTAAAAGTCTCCCCAGGGTGAATCAGCCCTTTCTATAGCTCCGTTCTATACTGCCTCCAACTCTGTTTTTCCATTTCTGCTTATTTGATCAAGGTCTCAGAGATAAGGATTTTTCACTTTGAACTGTCTGTGGTTTTGAGCTGAGCCAGCCCCATGAATCAACAGGATTTGATTTCAGGGGCATCAGGAAACCATTTCCTTTCTGTTTATTCAATAGCTTCCTCCATTGTCTTTTTTTTTTTTTTTTAATTTATTTTTGGTAGCGTTGGGTCTTCATTGCTGCATGCGGGCTTTCTCTAGTTGCGGCGAGCGGGGGCTACTCTTCATTGCGGTGCGCGGGCTTCTCATTGCGGCGGCTTCTCTCGTTGCAGAGCACGGGCTCTAGGCGCGCTGGCTTCAGTAGTTGTGGTGTGCGGGCTCAGTAGTTGTGGCGCATGGGCTTAGTTGCTCCGTGGCATGTGAGATCTTCCTGGACCAGGGCTCGAACCGGTGTCCCCTGCATTGGCAGGCGGATTCCTAACTACTGCACCACCAGGGAAGTCCCTCCTCCAGTGTGTTGATGTGGCCTAAAATCCCACTATTAGGGATTTCATTCCTTTTCTTTGTTCCCTGGTAAAACATATTCTCGTGGGAAGCATAACACTTTAAGCATTAACGGTCTATTAGAGTTAAGTTGTGCCTGAATAAGTTCATAGAATCCTATTTTGAAAGGAAGCCATGTAAGGGAGAGAAGAGTGAAGTGAGAAGACTGAGGGGAGCACTGGTGGAGGAAGGGTCATACACACTGGACAGACCCAGAGAGCAGACAACCCTTAGCCCTCTAATTGGATTAGTATACTAATATAATTATATATATATATATATAAATATATATATATAAATTTTTCAAACCATACTAATATACTATATATATCCCCAAGATGCTTTTTATTTAAAAAAAACCTATTCCTGATCATAAATCATTAATATTAAAGTATAAAAATACTCATAATCTTACATTCCTGACATATCTAATCTTTTGCTTCACTTTTATGCAATTGATATCATACTTTATATAAAGTTGTTCTTTATTCTGTCTTTCTCAATTAACATTATGCTATGTGAATTTTCTCATGGTGATTTTTCATGGCTACATAGTATTCCCTTATTTATTTAACCAGTTCCCCATCAATCTTTGCTGTTACAAATGATAATAACCAGCACTTACAAAACTTTCTAGGTCCTTTTCTTTTTTTTTTTTTTTTTTAAAGGAATTCCTTTATTTTTATGGCTGTGTTGGGTCTTCGTTTCTGTGCGAGGGCTTTCTCTAGTTGTGGCGAGCGGGGGCCGCTCTTCATCGCGGTGCGCGGGCCTCTCACTATCGCGGCCTCTCTTGTTGCGGAGCACAGGCTCCAGACGCGCAGGCTCAGTAGTTGTGGCTCACGGGCCACGGGATTCTCAACCACTGCGCCACCAGGGAAGCCCTAGGTCCTTTTCTAAATGGCTTATGTTGGTTAATTCACTTCCTCTTCACAAGAGCCCACTGAGGTGGTACAGGTATTACTTGTATGTAAAAGATGACAGAACAGGCACTGAGAGGTAGTAAGAGTAAATCCAGGATTCAAAGCCCAGTGTTTTGCCTCCAGGGTCTGAGCTCTTAGTATTTCTGTACAAATCCGATCATTTTATTAGGCTAGGTTGCCTAGGAGTAGCAGCTCTGGGTCAAAGGTTCAAGAGCCTTAAAAAGGCTAGGTTGCTGAATTGCTTTCTGTAAAAATTAGTCTTTTGGCAATGAATTTCTATTTCCTCTCCTTCCTGGACGTTTAAAAACAAAACCCGAGACACCTGTGTTGCTGTTGCTGAATGGCTCTATTTTCACTTTGCCTCCCATCCCCGAGCTGCCAGCAGGAGGAGGGACCTGAGAAAGAAAGGTTAGTCTGCATGGGAGCCCTGAAGTCCTTGAATTATGGCAGCTCTGGGGATTTCTGAAAGCACATTTAGATCAGGTGCATCCTGGGCCTGGCCTCCCTGTTCCCTGAGTTGCCTTGGATATGAGGCGAATTATCAGTGTCACTCCTTGTGGGCTGCATTTTTTACCACGGGTCGGGGAGTCAATGACAGGATTCCTCCCCAGCCCTCTATCTTCAGAGAACAGTGTGTGCACTGGGACGCTGGCGTCGGGGAGGTGACCCTGGAGGGGCAGCCTGGGCTAGGAAGCCCAGAGATTCATTCGGTTAGTTGTTTGTGTGTTTGTTTTTGATAGAAAAGGCTTTTAAATATTTTGTATGACATTGGTTAACTGAATTATGGAATATCCATTCAATGGAGTAGTATGAATGAGGTAGATCAGTATTTACTGATGTGGGAAGATGCCCAAAGCATTCTGCTAAGTAGAAAAAGGAAAAAAAAAAAAAAAAAAAGAAAAAGAACATATTACAGAACTGCACCCATCATACAATCCCATTTCAGAATATGTATAGAAAGAAAAAGAGATTTCCTCTAGAAACTAGGATGGGATGGGAAGGTTTTAGGGCCTTCCATTTTCCATCATTTGCATGTTTACATTCAGTGAACATCTATTACTTTTAAAATTAACATAAAGCCAACAGAGATTTTATAGTAAAGTAGACTGCTTAGAGTATACAATTTAAGAATATACAAAAACATAAACTTGTTTTTACAAATAGGAAAAATATAGAGAGAAAAAAATAGGATCTAAGGGAATCAAGTACAATTAGTACAAAAGTACTAATTGAACTGGTATTCGAGGAATGGAAATATATTTTTCCCCTTGTGTTTTCTAAATGTTTGCTAACGTAATTGCATACTATTTACATACTTCAAAAGTAGATGTAGTGAAAGAAAGCATGAAATCGTATTAAAAGTCAACCAAAAAGACAACTCTGAAAGGAAAGGAGAAAATATGAGCAATAAGAGTGAAACCTAAGATCCAGATACCTGGGTACTCCCCTAGGCTTACTGTGTGATATTGGGCAAGTCGCTTGACCTCTCTGGGCTTCAGATTCTTTATCCAGCCTGGAGGTTCTCAACCCTGACTGCACATCAGAATCGCCTGGGGAGCATTTAGAACACTGTGTGTCCAGGCCTCTCTAGGATGGGTGATTCTGGTGAGCAGACAAGGTGAGAACACTGAGAAAGCCTAAAGCTCAGGGAGGGTCCGTTCACTCTTACTGGGAAGTCTCTCCATCCAGGCCCAGAAGTGACTAGTGGTCATTTAAGTAAGTAAATAAGTAGATGTTTATGTAGCTCTTAGAGAAGAAAATTTTAAACACACCGTTTGGCTGGATCACCTCTTGGTTTTGAAAAGTGGTTGCTCTTTGCTCATAATAACCACTTTCCTCTGTGATTTTTGCTCGGCATCTGGGTGTAAAGAGTATGCATTTTTAAAGCTGTCCAAATGCCTATTTATGCAGCAGACCATAACTCTTCTCTGGATAGGCTGCTATGCTTTATCAAATAAATGATACACATTTTAAAAACTGTCTGAAGGGGCATTTACCTGAGAGACTGTTATTGTGATTGGGTTTTTTTTTCCCCCTGAGCCCTTATGGTTCATTGGGTAAATAATATCTTTTAACCAATTTTTAAATAGACGTGTCTAGCAAGATGCCATTTTATCAATCTTATCCACTCTTATACTCTTCAAAGAGGGCTCTTTTAGGTTGTTCTTATTTTAAATTTCACATTAAGATACTTTACCAAAAAAGATCAAATATTAAAAAACTGAGTGTGGGACTTCCCTGGTAGCGTAGTGGTTAAAAATCCACCTGCCAATGGAGGGGACACGGGTTCGAGCCCTGGTTGGGGAAGATCCCACGTGCCGCGGAGCAACTAAGCCCGTGCGCCACAACTACTGAGCCTGCGCTCTAGAGCCCGTGAGCCACAACTACTGAAGCCCGCGTGCCTAGAGCCTGTGCTCCGCAACAAAGAGAAGCCACCGCAATGAGAAGCCCGCGTACGGCAGCGAAGAGTAGCCCCCGCTTGCCGCAACTAGAGAAAGCCCATGCACAGCAACGAAGACCCAACACAGCCAAAAAATAAATAAATAAATTAATTAATTAAAAAAAAAAAAAAAAAGAAAATGCATTGGGACTTCCCTGGCGGTCCAGTGGTTAAGACTCTGCCCTTCCACTGCAGGGGGTGACGGTTTGATCCCTGGTTGGGGAACTAAGATCCCATATGTCACGTGGCAAAGATAAACAAATAAATTAAATTAAATTAAATTAAAAAAGAAAAAAAAAAGAAAATGCGTCAGTCACTCTTGGACTCAGAAATCTCTTTCAGCAGCTGCGGCAGCCCCAGCAGCTGCTTTTCCTGTGACTCACAGGCGTCAGAGTAGCCCTGTGCCATGAGGCTCCTCCACAGCACAAAGTCCACAGCAACAGAAAGCCCATGAGAAGCCAGCACCCCGCAGTGTGGAGCCGAGGGGACCAGCCACATCTGCCGTCCCACGTTAGGCCCTGTGCCCTGAGGAATATGCATGGGCCACGGAGCCAGCGCCCCTACCATGGCAGCCTGGCTGGTCACCAGCATCTCGAGGTGTCTGCGCGTTCATTTATTTGCTGCCACACAGCTAATGAGTACTGCTCAGTGGTGGCATCACATTTGGAATAAGATCAGCTTCTGAAAGTACGCTGGAGTGGCTGAATGAGAGGCAGGTGTTGTGGGGATAGAGAGATTCAGAGATGAGAAGGAGACAGACTCAACAACAGAGTGTGACTGGAGAAACTCAAAGATGAAAAGCCAAGCACTTCCTGTTTTTCAAGACTCACGTCAGGCTTGCCCTCTGAGCTGATACATTTTACTGGAAAGGAAGAAGTGCACCTATCCAGAAGGCCAGCTGCCTCGTTCTGGGCTCTGCTAAGGTCTTTGGCCTCTTGGATTACAAAGACCTTTTCTCTTTGAATTCCATGGCGCCTTGAAAACTAGGGCGCCTGCCCAAAGGAAGAAGCAGGGTGGCCTTGAAGAGAGAGTGTTATCGCCTTTCTGGGTCAAGGTGGTGGCCTGACAGATTCCTTTGGGATCCTTGGTGACTGTGGAGCTGTCACCACCATCTTAAGTTATCATAATTCCCTATTCCTCCCTCCTTCCCCACCCGACTAGAATGGCTTCAAAATGACTTCCTATAAAGTCCTATAAAATGTTTTTGTCACAGGTTTGGATCGACATAATCTATTAAATCTGAGTGCTGGCCAATGGATTTTTCTAATGGAACTTTTTGTCTAGGAAAGGCTGCCAGGTCTGGGATTCCTTGCTAGATTGGAGTTAGCGAGTTAGTGGCACCAGACATGTGTTATGGAAAACATAAAGTCTTAGCCTTAATGTCATGCCCAAGAACGCACTTAGCTGTTGCTGTGATTGCTCTATAATCTGCATGCTAGTTGCTGGAGAGTCAGTGATGGGCTGGAGTCAGCAATACTGAGGAGACAAATGAACCAAAACATCTCAGGCCACCAGCTTTCAGTCTGTCACCAACCATGGAGGCCACAGTGGCTCTCTTCCTGTTTGGTGCCAACTCTGGCCCCCGTTCTCTTAATATCCTCTCCTGTCTGCTCCAAGCCTTTATTACACCAATAATCTCTTTCTGTTTACCTCTTCTTTTTTGAGCATTTAATCGAAAACTATATTTTTAGTTTCTAAAATGCTGATCCAGGAGTTCCCTGGTGTCCAGTGGTTAGGATTCAGCGCTTTCACTGCCATGGGCCTGCATTCAATCCCTGGTCAGGGATCTAACATCCCACAAGCCACGCAGCGTGGCCAAAAAGAAAAGAAATAAAAATAAAAAATAAGATGCTGATCCACAGACCACTTTCTTGGTACACATGTGCGCCAATGAAAACAAAAGGCGAAGAACTGAATTAGTCCCTCTCAGTCTCTTCCAACCACAGCGTGGGCAGGAAGTGCCACCTTACTGTGTACGCAGAGTAGGAGAGAATGAGAATACTTGGTGAACATCACTAAAGACTACAACAGTCTATACCCATCTGGTAACCCCGCATTCAGTTCACCCTCCTCCTGTACATAAAACGTATTCATCCCCCTCTCAAGTCCCCTTAGAGACCTGAAGTCCCATCCATTTTCAGTATCAAGCTCAAAGTTCAGGATCTCATGACAGTTTCTACCTTAATGAATGAGGTGCACTCTCATCAACCTGGAGTATGACTCCTCTTGATCTGGAAACCAGTGAACCAGAAAATGAGCTATTCGTGTCTCTTGCCCCTCCCCCAATATGCAATGGCTAAACACTCCTGTTGGGAAAGAGAGAAATAGGAGATACACAGCAGTGACGGGTCCATAGCAATTCTGAAACAGACCAAAGCGGGGGCAGACTCTCTGAGAGGCCTCCACTCCTCCACTCCTGCGGGGAGGGTATGTCTCTTGAATCAGCCCCGATTCAGCTCCCTGGAGGTATTTAGTTCCCTTGTCTGTGTTCTCTATGGCCATTCGCTCTACTTTGCTTTTTCATCACTTTCCTTAGTATTATCTGAATAGGATAATTTAGAATTAAGTAAATGTAGGATTTACTTCTTAGTAAACGACCTCCTCGGGGATGAACAGCTTTCTCGGCCTGCTTGCTGCCCAAAGGTGGCTGAGGAAAACCAAAGATATTTAAAATCTCTAGAAGTCACAGGCATTTTTAGGCCAGGCTAGTGGTTCTTCTAAAACCATGGTCAACTTTTTATCTATTTGAGTCTACTCAGCTACTCGTGCCAGGAGCCATATCCATGTTTTTCTTCTAGACATACTTCTTGATTTTCATTTGTTCTTGGCTTTCTTGCCCCCACGTCTCTGACCTCATGTATCTGTGGGTACCTTGAGTTTATTAGGTTTGGGTGGGAAGACTCACCCTTAGTCTCTTTCCTTAGCCATGGAAACCAGCAGTGTTCCAGAAAGCAGTTCCTCCATTAGCTGGGTCCAGAGGGAGGACAATATTAACATGCAGTAGAGCCCTTAGCTAACCCTTGATGAAAATGTAGTGGAGTGAGAAATAAATTGTTGTGGTTTAAGTCACTTAATTTTTTTAATTAAAAAATTTTTTTAATTGTGGCAAAATATATACACATAAAATTTACCATCTTAACCATTTTTAAGTGTAGAGTTCAGTAGTGTTAAGTATACTCACATTTGTGCAACCAATCTCCAGAACTCTTTTCATCTTGTAAAACGGAAACTCTATACCCATGAAACAATAATACCTCAGCCTCCCCTTCCCCCTGCCCTTGACAACCACCGTTTAACTTTATGCACCTATACATGTGACTACGCTAGGTACCTCATAAAAGTAGGATCACACAAAATTTGTGTGAATCCTCCAGGTTCATCCATGTTGTAGCACATGATAGCATTTTCTTCCTTTTTAAGGCTGAATAATATTCCACTGTATCTATATGCCACATTTTGTTTATCCATTTATCCACTGATGGACACTTGGGTTGCTTCTTCCTTTGGCAATTGCAAGTCATGCTGCTATGAACACGAGTATACAACTATCTCTGTGAGTATATACCCAGAAGCCTCTGAAATTTTTATGTTGTTTATTGGTATAGCATAACTGATTCTATCCTGACAGATACTGCTATTAACTAGCTAAGTGTGCAGGATGTGGCGAAACTTGATACCCATGATACCCATGGATAGTTGATACCTTGATACCCATGGATAGTTGAAGATGGACTATACTTGTACTGCTATTTAAAAAATAAAAAATGGTGAGTTAAATATTCTTCCGGAGTCACCTGAACCAACCCTCACCTTTGGGGCACCTGACTCTGTCCCCAGGAGGAGGTTTGAAGCCCTGCAAACACGCACCCTTCCGTTAACCAGACACGCCTGTCTCAGAAAAGTTTTCTTCCTTCATCTCTAATTTATCCTTTGTGCTCTTCTTCCAGCCAAATGGTTATTGACATTTATGTTTATATCTCTAGTGCCTGACTATATCGTTGAAATATAACTATAACTTCTGCCCTAGTATCAAGGATTTTCCTGGGCACTAGGGATGTAAATCTTCAATGAGGGTTGTTCTAGGCCCAAGGGATATAAATATTACATAGGACGCACACTGTCTTGATATCTCCCATTTGCCCAGCCAGATCCACTCTTCACCCTCTCTACCCTGATCTCTGCCCAGAAGGGCGATTCTGGGGACCACATTCATGGGCTCCTTGTCCTCTGGCATTGGTTCAGCCAATAGGGAGCCGTGGCAGAGACTGGAGAATGGGAGGGGAGGGAGGTAGGGGTATTGATCCCCTGCTCATGAGTGTGTCAGGCTGTCCATGTCTCTCAAATGAAAGAGGCCCTGGCACATGACTCCTCTGGCTTTACTAGCTCTGGGTGCTAGAGCATCCCCTGTGGTTTCCCAATACCCAGCCTTTAACTTGGTAAATTGTCCCTTATTAACTCTTTCTGGAGTTTACCAGTTTGGGTGTGGCATCTGTTTTCTGTTGAGACCCTGACTGATCTACAGCTCTGCCCAATCAGGACAGTGGAAAAGACAGACAAGAAAACAATATGTATACTATATTGTGACAAGAGCTGTAACACAAGAAGCTGTGGGAGTTATCCTCGGTGGGTAAGAGAAAACTTTTAAAGAAAACTGTTTTGCAAGCACCTTCTGTATCCAGAGCAAGGTACCCAATTTGGTATTTTAGAATTCAGTTGTTGAAAGAACTCTTTCTCAGTGTCTACCATGTTCAAAGCAGTATGTAAATCTGGAACATATTTAGATTTTAAGACACTTACAATTTGATAAAGGAAAATAAAACAAGATAATAGAAATGAAAGTATTATACATGTACTACTGTTTTGCATGAAGGATGCATTCCTCGATATAGGAGTGCTGTTTTAATCAGCCTGTGAGTGGTCCACATGGCCTCATCCCTAAGGAGATGCAAACTCAGCCATGCACATTGGTGGGGCTTTGTCCACAAACAATTGATAAGCTCCCAGTCATGACTGCTGTCACCTGCCACCCCTCTAGTTGCTGGTTAGTGTTTCTGGACTGCAGTGAAATTTACAATGTTCTTAACAATGTCAAAGCCATTCCACTCATCTGTAATTGCCTGTTGATCTTTTTTCCTCTGCTCTCTCAATCATTCCCATATAGTTACCTAGAGTCACTGTCAAATTTGCACTTTAACATCTTCTTCTGCTTCAATCTCTGGCGGGTCCAGTGCTATACTTGCAAATAAATAGTTTCTCAGCCATGATAGGCACAAACAAAAGTAATTGGCAGAAAGAGAGGCTTCAACAGAGTAAGTAACATTTACTGCAAAGCACTCTCACCTCACTGTGCAGTGCGAGCTCTCTTGGCTGAGAGCATTTACAACATGGTTACTCCCTGGTGGAGAAGAGCCTGCATCCTGTGGAATATGGAGGAGGGTACTGGAATGGATTGTTTTTCTATAATGATCTTAATTAAGGAAAATATTTCAGAGAACATAGCCCATCAGTACAGCATTGTGGCTAATAGCAAAAAGGGGTAAGTTGTTGCAGGAATAACTCAAAGTGATTATAGACGGAAGAGAAAGTGCTCAGGGACACGGGTTACCTTATCACTGAGGCTCATCAATGGATGTTGATAGACTGATGAATATTTAGCTTAGGATGTGAATGGTTTGGGGGGAATAAGTAGGATTTAGACATGCAAAAATGAGAGAGAATGGCCACATGTGCAAAGGCTCCGAGGGGAAATAGGGGCAGGAGAGCGGTGAGTGAGCAGGAAAGGAGGACAAGGCTGGAGAGGTGGGTGGGATCAGAAGACGGAGGGCCGTGTGTGCAAGATCAGTAGACTGGACTTCATTTTCCAGGCTGTGGGTGCCAGGGAAGGGTTCTAATCCAGGAAACACTGACCGTAGTCTTGCCAAGGACATTCCACCCTCAGACAGCGGGAATTGTCCACACTGTGGGTATGACCCTCCTGATAAAGAAATTCTTTGTGGGTCTGAATAAACCATTCTTAAGGGATTAAAAAAGATCCTCAGGGATGGTAATGACACATCGGGGCTAGTGTGGATGAAGCAAGAGTGGTCAGATATTCTGGTGGAAGATGGATCTTTCAGCAATTTGCCACTCTGTACGCAGCTGTACTCAGAATCTCAAATGTTAATAAAGAGCAAATGTGCCCAGGTCCAACCATAGTGCGATACTGGTATTTGTTTAGGATACAGAGAACTAGAAAAGAAACAGTAGGTTGGACATGTTTGAAACTTTGTTTTAGGATAAAAGTTTCACTTTTTTCCCCCCTTTACATCCTCCAATCTCACCACTCATTCTGAACTTTGGTCCTTCTTTGACCATTCTTAAGTTATCCAGCAGGGGTGAAGGTATGGTAGGAGTAGGAAGGGCTGAAATTTTTATTCCATGTGGGATGGGAGCCATTGGTGGGTTCTGAGCAGAGAGGTGACAGGATCTGACTCAGGTTTTAACAGAGTTGCTCTGGCTGCTGTGTGGAGAGGAAGCTCAGCGGGCAAGGCTGTAGCGGGGGCCGCTTAGGAGAAGAGCCAGAGGAGATAGTAGCTTGGCCTTCAGAAACAGTGGTGAGAAGTGACAAGCAATGAGGCAGACTTGGGTTATATTCAGAGATGGAAACAATGGAATTTACTGGTGACTTGGATGGGGGGAGTAAGGGAAAAAGAAAAACAAAGGTGAGTCCCAGTTTTTTCACTTGAGAAACTGGTACAGAATAACATAAAATAATCCCAGTCTCTTTTTTTTTAACTGTGCATGTGCATTTCTATTTAAAAATATGTACAATATATTTCTATAAAGTGTATTCTATATATGTATACTACATACGTGCAGTTTTATTGCATATGAATGCATAATATATAATTCTATGGATGTTGAAAGAGAGAGGGAGAGAGAAACACACAAAATTGCTAGCAGTGGTTTTCCCAGGGAAGTTGGGGAGGGGGACAAGGTAAAGAGGGAGAGGAGGGACTTTCCTCTTTTGACCTATTTGCTTCTGTTTAATTATGATTTTTCAGTGAAAATGTATTCAGTTTACCCAGGAGGATATACACAAAGTTGTTAACAATGGTAATCTCTGGATAGTAAGAACATAATTTTTTTCATAGTTGTATTATCAGGTTGTATTAATTGTCTCTTGCTACATAACAATATCACTACAAACTCAGTGGCTTAAAACAACACACATCTATTATGTCACAGTTTCTGTAGGTCAGGAGTCCAGGCACAGCTTAGCTGTGTCTGCTTCAAAGCTGCAATCAAGATGATGACTGGGGCTATGGTCTCATCTGGGGCATGCATGGGGAAGGAACCACCTCCTTGCTCACATGGCTGTTGGGAGCATTCAGTTTCTGGTAGGTTGTCAGACTGAAGGCCTCACTTTCTTGGGGGCTGTCAGCCAGAGACCACCCTCAGCTCCTTGCCCTGTGGGTCTTCCCAACATGATCACTTGCTTCCTCAAAGCCTACAAGGAAGTGAGTCTCTTTGCAAGACAGGCATTACAATCTTATGGAACATCGTCACAGAGGTGACATCCTTATCACCTTTGCCCTTGTATGGGTGGAAGCAAGTCACAGGTGTCACCCACTTGCAAGGAACGGGACATCACAGAGGCATGAACATCAGGAGGCAGAGATGATGGGGGCAGCCATAGAATCTGTCTGCCTCACTAACTTTCTGCTAATAATTTACAGTGCACATAGAGTTTCTGTAACAATGTACTACCTAAAAAATATTTCAAAACTTTGAAAAACAACAGAGAAAAAGATTATTTATAAAGACTAAGAGGCATTAATTTCTCTACAAAAAGAATTTCTTAAGTTAGGCTCTGTTCTGATTGTTTCCTAAAGTTGAAATGTGTTCAATACAGCTAACAGGAAAGATAGGACCAATTATTTTTTTCAGAAAGACCCCTGGGGCTTCCCTGGTGGCACAGTGGTTGAGAATCCGCCTGCCAATGCAGGGGACACGGGTTCGAGCCCTGGTCTGGGAAGATCCCACATGCCGCGGAGCAACTGGGCCCGTGAGCCACAACTACTGAGCCTGCGTGTCTGGAGCCTGTGCTCCGCAATAAGAGGCCGCGACAGTGAGAGGCCCGCGCACCGCGATGAAGAGTGGCCCCTGCTCGCCGCAACTAGAGAAAGCCCTCGCACAGAAACGAAGACCCAACACAGCCATAAATAAATAAATAAATATATATATATATATATATATATATAAAATAAAAGACCCCTGAATCCTTACCTCAAATAGGTGAGGGGTCATAAGGATTAAAGAGCATGGAAATACATTCTCATTGTCTCTGAGGGCCCTGTCTAGAAAATGATGCCTCTTGTCCAGCTCATCAGGTCCTCCTGGGGGCTGCCCTTCCCAGAAAAACCAAGTTTCCTCTGGAGACTGTCCTTTGCCTGGGGCTGTGGTGCTGTGGTGGAAGAAGACCTCAGCCAGAAAGTGGAGAACTTAGATTCTGGCTTAGAAAAAACTGTTTCTGTAACATCAAGCAAGAAATCTAACCTCTCTGGGTTTCGATTTTTGTATATTTGAAGTAGGAATAAAAGCGATACTTGCATCAGTTGATTCTTTAGAAGCAGATGGATGAGATAAATCAATCTGCACCCATCTGGCTTTCTAGAAGTTCATGGTATGGAGTCTAGCCATATGGGCTTTCTTAACCCTCACAGTGGTTCACTTTTAAGACCTACCTCTGGGTCTCAGGAGGGTTTTTCCCACAAATGTCCTGCTGTCACTGCTACTTGGCTCAGGCTCTCATGTGGTTTAGTAAACATCCCCCAGAATGTCAACCCAGCTCACAAGGACCCACCCCTTCTTGGTATCCCTTAACTAACATAGCAGACCCCTGGCCAACTGCCCGGACCAGGGGCAGGCCCCCAACCCAGCTAGGCCAATCAGTTTCTCATCTTTAGGAATTTGGAAGTGGGACTCCAAGAGCAACTGTCAGAAAGACATCCTCACCCTTACCAACTAGCATACTAATTCCTCATCTCACTGGGTTCCTCAGAAAACGGGACTTAAGCATCAGGAAGGAAGTTAGACTGATGGCTTCAAGCTTCTTCCCAGGTCTGTCAATCACCTATTTACTCATTCTTTCATTTGTTCCAGAAGTATTCATTGGTCTATGATTTGCAGGAATTTTATAATTTTTCATTTAATCTTTACAACAACATCACATCGATTTGGCTTGCTAGAAGTTCAGTAGCCACAAGTCAGGAGGCAGGTGTATATTATCACCTACATTCTATAGATGTAGAAACTAAGGCTCAAAAAGGTGAACTAACTTGTCCACGGTCTCTGCTGTGAAGGGGAAAGCAGGAGTCTAAGTGAGGTCTGATTGCAGAGCTCTTGCATCTTCCTCCTGGAGCCTGGGAGCACCTGTTCTCCCATCCCACAGACTGAGGTTGCTCTGGGGAACAGATGTACGGTGATGGTCGTGGGTGATGGTGGTGGCCACATGGCAGAAGGGAGGGAGGTCTCCATCCTTCTCAGACGATACTGAGGACAGTGCAGTATCCAGATGCAGACACAAGGTGGCAGAGAACCACAGGACACACAGGTCCCCTGGCCTGAGCTGGGCATATAGGTCTTGCTTCTAGCTTCCTGCATTCTCTTAAACTAAGAAAGGATATGTACAGCCACAAACCCTTTATTCTTTTACATTAGGAAAAGAATATGTACAACTATTAAATAAATACCCAAACTATAAATATTTCATAATTCACTACAGGAAATAGAGGGAGAATTGAAGAATAAAAAACAAATGTGGAGAGAAAAAAATGAGAGTAGTGACATGTGTGAACACTGTAGGAGGTCAAGATTTAATTAAGTTTGCTTTTTTAAAAAAAGAGTATTGTCATTTAGATGAAACACTGCAAGAGTTTATCATTAAACAGTATTTTAATTCCCACTTAGTTTTTGAAAGAAATTAGACCTGTTTAAATTCTGTTCCTTATTTTTACTGGAGTGAAAAATATCTTTCTAATTGTAGAACAGGAAAGGTATATAACCTCATTTTATAGGAAAGAACTTTGATGATGTTTTATTCTAATTTTATAGTATTTTAGAATGTTAGTACAAAGACAAAATCTTGTTGTGTTTCTACAACTACAGGCAGCAATAGGCTCATCTCTTGGTATTGCACACAGAGTGAATGAAGTTAAAGCAAGAGCTAGATCTCGTTTAGTTGGTCCAGAGAGCCCTCTTTGGGCCCTCACCTTACTCGGCATGAAGTATGGTATGTCTGGTAACCTACAAGACAAAACAATTTTGCCTTTCTCATGCTTTCAAAGCATGAACCACAATGAAGTCTGAAGCATTCTACTCTGTGTGCTAACATTACTGGTCATTTAAGCTTCATTAGTGAAAAGAAACACTGAGCAGAGCAAGAGGCAAACTTCGAGTCTAGTGAGAACGGAGGGACTGAAGCTGTCAGCCACAGAATGGAGAGAAGAGGGACCGGGAAAGTGAAACAGCTTCCTGCCCCGTAACTCAGAACCAGTGAGGGAGGCCGACGTTTGCCTGTGTTGAATCCCTTAACTAAGCTGGATTCAGTCTCCACATTGACCATTTTCCTTCCCTCCAGATGGATAGATATATTAGGAGTGTATTGTCCTGCTGTGGACAACGCCACACATTATAACCCTTGTTGGGGCCATGCTTCTCTGCATCATGCAGACACATTTCCTTGAAACAGAGACCAGCGTTTTATGTTCAGAAGTGAGAGAACTCGAGGAACCTCAGCTCTTTGTTGAACACATTGGGGAGAGGTTATGAGTAAGAAAGTAGATGGCATGAGGGCTTAAGTTTAGGAACCCCTGTGGCAGTTTGGTTTGGCTCAGTTGGAGGGTGTGGGGGGAATGTGATGGGGCTGAACCCAAATTACTGAGGAACTTTCATCAAGCCAGACCAAGCAGGAAGTGAGGGAGCCATCCAGTGGCTTTAAACAGGGAATAACAGGACCACACTGCAGAGGGACAAGGCTGGCGGTGGGCAGATCAATTCAGACACCCTCGCGGCAAGCCAGGAGTGGTGGTGGTGCCCTGAACTGAGGGACTAGTGGTGGGAGAAGGGGAGGGACACAGAGCTGTGAGGAGGGTAGGACGGGTGGGCGTGGTGACCACCTAGCTAATGGGATGTGATGAGGTGACGCAGGTGATGTGCTCAGCACAGTACCAGGCTCACAGGAGGGAGCTGACAGACATCAGCTGCTGTTTATGGAAGCACAGGTGAGGGATCTGTTTCAGAGGAGGGGAGCGTGAAATACACGGGAATGAGCCCTGAACCTTCTACAGGGCAACCCGGAGGAGTGACGGAGTCAGTGAGTCCAACACTGAAAGAAACACTGGAGTGAATGAAGCCCCGGTGCTGCCTCACAGCAGATCCTAATTCCCTCGCCCTCACACCCAACAAAGACAGGTTGCAGATTCCTCAGAAAAAACCTTCTTGCTCTTCTCCATCAGAGCAGCCTGCCTGGGTTCAGTGCTGCAGTGGACACTCCAGTCTGAACATGGACATCCACAGCTTGATCCGTTCCCCGCCACCCACCTGTCGTCCATGCTCCTGGGGTAACTCTGAAGACGCTGTTTCTGTGGGATGCCTGTGTGCCCTGGGAGTGAAACCTGGAATGATGAAAAACCACCTGGTCTCAAGAAAAAAATTCCCTTACCTTTAGCAAAACAGCTAACGCTTCCAGAGCACCTGTGCAAGTTTACAAAATGCTTTCACAAGCATGATCGCATATGATTTCCGCATCATTTGCTGCTCCAAGTAGAAGAGGCTTGGACAAAGCAGCTGTGGGTTCTCTTTGGCTTCTGTTCTCAAGGTTTCTCTCCTCCTGGTCAACGGGTCACATGACCTGACTGTAACTAGGGCAGGAGGGGTGGGTGCTTGTGTGACTTTTCTGGGGTCTGCCCGTTTCTGGCAGGGGGCTGTAGCCTGCAGGTTTTGCTGGTTTCCTACTGCCATGGATTCCTTCTTGCTCCAGCTCTGGACAGGGTCTTTGGCTTCATTAGAACTCAAGGGTGCCCATCTGTGAAGACTTCTGGGCAAGAGGGGGATCACAGGAGTTATTTACAGAGCCAGGGTTGGAAGGTGTTTTACTGAGCTCCAGAGAACAGTTCTGGAGCTGTAGTCTCCAATCTGGGGCAAGAAAAACAGTTCCCCCTCCTTGACTGTATCACCTGACTTCTGATATAGGAGAAGGTGGTTAAAACTGGCGGGTGGGTAAGGTTGAAGAGAAAATTTTCAAAATGGCCAGACACATAAAATAGCAGTGCATTTGTGCCTTGCTGTTTAGCAATTTGTAGCTTCCCCAAAGGAAATGGCAGAAGCCAGCAACTGGTTGCCTTGGGAGGGCACCTGGATGGAGTCTTACCAAAGCTACAGCCCCATGTGCTGTGGCAGGTAAGTTCTGTTCTTGTTGGCCCATCAGCTAAAGTCCTTCCACTTCTCAGCTGAAACCACAACCTAGAGAACTCAGACAGCCACACTGCAAAGACACAGGGTCCCTTGGGGCTCAGACTTTCTAATAATACATCTTCTCCACAGTGCCTGGAAATTAAGCATCCTTGTTTGTTTTACTGGAGACAGCAGGACTCCCTCCAATTTTCCTCCTCCTTAGGATGGGAGTGATTTCTTCATCACTTGCTTTTCCAAGTATAACAGGCTTGGAGAAAGCAGCTATGGATTCTCTTTGGTTTTCTTTCTAGAAGTTTCCATCTTCCTAGTCAACGAGTCACACGACATAAATATACCTGGGCAGGGTTGTCAGGTACTTGTGTGACTCTTCTGGGGTCTGCAGATTACTGGCCTGACCCTAACTCTAGTGGTGGTGGTAGGCTGGAGAGTGACACTCAGAGGCACGTGGAAAACTAACTGCACTCTCCATAGCCAGGGCATCCCCAGAATCAGACTTCTGTGCCTTTAAATAAGCAGAGTCTAGGATGTTTTAGGAAACCAATTCTGGGCCTGAAGGATTTTCATTTGCTCTGTAGTTCCTAGATCATCCTGGTCAGGGAAAGAGACTCTGTCCCACGAGACTCAGGCAGAGTTTGGAGCCATGGACATTGTGTAAAAGGCAGGTGTAACTCAACTTGCAGTCTTTTCTCTGGGATAAACTTTCTTACTGAATTAATCTCAGATAAAGGGTACCTAGGGGGCTTCCCTGCTGGCGCAGTGGTTGAGAGTCTGCCTGCCGATGCAGGGGACATGGGTTCGAGCCCTGGTCTGGGAGGATCCCACATGCCACGGAGCGGCTGGGCCCGTGAGCCACAACTGCTGAGCCTGCGCGTCTGGAGCCTGTGCTCCGCAACAAGAGAAGCCGCGATAGTGAGAGGCCCGCGCACTGCGATGAAGAGCGGCCCCCGCTCGCCACAACTGGAGAAAGCCCTCGCACAGAGACGAAGACCCAACACAGACAAAAAACAAAAAACAAAAAAACGGTACCTTGATTGATTTCTTCTCTGGAATCGAGCCTCTAACACTAGAAATAGAATCCCACTGGGATATGTGGCTTCGGTGAAGAATGCTTTTCTCTCTACAAGGGGGGCAGTGTGGTACAGTGATTAAGTGCAGGGACTCTGGAGCTGCACTGGTTCCTGGCCTGGCTTTGTCACTTAATAGCTGTGTGACATTGCGCAAGTTCCTTAATCTCTATATGCTGTTTCCTCATCTGTAAAGAGCGTAAAGTAATGCTGTACAACTACCTCTCAGGTCTACGGTGAGGAGAAAATGAGTTAACATGCATAAAGCAGTCAGAACAGTGCCTGGTGTGTAGTTAAGCGCTAATATAAGGGTTTGTTGTTATTTTTCACTATTTGAAACCAGAGCAGAATGTGAAGTAAAAGCGTGTCATGCTCAGTAGCTTTGAGTAGTGATAAACAGTCTTGGCCTGGGAGACAGAAGACCCGGTCTCCCTGATCCGGCTTCCCACTAAGTAATGGGGTAACCCTGAGCCACTCAGAGCTTCAGTTCCTTCACTGAAAATGAGATGCTAATAACCCAAGCGTCCATCAACAGATGAATGAATAAATAAAATATCACACACATACAATGGACCATTATTCAGCCATAAACAGGAATGAAGTTCTAACACAGGCTACAGCATGGATGAACCTTGAAGACATTATGTTAAGTGAAATGTACCACACACAAAAAGACAAATATTACATGATTTCACTAATAGGAGATATCTAGAAAGGCAAATTCAGAGACAGAAAGTAGAACTGAGGCAACCAGGGGCAAGGGTGAATAGGAAATGAGTGGTTGTTTCTCAATGGTTACAGTTTCTGTTTTGGGTGATGAAACATTTTAGAAATGGATGATGGGGCTGATTATTCAACATCATGAATGAACTTAATGCCACTGAATCGTACACTTAAAAACAGTTAAAATGGCAAACTTCATGTTATGTGTATTTTACCACAATAAAAAAAAATCAAGTATAATGAGGAGAAGTCAAGAGAGGGAGAAATAAGCTGACTTTGAAGGAGTCAGACACGTGCTATTAAACTTCAAAATTTTATAGTCCACGAGGCTATAAATATGGGTTTACCAGGAAAAAAATAAGGTGGTGATGACATTAGTCCAAAAGTCCCTTCCAGCTACAGCCTGCTATGAGGTAAACATCCCTTTTCCTCTAGCACTTTCACGCCCTTTGTTTCCTTCATGATACAGCTCTGGACAAATCTTCCCAGGCTTCCTACCTCCCCCCTTGGCTCTACTTTCTCAAGTGCCTGTTGCACCATAACTTGCTTTTTTTTAACTTGTCACCTATGTTGTTATCTCCTCGATGAGGAAGGATTGTGCCCTCTTCAGCTTTTGTGCTACCCACTCCCTACCCCCAAGTCCCTGACTCAGAATGAGTCAAAATGGGTGTTTGAGGATGATTCCTCCCAGTGTTCCTCGCCATGAGGATCCACAACTATAGAGGACCTGGATGCACCATGTTTGCAAACTTTTTAAACTTCTACTCTACCAACGAACAAATACATCTTACCTTGTGACCCAGCACACGTACACACACACACACACACACACACACAAATATATACGTAAAATTCATGAAATAATAGTTACCATTACTATACGTGGTACAACCTGAGATTTCTGATTTATTTGACTTTAAAAAGTGCTTGTAGTTACATTGATTTTGGAATCCATGACTTGCTTGAAAAACATTATTAGGAGACTGGCTCCTGCTTGGGTGTGTCCAGCACTGGCCTCTAGGGGGAGCTGATAGGCCAGGTTGTTCGGAGGAAGTGGAGGAAGCAGTCTCAGCCTTGGCGGGGACCTCAGGATGCCTACGTGAGCTCTCATACCCCTTAACAAGCCCCCTCAAAGAAGGACCAGCAGTGCTCATTCAGGCTTTATTTAGCTGAACAAACACCTGTTTTGTTGATTTAACTGAATGAACTTTTCCCTCTCTCCTGGGGGTGCCGTTTAAACGTGTGCTGTGCTGGTTTTTGGAGTTTTGGCTTAGTACTCAGACGCCCTTCCTCCTGGGGCAGCACAGAGCTCCTCTCTTCCCTTTCTGCACAACTGCCCTTCAGATGTGTCACCGACCGCCTCGTGTGAACGCCTTGTAGAATCTGTCACACTGGGCGGGTTCGAAACTGTACCACTGTACTCTGTGCCAGGCACCCTCCTCTCAGCCTCAGCAAACAAGACTGGTTCTGCTTGCCATTTTGGTTGTGAGGAAAGTGGGGTCCCTAGAAGGGAAGTAGCAGAAACAGCACAGCCTGGCCCTGGTGATCCTGGAACCCACGCACAGAGAAGAATCCCCGTGGCATGTGAAGCCAGCTGCGGTGAGGACAGCCGGCCTGGCCTGGGCTCCCTGCCTGATGCAGATGCGAGAAGACACCCACCTCAGCTCCAGCACAGCTCCTGTGTCTGTCTGAAGCCATGGGCCAGCAGGTGTTTCAGCCTTCCTCTGGGAGCGCCGGGAGGGTCAGGCCTCGGGCTGGTTAACCCATCGTCTTCAGTGGCTCTCACCGTATTTGATAGTTAACTTAGTTCTTATCCTTGTTCTTCTACAGTCAAGTGTGAGAAGCATTGTTGCGGTGACGACTGCAGTCTGCTCCACCTTTCCAGGGGGACCAGGAATGAATGCCTCAGCATTTTGAGTAGGTTCAGTAGACAGCTTATATCCAGAGCAAGCCAGAGGGTTAAAATACCGTTAAGCGATGAGGAGTTTCTTTCACTTCATTAGCAAGCGGTAAAGCTCTGGTCTCTGCCAACTGCCTCACTCCCAACCTCAACATTCCCACCCCCGGCATGGCACCACCCACGCTCCACGTGACACGTTAGGCTGGGATCAGCTATCAAGGGGTAAGGGCCATGCCTTTTAGTAAGTGCCCAGAGACTGAGCCGGACTTACTTGGTTAAGACTGCCTCAGAGCAATCCCATGGACAAGAATTCAGAAATGATTATAGAGCCTTTCCCTGTTGGCCACAGGAAGTAGCCAAGGCCTGTGGTGAAAACAAAGCTTGCCAGCTAAGCGCTTAAGGGGACTCCAACATGACTCATGCTAGTCACCTCTCTGAGTGTACCAGGAGGAAGCCAGAGGCTGTGGAGATCAAACTCCCCCCTCCCGCTTTCTGGTGTAAGCTCCCCAGTAAGAACAGACTGGAGATAACTGGTTGCTCCCTCAACTGTGCCTCACCCTGATCCTTCTCAAAAATACTTACAGCTAGCTCCCAGGACTCTTATATGACAACACTCTTCTCTTCCAGCTGCTTTTAGGCCACCCCCTCACCCCCAGCATGACTTCCAACAAGCTACCTTCATCTGCCCACGGCTGGAGTTCACAGTCACTGGATGCTCTGTGGCAAATAACTCTAGTTAGGAGCTCCCCTGTGGCGACAATCATGATAGTGACAATGGTATGCTGAGGACTTACATAAGGCCTCAAGAGAAGACCTGATGGACTATCTCCACCCCTTACCGCAGGTATTTAAAAGGAGGGTAATAGAAGTACGTCTCTTAAGCAACCCCCAAATCCTGGCCAGAACTATTACTGGGGGAGGATCTCACTGCGAAAGATTTATTGCAGTTTATGGCTCCAAATCCTTTACTTCTGTCGACAGCCAAACACTCTGACGTGTGGCTTTTCGGTTCATCTCACAGAAGACGCAGGACTTGTTTCCCGATCTCCTTGAATCTGGGCTAGCCTTGTGACTTTCTTGGCCTGAAAGAACGCCATGGAAATGATGACGTGCCAGTTCTGAGCCTAAGCCTCAAGGAGCCTTGTCCACGTGTTCTTCTTGCATCTTTGCTGCAGCCATGAGAACAAGCTTGGGCTATCCAGCTGGAAGATCAGAGGCATGTGGAACAGACCGGAATTGCCTCAGCTGCCTGGCCAAAGCCGGTCTTGATCAGCTGACAGCAGTGAGTGAGACCGGCCAAGGTCGACAGAACCATCTGCCTGGATATGTGAGCAGTAACTGCTTCTTGCTGTACGCCACTGAGGCTCTGAGAGCTGTGTGTTACACAGCATTATAGTTGCCATAAATAACTGACACAACAACTTAGGAATGAGAGAATGATGCAGCCCTTGAAGAATTATTAGAAGCAACTTTCACCTTCAAATAAAATGAGTTCCTGTAGATTGCTTCTTCACTTGCACTGATTACCCCAAGGTGGATATCCTTCACTGGTCTTCAACTCTAGATGCATTTAAATCTTGGTAGAAGCCAGAGAATGAGCACGAGAAGTAAAAAGTCATTCTTCATTAGGCATCAAACGAACAGAGGTGGAGCAGCGAAGACAAGAAAAGTGACACCTATCTACATTTCCACAGACTTCGGATAATATGGGACTTCCCTACCCAGATGGGGTGGGGTGTTTGTAGCAGTTAGTATTTCTTATTTTGGCATCTACATGTAGAGGTCAGCATATGTACAGATCATTGAAAAGTAATCTTTGTTAAGACTTATTGGTGGGTAGTGGCAGTGCCTGTGAAGGAAGGCCACAGGGGCCCATGGGACCAGGAACCAACTTGAAGGATCTCCCTGCCTAAAGGCACCTAGTGCATGTCTATAGCTCTGGGGTCAGAGACTGAACTGAGATGAGTAAGAGGGAGGAGAAATCAGTGTTTCATGGGAAAGGGGGCAACTTGTTTATATCCTCCCCCACCTATAAATTAATCTCTGAGAGACAAGACTCACTTTCAGAAAGTACACTTGCTGACACTGATTGATGGCAGGCCTTGAATGACCAAAGAATATTAATGAAGTTCCTCCATAAGCCTCACTCAGTCATTGTCAGAATATATGACCAAATGTATAACCAAACAGTCAGAAGTTTGGTGTCTATCTTAAGAGTCCTGCTCTATGTTCTAGTCTGTGTAATATTTTAAAAGGTAGAACAGAGTACTTCTATTTATCTTCATGTGTCAGAGTTTCGGGACCCCCATCTCAGGAGTCCAATAATCCTGCAATTGCTAGAGCACAGCAGACTTGGATTCATTAATTTGCTTTGCCAGATTCTCATCTGTGCTTCTGATCCACACTGAAATTAGAGAAGCTAAGCACTGCCACTGTCTCTCAGACCTTGGCATGAGTGTCTAGATGACCACTGTCCTGGCTCTGTAAAGGGAAACCATTGTATGCCTCTGCCTGATGGCAGAAGAAGAACACAGAGCTAGAATTCAGAGGCAGCAGCTGAGAGATGGCAACACAGCACACCCGCTCCTCCATGCCTCACCGGGGTTTTGGAGAGGAGACCGTGATTTTTCAAGGAGCATTCGTGAGGGAGTGAGCCAACACAAAGAGACACTCAGTGGCATCAGCATAAATAAAGATTTGTTTCTAAGCGTCATGTGTGGGTCATTTTTTCTTACAAGACTGCTGTGATTCAAGTGAAGTCCTCTGACCAAATTCTAAAACCCAATTCTGGATGAATACAGGATTTATAAACACTTGATATTATTATACAAGCTGTAGAAAGAAAGAGTTGCCGCTAGACAATAACAGCTTTGCAAAATTCAGTTTTTAAATTGGGCAGCAGAAGTTCCACAGGGAGCAGCCTAACGGTAAGGCTTAGCCACTGGAAACTGCAAACAAACAAACAAAGAAAACCCCCACAAAGATTAGAGAGTTACAGACACTTAGGAGTCCCATCAGCAGGTACTTGTGGTTGAGATAAGGGGAAGTGCACTTACAAGACTCCTTCCCTTGAGCAGTGGTTCTCCAGGCCAGCACCAACAGCATCACCTGGGAACTTGTTGGAAACGCCACTTCATGGGCCTCTTCCAAGACATACCGCATCAGCAGCTCTCGGGAGGGCCCAGCAATGTGTCGTCACCATCCGTCCCGGGGATTCTGATGCATGCTCAAGTTTGAGAACTCCAAGTGTATAAGATGCAATCTGCCTTTCAAGATACATAGGAAAGGGCTTTCCTTCCCAAAGAGATTTAGTCCTTAGTACCCAAAGGCATCTATGCAGTGGATTACCTTCTCTCCTGTGCCTCTAGGATGGTACTGGTACTTATCATTCTCGGGAAAACTAAGAAAGAGCCATTCAAATAGTTTCCTGTGTTCTGTGATTGATTCTCCAATGACAGTATCCTTGCTGTCGACACATCAGCTACTAAGCCCTTTGGTTACAGCAGCACCACTTCCTGGAAGCAATTTCTATATCAATAAAGAAAATCTAAGTTATGCTGTGGTCACAAATCACAGCCTAACTTCCCTAACTCAATGTAATAAAGGTTCCTTGTACTGTACATAATACACCTGTAACACAGGTCGGCAATGGAACCCGACTCCATGCGGTCCCTCAGGAAGCCAGGATGATTTCCATCTCAACACTTGGTTCCATGATCACCATGAAGGGGGAAGAGGACCTGGTGAACCGCACACTGGCTTTGAAAGCTCCCATCTGGAATGGACACATGTCATGTCACTTCCACTAGTGTTTCATAGGCAAAGCACGTCACATGGTCAAGCTTAACTTCAAAAGTGGATGGGCAGTACCCAGAAAAACAACTGGAGGATCTGAAAACAACCTGAATGACTCCTATTCCAGGTTATGCTTGGGCCACAATACTGGTCGTGTGCAAAGCTGTGTATTTACATTAAAGAAGAACTGGCAGGGCCGAGAGTTCTCGGTCTTACATTCACTCTCTCTTTGTTCCTACTGACCTTCAGATCAACAAAACTGACACCTTTTCCACAAACGTTTTCATTTTTTTAAATGAAAAAAATATTGAAGTTAAAATACCCACAGACAAGTGCACAGATCATGAGTATACAGCCTGATGAATGATCCTAACAGGGCAGCTACGTCAAGGCTAGGAGCGGGATCGCTGTCAGGGGTGCCCAGCCCCGCTCAGGCCCCCTCCCAGGCATCTCCTTCCCTGTTCCTAATGGGAACCCTCCCCTGACTTCCAACACTCATTCATTTCACACTCACTCATTCAACTAGGATTTCGCAGCCAGGGACTGGAACTTCTCAGCCCTGGCAGGTGTTACAAACCCAAGCACGAACGCTGATCTTACTAAGCTTCCTGTCAGAGGGCTGGCTTTTCTGGGGGGTGACATTTTTCAGACAGGGTTTGGTGGGGTGTGTCAGGGGGTGAACTCTCTGAACTCTCAGGGACTCACTCTAATTAATGAGTATTGTCTTTATTATGTTTATTTAAGCACATTCAGTATTTCATAACAGAGCAGATGGAATCAGAGCCAGAATCTCTGCTGCCTGACACATGAAAAATAAGTGGCCCGCCCTGCTGGCATGGGGTTCCCAACAGCCACCCTTTCCAGCGTTGAGCTGCCTGATACCACTGGGCAAAGCAGCTCCTGCCCACCTGCAGTTCAGGTGTTTTCTCTTCTTCCCCATCATGCAGCCTCACCCTTCCAGGTAGCTCTAGGGCTGGGCTAAGTGGATCTTTCTGGGTTAGGGAATGGGGAACAAGTGTAAAACTTATTTTGTCCAAGATACAAGATTGCCATTTGGTCTTAGGAATATTTCTTATGCAGCTTCCAGTATCTGAAAATTAGGGAGATTTTTTTCCATTCCCTTGCCTGTGAAATCATCAAAGGTCTTAATGGAGAGGCAGTGGGCAGCTGGTTTCCTAAATGCCAGCTCTTCCCCCAAATGTCCTCAAAATCAGACATATCTGTACAAGCGTGCACCCGTAAAACATGGTACTTTGCTTTCCAGCTTCTCTACAAAAGCCAGAATTCGGGCCCCCCGGCATCTCAGGGACACCAATACAAGTGCTGACTAACCCCATCTTTCACCCTTAAAGAGCTGATGTGACCTCCCAACTCCTCCCCATGGGAAAGAGCCATGACTTTGTCGGGGAGGGAGGGCAAGTGTGTGTAAGCTCGGGAACACTGTGACCAGCGGTTCGGCGACATCCCTTTGCGGTGATCATCTTTAACAAAATGTACTTTAAATATATTTTTATGATCAGTTGGCTTCTAAATTACAGCCATGCTGAATAAGTACAGAGTAAACATATGATTAGTACTTTCCTTATGGCAGAAAGTAGCACCAAATAGTCTCTGGCTAAGGCCCAGGGCTCAAAAAGAATCGTGCTTTCAGTAAAAAAGAAAATAGAAAATGGTCCTTATTCCAAAGCCAAAGCAACAGGCCATGACCTTCTTCTTCCTGTGCGGTAATAGTCTTGCTTCACGAGGAAGTGGGGAAGGAAAAGATTAACTTAGGAAAATACTCCAAGAACCGTCTGCCTGCTTAACTGCTGTCACTCACGTACGGACCGCCCACTCCTCCTCCTGTCCCGCAAACACAGAAAATGGATCCAAGGCAGCCCCGACTCCTGGCCTTCTGGAAATGACCACTCCAGGAGATGCAGAAACGCCACTGAACATGGAAAAATGCCACACAAGGACTATACACACGCAAAGATAAATGATTAAATGTCATGTTTCCTGTTTCGTTATAGCTCTCCCCACCCCACCTAACTTGTTTGGAAAAGAACATAGGAACGGCATCTCGTAATTCAGGAATAATGACATTCTCTGTGTGGACCAAAGGCCACATTAAGAAACACCCGGGATGCTTGGTTAACAATACAGATTCCCAGACCTTAAGAATCAGAATCCTCAGGGTGGGGCTCAGAATTTGCATTTTCAGCAGCTCCCTCATGAAATTCTTACCCATGCTGTGAAGAGGATCGCTCACACAAAAGCCTCACAAAAACAAAACTATCTCTACTTGCAGCAGGCTCCGTGCACCCCGAAAGGACTCATTAGAAATGTTATTTCCTTTGAGGGAAAAAATAGCAGTTTTCTTACCTGATTCTATCTGCAAAGGCTGTTACATATCTGCAGTATTTCAGTGTTACAAAAGTCTGGGATACATTGTTCTCATTAGCGTACTGGCAGCTCACAGGTAAGGGCCCAACACTTCATGTATTTGGGGGACTACTGCCAAGAGCAAGGCCTCCTCCCCCAGAGTAAATACAGGATTTAGTCCATTTAGTCATAATGGTGGCAGGACAAGTGGTCAGTTTTACTTTCTTTAACACTAAAGTCTCAAGGTTCCCATTGCTCTACTCCTTTTGTCTTGGGGAGGATTCTGGCCTTCAGCTTCCAAATTTCCAGGGCAAGGGTGTCTGGGAAATTGGCTCTCTGTCACTTAAAGGTTTAGCCTTCTCTTCACTTAAGCTGGAAAATAAACTCAGGAGTCTCCAGCCCTATGCCAGCCTCACTTGGGGACCTTGCCCAAGCCTCCTACCACAAATCCCTTTAAGGACTTGTGCCTCAATAAATCACAGCTGTACCAATGGGGAGAGTCAGACTGGTTTTTATAGTGTGCCAAGATCCCAAGATAAAAAGCATTCCAAGTGCCCAGAGTTAGGAGAGCAAACAAGGCACAAGCCAGCATATGCTATCCAGAAGTTAGCTCCTTAAATTCCTCATTCCACAATAAAACAAGCACTCATTTTCTTTTGCAAAACTTAGCACAAGAAATCCGAAATGCACCACGCAGACGTAGGAATTCATTTTCTCATGCATGGATGATATGAATGCCTTCTTTTCTCAAATGGAACAAAGAAAATTCCCAGGACTGCAAACCACCTGAGATACAGCCCTCCTTGCTCAAAAGGCGTGTCATGTCGTTAAGGGGCAGAAAACTCACAGCCCCACTTTTCTTCAAACACAAACTCTTCCGCTTTAATTTATTGTGCTATTTCAGGTCTGAAGGAACTTGGGTTTGAATAACTATCTGAACCGAAATTTAGCCCAGATCCCAGAACTAGCAGATCTGCTCTGGGAGGGAAAGAGACACTCATGACTCCAGGTAGCTGTGACCTCACTTTGACGGGTCATGAAGGAGGACGGCCCCTCTGCCCCAGAGGCCCTGGAACCGTACTGGGAGAGCATCTGTTACCACCCAAGGTTGGCCTGAATTGCCAGCACTCTTTTCACAGTTCCAAGTTCTCTAAAGATGCAAACCCCTGAGCCCATGAAACAGGAGTTCCTGAGCCAGCACTGTGATGACACACCTGTTGGAAAAATCTATTCTCTGGCCTCTTTCTCAAACTCAATAATGAGTGAATAAATGAAAGAAGGCAGGAGAGGAAGAAAGGAAAGAGAGGCTTAAGAAAAGCCTCAGTGATATTTCTCCAACGCACCTGGCTCTCACAAACGGCCCAGGTTAAAGTTCACCACCAGCAACTGTGCCAAAACACCTAGTTTGCATTTTGGCTGCCATACTTCTTCATTTTAAATGAAAAGGAATCAATCCCCTTTACTTTTTAAAAAGGCCTTGAAAACAGGTGCTGTTGGGCCAATAGCACGCTGAAATAAAAAAGTCTCTCCGGGAGTGGGGTGGGATAAATGGGACACTGGGATTGACACATATACACTACTATGTATAAACTAGATAACTAATGAGAACCTACTGTATAGCACAGGGAAGTCTACTTAATGCCCTGTGGTGACCTAAATGGGAAGGAAATCTAAAAAAGAGGGGATATCTGTATACATATAACTGATTCACTTTGCTGTACCGCAGAAACTAACACAATACTATAAAGCAACCATACTCCAATAAAAATTAATTAAAAAAAAAAGTCTGTCTGGCTTCATCTTTCCTTTCTCATCACTTCAGGTTTCAACCAGTCACCCAGCAGCTGCCGCCAAATCAGAGTCAAGGACCAGTGCTTCTGCACCTGAGAAGAGTTAGCTCAGGATTTAATTTGGAGGTTACCTGTCTGATGAACTGTTTGCCTAATTAGGTCTTAAATTTCAGACTCATGATGACGTGCAACCTGAGTAACGAGCAGAGCTGGAAACGGAGTAGTTCTCTCAGAAGACGTCTCCTCTTGTCGGAGCCCTGGACCACTGGACTGGGCACTCACCCTACCCACGCACTCCATCCATCAGCTCTTGCTGTCACTGCTGTAAGTCAATAGGATCGGGGCAGACGGCTGTCAGAGATGAAGCAGGGACAAGCAAAAGAGCTTAATGAAATTTTATTTTGAAAATATGGCAAGAGTCTAAGGCACTTCAAACATTTAAATACATACAAGACCAAAGCAAATGTGACATGGGATAAAGGAATCCATAAATACGTGGAGAACTATACTATGTTTCTCTAGAGGCAAATATATAGCCAATTTCTCTAACACAATTCCACTTTTATCATTAGATACAGAGTTGTGCAATTATTAATAAAAATATGGTAATGTTACATGTCGTTCTTCACGTCTTTAATTACTATGGAATATAAAAGTTGAAAATACTGCATCAATTTTATATAGATACCCTTTACATAAAACGTCATGTAATGCATCCACCTAGATAAAACCAACTGAAAAGACTTCCTTTTGTTAAGTTTTAAACTTTTTGAGAGTTTCATCTTTTATTTTTATACCAGAAACCAGCCCAGGCCCAATTCACCAATGATCAAAGTTATCTCAACTTCCTTACTTTAAAATAATAAAGACAAAAGAAAAATCAACAAAACCATCCTGGAATGGAATTTTCAAAGAGCTTTCCAATGGTTCCACGTTTAGTAAATATAAATACTTGTAGGAAAGTTTAAAAACACCATGCCGGCGAGAACCTGATACTTCTCAGCACTGGTAGGGGGTGGAGAGAAGGAACAGAAGTTGCCCGCTCAGATCAGGTTACTCTTTCCTACAACTGTACATAACGGAGCACAGACTCCACAGCAAGTGTGCCCTACACAGACGGAAGATGGCCAGAAGGGAGGCGTGTGTGCCTGGCCAGCAATCTCCTGCTGGCTCAGCTTCCACTGTGGCAGCTCCAGCCTTCAGCCCTCGGCTGGCTTTATGCGTTCTGTTTGCTGGTGAGCTCAGGCACAAAATACATGCAGTACCTGTCAGCCCAACGGGAACAATTAGCAGCTTGGCGGTGGCATGCAAATGGACGGTATTTGCACATAATCAATCAAATGAACCTCGGTGGGTGGGACCAGGAGATGTCTTCCTTCCAAGCCTAGGGGTGCCCTAGAGACCAGGAAAGGAAAAGAAACTGGGGGTTAATTAGTGACCTCAGGTAGATGTGCCCCCTGTGACACAGGAACTCGGTCAGCCAGAGCTGAGCACCACCTATAAGCCAGAGCGAGGAGAGCTGGAACACGGCACACAGTCCACCAGCAGGAGCAGCTCGGGGGCCAGCGGGCTCGGCAGTGCCGCGTCCGGCTGTCCTGGGAAGTCAACCTCCCTCCCAGAGTGAGCTCCGGGACCACAGGCTGCTGCCCACTGCCTGCTTTAAGAAAAATGCCAGGACGGCGACACGTATTCATGGGCTCAAGATGTGCCATTTGGATAATTCTGTCCAGAAGAAACTCTCCCTGGGAGGGCGTGAGGACAAGCAGGCGTCCAGCCTCTGCTGTGCTAATAACCATGAGCACTCCTGGCCTTCTGGGCGGGGCAAAACTGATGAATTCTTAAGTTCCGGACTAAAACCTTGATTTTCAGAATCATTATAAAACCTGTATTTCCTTGTCGTCAACTCCCCGAGGAAGGGGGCCCACTAGTCTGGTGGCTTTTAGCCTGTTTACATATGCCAAGTGCACAACACTGACCGGAGACTGGGCTTTCGCGAAGTTGACGTGGGCATACAGCAGAACGGCGATGTCCTTGTGTCCCGCCTCCAGGGCTATTGAGAGCGCGGTGCTGCCGTCCTTAAGAGGAGATGAAAAGAGCAAGCTAGGTTGGGTTTCTCAAACTTCCAGGTAGCCCAAAAGGTAACAACACAAAACTCTTTCAATTAGATAAGGTTCCCCAATCTAGCCATTTGTTCAGTCTTTTAGGAAACATTTCTGGACCTCTAGGTGCTAAGCCTGAAGGATACAAGGATGACAGAGGCACAGCCCCTACCCTGCCCTCAGACAAGAATCACCCCGTTATTGCCTTTGTTGTTGCCTCATGGTACTTAGTGTGTAGGTCTGCACACCATGCAGCCTCAACAAAAGCAGGCTGCCCACCAGCAGGGGGCAGGAGGAGAAGGTAGGGGGTAGAAACAATTTAGTTTTTTTTTTTTTTCCTTATAATTACAAACGAGCGGTCAAGTAGCGTGGTGTCTGCTTTGACGCCCTGCAATCTGCCAAGGATCTCTGAACTTTCCTCTTGGGGAGGGAGCTGATCCTACAGCCCTAACCATCCCTGTAGTATGTTCCGAGTCACATCTACATGTAAGCACCACATCCTGCTGCCTTGCAGAAATGTATCTGATGGAAATACGAGGGGAAACACTAAATATGGGAAAGAAAAATGTTCAGTTAAATGTTTGCTTTCCATTAAGATGCAGGAACTTAGATGGATATAAAGATGCATCAGGACAAAAATAGCATACTGGACATCAACTATACCTCAATCAAAAGTAGTAACAATAAAAAGACAAAAAACAGCACAACTTATTTTCTGTCTAGTCTTGGAATAAGGATGCCCTTCTGGTCACCAGCAGCAGGAAACAATTTGTGTGTGGTTTGAACCTTATGGTCCCTCCCTCCCACTCTGAATTCTGGGAGTTACTTTTCTTCTGGAGGCCAGCTGGATGCCCTCCCGTTCCTTTAAGGATAAGGAAGTAGACAACGGGCAGAGGGAACCAGGATTTCTGGAAGCTGCTGTGGCGCAATGGCCTCTTATTATTAGATCTACCAGCTGTTCTTTGCTAAGAGTAGAAGTAAAAGCAAACAAACAAAAAACAAGGCACACGAAACACAGACTGTTCTTAAGGAAAGAGAAGTTGGAAACTGGCCCTCTGCTACAGTGGAAGTAAAGGGAATCTGGTGCAGCCGCAGCTCACGTGCTCCTGGGGAGGTCACTGCAACTGCAGAAACCAGTCAGTCCTTCCTGCCAGTAAATACCTGCGCTGATTTGCTCTTCCTGTTGGCGTGAGCCCACAAGGATCTCAAGTTTAGTGCAAAGGGGGATGTTTTCCCTCTAGCCTTTTAGTGTTTGGGGCTGATGGAAGCTCTGGTCCAAACCTGTGCTCCACAGAGATAAACTTTCAAAAACAGAACCAACCCAGCCAGACCTCTGGGACCTTTGGACCTTTGGACCATGTCGCCACCTAAATGTTAGTTCCTGTGCTGTGACCTATTGGTACTCCTCCCCTTTGGTCTGGAGACATCCAGAGCAGCAGGTTTCCTTGGAATGTTTTCCAGTCAAGGGGTTATCTGGGAATGGGACAGCTTGGGAACGGGGAGAGGAAGGAGATGAGAGTGACGATGATGGGAACAGCCCAAGGAGGGGTGCGAAGATGTGTTGAAAAGAAGCCAAGATAATCTGGATCCACTAGCTGATAAAACGTCACAAATTATTTACTCTGATGGGCCCCGGTGAAGGGTTTCCAAACGGACCAGGGGCCTGGTCCTCTCTTCGCAGTGCACCCATTAGTTGCCTACACTGCCTACTACATTTGATTCTGTATTGTAAATCTGTTTATTCCACTTCAGTATACTGGTTCTCGTACATGCCCATCACCTTCTTCCTTTTATAAATTTTGGGGTGAGGCCTATTTATCTTTCTGCCTTTGGCTTTAGTTAATGGGAGTATTAGTTTGCAAACAGTAAATGCTACCACGCTGGGCTGTGAAGGGAAGTGGCCTGGATGGCAGCACAAATCCCTGAGGAGAATAAAGGAGGATTTGTTCTCTCCCCTGGTCAAGCAGCACTCACAGAACACCCCCCTCAAACTGTGTCCAGGCCAGGGGCCTGCAGGACCATTGGCGACAGCTTACGTTGTCCTCCAGGTGGCCATTGCAGCCTGGCTGGGCCAGCAGCAGCTTGACGATCTCCACGTGCCCGTGCTCGCTGGCACACATCAGGGCGGTGGAGCCCTCGTCGTCCTGGATGTTGACGTCAGCCCCACAGGCCAGCAGGCCCTTCACCATGTCTATCCGCCCATGACTGACAGCCAGCATGAGGGCTGTCTGTCCTGCCTGTGGGAAGAAATGACAGCGGACTTCAGAAGCACATGCTGGGCTGGCAGGGTGTGACCTGCAGTGGGGCTGTGCCGGGGGAAGGGGAGGAGGGAGAGTGATGACAGGGGAAAACGTGGACATGGAATTACTTGGGGCCCAGTGGTGGAAAGGCATTGGAAAAACTAGTTTCTCGTGAGCTATGAGCTAATAAGTAAGACCATAAAGTAATGAGTTAATTTTTCCCTTTAGCTTGGAGGATCTGTCTCATGACAGCAAGGAGCGAGAAAGTTCAGAAGATGGTCACAAGTCAACCCTGAACACATCTGGATGAGAGGCACTCCGTGCCGGGCATGAAGATGCTATAACATGGAGACAGTCAGGAAACAGTGGTCACCAGGTAGATGGTGGGGATCCCTAGTCACTCACAGGCAGGCTGACCCATGGTCTACACGCACACTACTCCAGAGAGAACGCAAGGCAATGGAGGGAGAAGTTTCCAATGTGAAGTTAAGCCAGTGTTTCCTTGGTGTGTTTGGTCATGAGGACCACCGGGCAGCCGCATGGACCGTGCTGAGTGGCGAGAGCACGGCAGGGCCACCCGTGCAGGTCAGAGCTGCATCAGCCAGCACAAACCCTGGAAGCAAGCGCGTTCACCTGGCTGGCTTTGGCGTTCACGTCCCCACAGGCAAAGAGTTCTTCCACAACTCGCATGTCCTTCTCTGCTTCCACAGCGGCGAGGGCTGCCAGCATGATGGGGGTATACCCCGCCTTGTTCTGGTGGTCCACGTTACATACATCTGCAAAGACACGAGTCTCTTTAGGGAGGAGCCATCTCCTAACAGCATCAGTTGTCCCCATGAACTAAAGGTATGGAGTTTAGAAAAGCCCAGTGAAATGGCCTTAGGTAGTCAAAGTCCCGGAGTGAGGGCTTCCCTGGTGGCGCAGTGGTTGAGAATCTGCCTGCTAATTCAGGGGACACGGGTTCGAGCCCTGGTCTGGGAAGATCCCACATGCCACGGAGCAACTAGGCCCGTGAGCCACAACTACTGAGCCTGCGCGTCTGGAGCCTGTGCTCCGCAACAAGAGAGGCCGCGATAGTGAGAGGCCCGCGCGCCGCGATGAAGAGTGGCCCCCACCTGCCGCAACTAGAGAAAGCCCTCGCACAGAAACGAAGACCCAACACAGCCAACAGTAAATAAATAAATAAATTAAATTAAAAAAAAAAAAAAAAAAAAGTCCCGGAGTGACTCAGAAGGAAATGTGAGAGATGTTTCATACTAAACCAAAGAAAAAAATTTTTTTCTATTTCGTGAGAAACGACAGCAAGCTCTCACAGCACCTCTTGTTTGCAACTGGTGGTTGAACCGCAACAGCCTGGAGGTCTGGGAGGCTGTTCTAAGTAATGCTTTGAAGAATAAACAATAACGTGGGATCTAGACACTAATCTGCGTCTAGGAAATCACCATTTTGGAGTGAAGAAGGAGGTGAGAGCTACGAGGGAAAGAAGGATTTGTAAAGGTTTATGTAGGGAACACTGAACATGGCGTTCCCCACTCATAAACCACTGCTCACTCTGAGACCCTGAGTTTGCTGCTCTGACTCGTTTGGGGCCCTTGGAAGCAGAATTCCAATCACACGACACGCAGCTCTAGGAATCGTGGTCTGACAGCAACTGCAGTTAAGTCCCTTAGAGACTGTCAGGGACTCCCAGATCCAATAACCCAGACCTTTTCTAGTCCTGTAATTCTTAAGGAGTCTTCAGGGCCTAAATTATCCTCCAGGCCTTTTAAAATTCCTTCAGCACTTGCTAATAAAATGAAAGGAATGGAGAGTGCAGAAAAGAAGCTTTTTATGTGTGACCAGATATAATTAAAATTCTTAGGGTGTTTCCATCATCGGGAGTGAGAAGAGAAGGTACCGTGAAAACGTTCTTGAGTTCTAAAACAACTGCATACTAGGGACATAAGGGCATTTACAGTAGTGCGTTATTTTTTAACGTAGAAAAGGAAAAAGAAAAGAAAAAAGTTGTCTGATGGAGAAGCGGGTGAGCAGACATGGTCTTTGAGGCTCCTCAGTTTCTTTGCCGTTCGCCTCTTCTCTGTTGCTGCTAGTATCCTAGATTCACAAACATGCTTTACGAAGCCAGAATCTCAGTCTATAATGGTGAGCAGTAAAGAGTGAAGTAAATCCAGAAAAGTGATTAACCAAAGCCACCCAACAATGGAATTAAAATAGTTTAATTTACCAAAATGTCTTGTCCATGCAAATTTTCTAAGGGTAGATTAAACTGTTACTTTCAGGGGCAATCCTGAAATCTTGTTCTTAGCTTTCCTGGATATTATCCACTTCTCTGTTTAAACAGTAACTCCAGCTGACAGTATCACCAGCTCTGTTTATAGTCTGGAAAGTCTGAAAGGAAGGAGGCTTGGAATTCCTTCCTTTAAGCTGGAAACAGTTTTATCCTAACATGGCCCCTAAACTGGGGACAAGCAAACTTCGAAGAGAAAAAAAAAAGATAAATCTGTTTGGTTTCTTCTGTGCCTTAATCCAACATCTCCAAAACAGAGCAGAAGAAAATTGGACAGTTGGGTCAAGAAGCAGAATGGGAAAATTGGACAATTGTATCACATATTCTAAATCAGATGTTCACATTGTGTTCTCATTAATTAGACTGAGGTACTGTGAATTCTGTCTCAGTTACACTAGAAGTAAAAATATGTATTTCAAAAATAAATAAAAGTGATTTAGAGACTCAATGTGTCACAGGGCCGTTCCATTTGAACAAAAAGTTGAAAGCTCACTATGTCGCAAGGGGACCCTTCTATGTGCCACCCCCTCGCTCCATGTTTAATACATCCACTGGCTATATTCTGGAATGGCAAATTCCAATTACCGACAAAAATTTTCACTGTTCTCGTTACTATGGTTCAGATGTAAGAATAACATTTTCTTTTCTCCATGCTGATTCCCCAGGAACAGGGTGTATTTTGGCGGGAATGGTGTTGATTCTACCACAATCTGTTACAGTGGCTTTGTTTGGCCCCCATCTTGACTAACCGCACAGCTCTGCAAGGCGGCTGGAGAGGGGTTATGGAACAAGGGCAAAGAGAGCAGCTCACAAACACTAAAGCTTTGACTCTGGCCCCAGGAGCAGCATTCTGCCTCTTGAGAGTGAACCCACCAAGCCTGCATGATCCAGCTCAGGCAGGAACATGAGTCACGTGTGTTACCAGGGATACAACTCATCTGAACACAGCTAAACTGCAGCAAGAACATTCTCAAACACCTCCTTTCAAAACAGATCTGGAATCTGTGTCACCCCGTTTTGTTCAAACCTCAAGCCTCCCATGAATGACTCAAGAACGATTCTTGCCACATCACGGGCGAAAGCAATGAAAAGGCTTCTAGGATGGTCACAGAACTGGGGAGTGGATCAACCAGCTCCTTCTAAATGAATCACAACCCGAGTCTGTTAGAGGAGAGACAGGGACAACCGACGTACCAGCGTCCAAGAGCAGCTTCACGATCTCGAAGTTGGAGTGGGACACACTGTAATGGAGGGCGGTGTTTCCGTTCCCGTCCGCCATGTTGATGATATGACGCAGGACGTCTGGGGAGATGGCCTCAAAAGCGGCTATGTAGTCCCCCACCATGGCTGGGATGGCTGACTTCTGACTGGACACGCGGAACCACTCGTGCTGGAGAGTGTTCAGACAGAACCGCTGCCAAAACAACGAGCCATCGGCCATTAGTTCTTCTATTTATAGACCTTTCTGAGACCTAGCTGAAAGCCTAAGAACCCAGGCCTTTTATAGTCAAAAGTGTGTGCAAATAGAATTTGCTCTCAAAAAACAACTAATGAAACCCAGAGCTCTCAGTTAGAAGCCTCAAATTCCAAACTGAAGTATCCTTCCTGATTTTAACATACACACATATTGTAACTTCTGTAAAACAGGCCTATAGCACTGTGCAAGAATTACACCACCGAGGTTCAAATTCTGACTCTGCTACTGACGAGTTGTTCGACGCTGGGGAAAATACTTACTCTGTGCCTCAGTTTCCTCATCTGCAAAATGGGGATAATAAAAATACCTTTCCTTCACAGTGTTTGTGATGAGGACAAATGAGGCAATACATGTAAACCACTTAGGCCAGGCTCCATTTATTATTGAACTATTAATATTATGTAGGTATGCTGGCCTTGCAAATGACTTTCATAGTAATCAGGACAGGAGAAATTACTTAACACAATTATGCTGCTTCCTTCCTGTCCAGACCAACTTCAACTCCTTCCGCATCTCCACAGCACTACGTTGGGAGGCCATAACCATGCAGGCAACCCAATTCCTACTCCATCCCAAATACAAATGTTCAACCACAGAAAGGGAATAAAAAGCAAGTCTGAAACAAATTACTTTTTCCCATGAGGATCATCTGTATCTGGTCATCAGCCCCACTTGCTTTCCCTTAGGTTGTGGACACATGAACTTGGCATTTGTTTCATGGATGATCAAGTCAAACTTGGACATGAAGTTCAATGTAGACTGGGCAGAGCCAGTGCTGGTGATGGGGAAAACTACAATGCGTTTTTCATGGGCCCTCTTTCATATCAGTTTATCATTCATTTGTGCTTTGCTTGTTCTTTAAAAGTTTAACAATAAATCAAGAAAGATGGACAGCTTATGTCAAAAGCACCAGAACCCATGTAGTCTCCTTTCTATAGAAAAGGAGGAACTGGGATTACAGAACACACCCATCTCTTTATCTTCCTGCTACTAATTATTCAGGTATATCCCATTCAATCACAGTTTGGGTCACTGGAGGAAAAGGGTCCTGGCCAGGAAATATGTCACCTAATGTTTCTTTTCTTCTGCTCACTCTTTCACATATTCAGATTTCATTCTCTGGATGCCTCACACAGAAGGAAGGGAAATTATGTCGTCTGGGTGTCGAACTCAGTTATAGCTACATATTCAGTGTCCTGATATGGTTACATGGCCCTGGCATTGTGATCATTCACAAGTCCGAGACTTTTCACAGCACAGCACTTTAAACACTTCTTTACTGAATGAATATCCAATCAACAAAAACAATGTACCAATCCTGGAGTATGTGCCTGACAAAATGCTTGACAATTGGGGCTATAAAAATGTACAGTCCTCCCTGAGGACCACACAACCTAGTATTTTGGGGAGGGTAAAAGAAAAAGTGTATTAAAGCTATAAAATCTGGGGTCTGAAAGCACCAGTTTTATGTTCAGGTTAAACCTAGTAGGAAATATTAACACTGCAGTGACCTTTCCTGGTTTTACTCTTTGTGACCAAGGCGCAGACAAGCACTTAGTCTATATTGATGGAGTTCAACATGTAGATCCATGTCCAGGCCAGGGACTTCATTTAGTATTTCCTTCTATAAACATCCTTGCCATGATCCTTTTTCAGCACAGTATTTGAATGTCAAGATTCAGCTGGCTCTGATAAATTTAAGTTTCTATAGCAATATAAACAAATAGGAGAAGATACCATAATTAAAAAAAAAAAAAGATGCCATATAATAAGGTAATATGCTTTAGCTGGAATAAACAAAACATGGACCAGTACTTAAGATAGGTATAATCTAGTCCCACCATTAACTAGCAGTTGACACTCCAGGCAAGACTCGTAATCTTTAGGGCCTCAGTTAAAGCCAGATGGACCAGAATACAGTGGCCTCGTAGACACACGCACCCATGTACGTCTCATGCCTGTGCCAGCCATCACCAATTCTTCTTCAGATTGTGTTTGTTGTATGAGGAAGACTGTTTGCCTTTCCAGCGTTAGATAATTCCATAAATCCCTTCTAGTCTTAACATTTTGGTTTCATAACTCTATAAACTCGTGAGACCTATGAATCAACTTTCTCACCAGCTGCGGACTTAAAGTTAAATAAAACTTCATATTAAATCTACTGCTAATATGCAAAGATTCAAATGCACATTACTATCTAAAATAACATGAGATGCTACACTTTCTCAATGCACTGAATAGAGCTGTCAACCAGGAGGCTGGTCTAACCTATGAAAGAAGCCACACATCTAAATGTCACCAATGCACGGGAGAGCAATACTTGTAAAGGATATCAGATTCACCATTGCCATGGAAACATTTATCTGTCTTATGTTATGCTATTCATGCTCCCTAAGGCAACCACCAACCTCTTTGCTTCTGAATCTCAAGCTGTGAGAAGATAAGTGTAGTTATTTCTAGGTTTAAAAATAGTGACTGCCTGCATTCCACATCAGAACATAATATGCAGTTTCATAATTGAAAGGAATGCTGACCTTGGTCCAGATAGGTTTCTCTTAAAAACAAAGGCTAACTTAAAAAATTCTGGGATTCTGCTCCCTAGATCACAAGGTTCTGTAAGCAACAGAACATGCAGAAAGATGACGAATGACTGAAATTAGCCCTCCTTTCCATGTGCAACTATATGCCTCACAGATGCTCAGCTCCCAAGAAAAGTACAGGGTGGAGAAAGGAGGTCTGAAACCAGGCCTGAGGGAAACGTTCACAGGGTGGTCCGGTGAGCAGGGCAGCAGGATATTCAGTCTGCCCACACACACTAGGAATAGTCTGGGGGGAAAAGCGTGCAGGCAGCAACAGCTCAGGGGCAGGCTAGAGGTGCCTTAACGGTGGTGTCCACTCAGGCACTTTGTACAGACTGGGGACAGTGTCTGCAGGTCAGACTCACCATATCCTTGCTGGTCAAAGCTTTGGGGTCATTTATGTTACTTTTCAGTAAGTTGCATGCAGACAACATCTTTTCACTTAGTTCATACCTAAAAGGGGAAAAAATAAAAGAAAGAGAGCTCATGACTGGCCACAAAAGGAAAGGCATTTTTACCTCAGACTCTATGACCCATTACAAGACCGGAGGCCCCAAGTCAACCCTGGCAGGCTGCGGTGCTGCTACTGCTTGCCTGGCGGAGTCTAGGCGCCCGAGGACTGACGCTACCACACAGAGCCAAGGCCTCCAGCCAGAGCTCGGATCTTTGCATGAGGGGAGCTTTCGGCTTCACCACTCTGGCCTGTGTGACATTATGGAATAACACTTGGATATTTTTTTGCTCCTTTTGTTTTAAATTCTTAAAAATATTTTTACTCTTGAGGGGTTGAGGAGGTCTGAATTACCACCTATCCATTAATGCTGACCAGTGAACCACACATCTGAAATCACATTTGGTGACTCAGGAAGTGTTTGTTTAACCCACATGAAAATATAAACTTAAAAGTCAGATGACATATGGTATATAAATTATACCTTAATAAAGCTGTTCAAAAAAAAACCAACAGATGTCAAGATATTGAGCCATTTGAAAATACTTGGAAATATAAACTAAAGACACTTACCTTGTGTTAATGCAGTTAAACATTCATTTGCCAAATTAGAGATAAGTTTTCTGAAATGTTCTAGTTACACTTCCCATGGTGAAAAACCATACTGAAATTTCCAACTGTTCTACTCTCTCCTGTTTTATAAGCATTAATTCCATATTTGTTAAGTCTTTAAAATTGACTACACTTTTAGGTACATGTTTCAGCCAACCAGAGTGTTTATTTGATATTTCAGCTGCTGTTTACGACATTCCCAAACCCATTCTTGTGGTGTTCCCAATCACTCAATGAGCAACAAAATATGGGCATGTGACTGATTACATCATCTTTATAGTAAATGTGATCTTTGGTTGAGGCCAAAAATTGTTCCTCTCACACACAGTGATCCTGTAATAACAGTACTGACACCTGTATGAGGAGAAATGGCTAATGATAAAATCTGAAACTTTAAAATGTGAAATGTGTTGGTCACAAAAAATTCTAATATACCTTTAAATATAAGGTGGGTTGTTCAAACAATGGAAGCTTTGGTGGTGCTTAACAATTATGCGGATGGTGACTCCACATATAAAATTAGATAGCAAATAGTTAAAGAAACAAAGGTGAACAGATACCAAGCCCTTCTCTTTGCTACTATAAGAGATCTAGCAGTTATCATTTTTGCGCATGTTTTTATTAGCATCATGACAAGAGGTACACACCTCTGAGGCACAGGTAAAGTTTAGCCCTCCTTTGGGGAGTGGAAAGACCAAACTCACAGATTCAACTGCACAGTCTCCTAATCGGCCAATTCTACTGCCAAAGTACATCAAATGTGGGAAGGATGAGGGGAGGGGGGGGGAAATGTACCACACCTCTCTCTGATTTCCACCTTCTCAGGTTCACATTCTGGAACCTGCATTTCATCTTCCACCCTGTTGGACGTGAAACCTTCCACATTAAGTGCATGGTGGCCTTCTGCCATTCCCCGAGTGTCTTCGTCCTCCTCTTCCTCCTCCTCTTCCTCAGGAGGATACTCAGGGACATCACACTCGTCATCTGACTCGGAAGAAGAGCTTTCATCTGAGCTGGAATCATCACTTGAAGTGGTTTCATACCTAGGTGGCAATTGGGAGTTCAGGAGATGCAAGGTGTGCCCATAAAGACCCAGTGACAGAAATGTTTATGAAGGGAAAGCTGCTAACTGACTCCAGAAATTTCATCAGTGGTGTTAGACCCTGTACTTAGAAGTTCGGAGTAAGGTCTATTTAGAAGTCTGGTGGTTTTGAATGGGTTCTCACTTACAAGGAATAACCTAGGTTGCCAAGTGGTATCACATACCACTTGCAGAAAAAAAATATGTGTATATATATATATATATATATATATATATATATATATATATATAGCACCTCTGGCTTAATATAAATCAAAGGAAATTCATTTTATGGAAACGAGGTCTGCAGTTTTTCATCTTTCCTGTTCCTTTTCTTTCCCCCTTTCATTCTTCTTATTTTGTACCATTAATTTTCCCAGTGTCCAAGGTGAACATATTATGTAAGTTACCAATAGTTTCTCTGGTACACACTCTCCAAACTGTGGGACATATTACCCAATAAAACGTTAAAGATTTGGAAAACAGACACCACTAAGTTATATCTTTGTGGTACGCTTTCCTATAAATATGATCTCAACTAACTCTGCACTATTGCTTTCTTGTCAAGGCCATGAATGGATTAATAGATTAATTGCTTTGATTCAACTGTAGGAGGACAAACAGGCTTAACTATTTATCTGGGCCAATTAAAGGAGAAGCAATAAACAACTAAAACACATTCTATTTAGAAAGCAAAGAACTGATGGCATGGCGAGGTTACTCTTCAGGTGAAAGGCCCTACTATTTTGTTTGTAAACATGGAGAGCTAAGCAAAACAACCCATTCTGAAGGAGTGGATGACTACCCCTGGACCATGGAGTGATGTCCTCAGTCTCTGGTTGTTGCTCAGTTCTGATACAGTTAAGTACAAGCTGTCCAACAGGGAACCTGCTGCCTGTTGCTTTTGTTGAAGACCATTTGTTTCAGATCAGAGGTGAGAAGATGTGAATTACTCAGCTTCATCACGTATCCTTTCAAGAGTGAAATATCCTTAAAGATAGCAAGAAGAGAGAAGAGAAGCCCAAATGCACCTTTCTGAGGAGGGAATCTTCCGTCACCCAGATGTGGTAGCATCCCAGACTAGGCACCTTTAGATATGACCTGAGTAGGCAGGAGGCAAAGGAAACAGACAGACCGCGTATAAACACTAGTACCACCATCTTTCCTTACCCTCCATTAATGCCAACAAACTGAAGATTCTTTTTCGCTCCATTTGAATCTTTGTTGGCATCTTTCTTCTTCATGATGGACTTCAGCGTACTTTCATTATTTGTACATACTGTGGAAAAGTGAATCATGGTGATCAAAATTAATACAACTCATACCCATACAAGTTAAGTGAATAGGTACTCTTTCGTCATGTACATTTATTTTTTTATTCATGTTAATATAGATCTTGGCATGTATATATGAGAAACTTGCCCAAAATCCACTGGAAAATTGAATGCATGCAAAGAAAATACTTCAAAGTTCCATTAATAATGTTCTTTAAATGGAAAAAAAAAAATCCATTTGTCCTTCCAGACATAACAAAAGCAGTGACAACAAGCATCTGTATCAGGCTTTACTGTTTATTAAGTGATGTCACGTCTCATTTGATCCTCAGAAACCATCTAGGCACTAAGATAGGGATTATTAGTCCTTTTTTTTTCAGTTGAGATAACCTGGAAAAAAATTTATACCTGCCAGACTATGAAAGAGTGAAATGCTGTTTAAAATATTTTGTAATTTGCAACATCAGATGAGTTTTCTTAAGGGGATTGCATGGCTTTCTTTGATAATCTTAAAGATATTTTAGGCCTACCTTCCTAACAACTGTGTAATCATTCTTCCAGGTCAATTTATAAGGCACACTGGCATTAGATTGGAATGCTGACAACTCTGGTCCTAGAACCCTGATGTCGAGAGGGGCCGTGAGTGAGGAAAGTTACCATAGAGGCCAGCGGCTATCTGGTCGTCTGTCAGGTTCACTGGAGACAGCGTGCTTTCCTGAGTGGGGAAGGTATCCTCGCTGCTGATGGGCTTCCCTTCTGTGGTCCCCACCTCTTGCTCATGCCGGGATGTCTGGGAGTTTAATGGCTCTCCTGATTGAAGACTTCCACACTTACAGGTGTATTCCAAATTACTGCCTGTCAGGAAGGAGAAGGTTGTAGAAGTGTGTGATGCTAGGACCAAATAAAATGGGCTAAATGGTATTAAAAAAAAAAAAATTCTTGCAACTCGTCCTTTTCTCAAGTGCTTTTCTGGTGTTTTCTTTTTGCATAATTGGCATTAATAGCCAAGCCATCCAAAATCAAACCCCCAAGGCCTTCTTGACTGTGATCCCCTTCCCTTTATGACCACATCTGGATCGGTCAAACTCCACAGTGCCTCTCTTCTCTCTGTTCTGGTGCTACCACCTAACTTTGGCCTGGGCCGCCAGTGTAGCATCCTGACTGTCCCCTTTCCTTCACATTTTCCCCTCTCCCGCACTGCTGCAGAGCAGAACTCCCACTCAGCTCAAATCCCATCCTTACTCCAGCTAAAACGAAACCTGAAAAACCTAAAAAGCTCCCCACCACTCAGGAAACGTAGTCCATACTATTTAGCCAGATTCTACACCATCTGCCACTTGGCACCAACTTACCTCTCCAAGTTTATTTCCCACTATACCTGTGGTCCTTTTTGGGGTGCAAACTGCACCCCAGTCGATGGAACTCCTCCCAGTGTATAAAGTGGGGTCTCTTATTCTCCCAAAAGTACACCTGCCTTAGCTTATTTTCTTCTACCTGGTGATGTTCCTTCCCCACCCTCCCTCACATGGCCAACCTTCCCATCGCTTCCTCTTCCGAGCCTTCCCTCATCTCCCTACCAGAAATTAACTCTCCTTTCTCTGAACTCTCATGGCCCATCTTTCAGACTCTCTTATAAGATCTATAATACAATGCAGCAGTTGATTCATGTGATTGTCTTAGGCTCCCTTCTTGTCTGTAAATATTTTGAGGGTGCTACATGGTTCTAATCAACTTTGTTTCTCTCACCACATCTTCCAGATTGCTTTTGCATATGTTAGGTACTTAATATTTGTTTACTGGACTTCCCTGGTGGCACAGTGGTTAAGAATCCTCCTGCCAATGCAAGGGACATGGGTTCGATCCCTGGTCAGGGAAGATCCCACATGCTGCAGAGCAACTAAGCCCATGCACCACAACTACTGAGCTTGTGCTCTACAGCCCGCAAGCCACAAATACTCAGCCTGCGTACTGCAACTACTGAAGCCCGCGTGCCTAGAGCCCGTGCTCCGCAACAAGAGAAGCCACTGCAATGAGAAGCCCGCACTGCAACGAAGAGTAGACCCCACTCACCACAACTAGAGAAAGCTTGTGCATGGCAACGAAGACCCAGCACAGCCAAAAATAAACAAATAAAAAATAAATTTCTAAAAAAAAAAAAATTAAACTACATTTTAAAAAGTATTTGTTTAGTGGTGAAGCAGAAAAATTGATTATTATGTAATTTATACACACACACACACACACACACACACACACACACATTAAGTATATCACAGAATTTTCAGTGTGGCTGACATTTCCTAACTCTGCGAATGGTACTTCGTCCACTCACAATGCTCTCTCCTCTAGCTCCGGAGGCACGGGGAGCTCCCTGGTGATTCCTTCACAAATCCACCTCCCTCCTCAGCACACACAGACAGTACTAACTGTAGTCCTCCAGATAATATTCAATTGCCCCCACGACCTGATGTGTCCCCCTAACAGCAAATAAGAAATGTCTCAAGTGCCTTTGCCTTACTTGAAGTAAACAAAGCAGGGCATTTGTCTTCATTCCTCCTTTTCCAACTTCATTCATCATTACTTTGAAACTACTGCAGTAACCTCCAAAGAGTCTCAGTATGTTAATCCTCAAGTACCAGAATACTTCCTAGAGAAACACTTTCACTAACCACTTCTCCATTCAAGGACCAACAATGATTTTTAAAATGCAAATACATAAATAGTTTTTATTGTTACTGAAACCTTAAACAGCCACAAAAGTAGACAACAGTATAATAAACCCCTCTGTCCCCAGCACTAGCTTCAATAATGATCAGCTATCTGGGCTCATCTACACCTCCTCCAACCACTCACACTGGATTCCTCTGAAGCACAAGCTGAAGACCCTACCACGTTCATTCATAAATTTTTTAGTATATATTCCTAACACAGTTCTCAAAAAGTAAGTATAAAGCTAAAACTATCAAATCTAAAAAAAGAGAATTTAAAATGATCACACATCTGGTCAGTATTCACATTTCTCCAATGATCTCTTAAAATTTTTTTTATAGAGTGCTTGAATCAGAACCTCAGTCCTATATTTCCATTGGCTGCAATGGTTTTTAAGTCTTTTAATCCATAGGTTCTCTTTCCTTCTAAACACGGCTTTAAAAAATATTTTTAAATTGAGGTATAATTTATATACAGTAAAATGCACAGAATTTCAGGGTAGAGTTTGATGAATTTTCGGAAATGTACATGCCTGTGTTAGCACCTCCCTAATTCAGAAATAGAACGTTTCTAACAACCCAGTAAATCCACACTTCCCACCTGCTGCCCTTTTCCAGATAATCTTCCCACTGGAGGCAAATACTCCTCTTCTCCAGAACTTAGTTTTGTAAACTTGGGCTTTTTAAAGCTTCTCCAATCAAGGTCCACCCTCTCAAGCAGGCATCTGAGGCTCCTTCACAGTGAACATGGACAGCTTCTTCTTGCCTGGGGTAGTTTAACTGCTCAACAACTCCTACTCTCTACTCATTCAGAGTGGTCTGGTGACTTAATTACTTCCACCTCTGTGCCCTTCCTTACTAGACTGTCCTACTGGCCTAGAATTTCAGCTTTCTTTACCAGCAGGATTCTACCCATACTCTTTTCAAGGCTTGGCACCATTTCTATTTCCTCTAGTCTTCTTCCTATGATACCATTCCACAAAGATCTTTTCCCCTCACTGTTCTGCAGCACTTACTGTCCAGACCAGAATATACCCTGCCCTCCGTTTCCTTGGTCTCACATGTGTTCCCTCTGTGAGAATGGAAGTCCCTGAGTCCCTCCATGCTACATTCTTACCTGGGGTCCTCTTCAGTGCTCTGAACAGTGCTGGACAATGGAAAGCCTTAAATAAATGCCTGTGTAATTCAATGGAAAGTCACAGGGATTCTGTTAAGACTAACTAGCAAGGCAAAGAACAACGTTAAGCGTTAAACTAGTTCTCATTAGCTGGATCAGAGGAAATTTGTCACCTTTATTGCCAGAAAATGTTTTTTAGATGGTGTTGAAACTCTGGCTCTCTTGAGTGACCCAGAAACAATTGTCTGCACTTGATAAAGACCCATTGTGGTTAGCGGGCACACATAAGATGACACACTCACCAGCTTAAGACTGACAAATGACTGCTGTGTTTCAGTAATACACAGGAAGAGTGCAGCCAAGAAAGCCAAAAATAAAGTGGCCAACAAAATTCAATGGTCTCAACCCTGGCTGCCCTTCAGAGTCACCTGAGTTGGGGGTGAAGCTTTTAAAAATACAGATACAATGAAATATCTGCAGGTGGGCCCAAGTATTAGCAGTTTTTAAAAGCTCTGCAAACGATTCTAATGTACAGCTAGGATTGAGAACCAGTGAATTAAATTAACCAATCAAAAATTTGCTGAAAACAATGTAAAACTTGACTGCCAAAAACAAGAGTTTAGACTTCCCTCTGGTTTCACTCTATCAACTTGGACCATGTGAATTATTAGGAATTATTGTTGGTTTAGTTAGCAGTCCTGGACCACTAATGGTAGAAGTCCATGACCAACAGTAAATGCTATGCAAACAATAAGGGTAAAACAACAGGAGTAATCACCAAACACCTTTATAAGTCTGGTACTATGACCTAGCTGCTCAAAATTCCCCCCAGGGCGCAATAGTTTCCGAAGGCACCACTGCGGAGTTAGTGAACAGGGGAGTGGGCAACTGTGTGGTCTTCGGTCATTAACTCAAATTTATAATGGCCATAAATGCCAATAAAGCATGAGCTTCATTTTATGACTTGACCAGATTAGTGATAACTAAAAGACAGCAAATGACAGAAATCTCAGTGTTCTGGAAAATAAAAGCATCCTCGAAGTATTAATTCTAAAGTACACTTAGCATTTAATACATGGATAATTATACTACTAGCTAAGGCAAACTGTAATGAAAAATAAGTAACTTAAAAGGAAAACTTTTTTTACGTTTTTGACTTTAGAAAAGTTAAAGTATTTGATATTTTTTAAAAATCAATGAAAAACAGAGATGGAGAAGTTTTTAAAGAGATCACTTTCTCCAGTTTCCTCTGTGATATTTATCCATCTGGAATGGGTATTAGTTGTTGGTATATAGAAATCTGTTTCTAAATTTGTTAGAAAATTGATATTTAAAAATATATTTAAATGGATCTTAAAAGTTGCCCTGCTCACATACTACAATTCTTCTGGCACGCTGACTCATATTTTTATTTATAATGCCAAGTGCCTTCTAAAAGTACAATTATGAACAGTGCGGCCAACTAATTAACCATGTTATTGTGCCAAATTTTCATTTAAACATTCTGATTTGATTTTTAAAGAACACCTAGCTTACTTGTCAAAAAGGTAGGACTGAAATTTCTGAGTCATAATGGAGGTCGTTCAATCATTTAGGCATTTTCCCAAAGTGTAATTAAGAATTCAAAGAGGTCTAAAATAACACTTCTAGTTTTTCCATAAGGAAAAGGGCTTGAGCACAAATTCACCCTTTTCAGCCCACATGTTGGTTTGGGGAATAGACAATAGGGATTATTCATGAAGGATCACCTTCTTTATTTGGTACACATTACCTGTGAGGGGAAAGTATGTAGCTTTGATGCAGGAGAAAGGACAATCCCTTTCTGTCTGCAGGCTCATCACTCAGAACTCTGCCTGAATACCAATGCGTGCGGCCACCAACATAAAGTCACTAAATGGTAAGAGCCGCAGTGTAATAATTTCTAGGGCCACTTTAATATTTTCCTGAGAACATACCAGACAGCTGTCATGAATGTATCTAAAAGTGGGTACTTAGAAATTAAAATGCTGAGTGGATTAAGAATCAGATTCTCTCTCACCACAACGCCACCCACATTTAATTACACACCAACCCAAGACTTGATCCAGAAAACCCCCGCTGACAGGCTGCATTAACTGTTGGGTTAAACAGATGTGCTCTGTGTTCTTCCAGATGCAGCTAACGTTGTCATCCTCTCCACACTAAACTCATCTCTTCCCTAAACCTCAGAGAGCTTAACTGCAGCTGAATTCTTCAATCACTTTTATTTTCACATTATTTGGTGGCTAACATATACCCCCCATAGGTTATCATTCATATTTCTGGTATATGTGTCTTGGCTTCCCAACTGGATCGCAAGTTCAAGGCTTCGACCACTTTATCTCTCTCTCTGCTTTAGTATCACACTTTGCATATAGTTGACACTGAATGCATAGCTATCAATTGACCTGAATAGAGATGGGAACAGAGCACACTTTAAACACCTTTACTGAGATACAAACGACTCGCTGACTGGAGGAAGAACAAACAGTTGTAACCATCACCCAATACCAACAATTCTTTCATCGTTTATGACTGGACATCCAGGAACTTAAAGCCATTTCTGTTCTTAAAAAACACCAATCTCCATGCGTTAGCTAGAAATGAACTATATACTTTACAGATTCATTCAGAGTAGAAGTGTCAAAGTAAACTTGCATCTTTTTCCAGAGTGCATACATTTCACTAATACCCATTTAAAACGATAAAGCATCAGTTTAAAAGAAGAAGATTTTCAAACAAGTGTCAACTGAAGGGCTCACAAAGGTGGTGGATTTTAAACCTTTGTAAAAGATTTTCCTCAGGGCTGAAGTGCTTTTTCTCAAGGTCTGTAACAGATGTCCTAGATCTGTAATTTCAGTCTCTGAGGGTCAACTATCCCTTCTGAGAATCTGATAACAATCATGCACTTTCTTCACAAAAATTCCAAACACAAAATTATTCATGAAGCTATGGAGCCCAGATTAATAAGACTCACTTTAAGGCTGTTTATTCCAACAGTATTTCCCTGAAATAGGGCCCAAGTGTGCCTATTGAGTGGTTGGTGGTAGCAGTGGGTGGCAGCAGAAAACTCATGAATTTGGGGGAAAAAAGTTCTTCAGATGAATCTGATGGGCAGCCTGGTGAAGAGCTACTTTTACAGAATAATTCTGCTGAAAGGGCCCAAGCAAGAAAAATCTAATCCTACCCTCTCATGACACAGGAGGACACGGCAGCCCAAACCCCCCTAAAGTGTTATTGCAAGTTCTTGGGCAGCCAGAACCAGATGTCAGCTCTCTGACCTCTGGGTCAATAGACTTTCACATCATGCTATCACACACCACAGGGTTCCAGAAACATTTGGTTTGGATTATTCAATGCTTGTAGCATTTACTAAAAGAAAATTGTGATTTTAAAGAAAGGTACTGGGACAAGTAAATGGTATATGATTTGAACTAAGAAAACTAACTAGAAATGGTATTTTGTAATGACTTAATTTTCCCTGCTTTTGCTTTGGCTCAGATCTCTGTCTACAAAATTGCTTTCACAGTTATGGGAATAACTTCAAGTTCATAAATTTTTTTAGCAAGCCCAAGATAACTAAGTGCAAATATGGAAGCTGATTTAAAAAGCAGTTCTTTTATTCCGGTATGAGAGATGAATTTTCTATAAATCATGTGGCAGGCAGTTAAGTTCCACTGTTATAGATAGTTCTGTTTGTTACTTGCTCAGAGACAGTTACGTATTTTTAGAGTATTTGTAACTGCAAGTCATTTGTCTAGAATTTTCTCTCTCCTCCTCCTCTCTCCAGAGGGAAAAAGGAAAAGGAAAAAAAAAAAAGTAACCCACTCCTCAAACCAAAACAATCCAATTGATTTACAGAAAGAATAAACATTTTTTCCCCTGAGGTTTCTGAGAAGAGAAACTTATTTCCTCTTAACCTTTTAATTCCATGAAAGAAAATATTAAATACATGAAACTCATACTACTAGTAATTAAAAGTACTTTACAGATCATGTTGGATTACCACCAAATTCCAGCTGCATCAAAACTGTGACATTGTCTCTTAAATCCTGAAAAAATGTTTGTGATGTTTCATGTGAAAAATACATAGGAGAATATGTACGATTCAAATGCTGTCGAAACAGAATGTCTCTAAAATACAGACCTGCACACTTGTACACACCAAACACACAAGGGGTTACCCCATGAGAGCATGTGGGAGGCTCTCAGTACTTTATGCTCTTCTGAACTGTTAATGTGTTATGAGCACATACTCCAGTTATAACTTCAAGAAATTGAACAGGAGTGTTAGGCATTATTATTATGCTGATAAAAATAATGCTCTTTTGCATACTAAAAAGCAATACCCTCAAATCTTCAACCCTAGGAAAACTGAAGAGAATTCTCTGGGTTTGGTACTAATATACACCTAATTTAATTTTAGGTTTCATTTTGAGCTTTCTCACAGATTCTGAAAGAATCTGAATTGAAAATTTATTCTACTCATTTTGTGTCTTCCCATGGTTATTGATATATTTCTTTATCTTGATAAAATTGTTAGCTGGGGAGGTGTAACAATTGGGGGGTGGGGGAAGGCAATGGCCAGCCAGAATTACGAAGACAATAATTTGCCTTAAACACAAAAGACTATTTGTAGCGCATTTGTTTGGCAATTTGTTCTAGATCTACATTTCCATTTCTGGAAGTACAGAAAACAGTTAACAGCAATGAGAGCCAGCATTTATCCTCTGTGCTGCAGACTATCCCAAATGCTTTACTCATACTGACACACTAAATCTTCATTTCAACCCTGTAGGGGAACAAAGACAACCTGTCCTAGTGCGGAGAAGGAATTCGAACCCAGAATATCTGGCTTTGGAGCCCAAACTTAAATTCTTTAAACTAAAGTACTAGGTTCACATAAGTGATCATTTATATGCTCTTTTTGGTGATGTCAAACTCAAACTTCCTATCATTTGATTTGGGGAAGAAAGTTTGAAATGACTACCTTTCTATACTCCATTTTCCTTCTGGTACAGAAACGTATTCTAGACTGTATGTGAGCAATATTCTGTAGTGTTTGGAGTGAACAATAAGCTGGAGTACATTTGACACACCTTCACTCTTCACAGCCTGCAGACGTTGAGATCTCTACTACACTGAACTGCTTTCATTTCCAGCCCATACAACACACACGAGATAACAAAAATGTAATTCTCTGGATTGAGTTCCTAACCTAATTCCTTCATTAGAACTTTAAAGCAAAATACGAATGTGATGGGAATTACAGAAATAATTTAAAGTTGTTCTTGCATGCTCTGAGAGGGAGCTGCCACTATGATCAAATAAGTTCTATGAAGAATATTTATACTTTTGTTCACAAATGTTATAGGTCTCCTGCATTTTAGCTGATTAATTAGGTGTTCATATGTAGGGTCAGATCGAAATAGTGATGTCTGGAATGTCAGTGTGACTGGAAATAGACCAAAAAACACTGTAACACAGCCAGACAAAACTTCCTCCCTGGGTCTTGGTGCTCTGGGTGTCAGGCAGATTACTCCAACGATTCACCTGAATATTTTTGGCAGGAATGTGAAATAGAAACCCCAGTTTCGGGAGGAGGGAGGAAGGCTGGCAGGAAAATGCTCTTACAACGATGATGCACTGTACCATCTGTGTCTGGAGGTATTTAAGAGTTTCATTTTGACTTCAACATCTGACATCATGATTTTTAAAAAGAAGTAGAAACAGACATATTATTAGTTACTTAAGACCTTGCTTCGGTTCACACATCATTTTAATCTCTTGACTCTAAAATGACTCCCTGTACATTTATTAGACTCCTTTAACTCCAAAAGGCAAAAATCTGTCATACATCAGCTGTCATTGTCATGTTCAATTTTCCTCCACAATAAGCTATCTGTTCCACAGCACAGCTACTAAAAACTAACTAATTCAGGTTTGGAGGTGAAACCTCAGAAGATATAAAAATAATCTATTTCAGTCTCTTTTAACCATTGCTCTTTTGGTTATAGGGGGAAACAAAGAATTTGAACTTTTTGTTTATTAAGTTACATTTAAGTCTCTACTGCACGTTTTCACATAAAATTAAATTTAATGCACACTACACCAATCATCTGAAGCATTTTAATTCATTTTATGTGTAGCACTTGGCCAGAGTAGAGAGTGTGTTTTTTTAGTACTTCCCAAACCTCAGCTACAGTTTGGCACATCAACAAAAGAAACCACACTGGACGTGCTAGCAGCACCACCCCAAGGACGACCAAGGCCACCCTGTGCTCACTGGGGGCCAGTGATGAACACACTGACCACCTTACAGGATGGATGCCCTTTGACTGCCCATTTCACAAGGAAGTATAAAGAAGGATGACTTTCCTTCCCCAGGTCATGCTGCTTTGTGACAGCTGGAGAGCCAGGAATGGAACCCAGTGGTAGGATGATAATATGTACAATTAGAACCACATGCAGCTGACAACAGGGGAACTTATTTTAGGGAGGCTCACAGGGAAATAGCATGTCACCAAATCTTCCAGGGTAATTTCTCCATTCTTAGCTTCAATTTAAAGAAAAGCCAGGGCCTTCCCTGGTGGCGCAGTAGTTAAGAATCCACCTGCCAATGCAGGGGACACGGGTTCGAGCCCTGGTCCGGGAAGATCCCACGTGCCGCAAAGCAACTAAGCCTGTGCGCCACAACTACTGAGCCTGCGCTCTAGAGCCCGTGAGCCACAACTACTGAAGCCCGCACACCTAGAGCCCATGCTGCGCAACGAGAGAAGCCACAGCAATGAGAAGCCCGTGCACCGCAACGAAGAGCAGCCCCCACTCGCCGCAACTAGAGAAAGCCCGCGTGCAGCAACGAAGACCCAACGCAGCCACAAATAAATAAATTAATTAATTTTAATAAAAAAGAAAAAAGAAAGGCCGGGGTGAGCAGGAATCCCAATGAATAAAGGAAAACATGAGAAAGACAAAAATGTAAGCACCTAACAAAATGAACAGTGGGAAAGGCCTCCCTTGTCTCAGGGTTCTGGCTCAGGGGCTCCTTGTCAGAGAGGCCTTCCTGGACCACGCCATCTTCAACTGCCCTCACCTCTCCGCCACCACTCACTGTTCCTCTAAGTGGAGTTCCTTCCTTCATAGCATGTATCACCTCCTGACATATTTAGGTATATTGTTTATTGCCTGTGCCCCCAACTGGAAATGTAAGCACCATAAAAACAACAGCCTATACCTATGTTTGAAACAAAGCAGGTATTTAATCATTATTTGTTGAACTGATACATGAATTAATGGAATCTCTCTCCCCTCATAAAAAGTTTTAATTAAAAACACTTCATACCAGTATTTTTTCATTGATCATATACTGGTAATTGTGGTTACAAACAGGGCAGGGCTTTTTTCCAGGCCATCCTGTATAAAATGAGCAAGTAAATAACTGAAAGACATCTATCAAACCAGCAGCCCCCGAAGACAGCCCTTAAGCCAGCCAACACTAGTATGCTTTTCTTCTTCTAGCCTTAATGAAACTATCAGATAATGAGAATCAGCACAGCTGCTTATGGATTTAGATTCTTGGTGTTCATTCTACCCATTACCATTCTGAAGCTTTCTCCATGGTTCCAAAAAATGGCTCCGCCAGGCAAAAAAAAAAAAAAAAATCCCTACCTCCTGGATTTCCACTGTCCCCATCCTTTCTCACTCCCAGGACCCTCAGGAGCGCCACCTACCTGTGACCTTACCCAGGCTGGTGTTCAGGAAGTCAGGCCTCAGCTCCTCAGCGCTTGCAGACTTCACGACAGAGTTGATTGACGATAAGGCATTGATGAGCTGGGAGTTGAGGGAGCCAATCTGTGAGCGAGGTTCCCCAAAAGCTTCTGCCAGTTCACTATAGTTCTCAGCCAGCAGCGCCTGCTGTTCTGCCAGCAGCTTCTGGACACGCTCAATGTAGTGATCCAAGCCTGTCACCACTCTGGACGGAGCCTGGGGCTGGGGGCTCTCCACGAACTCTCCTACAGGCTCATCCCCGACCCCTACACTCCGCCGGCTGCCTGCGGGCCCTACCGTCAACTGGGGAGGACCACAAGCTATGGTCCTCATTTTCAGACCAACCAGATAGTTGTCGTTAATACTGATCTGCCCCACGCCCGACTCTTTGGTCTTCACAGAGGATGGCCTGTCAAACCCAGAGCTGCCAGAGAGCACCGTTCCAACTCCGATGGACCGCATCTTAGCGGAGCTGACGTCCTTGACGCGGCCTTCTCCGACCGCCACAGTCCGCATCTCCACAGTCCGGGTGCTGGTGTGCTTGTCCATGGTGCTGAGGGAAGTGTTGGTGCAGGACTCTGTGAGGGTGGCCATCTCGGTGTTGGTGAACTGGGACACCTGTTCTAGAACCGTGCTGCTGTGCTGGCTCGTGGTTCGAGGCACTGCCATGACAGCAGCTTCCACCTGGCTGACGGCCTCCGTGTTCACACTCCGGGAGGTGCACTCCCTTGGGGAGCAGACGATCACATCGACAGAGCAATCTCCGCAGCCGATGGAGCGGACTTCTTTGAGATTCAGGTTGGTCTTGAGGAGTGCCAGGTCGTTCACAGACTCCTCCGTGTTGCTGCCTGTTTCACAGACGCTGATGTCCACACCCACGCTCTTGTCACACGTCCCCACGGACCGCCCAGTACATCGGTCATGCATTTCCACCCTTTCCTTAACAATCCACCAATTCATGGGCAGCTCAGGCCCCACCACTTTATTCTCACGATCGGGCTGGCAGGAGGTGCCTACGCTATTTGTCTGCACGCAGGTCCCGACACAGGCGTCAACCACGTCCACGTGACTGCCAGCTATTTGGTCTCTTGTGGGTACCACTGCCTCCACCATCCTGCTGAAAACAAGCGGCTGGGTCATCGTGGCTTTGTCAACTTTTTTTCTGGAGCCAGCAGCTTGCAGCTCTTGCTTGAGTTTAGTCATCTCCCGGTCATGGGTGGTTTCTTTAAGCTGTACTTCCAGGCGATAGATCTTTTCCTTTAAGGCTTCTATGGTCTGCTGTTGCAGCTCAATTTCTTTGTCAGCTTCAGTAGTCACTCCAAGCATGGCTTCTGTCACGCTGACCCCAGAATTCCTCGTCTCGGTGACTGTGCCTACAGCAGCATCCTTGCAGGACCCGGCGCCCCTGTGGTGCACAATGCTGTCCATGTTCTCATCGGCACCCACAGCCACAGACTGGCGCTCTCGAGGCCGACACTCCCCGTTCTCCCTGAGCTCTGAGGAGGCCTCACAGCTGCTGTCCTGGATCTTCTGCTCCAGGGCCTGCACGTCTGCTGTGAGCTGCCGGAATTCCTTTATCCTCTGGGTGCTCTGCTCCGCAGTCTCCATTTCTTCCTCCTCATAGTCAATGTATAATTCCCCGCCACTTCTCCGGGTCCTGGAGAGGTGTTCCAGCTGGGATGCATTCCCAGCACTGTAGGACCTCTTTCTCACACCACAGACATCGTTCTGGGATGCAGCTCTTTGGTTTTTCAGCTGTGAAGCCAACTGCCTTTTCTCCTCTTGCAAGACAGAGATCTTTACCTGGAGCACAGGGATGGTTCGCACCTGCTCTTCTAGCTCCTTCAGGCGTTTCAGGGCAATGGCCATCTGCTCACGGATGTGCTGCAGGTGCACGGGGCTCACGTTGGTCACCGGAGTGGAGATCCCTGAGCTCAGAGGGCTGTGGCGGATGGAACTGCCCATGGAAGAAGTGGCGGCAGCAGCTGGGGCATAGCCACCATAATCCCCGTTGCCTTGGTAGCCATTCTGATGCTGGTGCATGGCAGGATTGTGGTTTCCAGAACCCGTAAATGAGGAGAGGGAGCTCGTGGAGCCCATGCCTCCGAAACTGGCCAGCCTGGGCCTTCGGAACTCACCAGGTGCCACCTGCATGGTGACTCTCTCCTGTTCGAGTCTTCTCCGGGTCTCCATCAGTGTCTTGGTGACATGAAGGTTGTGCTTTGGGAGTTGCGGGGATGGTGGTGGCAGCTGTCGGCTTTCTGGGATGGTAAGAAAAGTGGGTGAGGTCTCCAGAGGGGCAGGTGGCCTTGGGATTGGACTTGATGTAACTTCACTTTGGGCTAGGAGGAAGTTGGGGCACTGCTTGTTGTCATCACTGTTGGAGGATGAGAGGGATTCAGTGGAAGTCCACACACCTTGATGACTAGGTGTGGCCCTGGTTTCTGGGCATGGCACAGATGGCTTCCGTCTCTTCTGGATGTTCACTTTCTTGATGGTGTTTCCTTTCTGTATGTCATCTACGTATTTGAGGAAATCTAAGTCTAGTTGATAACCATAGGGGGTCTCCACAAAATAAGGACCTTTTTGTCCCCTGTCATGATCTCCATAAAGAACATCATCTGCTTTTCCTAAGAGACAAAGAAGAGAATATTATAATGCCATGTAATACTCATAATGGTAAAAACTAACATTTGTCGTATGTTGCAGTGTGGTAAGCTAGTATGATTTAAGAGTTGACAAATCTATGTTCTAACCCTGAATCTACAACTTAACAACTGGGTGAGAGAGTTAACAAACCTCTCAGAACTTCAGTTTCCCCCTGAGTAAAAATGCAAATACAAGTATTTAAATCATAAGGTTGTTAAAAGAATGTAATGAGAAAATGATTTTTAAGAGCCAGGCACACAGTAAGTCCTTACTAAATACTTGATTTTTTTAAAAAAGAATTCATTAAAAAGACTGGAAAGCATTTTCAAGTTGATCATTTCTTTTGCCGTCTACAGTCCCTTTGAAGTATAGACAGCAGTCATTATGACTCCTAGTTTATAAAGTGTACTCTGAGGCACAAAAAGCGAGAAGTCTTAAAGTAACAGACCAAGTCAGTGCAGATCCAGGAAGCCTGGACCTGAGTTCTCCCACCTACTGCTCTTTTGCAGGCCGTACAGCTTTTCTAACTGGTGGCCAGCATAACCCAGTTCCTGACCACCCCCACAAGGTCACAATTTGCCTTGACACCTTCCTTGCAGAGAAAGCTGGGACACAGGGGACACTGAGTGATTAACTCCAGCAGCATGGGGGCAAGAACAGTTGGAGGACAGACTTCACCTATATTGTGTGTCTTCCCATTTAAAAACCAAACCAAACCCTATCCCACCAGAGGAAACGTTTTTTCCTCTTTGACTTCTTTTGGACAAAACATTCACTATTCCAAGAATACCTTGTTTTGCATTTGTGATGGATCCAAACAGATGCATAGGAGAATGAAAATAAGGGCAAACCTATACTCCAAACACTGGATCTTGTGGCATTTGATAAATGCTACTTCTGGCTAAACCATTTAGAAAAGGAAAACAGGAATCTTTCAAGGCACAGACCTTGCTGCTGACCTGAGCTATGCATTTCAAACTGAAAAACAAGGCCGTTTTTGTTTGTTTAAATTGCAGGATTAAGTAATGTGCTTTCCTAGAGTCATAATAACAAGATCTGCATTTGAGAGCTATGGGAAGGATCCCAAAGAGATGAGTAAAAATGCAAGCCATCTGTACCCCTGCCCCTACCCTTGGGTGTAAAAGCCCACCTAACTGCTGTCAAGGTCCAGGTACTTCCAGCAATTTGGATTGCTGGCCTGTGCTTCCCACCCTTGACAGTGCTGAATGTGACACCTGACAGTGTGAAAGCTCTGAGGAAACCTTTTACCTCCACTCCCCCTCTTCCCTCTGAAACGCTGGAAAGAAAAGTACAAAAAAGAAAACTGCCAGGCAGAGGAATAAAAAGGTTATGTTCTCTTCGTGTCCTCATTTAAAACAACATTAAATTGTTCTAGCTGTTAGAATCTGGCCATTAGATTTCAGTTTTAAACCACGTGGAAAAAGGACTCTATTTGAAAGAGGTGCTCAACACCAATCATTTTCTAGCCTAAGGAAGGGTAAGCTGATGAGGAGCTCTGCGCCCGGAAACTTGTGCTCAGGCTAACAGAACGTGTCTTCTTTCCTTTTTAACTCCACAAGGACAACTCTCTCTCCACAATACTCTCTCAAAGTATGCAGCCAGACCTGTTTCCAGTGCTGCCTGAAATTCCATCAGCAAAGAAAAACGGCAGGCTTGGGTGTCAGACAGATCTCACGGCACGGGTTGATTCTAAGCTGGGCCGGCCTAGACCCTCCCGGCCGGGTGCTCCCCGCTGCCGCCCGCCCCGCTCCCGGGCCGGCGGGGACTGCGCCCCGGGGGAGGCCCCGTCGCCCGCCCGCTGGCCGCACACCTACCGGGCGCCCGCTGCGCTCCCGCCGGCCCACCGCCCGCACTCCAGCTCCGGGGCCCAGGTTCTCCACCCCGTCAGCGCAGGAGGGTGGACACTGGGGGAACTCGGCCGGCGGGCCGGGCGCACACGCCATAGGCCGGGTCCTCACCAATGAGGTCGAAGCGGCTCGCCAACCCCACCCCCGGGCGCCCTCAGCTACTCGGCGGCCCCCGCTTTCTGAATGCAAACAGGAAGCCCGGAGCTTTTGAAAACGTGTGTTCTTCTGGCCAGTTTTGCCAGGAGTCAAAAGAAAGCCGGCAGTTTCAATGTCCCCACAGAGAGGCTCTGTCTTTGCCGCACAGGTCCCTTCTTCATGAAAGGGTGTGTGTTCTGGTGTGGAAACTGGCGGCCTCGGTCCTGGGCCACCTGAGGAAGCCGGAGGCACAATGGGCCCCACTGTTCTCTGTGGGTTCCGAGAGCACCCGCCGCGGCATGGGTTCCAGAGCGGGCGGGCGGGCGGAAACCTTCCCCGCGCTCGGCTCAGGACAGGGATCAAGGAGTTATCCTTTAACAGTAATCTCCACTGTGCCTTTGCCACGAGTGAAGGTTTCTTAGAAAATAAAATAAATAAAATAAAATAACTTTTTAAAAACCACTTTGCTTGTTAAAAAAAATCACTATGCTGTACACCTATATATAATATTGTACACTACTATAATATTGTAAAGCAATTATACTTCAAAAAAAAAAAAAGAACACGATGAGGAATACAAAAAAAAGAATGTTATGTACGGACCATCTAAAGAAAAAAAAAGTCACTCATCTCACCATCTAGTGGCAATTGTTAGTATTTTGGTAGAGCACTTAGGTTTTTCTGTGTATGTCTTAACATCGTTAATTTTCTCACTTAAGCATTTTCATTAGGAAAGGTTAATTTTCGTTGATTTCTCCTCAAAAACTTTTTTTTTTAATGCAATAACGTCAGGATTAAAAAAAAAATCACGTCCCATTTTTCAGCGAAATTCAACTGGCCCATCTTTAGTTATTTCTGAAGTTCACAAAAGGCACAGGTCATGATGAATTACCCCTAAATGAACTTTGGACTTCTAAATCAGGGAATCAGGAGAGGTTAGAATTTAACCGTGTTAAAGCTTGATCAGACTGTTCTAAGGACTTGTAATCCAAATTTCATTCTCCAGCAACTAAAAAGCAAGATGTATCCTCAAGGTGTCATTTTTCCAAACAGTTGTCCACAGTACAAATTATTCTACCATTAAATAAAGACACCTAGTGTCATGATTATTTTGTCTTCTGCTTTCTAGTGTACCTTTACATACATTAACACAAATACAGCACTTATATGCCCTGATTGATTTACCAACTTTTTCATCTATGTCTGTCTTGCCTCTCAGTACTAGACTGTCAGTATCTTGAGAGCAACAAATTTAATTTTTAAAAGTTCTTTCTTTGCTCTCCCTTCCAACCGCACACATGAATTAACAAGATGCTGGGGACTAAGATGTTTTATAATGTTTACTGAAGGAATAACTGCATATACGGTACAGCAGAGAACCTTGAAAAACATCTAAATACTCTGTAGTCTGAAGTTGCTTGTTCTATATTAGTGTTAAGGACATTTCTTACATGATGCTGTTTCAGTGATTATCTTTAGGTTGTGGAATCATGGTGATTTTAACGTTGTTCTTTATGTTTTTACAAATTTTTACAACACATAGGTATTCATCTTTTAAAAAAATATGATTACAAGTCACTGTTTTGAAGCAAGAGGAATGTATTGAAATAAACTCCAAGAAAGCTCATTTGACAGAGGGATGTACGGGGCAGCCACAGCAAAGATAACTAGATGTTCCTCAGTATGTTACCTCGTTCTTCTACACTAATAGGACTCTCTTTGGTTAGTTGGTCAAATATAAACACTATATTTCCCTAGCCTCCTTTGCTGTTAGTATGGCCATAAGCAGATATGTCATGTAGCAACTCCCAAAAGCCTCCCCTAAAAGACACAGGAATTGTTCTTTGACAGCCTTTCTCTTTGTTCCTTCCTCCATCCTGCGGCCTGGAATGCAGATGTGATGACTGGAACAAAGCACTGCTATCTTGGACTATGAGATCATACTTAGGGACGGAGGAACAAGGTGCTAGAAGGAACCTGGGTCTCTAAGAGCTTTGTGGATCAGAGCACTACACTGCTCCTGGAAAGCCTACCTCTACACATTTATGTGAAAGATAAACTTTTATTTTGTTTAGCTATTGTTTGTTTGGGGTCTCTGTTACTTAGAGCAAAACTGAACTCTAATAGATACAGTACTCTCTCCCCAGTGTACTTCTTCTCCCACTCACAAAAAAAAAAAAAAAAAAAAAAAATTAAGACCAGATCTTGAAAAGAAAAATGTTTAATGATAAACTGGGGGAGATGTTACATTAAAACATTTTCATCACAGAAAATTTGATAAATTCAAGAATAATTAAGGATGTGTAAAAACAACAGTTAAAAAAAAATCTCTGAATGGGTTATAAAGGAGACTCTTAACTTCCTAAAAAGCCTTTTTGGACTAACAGAGCTATGCCTGCTTACACAAAGCCAAAAACCACTGGCTGTTACCTGCAACTGGAATCCAGAAAGTAACAGCTTCTAACGAAATAGTCTGGAATCAGAGTGCTGTCCCTGGTGTTTACAAGAATTTTCTGAATGTCTGGAAATCCAGTGGTAGAGACTGCTCCTGGCACCACCTCTACCTTCATTATATAGCATTTATTGAAAGCTTAATTGGGTGCAGAAAATGGTCCTATTCAATGGAAAGAGTAGGAGGAAGGATTTATAAGAAATAAAATGAGGTACAGTCTAGCTGTGAGATAAATGCCAAACACCCTAAACATAACACTAAGTTAGGTCAGTTACAAAGGTATATTATCAACAAGCACAATCTGATGATATATGAATAAATGATCAAAAACAGAATGGAGTTAACCAGGAGATGAGTTCTGAAGACAAGGTAAGTGATGAGAGAGTAAAATGGAAAGACAGGTAGGTGGTGGGGAAGAGCCAGGCAGAGCCTGTTAGTGCAGTTCAAGCAAAGACGAGGCTAGAAGAGAGGGGGATGACCAAGTACAGGAGAGGACACCACACTGGGTCCTCGAGCAGGGGAATCTCGTCCATTTAGTCACTGATAGACTGCATGCCGGGCCCTGTGCTAGGGGGCTAAAAGGCTCAACAAGGATCGTCTTCATAGCTGTGTGTGGATTAAACTGAGATAGGGAAAGAGATTAAATTCAAGGGGATCAGTTAAAATGTTATAGTACCCAAGCGTGACGTGAGGACCAAATAAAAAAATGATTCATATATTTAACTTATATTTATAATCAAGATTGATTAAAAAAAAAAACAATTTTGGTAACACCTCTCTCTCTTTTTACTATTTTCCAGGTACTATTATTGTAGGAGCTGGGGACACAGTGTGAACAAAGGAGACAAGGCCCCTGTTCTCACAAGGCTCACAGTCTAGTGGGAGGGGGGTAGTGCATAGAAAAATAAATAAATAAAAGGCAAGGCAGAAGTGAAGCGAAGAGGCGGAACCACCAGAATTTGTATCTGTGTGCCAGGCTAAGTGGATGGGCTTCTAACAGTGGTCCACGTGGCTTCTCAGGTTGCCATCACCTCTGGGTCGACCAACTTCCTGGACACCAAGGGTCAGAGTCCCTCTTCCCTCTTCTCTCCCCCAACCCAGTCTGTACAGTTAGCAATTTGCGGTAACCAAACACCAAATGTGACAGCACCAACTAGAGACAACTCCCCAAGTCCAGACCAGATTCCCGTGCGTTCAGAGAAAAGCTGAAATCAACAAACTGATGGTAATTCTACTCTTTAATTATATGTTTGCTACCTGTAAAACTAGAGCTCTGTGACAAGGCAAGTGTATAGACTCAAGAACAATTTGAAACTTTCCTTGCAATTTTTCTGCATTAATAAAGTGCAATGGAGATATGGCTATTTCAAAAGCCATTTCATTCAGATTCATAAAGCATTATATGGTTTTAACTTTTCAAGGAAACTAAACTTAATATCCAAATATTTGGTTTGGGAAGACATAAAAAGTAATGTACTGGCCAGGAGGCAGAAGATTAGAAGAAACTAGTCTGGGAGTACTAACCTGCTAGTGGTGTTTCTCAACTGGGGGTGATTCTGCCCCCAGGGGATATTTAGCAAATTCTGGAGACATGTTTGCTTGCCACAACTAGAAGAAGTGGTGCTACTGGCATCTAGTAGGTAGACGCCAGGAATGCTGCTAAACATCCTACAATGCTCAGGAGGGTCCTACCTTTCCCAACAAAGGATTATCCAGTCCGAAACGTCAATACAATCGGCCCTCTTTATCTGTGGAACCCACAGATACAGAGGGTCAACTGTACTACGTCATTTTATATAAGGGACTTGAGCATCCACGGATTTTGGTATCCCTGAGGGGTCCTGGAATCAATCCCCTGTGGATACTGAGTGCACACTGTGGTGTTGAGGCTGAGAATGCCTATGCTAAAGACAGTGAGCAGAGTAAAAATTCACATATAGCAACTGAGAATGTGGCCATGTAAGCTGTGGTCTCCAAGTCTTCCTTTTCTCAGTGGGACCACACCATCATGCTTAAGTGACAGGGTAATAAAAATGCCATTTTTGAGCCAGAAACCACTAAATACTTTTCTACATACACTTATCACAGTGAGCCATTCTTTACTATGAGCAAAAAAACACTGGAGGTTTCTGAAATAATGTGTCCCGGTGAACTTTTAAATGGACAAAACTTTAATATTATTACTCTATCTATTAATTAGGAGACAATGACTTCTTTGTTCTGGTTTCACTGCTGCAAACTCTAGGCCCAATTACTGACTAATGGTGGCGTGAAAAATAATTGCACCTATGTGCCAAGACTTCCACACACTCTTTATGTGTTTTTCTTCACCAGATAGTCTACCTGACTATTGAAACTGAAGAACTCTTCTAATTCCCATTACCGTATTGTCCCCTCTCACATGAAGCATGAAGTTTTTGCCTTAAGAGCTGAGTCAATCCCCAAGAAGCACATAATTAAACAGAGATTCCCATACTTAAAAGCAGCACAGTGTAAGCATCCTGCTGTTTGAAGCAGTCAAAAAGATTCAACATCAGCTAAGGCTGAGAGGCAGGAAAGAAAAGCAGTAGGATCAACTCAGAGATGAACTTTAAGAGAGAGAACTTCTCATGAAGTTAATTACTCAGAGTACGAAAGTAATTGAGCTAGCAAATCAACTTTTCCAGGCATGGAGTAGGGGATGAAGAAGACAGTGAAGTGGAACAGGTCCTTCTGGACAGGTTTAACTGGAAAGCTCTCCTGATGACACTGTCAGCATTAAGACTGAGACACAAGGAGCTTCTCGTACCAAATCTATTGAGAAATACCATTTGTTAGAGAACACACAATGAAATTCAGGACAACAATGTAAGTGTTCCTCATTCTGTTTTCCAAGAATGTATGGCAGATGAGACTGTCTCTTGCTTTTTCATTTACCAAAGAGTTATTTTTATATCTGCTCTTTTCCCCTCCTAGCTAACAAATCCATCCAATCATTCATTCAAATGATGAGCACCTATTAGATGTTAGGGCCTGTTCTATAAAGCCTGAATCCCTGTTCCATGGAGTTTATACTACCTACCTGATTTCACCTAGACTTCTTTGCAGGTTGCAGCTGTTTTAAACAGCTACCCAAATGCTTTGTTCAAATAAAATGACAACATGAAGAAAAGCAAAGTGCATGCCAGAGTTCATGCGAAATACCAGGCCAACTGACACGTCATACATAGCATAACTCAATTTTACAGGCTAGGTTTGTTTACGTGGCTAAGTTATAATGTGTTTTTTTTTCTCATATCTGAAACTCTTCGTAACTCCTTTTGGCTTCTCCCCCTAAATATTTAGATTTCCTCTCACAGCTGATCTTATCTCTGCTTTTGTAACCTGTCCCCACAGACATTAACCTGCACATCTTCCATTGTCTCACATCATTGCTCCTCTTCATACTGGTCCCACATTCCAGGTCTACCTGTTCCCACACCCCAGAGAGGGAACTTGACCTAGGGAAGATGCAACTGTCAGACTGAAAGATGGATTTATTCTTTCATTCAGTAAGTATTTATTAAGGACCTACCATGTGGCAAACACTGCTAGGGGCAAATCAAAATGGACAGAGAGCCTACCTGGGTAGAACTTGTGAACTATAGGAGACAGACAAAGGATGCATATATAAAAGCAACTGTGATAAATGCTGTGAGAGTAAAAGACAGGATTATGCTAGGGCAGAGCAGGGATCCCACCTGGGCTGAGCGCAGGGAGTGTTCTGCCAGGGTGCTGTATTTGAGGAGTCCACTGGGCTAAGAGTGTCGGGGGGTGGGTGGCGGGTGGGTGTCTGGCAGGGAGACTGGGATGGCAGAAATTCTAGGCAGAGAAAACGGCATATGTGAAACCTGCCATTTTTAGAAACTGAAAAGAGCTTTGCATGATAAAGAAAACACTAAACGAGGCAGAGAAGGGACCAAGCCCCAATCACACAGGGCCCTGGGAGTCAGGTCTGTGGTTCTCAAGTGCATCAGGTAGCTGATGAAGGGTCTAAACACGGGAGTGAAATGATGAGATTTGCATCTTAGCAACGCTGATCCAGCTAGATGCTGGAGTATGTATTAAAATTCTCTTCAGCGGCCTCCATGAGGTTTTCCATGGGCTGTTCAAGTCCCTGTGAATTTTTCTTGTGGTATCACAAATTCCTTTGCACTGTGTGAGTTTTATTTACTCAACTAGATAAGTGCTAGCCATAGTGTTAAAACCACCAGAACTTAGAGCCTGCCTGCATTTGGCGGCAGCCTGTGGTCCACATCTTCCCCCCTAAACTATTCAAGAGGAAACTGAGAAGGCCTGACAAATCTCAGCTCCTCTGGGCAGAGCTAGAGACGGGGATCAGTCCTTGTACTCATCCTCTGGGGCTCTATCTATGACCTCATTCTGCTAATAAAAAAGAAAATATTTTTCTTTAAACCAATGGATGACTCACTGCAGAGAAAAATGATGGGATTTCCTTTTGAGAAGTATGATAAATCTAATCTGGGAGGAACAGGGGTGGCATGAGCGAGGGCAGGAAGAAAGAAGAGAGGATATTTTAGGGAATGCAGGCTCTGATTTAGCATGTTGAGAGGCAGAGCACAAACTTGCTCCATATGTGAAACTAGAATGGGCACAGCAGGGACTGAAAATGTCTGCGTAGCAAAGACAATGTTGACCCTGGCAGCCAGCAAGTGTCTTCGTGGAGGAGAGAGGGAAAGATGAGTGGCATGCTATTGCCAAACCATAGTGCTCCCAGCCCCAGCCCCTACTTCTCTGCCCACGCTGACCAGGGCCTGAGTTACCCAAGGGAAGGCTAAAGACAAAGGAGAGGGTCTGGGAGAATGTAAGCAATACACTCTGAAAATTCAAGACTTTTACCCACTACATGGTCTCTGACAAGCTGAATTTCAGATCGGCTTGCCTCTAGTCACCTGAGTGTTCTGCCCGCCTGCCTGACAAGGAACTTGCTGCAGGTGACCCCTATTGCCTGAGGTGCATACAACCTTTAGAACTCAGATAACAGGTGGTACCTACTAGTTATTAATCTCAAGTGTCAGCGTACATCAGATGAGCTATTTAAAAACAGTGTCAGGGGTCTAGTTGGCTCCAAAACTCTCTTAGGTTCCACTGTCCAAATCTGGGATAATTTGGGCATCAAAATAGTATGATTAATGATAGTAGCAGATTTCAGTCCACTGAATAAATCAGGTATCTGTGAGTCCATAATGCTATAAGAAATATATAATAGAGTGCCAATTTATAGTTCAATAAATAAAGAAAGAATCATGGAAACAGAAAATCACCATTTAAGAACGATTATTAACAGTAGCTGACTCAGGCAGGAATCATCAACGGTTGCTAAGTCTAGTGTGTAAAGATTTCCTACTGAAGAACAGGATATTGGTGTGGCCTCAGAATGCCTCCCACAAAATACGTGTCAATCACAAAGAGAAAAATGGTGATGGTATGGTGCAGAAAGCTGACCAAGAACCACGTGGACCCGGTGATCAAGGCTACCAACACGTGCCCCTGAGGTCATGTTCTGAGAAGAGCACAGTATCATTTCTGTTGAGTTTCCGCCCGGAAGGCATGCCTGAATCTGGAAATGTTGATGGATCCTACCTGAAAGACATCCTACAAAAGGACAGGTCTCTCTTTTTTTTTAGGCTGCGCCATGTGGCTTGTAGGATCTTAGTTCCCTGACCAGGGATCGAACCCAGGCCGCCGGCAGGGATCGAACCCAGGCCGCCGGCAGTGCAAGCGTGGAGTCCTCATCACTGGACCGCCAGGGAATCCCCAGGTCTCTATTTTTATTTTATTTAATTTATTTTTTAAATAGATCTTTATTGGAGTATAATTGCTTCACAATACTGTGTTAGTTTCTGTTGTACACCAAAGTGAATCAGTCATATGCATACATATGTCCCCATATCCCCTCCCTCTTGAGTCTCCCTCCCACCCTCCCTATCCCAGCCCTCTAGGTGGTCACAAAGCACCGAGCTGATCTCCCTGTGCTATGCGGCTGCTTCCCACTAGCTATCTATTTAACATTTGGTAGTGTATATAGGTCCATGCCACTCTCTCACTTTGCCCCAGCTTTCCACTCCCACCCCGTGTCCTCAAGTCTATCCTCTATGTCTACATCTTTATTCCTGCCCTGAAACTAGGTTCATCAGCACCATTTTTTTTTTTTTTTAGATTCCATATATATATTTTTAAATCTGTCAAGGTCATCAAAGAAAGGAAAGGCTAAGAACTGTTTCAGATTGAAGGCGATTAAAGAGATATGACAAATGCATGTCTTTATACACATACACACACACACACAAGCACATACATACATGCAAAAAGAGACAGAGCAAATGTGGCAAAATATTAACCACTGGGGAATCTGAATCTGGATGAAGGAGGCATGAGAGTTCTTTTATAAATTTTCTCTAAGTTTGAAATTATTTCAAAATAAATTATATAGACATAGATGATAATAACCTCCTCTACTGGTGCCTCCAGGATCTTTGGGGTACGTGAGAGCGGTCAGTGTGAGTCACCAGGGAGCATGGCCAACACTCTGCAGTTGCTCATATGCAAATTAAGCTGCCTGTTTCTTATCAAGCCTAACGTCTCTGCTCTCCTATATTACATATTCTTTGAGGAATTTTACATTTGCTTGAGGTATCCCTGGAAACTTATAGAGCTTCTCAAATATTAATTTTTCAGATTGGTTGCCAGGAGCCCCATTATAGAAAATAAAGTCCAAAAGTTCCTTTCTGTTGCATTAAATGTCTTCAACCATTTTGCCCCAATCCAGCACTTCCCAGTTTCCTCCCTCTGCCCACCACCCCACTCCGAATCTCAACCAGCCAAGCTACTTTAAGCCTATCTGCCTTTGCTTACTCTGTTCCCTCTACCTGGCACGCCCTTCCCCAGCTTTTTCCATCTGTCAGAATTAGCTGCTTTCACCTTAGGGGCCCAACCCAAATATCCCATCCTTTGTAGAGTCTTCCCTTATCCCTAACTGCTCTGTCCTGGAAAGAACTGGTCACCTTCTTCCCTCCATTCTCCTAGAACTCTTTGCTCATACGTACTGACCTGTGTTGTGACTGCCAGGTACATGCCTGTCTTCCCCCACCAGACTGTAGGTGTGCTGGGGGGCAGGAACCAAGCAGTATTTTTCTATCTTTCAGTGCATAGCATGGTGCTTGGCACACAGCATGCTCGGTATTTGGTGAAATGAAAAACCCCATGTCTAGGCATGTACCAGTTAATTAAGTATGGTGGAGGAAGAGCTGTAGCGATTAAAATCAGGCACTCTGGGACCAGACTGCCTGGGTTCGAATCCTGCCGCTGCCACTTTCCAGCCACTGGCAAGTTAGATTCTGTTCCAGCTGTATAATTGGGAAAACAACAGACCTGCTTCACAGTGTTTTTGTGGAGCACTTAGAGCTATGTCGGCAGCCTACTATTATTATTTACTATTATTGGACCACCCTCTGTTGTTTGGTGAAGCACATAATAGCCCTGGTATCCAGATAGTCCAGAACTCCTCTCCCTCCACCCTGCTTTTTCTCTCCCTACCCCACAAAGCTAGGGTTTGAGGTATTTGTGATGCTTTTCAAAATCGAGTTTGCTAAACATCTAAATTGGTTTCTGCTGGCTGAGGGAGCTGCTGGCTGGGCCCTGCAAGGGATGTTCATGTGTATGTGTGTGCACACTAGGGCTCAGGGGAGTGGAGTGTGGGTGCTGGTTAGGTATACAGGGAGCCCTAGTCCAGCATCAATTATGCATAGGAAGGAAGTAAAATAAAACAAAAAGTAAAAGTGGACAAACATCCCCAATCTTTAAAAGTATATTACAGGGCTTCCCTGGTGGTGCAGTGGTTGAGAATCTGCCTGCCAATGCAGGGGACACGGGTTCGAGCCCTGGTCTGGGAAGACCCCACATGCCGCAGAGCAACTAGGCCCGTGAGCCACAACTACTGAGCCTGCGCGTCTGGAGCTTGTGCTCCGCAACAAGAGAGGCCGCGATAGTGAGAGGCCGGCGCACCGCGAGGAAGAGTGGCCCCCACTTGCCACAACTAGAGAAAGCCCTCACACAGAAACGAAGACCCAACACAGCCAAAACTAACTAAATAAATAATAAAAATAAAGGAATTCCTTTAAAAAAAAAAAAAGTATATTACGACCAAGTTAAGACATTTTCTTCTCACAATAAGAGGACAAAGGTAGGCACTAATTTTTACCAACAATCTCATTCTTCTATCTCTACTGAAGTCGTAAGAGTAGAGCATTCTTTAACACACTGTGCAGAGACGTGTGCTTTAGAACCACTGACTGCATTTCCATGAATGAAGTCATCCAGAATGGTTTGCCTAAACTTGGGGGCGGGGGACGGTATAATTTTTTTCATAAAACAAGTACAGGAGCTATAAATACTTCCTAGTTCATAGACAAGCAATGGGCAAAAAGGGTCTGGAATTGCACACTCAGCGACAAGGTTTGTACGTATAAAATGAGGGGACTGGTGGAACTCAATGATTTCCAAAGGTTGCTTCCAGACCATGACCCTTTTCACTATACTTCACACAAAATTCCATAACATCGCATGCTGTGTGAGCAAATGAAGGAAGAAATTAATTAGAGCAGTTGTCAGACCAGGTGAACTCACTCATACAGAGCCCGGGGCCTTGCTCTCTGCCCACTCCATTGGGCAGCACTTTCCAGCTGCATGGTAACAAGTGGCACAACTTAACAATCCCCAAATGCAGCTTCCTTTTGCTGCATCATCAGTCCTATCCTGGGCAGGCCTTAGGAGTCCAGAAGCCAGGCTGCAGGTGAGCGGTGAGCGGGAAGAAAGTGGAAAGGGTTACAGTTCCTGGGAATGGAATGGGCGATGTGTTAATAAAGGACACATTGTAGTAAGGAGGACGTGACATTACAGAGGCTGGGAGGGTCACATAATGGCCCTCTTCTCCAGTGTTCAGTGCCAACTAGAAGATGCAGCGACTCTACCCAAAATCTGTCTCGTAATAGTCAAGATACCACGGGCACTTCAGTACTTGTTCTCACCAGCCTCAGCAGTGCTGCCTTCTAATGTCCACTGTCTAATTTAAAGACTTACTGATGAACTAGAGCCTAAATTTGTCATGCACGCACAGATGGGACATAGCTTGGGGACTAAATGCTGTTTTCCAAACTTCCTTCAAAAATAACACGTTGCTCTAAGCATACATAGGAAATGTGCCAAAGAGTAATTCTGTGAAAAGCAGAGAAGCAGCACAAGCTAGGACTTCGGGACAGAAAGGCTTTTCTAACAAAGCATTACAGTTTTTTTTTTTCTTTTTTGGGGGGTGGGGCTAAAGTAATTATATGAATCCCAGCCCTTATTTTGTTTTACAGTATTTACATAAGAAAAAGAAACCGGCTTTAAGGCGCACTGAGCAGCTCCCCATTAGAAAAACAGAGCTGAAAACAAATGACCAAAAATGGATTTACCAACAAGAAAGGAAATTCTGGGATTTAAGCAAGCCATAAACTCAAAAACTCAGACCTTAACATATACATACAACCTCTCACTCCCACGACAATGACATCTTTATGTTAGAGCCACGGGCCAAAGCTGAAACTGTCACTGAACCAAAAATCCAGGACTGAGTTATTCTTTCCAGCCTGTAAGAAAAGCAAATATTTTTTATAACATACAGAGCTTGAGTTTATATTTCACCAACCCCCATCCAAACGTCACACTCTCCTCTATTTTTCTTTTTTTGGGCTTTCTTACTTACCCACCCAGAAACAAAATAACTGTGATTTTCAGCAAGCAGGAAGCCAAGTCTCAGGCCCACTTCCCTCAGCATTAAAGGGCCTGCACACGTTAGCAGGCAAAGAGCCCAGGAGCTGCTGCAGAGCATTTATTTATACCCATTTGGAATTTCCTGACCAACTAACAGCCTGCTGGCCACGGGGTTTAATTCCAGGACTCTCGGCGTCAGTGAGACAGCAAAATCTACCAATGAACGAAACTGCTAGCAAGGATCTTAACCCAGAGGTGAAGACAGACCCCTCCCATGCCCCTGCCAATTTTTCAAACAAACTATGCTCGTATTCTTCAGACACATGAAATGCTAACCTAGAAATACAGCTATAAATCTGCTAATTCTAGGAAGAACACAGACTGAAAGGCGGCAAATGTGTCCTTATTCTTCCTGCTTAGTCCCTCCCCCAAACCCTCCAGTGCTGAGAAAAGCTCCCTGTCACAATCTGAGCCATAGCGCAGGGCTGTTCTATGAAGGAAATGATTCAGTGTTATGCTGAACCCAGATTGGGCTTGAGGCGAGTGATTTCTATTCTTGGTTTATTCTTATTTAATGCAACATGTAATTTGAAGGCTAAAAACACTCCCATTTGTAAACCACAGACCCAAACCTTTTTCTTTTTTTTTAATAGTTCCTTAAACATTTTATTCCAACTAGATCATGTGACTTTCAAAGACACAGAATTAGTTCCCAAACAAGTGCGTTCTGTTTTAGGGGGATAACATTTTTGAGCAACATTTTGTTTCTGTTTTAAACGTTTACTAAGAATGAGATATCCCTCTAATGGTTTAAATTCACCACCTAAAAAAAAGAGGGAAAAAAGGGTTCTTTTAAATCTGTTCTTCACTTGTGCCTAAGTATATTGGGTAAATGTGACTGACTCTAGTGGAATAAAGTTTAATTGAACTCTTCTACAGGGCAAGTAAGCAAAGCTAGTTCTAAACAGTAAAACAGAGATTAACAAAGATTAAGGATGACTCTAAATGGCCTGTTTTGTAAAATTCAAAACGGGACAGCTATCTGGAGAGAGGCAGAGTTTTACAAGAACCCCTGGATTTGCAGAGTCTAACTGGTTCACCTTAGTGCTGGCACACACCCTACCTCACTCCACTTACGTTCTCATTCCATCCTTGGCTCCACACCTGGTGGCTGAGTGCTTTAAAAGTGACTATCTTTGAAACAGACATTTTCCTGCGTGAAGCTACGAAGATCAAACTTTTTAAGATGACGTGGGATTCATTTGGGCTTGTTTTACGCCAAATAAACTGATTCAAAGAGAAATAACAAACTAATAAAGAACAAAGCTTCAAGTGCCAGATACTGTGAAATATAGGATCCAAAAAATTCCAAGTTATTTTACCCAACGACACCACATTAGATAAGAGATTTGAGTTAGATCAATTTTGTCCTTGTTTTTGGACTTAAAAAAAACTTTTTTGAGATATTTATGTACCATAAAATTCACCCGTTTTAGGTGTACAGTTTGATGAGTTTTAGTTAATGTATACAGTTGTGCATCCATCCCCACAATCCAGTTTTAGAAAACATCCATCATTCAAAAAATTTCCTTAGGCTTGTTTTATCATTTGCTTTTAAGAGAGAAATTTTCTCCTCTGTACTTCTGAGAAAATTCTGGTATTATTTAGTCACATTATTATATTCCAAACTAAGTATCAATATCAAAAGACTCATTCTTAAGAATTAAACTGAGGAAAGCATCTGAATGTAGTATTCCTTAATCCTGGAAAAAAATTCTGCTATATTTTTATTTTATAAATATGAATATAGTTTATTCTACAAAAAGGTTGAAGGTCATTATTTTGTCTGTGTGCTTCTATGAAGGCAAGGTCTAACAGAAAAAGTCACTGTATGCAAATAAATGTCTAGTCCTTTATCAAGGATGACAAAAGTTGGAATGGGAGAAGAATTAAAAATAGGAGCTTCTTCTGACTGGAGAGTGTCAGTCACAACGGTTCCCATTGTCGGGAGAAAGACACACCTCTCTGCCTCTACTCTTCCTTAATTTATGTACAGAAGAAGCCACCAAATGAGATCTGGGAGGATGAAGATGTGCTCAGGACCTTTCCTCAGATAGGTGGGGAGTAGCCAGGAAAGGTGACTCCTTGGGAGAGGGGAAATGGGCTGTAGGCAAAGGCTTCTGTGACCCCAGGCTGGCAGACAGTGCCCCAACGGTCCTTCTCCCCTGGACGGTGGCTGCAGGACTTTGAGATGGCAACCAAGCATATCAGTAGCCACGGGTCTGCTGACTCATCCCCCCCATCCCCCACCCCAATGAATCAGAATCTCTTGTGGTGGGGACAGGGGCATCAGCATCTTTAGAAGCTTCCCAGATGAGTCTCTGCCACAGCCAGGGATGAGAACCTCAGCTCTAAACCAAGCAAACTCTGCAACTCTTAAGTGTGTTCTTCATCTTGGCTTAAAGGAAGCTGACAGCCAAACTGGGGGCAGCCCCTTAAGCAATTCAAGTAGCCTCAAGGTTCGGATCACAAGTTCAACTACCTTCAGAGTCCAGGTTAATAATGGAAAGGAAGGGGTTCAGAGGGATTTGGGGGCGACCAGAAGGCACCTGTCCTCTCCAGATGACTGTGGCCCTGTGAAGGTACACATCCAGTGATCCAGATCTTTTGACTTTTCAAGATAAGTTGCAGAAATTGGTATTTTTATATGAAATTATCTAATGTAAAAAATCTTGGCAATTAATGCAAATTAAAACAAAACCTTGGGTTGGTCAAACTGAACACACTCCCAGGTCTCAGTATGACACCAAGCAAGGACTTCATGGTATCCATTTGGGATCCAATTTCATTCCTGTTTCCATCCCTTTCCTTTTCCCATTTTCCAGGTGGCCAACTTTTTTTTCTTCTTCTCATTTAAAATTGCTAGAGTCCTTGTTGAAACAAACTGAAGACAAAAGACAACAACCAAAACAACAGCCTAGGATCCCTACCACCATTTCTCTCGCAGGTAATCTTAAGAGCAAAAACCCTACCTGTGAAGTCTTCATCCTAAAAAGAGACAGGTTGAAAGTAAGATGCTCTGCCGTCATGCTCATGAAGGATCTGCGTTATTTGAGACTTCCCCATAACCCTTAAAGAATTCAAATACCTTATCACGCTACGTAACCCATCCTCTCCTCTCAGACTTGTGACGGGATATGACACCAAAACCTGGGTGTCTAAGGGAACTGCAGTGACGGAGAAAAGTGGGCACAGTTCCCTTCCTCACCACCAGGGCTCCTTCTCTACCCGCCTCCCTCATAGCCCAAGGAGGCGGCTGACAGGACTTGAAGGGGGTTAGAAGGACAGGGCAGGTCCAGCAAGGGCTTACAGTTCTTTCCCATCCTGTTAGGTGTGGACAGCGTTGGGTGCTGGAAGAGCACTCCTCTTTACCTGCCTGGATTAGAAGGATCTGCGCCTAAAACTTAACATCAGGGAGATTTTCCAAGGAGAGGCCACAATCAACACCACAAGGGTGTGCCCCAGCGGAGGTGTGAGATTCCAGCTGGGAAACTGAAATTAGGAAGAGGATGCTTTGGATGATGGGCCTACCTTAAAAGTCCAGAAAAGAATCCCCTGTCTTTGTTAAACCTTACTCAACAAAGTGCATTTCCCCAAATACATTTAAGGTTTAACCCTGGAGTCACACTGAATTTCTACGCCTTGGGTTTTTTTATGGTCTGGGTTGCCTCATGATTATTACTTTCATTAAGTTTAAACTACAGACTTTCTCACAATATATTTTCATCTGAGATTTGAAATCAACATTTAAAAAAGCCAAATGACAAAATGAATTGGGGCGTGAAACTAAAGGATTTAAAACTTTACATGAGATTACCACAGAGACTATAAAGGCTGTAAATGATGAAGCAGTAAGGACAGTTTATTTCCTCCCATCTAAAAGGGGTGACAGATCTGTAGAGACCTTCCCCAAAAAACTGTGGGTGAGAAGGACGGTAGACCAATGGCCATACTCCCACCTTAGAGGTCACCAGCTCAGGTTCTCATCCACAGGTTCAACCAGTCTACCAAACCAGACTAGATAATAAGCAAGAGGAACTGATTGGAGCTCCCCCACCTCTCTCTGGTTGGATTGTTAACAAGCGGAGAAAGGAGCAAAGAGGCCATGGGAGCTAGAAAGAGCTTTCCAAATGGCCTCCGATAATACTCCTCTCTGGATAACCACATCGTACCTGGTCTCCTCTCCCTGGAACTCAAGGCATTTAATAGACAACACCATTTTAAGCCTACCTTAGAGCACGTGATGGAGAGAAAGTCTATACTACAACTTCCACTTAGATGTGAGGTACGAGGAGGAAGAATCCAAGTATGTGTGGCAGAGTGAAAGCCACCTGTTCATGCAGGGGAAATATCCAGGTGAACAGGCTGGGAGAAAATTGCCAAGAGTATGACAATTTAAGAATGGCAACTGGCAGGGCTCAATTCAACCCCGCAGATTCCTAAGCAGGCACTGTGCCTGTGTCTTGCTCTGTATTAGATGCCCAGCGTTAAGGCAGCACCAAGGAGGTGGGCTGCAAAACATCTGTTGGTTGAACATTGAGCCTGTTGGCTATGCTGGGTACTACACAAGCCACAATGGGCATACCAAGATGAAGATGACATGAATCCCACCTCTTAAGACCTCAAAGATTACAGATTAATGAGACACACAACTACAACTCTTACATAAAAGCAAGTGATGGCAACTATTTAACAGAATACAAAGCTCTCCAGGAATAAAGAAGAGGAATGGGCGAATTCCCACTGGGAGTATCTGAGAACACTTGTTGGAAGAGGTAAGAGAGGAAGCAGGACTTGAAGCATAAGAAGAGCTCATATAAACAGATACAGGAAAGACATCCAAGTAAAGAGAATAGTGCCTTGGGCAAAGCCTACAGGGCAGGTAGGAGTGGGGAACAGCAGCTGGGATGGTGGAGAAGCCCCTGCTTCTTTCACACCTCTTTGGACAGAGCAGGTCTCTTACTACCTGGAGCCATGGAGAGCTGGGAAGGCCAACTGTGATTTTTGCAGGCATTATGACTGAAGAAACAGAAATAGACTATGATTTCTGTCAAAATAAGGCCAAAAACAAAGGCTCAGAGTAAAGAGCAGAAAACAGAGATTAAAGTTAATGAAAGCTAAAATGTTTGGAGAGACAGAGAAAATAACAAAAGTATAGAAAGCTCAATGACCCTTAATCTTGCCAGCCATCCTTAACAAAACAAAATCACAAAGTAGTGAGAATAAGGCAAAGACAGACCAACTTTCACAGAACCTCAGGGTTGGTGCTTCCACAAAGAAGGGAAACAGCTGCCCTCTGCCTAGTAAATTTCTGTGCAGTCTTTTAGAAGTGAGCTACTGAATGAATGAACTCACTGAACTGAATTATTTCTACTGAGTTTTGTATCATTCTTTCTGGTAGACCAAAAACTATACCCTCACTTAAAGTTACTACTATTTGGAAAGCCTACTTTCTCATCATCAAAGTGTCCAGAGGACAGAAGACCAAGGGATAATGTCCCAGAGGAAAAGCCCCCAGCTCTAAGCCCTCTTTACCTTTCTGGAAGCTTTTCTGTCTTGGATTTCTTCATTTAAAATCAGTATCCTGAGGTGGTGTAAGTTCCAGCGGCTGTTTTCTAGTTCCCAAATAATTTCCGAGCACCCCCTTTGGAGAAGCCACAGCTCCTTGTATGTGTGTGTGACGAATGAGCGTTTAGAAGGCATTGCTCAGGGCCTGCTGAGATTCCTTACAGGACAGGCTGACAGGTAACCAACCACAGAGCTTATGATGTGACGAGACCTTTTCCCCTCACATTGCCAAACAGCTGTCCCTGAGGCAGATTTGAAAGCTGTGTAAAGTGTGGTGCTAATGGAAAAATCTGGCGGCAAAGGGCTTCAGTATTTTGCAATTTTTTCCTGTAAGCTGCATTGCTGGAATGGTTTGACACGCAAACCATTCCCTCCTCCCCGACCGGCTTATGGACTTCCAGGTCTCCACCCTGCCGTGCTATAAAAGTGAGTATACCATCGGGCTGACTCACCACCTGAAGAGGTGGAATACTGGCTAGGGGACATACTGCATGAAGCCGGCAGGTACTTCTACCTCCTCTGCCAGGTCATGGGAAGACAAATCAGGCTTTGTCCTCACAGTTGGAGGGAACATGCCAAATGGGCTGCCTCAAAAGACACTGCCATGGGGTGGCCCTGATTTGAATAAAAAATCCCAGTCAATCAATCTGAAATGCTAGGGAAAAGGAAATAAACCAGCCGTCACTTGGTGGGTATACTGTCTTACATGAGGGGGATACTGAGAGCAGAGGAAGAGTGAACTTTTTTCTGTTTTAGTTAGAAGAATGGTAAGAACTGATGCACGTGACTAACGTTTTAAAGAGATTAAGCAGTTGGGCTTATGAATTATTAGAAATGTCACCTCTCTCTCCCTCTGTTATATTTCTAATCTTGGCATATTCTCCCCCTTTCTTTCAGGAGACTTTTAAAAATTTTTGGCTGTGTTGGGTCTTCGTTGCTGCTCACGTGCTTTCTCTAGTTGCGGCGAGCGGGGGCTACTCTTCATTGTGGTGCACAGGCTTCTCATTGCGGTGGCTTCTCTTGTTGCGGAGCACGGGCTCTAGACGCGTGGGCTTCAGTAGTTGTGGCTCGCAGGCTCAGTAGTTGTGGTGCACAGGCTCAGTAGTTGTGGTTCGTGGGCTCTAGAGTGCAGGCTCAGTAGTTGTGGCGCACGGGCTTAGTTGCTCCGCGGCATGCGGGATCTTCCCAGATCAGGGCTCGAACCCGTGTCCCCTGCATTGGCAGGTGGATTCTTAACCACTGTGCCACGACAGAAGTCCCCTTTCAGGAGACTCTTAAATATGCCTGCTGTACAGAAACACTTGAAATGCCTTTGCCTAATAGATTGCTGATGCAAGAAAAAGGCACTCAGAAAGTGGACAGGGAAGGGAAAATTTGGCAGGACAAGCTGAATCAATGTTTGCAAAGCTGATGGAATTTATCAACTAAACCAGATACTGTGAGACTAAATTCAGAAAGTCCCATGACTATCACTTGATTCTATCCAACAGAAATCATGTCCAAAATGCAAAAGATCCCTTGGAGAGAGAACTGTTCCAATTAATAAAATCACAGAAAAAGGAGCTAAAATAATTTAGTACTTGTGACTATTAATAGCAAATTGCTTCCATAAACTATTACTCTAGCACCAGCTCCTTTAAATAAAGGTTTATAAGATGAAATGTAGCCATGTCCACAACCTCTGATCCAGCTGGTAGAAATGTCACAAACCACTCAAATCTGGCTTGTCACAAACAAGACAAAGTAAGAGTACAAAGATTTAAATTTCAGGATAAGAACAAAACACATGAATCCAATAATTTGTCTCTTGGTCCAGTTCTCCCTCATGTCTGTAGTTCTGCTTTTCATTCTGCTGGTTAGAAAAGCCTTCTGAGTATTACAGAATATTATTCAATCTGAATTTTCAGCCATGGCTTGCTCCAAGAACTACTAGGATTAGAAATCTGGTCACTATTTCAAAAAATCCTCAAAATAGCTACATACTTATTTTTAAGCTGTGAGATCACTTGTCCATATAGAACTGCCAGCTGAGATCACTAATGCTATATATGCAAGTGGCTGCATATTTTAAACACTTCTCTTGTCTTCAGGCTTCATAATGAACTGCAACCCAAAAGCAGAACCAGGCTTATCCTCTAAAACATGAACATACTTTTCCTAAAGCATATGGAATAGAGTAAATCAGTTACAGCACACTCCAAAAATATCTAACAAGGCAGCCAAGGGAGGAAAGATAGAATCATGATTTTTTTTGACTTAGAACTTCTACAACTGTATGAATGAATCTTATCAAGTCTGATTTCCTGGTTGGGTCTTATTTGAGGTTTTTATTAGAGAAGTCTACTCAATGCCATTTTAAAATATGTTGCCAGAAAAGAGCAAGAATTCATTATCTCTATGAATTTGAGAACTATGCTAATTATTTTTCATGCCAGATCAAACAGCCTTTTATAGAAAAGGTCCCCAAAGCAGAAACTGTGAGCTTTAGTCACTGATTTTCCTCCAAACCCATTCAAACCTTTCTCAGAAATTGCACAAAGGAGATGAACAGGAATTATCCGGGACACAGGAAGAAGGAAACTAATGGGCTCAACTAGCCACCCAAAGTTCTTCCAGAAAGAGGGGAAGTGTATAATCAGAAACAAATGTCAATACTCACCATGGGAAGTCTGAGGGTGAGCAGGGCACAAAATATTCAAGTCCTTGTAGGAAGGGCTGTTGTAATCCTTTGCCTCACACTACGCAGTCTCCTAATGATAGCAACAGCTCAAGTTCTTAACATAGCCAATCTCCCTGTTGGGCTTTTATTTTGTGTTTTTTTCTTTTTTGTTGGCACCCACAGTGTATCAGGGCAGCAATCGACAACTGAAGGGTACTTTGCCCAGCACTCAGGACTAGCAGGAGCCTGGATTCTATCCTTCCTACACCCAAGTCAGCTGGTACTTGCTGGGAGATAAGTCATCCTTCCTCGGCTTAGCTGTAGAGCTAATCGCCTGTCTGAAATCTGATGCTTAACCCATTATGACTCGCTCATGGTTTGAAGCAAAAATCTTATACGGCGAAGCTGGCTACAGCTTAAAACCAAAGCCTTGAAAGTTTATAAAACAGGCAAGCCCTGACAAGGGAGGGACTCTTCAGAGCCTCTTGGGGGCTGGACAAATTCTGGGGTTCTGATTAACCAGACAAGCAAGACTCTTAAAACCCAGGGTCCCTGTTTGTAGGTGGTCTTGGCATTTTAACAGTAATGAAATTCAAATGCAAATACTTCTTACTTAAAAAAATAACTATCTTGGCATTTTAACAGTTATGAAATTCAAATAAAAATACTTCTTACTTAAAAAAATAACTATCTTCCCAAACACCATCACTATAAGAAAATAAATTATTTCATTTATAAATTTCAGTGTGAAATTAGCCTTCAAATAACTAACAACGAAGTTTCATTTGAAGTTGAAATGCATAATGTAATTAAATCCAATTAGTAAACACATCAAATAACAGGATGAAACTTTTATATATATATATATATATATATATATATATATATGGTATTAGAATACGTTTGTTAATTTGGCTCTACGAAACAATTCACACGAAAGAAAAAAATAACCCCTGTCAGGAAGGACATGTTATTTGTAATCATTCTACTTTTGGGTTTTTTGTAGTTTTCTGAAATACATACTTTCCCCTTGATCTCTTTAATCGGATCTTCATAGACACTATACTTCTGATTTTTAATGTCAACAGAATGCCTCAAACAAAGGAAAATTACTTTCCAAATTCAACTTCTGGCTTAGCCATGGTGGCAAGTTGTGTTTTGTAATCTGAAAATAAGAAAGGGAGATTGAACAGGAGAAATCAAAATCCTGGCTAGCTCTTACGTATGTTTTTATGTTAGGCAACTCTGTGTTACTCTCTCAGCTCTTCTGATAACCACTGAACACACCACTTAGGGGAAAATGCAAAGTACAAATAGGAACACTCATTTAATCCTCTTGCAGATTGTATCAGGAGACCCTGGAAGGTCAAGAAGGGTACCCATGAATTAAAGCAGCCCCAGTTTCTAATCAGCTTACTCTCTGTCTTTGGAGTAATACAAACACAGAGGTCAGGTCTAAGACTCACCACCATGAACACACTACCTCTGCCACGCTCTGTGACATTCTTTACAGATGGTCTCAGAAAACACCAGGTTGGCTCTAGCCAGACCAGTCAGTGCAAATTGGTCTTGTACTTGACAAACAGCACGCAATCCCTGCTGTCAGGTTCACCGCAGTGGGCTCAGAGTTCTGTTTGCGAAATGCTCCTGCCCAGAAAAAATATTTACACAACGGAGAGTGGGCTGCACTGAACTGCAGCCTTCTGCCTGCTCGCCACGAGTCTCTGGCTCTCTCTGATTGGCCAGGTCTTATCAGTGGCCTTTGTACCTCATTTAAGATCCGCATGGAGGAAAAACCTGGAGCCAGATAACTGACCAGGGTAACAAGATTTTATGAAAGTTATTATATTAATTTAAGATGACAACCAAATGTTTAATGCAGTTCAATAAGTATATTAAATGAGTAAGTATGTATCTATCTGGAAAAATTCACATGTATTTAGGCTGCGAAAGAGAACAGCAAGAGAGGGAAAAACTGTAATAAACTAGCAAAGGCAAGTATTCACAGAAATAAAAATGGTGATGGCAAGCATAAAAAGTCACTCCCTAATGCTCATCTATCCATTTCATTTAACTGTCAAAGGACAGTAATTCAATTCTTTCCCCAGCATCACAGCATCCGACAGAGCCTGGCACAATGGCACCTGAGCAGGTGTTTATTAGATCAGGAACTCGTAACGGAGAGAGCAAAACAAGAAGGAAGGATGGTGATTTCTCCTGACATCTGACCAGCACTTTACATTGTGTTTTTACAGTTACTGTTTTATTTTTTATTCACAACAATCCTGTGAAGAAGGTAGGACAGGTATTATTATCTTCATCTGACAAATAAGCCACTTGTTATTGGGCTTCTAAAGAGATTCTAGGCTCTAATTAAAGTTTCACAACATTAATTAGTGTTTACAAAGGCATCGATCAGTACGCTCAGTTTACAACATGATGCAAAAACTTGGGGAAAAGCAGACTGTCCCTATCCCTAAATTCTTCAGAAATACAGCAATTTACCTAACCAATGACCCCCATCTACTTACTACTTGGCTATAAAAAAAGAGAACAGTCAGCCATGAGCAATTTATGATGTTCATAAGTCATTACATTAACAAATGACATTAGGGTACTCTTAGTAATACCATAATAAAATGTTTTAAATTAATGAAAACGAAACTGGACCAGTCAATAGAAGTAGGATAAAGGATCTGGTGAAAAAGAGATAAAACTATGACAAACAATTGATAATGAGGGGGTTGCCAGTAAGAAGGATGATGCAATCTGGAAGGGGTTCACAGGTAAGGCTGCCAGGTTTAGCAAATAAAAATACAGGATACCCAGTTAAATTTGAATTTCAGATAAACAAAGAATACTTTTATAGTATAAGAATGACCTCTATTTTATCTGGATACTCTGTCCACAAGGAGACTTCAACTTCCACTAGAATGTAAGATTCCTGAAAGCAGGGATTTTTGCCTGTTTTGTTCACTGTTCTATTCCCAGGGCCCAGAACGATGTTTGGCACGTTGTAGGTGCTCAGTAGTATTTGCCATGTACTAGTAAAGTTTATTTCTTAAGCTGTGATGGTATGTACATGGGTGCTTGTTATATAAACTTTACATATTTTGTATGTCTGAAATGTACAGTAATAAATTTACAAATTACAGCATTAACTAACTGCTCTCATAAGGGGGAGGGGGTTGGGGGAGGGATGGAGTGGGAGGTTGGGGTTAGCGGATGTAAGCTATTACATATAGAATGGATAAACAACAAGGTCCTACAGTATAGCACAGAGAACTATATTCAGTATCTTGTGATAGGGACTTCCCTGGTGGTTCAGTGGGTAAGACTCCATGCTCCCAACGCAGGGGGCCCGGGTTCAACCCCTGGTCGGGAAACTAGATCCTGCATGCATGTCGCAACTAATAAGAGTCAACATGCCGCAATTAAGAGTCTGCATGCTGCAACTAAGGAGTCCGCACGCCGCAACTAAGAAGTCTGCATGCCGCAACTAAAGATCCTGCATGCCTCAACAAAGATCCTGCATACTGCAACTAAGACCTGGCACAGCCAAAATAAATAAATAAATATTTTTTAAAAATCCTGTGATAAACCATAATGGAAAAGAATATGAAAAAAGAATGTATATATAACTGAATCACTTTGCTATACAGCAGAAATTAACACAACACTGTAAATCAACTATATTTCAAAAAAAAAAATCAGTACCTTTTACCCAATCTAACTGAAGGACTCAATGGGGAAGTCAGAGTATAAAAGGACTTGTGAATGGTCCCTTACCCAGTTTAAACTCTAAACAGGGACGTGAACATGGGCTGATCAGTCTTCAGGTGTGTTTTGCAGCCAAGGGCACAGTTTAACTAGGTGGTACTTTTCTCATCTGTCTTCTTTTGCATCTGCTTTATTCCTAAGACCATGGAAAGTGTTTCTTTTGCCAGTGCTCTGACTCCACCGTCACACAGGATTTCTCCTCATGTTCTACGGAGCCCAAAGCAGTGATTTTTCAGGGGTAGGGGTAGGGAGGGAGACCCCTTTTGGGCATAACACATCTAGGGGAAGTACAGTTTAAAAAAGCATATTTAATATTATACTTTATTTTTGGAAAATGAAAAAAAACATATAATTTACTCCACATTTAAAACTTCTACTAAACTATCCAAATAATGTAACTTTTTCTCATGGGAAAGATCAGTAACCGGCCTTCATTAGCTGCCATAAAGCTCTCTTTACCCCATCTTAATCTGGGTTTGTAAATATTCTTATGTTAATTACATTTCAAAAAGTATATTTAGGGCTTCCCTGGTGGCACAGTGGTTAAGAATCCGCCTGCCAATGCAGGGGACACTGGTTCGAGCCCTGGTCTGGGAAGATCCCACATGCCATGGAGCAACTAAGCCCGTGCGCCACAACTACTGAGACTGTGCTCTAGAGCCCGTGAGCCACAACTACTGAAGCCCGCGTGCCTAGAGCCCGTGCTCCGCAACAAGAGAAGCCACCGTCAGTTAGGACCCAACGCAGCCAAAAAATAAATAAATAAAATAAATAAATTTAAAAAAAAAAAGTATATTTATAACTCACATACACTTTTGCATTGTTTGAGTTTGGCTTTTTTTTTTTTTAAACAATGGGCAGGTATTTCTTTTGTAACACACAGTGAGAAAAGAAAATGTAAAATAAAGATTTTTATAACTATAATCTCCACTATGTGAAATGCATAAAATTTAAAGAAGGAAATAATGCCATTTGCAGCAACATGGATGGACCTAGAGATTGTCATACTGAGTGAAGTCAGACAGAGAAAGACAAATATCATATGACATTGCTTATATGTGGAATCTAAAAAAATGGTACAAATGAACTTATTTACGAAACAGAAATAGAGTCACAGACGTAAAAAAAACAAACTTATGGTTACCGGGGGAAGCGGGGGAGGGATAAACTGGGAGATTGGGATTGACATATACACGCTACTATATATTGATATAAAATAGATAACTAATAAGGACCTATTGTAGAGCACAGGGAACTCTACTCGAACTCTGTAATGACCTATATGGGAAAAGAATCTAAAAAAAGAGTTGATATATGTATATGTATAACTAATTCACTCTGCTGTACAGCAGAAACTAACAACACTGTAAATCAACTATACTCTAATAAAAATTTTAAAAATAAATTAATTAAATTAAGAAAAAAAATTTAAAGGCCATATGGAAAATGAGCAAAACATTTATTTTGGGGTGGTGGTATTACCAGTAATTCTTGCTTTATTTTTTTTGGAAAACACTAAACTTGTGTATTATAAAATTTTCTCTAATGAGTTTCAAATATATGTATGAGTATGTATATGTATACATAATGTATACATGTATATGTATCTATGTATATACATACATACATATATTTATACACATATATGCATATATAAAATTAAAGTAATTGTGTATGACTAAGCCTCTAATCAGATTTGCTTATAGGCTTACAGAGGTCATGGTGACTAGAAGAAACAAAAACCTTCCCTTGCCTTGTCCAGACACCTTTGTGCAATAACAATTCATACCCTGACACCCCAGAAGTCACAAATCAGAGAGCTTTTCTTCACTTTCAGACTCTGTCCCCAGACCTGTTAGGCAGGACACCAGGTGAGGAAGAAAGGTTATAACTGCATCATCAGACTTCAGGAACAAAGGAAAAGGGATACTCCAGGACAAGTCAAGTTGGAAAGGGAATTAGGATCATTTGGGGTAACTATCTAAACCCTTGAATATATTGATTCTGCCAGAGATACCAGAGCGTTCCGAGGCACCAACAACTTCGAGCCCCCTTCCTCTGAGTGTGTGAAAAGAACTGACGGCAGGAGGGGAAGGGAGATCACAGCATCATGGGGGACTGAAACCCGCCCACAACTCTCAAGAAATTTCACAACGTTTCAATCTCTTCCCTTAACAAATATTCGACTAGAGAAACAAGTACTAATCCTGACTTTCCTTTCTTCACTTAGGTAAGTTACTGAGCTTTTCTGTGCCATCATACAGGGATGACAGTGGCGGTGGTGATGATAACAGCATACTCTCCTAGGATTACTATGACTACTAAGTATGATAATGCAGGTAAAACATCTTGGGCACCATGGTAATACTAAGTGTTCATTAAATGTTAGGTATTGTCATTCATATTTTATTAATGACAGCAGTCCTGAGCAGAATCTATAATAGTCCTGAGAAGTTGAGCGGTAGAAAGGATAGGAAAAAGAATGAACAGAGTAAGATCAGTTGTTCCATAATAAACAATTGAGTTTATTTGGGTTTGGTTTGGGGCAAGCTATAGCATCTTTCCAGAGGGGATACTTGCAGCTGGGACTGCTGAAACAGAAAGCCACACACGGGCTGGGTGGGCCCAATTCAGAGGTCTCCTCCTTCTGCTGTTGTTTTACAACTTACTCGGCACTTGTGTGCACGTTTCTGGTGCTCTCATTGGTTCTAACCCTGCAGGTGGATATACTTACTGATGTCTTACACATGGAGAAATAGTCCTGCCCCATAATTCATGGTTAATTAAGAAGATGGGTCTCCTGATTCCAATCCCACATTCTCTCCATTATCCAGTGCCCAGAGCCAGCAGAGCGAAGACCTTGGACTCAAGTGCTCCACAAGAATTCCCACATACACAATTACTGCTCTCACACGTTCTGCTATTTGGCAGATAGCTCAAAAGAGGAATGAACACTTAGAGTACCATTTTGGACAGGTTGTCATCTCCTGTCATATACTGTCTCTTAGGAGGCTTTTCTCAGCATTTGTTCTATAAATTTCTCCAAAATCTTATATAAGCAATACTGGAATAGATATGCAAACTCTATAGGTCTCTAATATAACCAAAGCAATAATCAGAATACAAGTCTTTATGATTCACAATATATTTGGTTTACTGCACATTCCCCTCTGGGAAAGTTACTTTAAACAAACAAAAGCTGCTTGGGAGTGGATACTAGGAATTGGTTTTAAGCATTCAAACTCATTTCCTATTTCATCGTTCAATCCCTCATAAAGAAGCGCAAGAGGAGTATACATTATTCTTTTTTTTTTAATACATTATTCTTGCATCAGCAGTCAGTATTTTACATTGATCTTTCAACACTCCAATAGAATTGACTATTTACCTAGCTGATTTTTGTACATAAAGACTCTAAAGATAAAAGCAAATTCTCTAAGAGATTAAACAAAACAACAACAACAAAACTTCAATGGACAGAAATTGCTTGAAATCCTAGTTATCTAGGCAACTTATTATTTATCCATTATTAAAAAAGAAATAAATTAGTTTGAGCAAAGACACACACTAATACACACACACACGCGCGTGCACACACACACACACACACACACACACACACACACACACACACACATCCAGAACATGGAGTTACCTGAGGCACAGCCGTTAACCTTTGTTGTGTGAGCCATGCTGGCTTGAATCCAAAGACAGATACAGAAAGGAGTGAGGAGTCATGCAAATTTTATGCATCAAGTTCCCAAATGCACTCAACCTGAAACAATAAAGAGAGCCCCATCAAAATGGGTCATTTAAAAATATGCACAACACTAAATCTTAGACTTCTGTTTACAAAGATGACTGCTAATGGAGAGAGCAAATTGGAAGGGGGGAGAGACAGCCTGTGGAACAAGGTGGTGACTGCCCCGGACCCGGCCACTGGGTGTTGAGAGTGACACACCCACAGATGCACCCGTGGACAGGTGCTGAAAGCAGGTCTCTAGACACAGTACTCTTGTGGGAGATAAAATATGTTCTCCAGAAACGTGACTTTTTAAGGAAGGTGGCCTTCAAATACAAATATGTATCATTCTGTATCGTTTCACAAACTATTTTTCATTTTTACACTTATCCTCCTTTCCAAATGTTGGTTCAATAGTTTCATTTTCTCAGTTGCACCAAAGCAGCTGTAGCACCAAATGCTCATTTTTTTAAAAGGTTAACTTCATGTGGATTCTTTTGTGATAGCTCAAGTGTTTCACTGACCTAGTCTTTTTAAAACATAAATCTGATCCAGGCAGTCCCTGTCTTAAAAAAAAAAAAAATCTTCAACATCCCCCATTGTCCTATTGGATAAACTTCAAATGACATAGCACAACATGTGGTTTTGAAACATTAGGGTTTGTTAGGCAACATATTTCTTATTTTATATTGATTCTCTGCTTAAAAGTTAACTGAGATTACAAGACATATTACAATCACAAAATTCAAAACCAAAAACAAGGAAAAAACCCCACTGCTCCAATCTTTGCTTCTTCAAAATGCCTTTTGAGAAATGTTGGCAAGGGCTTCCCTGGTGGCGCAGTGGTTAAGAATCTGCCTGCCAATGCAGGGGACACGGGTTCAAGCCCTGGTCCATGAAGATCCCACGTGCCGTGGAGCAACTAAGCCTGTGCGCCACAACTACTGAGTCTGCGCTCTAGAGCCCGCAAGCTGTAACTACTGAAGCCCGTGCGCCTAGAGCCTGTGCTCCACAACAAGAGAAGCCACCGCAATGAGAAGCTGGCTCACCGCAACTAGAGAAAAGCCCGCAGCAGCAACGAAGACCCAACGTAGCCATAAATTAATTAATTAATTAATTAAAAAAAAAATGTTGGCAAGGAAAGCAAACAATGGTACAGACAGAAATACTCCATTTCCACTGTGCCCAAATTCTCACTCTAAACCAACAAAATCCGAAGAAATTGAGCTTAACGAGTTCCAAGCCGAGAAATAAAGTGTAAATTTAGAAACCCACATGGGCTTCCCAAAACAGGAGAATGCTAAAGTAAATAACATATCCATTTATCCTGGATTCTAATGCAGCCATTGATGTCATTTAAGAGCTTTTAATAATACAGTAAAATACTCAAGTATGTTGATAAAAAAAACTATTCTGTTGTAACCTATTTTGTTAAAAATACATATGTACATATTTACACATCTATTTTAAATAATTAGAAGTAAATATGCCAAAATGTTCATTGTTGTTGCCCTTCAGTGATGCAATTATGGATGATTTTAGCTCCTTCATTACTTTTGTAATAACAATTATTTAAAAAAGAAACATTAGATACTTCCTGTCAACTTGGTTTTATCTGCTTTAAAATGCACTGGAGAAAGAAAAAAGTATTTTAAAACACTATGCAAAAGAAAACTATCAGGCCACAGTCATGGAGATCATAAGAGATTAGAAATATAAACAAATAGGAAGGAAGAGGAACCAGCTGATTGCTTTGATCACACAGGGTGAGAATTTCTTGCTGCTTAGGTAGGGAAATTTTCTTCACTGTTTGAATGGGTTTGCACTATGGTTCAAGGCTGACTACTGTGAAAGCAGCTCAGTGCAAACTCTAAAGGACCGGTTTCTACAGGCTGCTTCTGACAGCTGTGCTCCCTTGCATGGCTCTTCCAGCTACAGTGACTACTGCTCAGCTCACCCACAGAGACCTGATTCTCAGCCTCCCACTGGAGGCCTCCCAGCTCCCTGCTGGTCCCCAGTTTCTGTCTGGCAGCACACCAGGAGGGCAGGATGACTCTAATCTATGTGGCAATCACCTGACATTCTGTTGGAAACAGACACTGGTTCAGGTCCACGGCATTGAACTTGGAGAGTCAGAGCTAGCTGAAATCAAAAGGCAGACTTTAGGGATAGAGCGAGCATTATGTCTGACAAATGTAGCTTTGTTAGAAAAAAAGGTGGGGACTGGGTAAACTGAAGAAGGATGAGTGAGTTGATGAGGGGGCAAAAGAAAGAAGCCCAGCTTCTGGAATTATTCAACTAATTATACTTCTAAAAGCCAACAACAACAAAACCTAAGCAAAAACTGTATACTGGTCTCAATCTAGCCCTATGTGTTTGTATTCTTGCTTCATAATGGCTTGTAAATACCACCATTTAAATTCTTGAGGGCAAACAGAAGGCCAGAAGAAACAAGCTGCTTGTGTTATGGGTGAATGAAGTATGTGTCAAGGTATTTGGATGGAGATGTGCCCAGAATCTTCCTAGTCAAGCTTCATAAACTTTGGTCCAAGGTTCTCTCCTGTTATTGAACCTCTTTCACCTGGCAGAAGATTTTTATCTCAGATTGAAATTGGTCTCTCCCACCCTCCCCCAAACTGAACAATAAAATCAAAATGAGGAGGAAGCCTAAAATTAGGACTCACAGGCATCTCACTGGTAAAATAACAAAACACGCCTGTCACTGGGTGTGGATCCTGGTGGTGTCTGTGCAGAAACAACAGTTTTATATTGTGTATTGATTTTTCCCAGTTATTGTTCGTGCCTGACAGGTGGCCTCAAATTGTGAGGACTCAGTCTTCTTAATGATATGCAGATTCTTATGTCAGTGAATTGTATAAACCAGAAAAGATCTGGCCGTGCTCCATTCTGTTACAGATCAATAAACTGCTTCTTTTCACTGTCAGAGAAGACTGCAAACCAGTAAATCTTAAGTGGTACAACAGTGGCTTGGTTTTGCTCACTAAGAAAAAGTGCCTCAAAAAGATTTAGGAAAATACATCAACAGAGAAAATAAAGAATTTGCCTTCTTGTCTGTTTACTTTAAGAGAATGATCTGCATTGAAGAACATTTCAGCAGCTCCCCAAGTATGGTGCAGAGAATAACGCAGACATTGAATGAATTAACCCCATAGATACATTAGCTTAATATGAAACAGATATGGAAAAGAGCTACTAGATCTTTTCTAAGAACACATCAATGAAAACAAATAAATGAAACAGAAATTTGACGTGCACTCTAGGCCAGCACTGCCAACCGATCAAATGGCACTGCCTTGGTTAGAACCAAGATCAGGACGATGATAGCCACAACGCTGATGACAATGCTGATGACAGCCAGTGCTTATCAAGCTCTTACCGCTATGTCGTCGAAATCTGAAGCATCATCTCCTCCAAGTTGCACCATTATTTTAAGTACCTTTGATTTAAAAAAAAAAAAAAAAGATATTGCTAATTAAATGGTAATAAAGTGCTTCTTAAAATTACATTAGGGCTTCCCTGGTGGTGCAGTGGTTGGGAGTCTGCCTGCCAGTGCAGGGGACGCGGGTTCGGGCCCTGGTCTGGGAGGATCCCACGTGCCGCGGAGCAGCTGGGCCCGTGAGCCACAATTACTGAGCCTGCACGTCTGGAGCCTGTGCTCCGCAACAAGAGAGGCCGCGATAGTGAGAGGCCTGCGCACCGCGATGAAGAGTGGCCCCCGCTTGCCGCAACTAGAGAAAGCCCTCGCACAGAAACGAAGACCCAACACAGCCATAAATAAATAAATAAATAAATAAATAAATAAATAAATAAATAAATAAAAAAGGATAAGCCCAACTTTTAAAAAAAAAAAATTACATTAATTGTAAGACATATCCTCATTTCACAAGTGTTAAAATGTGAAAAATGTGCATCTTGGAATTGGCAAAATGATGTTACCTTTAAAAGCATTTTTTTCTTTTTTAATAACATATTTTATTTATTTATTTATTTATTTTTGGCTGTGTTGGGTCTTCGTTTCTGTGCGAGGGCTTTCTCTAGTTGCGGCAAGCGGGGGCCACTGTTCATCGCGGTGCGCGGGCCTCTCACTATCGCGGCCTCTCTTGTTGCGGAGCACAGGCTCCAGACGCGCAGGCTCAGTAGTTGTGGCTCATGGGCCTAGTTGCTCCGCGGCATGTGGGATCTTCCCGGACCAGGGCTCGAACCCGTGTCCCCTGCATTGGCAGGCAGATTCTCAACCACTGTGCCACCAGGGAAGCCCCTAAAAGCACTTTTAAAAGCACTTAACAGTTATTACCTTAATTAAACCTCACAACAACCCTATGAAGTACAAAAATCCTCTCTTCCCATTTTACAGATAGGAAACTGAGGCACTGGGAGGTTTAAAATGTGCCGAAGTCACACAGCTGGTAAGTGAAAGAGCTACAATTAAAGCTAAGCAATTCGGCCCTACAGCTCATGCTCTAGCCCCTGTGATTAGTGATTTAGAGTGAGGGCACTATTTCTTTAACAAATACCAACGTATATGCGTAGAGTGAGGTCCCTTTCAAGGAGTCACCTAAGGGATGTATATGCCTATTGCAAGGATGCTTTGTTCAAATCCCTTTTAGGTAGAAAGTTATGTCTCAAAGTTTTATGTAATATTGGTTTTAAAGCAATTGTATTTCCAACTTTACTCTTTGAGATTACATGTTTAAGAGCTTGAGGAGCTACTTATATGACACACAGGGTACATCTTAGCACTTATTGGTCATACTCTCTTCCAGACTCCACATGATATTAATCAGCTTATCAATCTTGTTCCTTAGACTTTGCCATGAATGTCATTTGACTCTTTCAAAAAATTAAGTAAAGTTAAAAATTTTTCCGCCACTGAGGACAGGTGAGAGATTCTCAGTGGAACTGCAGGAGTTTAAAAAATGAGTTTAAAACAGGATCAGTGCAGCATAACTGGAATAAGAACCTTGCTGCTCAAAATGACAATTATGAAAGGGGAAACAACCATTTTGATGTGTAAGTTCTAGAATGTCTTTTATAGCATATAGTATTTTTTCTAAAATTAAAGAAGCAATATAAAGAATTTGACAAAATCTAGGCTTCCCTGGTGGCGCAGTGGTTAAGAATCCGTCCGCCAATGCAGGGGACACAGGTTCGAGCCCTGGTCCAGGAAGATCTCACATGCTGCGGAGCAACTAAGCCCGTGCGCCACAACTACTGAGCCTGCGCTCTAGAGCCCGCGAGCCACAACTACTGAGCCCACGTGCCTAGAGTCCATGCTCTGAAACAAGAGAAGCCATCGCAATGAGAAGCCCACACACCGCAACAAAGAGTAGCCCCCACTCGCCGTAACTGGAGAAAGCCTGCGTGCAGCAACAAAGACCCAACACAGCCAAAAATAAATAAATAAAATTAATTAATTAAAAAAAAAAAGAATTTGACAAAATATGGAAAAGACAAGACATGCTAAAAAATAATCATTTACTATCTCACAATCTTAATGTTCCATTGTTACCACCAGAGGCTATTTCTTTTCAATATATTGACTATATGTATATTTTAATTACCTTAACATGTTTTAAAGACTACATCATCGTAGAATTTGTACCAGCCGCTATTTTGTTTCCATTTTAGAGAAATAAGATAAACTAAAATATTATGCCATTCCCAGAAGCTCACACACTAGTGCTGGAAGCAGAGACACAATTAAAGGAGAAAGCACTGAAACAGCAGTGTATACACAGTTCAACTCCAATCCATAGTAAGGTGGTCTTACTTTGCCCAAAAAGGGTGAGAGTAGCTGAAATATGTATTCAGAAGAAATCACTTGGCCTAAGTCTTAAAGGATGAATAAGTGTTTTTCAGGGCAAGAAAGGTGGAAGGGCATTCTAGGCAGAAGGAACAGCACATGCAAAGGCAGGAGACGAGAAAGTGGAGGTCTCGAAGTGTGGTTCCCAGACCAGCAGCATCATCATGATCTTCTGGGAACTTCTTCGAAATGCAAATTCTCAGCCTGTCCCAGACCTACTGAATCATAAACTTTGGGGGTGGACCCCAGTAGTTTGTATGTTAACAAGCCCTCCAGGTGATTCCAGTGTAGGCCAAAGGTTCTCAAAATCACTGACTTAAAAGATGGGTTAATTGGGGAAAAATTGTGTCCTAAGGCTCCAAGAGCCAGGAATGCCCTCTGATTTTAAGAAAATGATACCCAGGGACTTCCCTGGTGGTGCAGTGGTTGGGAATCCACCTGCCAATGCAGGGGACACAGGCTCGAGCCCTGGTCCAGAAAGATCCCACATGCCGCGGAGCAACTAAGCCCGTGAGCCACAACAACTGAGCCTGTGCTCTAGAGCCTGGGAGCCACAACTACTGAGCCCACGTGCCACAACTACTGAAGTCCACACGCCTAGAGCCCGTGCTCCACAACAAGGGAAGCCACTGCAATAAGAAGCCCGCGCACCGCAATGAAGAGTAGCCCCCGCCTGCCTCAACTAGAGAAACCCTGCGTGCAGCAACAAAGACCCAGTGCAACCAAAAATAAATAAATAAAAAATAAAATTTAAAAAAAGGAAAAGAAAATGATACCCAGTGATTTAGAAAACATCCCCCAGAATGCCTGACCTTTCTCCATTCACTTACTCAAAAAATACTGATTGGGCATTCAGCATGTAAGAGGCACACTGCTGGGCACTAAAATGGTAAACAAAATAGACTCCATTCCTGCCTTTTGGGGGCTTTTAGACAGGAATTACACACATACTTACACACATACCAGCACATTTTTAACAAATTATGAGAAATGTATAATACAGGTGTAGAGTGAGACTAGTAGAAGCTGAACTTCTTAGGATTAAAGTTGAGAGTATGGAGACGGATGAAAATGGATGGTCCTTAGAGGCTTCTTTAGGGAAATGACATTGTAGGTGAAACCTGAGGGATGGGTAGGAGTTAGCTGGGGGGTGTATGAAAGATAAGAATGGTCCAGAGAACAGAATGGAGCCCAGAAACAGATTGACACAATGCTCTCACCTGCTTTTCCGCAATGGCATATAAAACTCAATAAACTCAATAAAGGAAGGAAGTCTTTTTAAAAAATGGTGCTACAGCAATTTGCTATGTATAGGCAAAATAACAAAGCTTCATCTTACTCTTTCACCATATACAAAAATTAATTCAAAATGAATCATAGTTTTGAGTGTAAAACCAAAACAACTATAAAACTTTCAGAAGAAAATGTAGAAGACCCTTGCAAAACCCTTGCAGACCTAGGGTTTGGAGAAGAGTTCTAGATGTGACACCAAAAGTTGATAAAGTGTACTTCATCAAAATTAAAAGTTTTTTTTCTGTAAAAGAATGGCCCAAAGGCTCTGGGGCAGGGAAAGTTCTATCAGCTGAGCAACTGAGTTTATTCAGAGAGCGAGAGAGCAGACTGGGCTGAGAGGAGAGGTGAGCAGAGGCTAGATTATGAGATTTGCTGGACCTTGCTGGCCATGGTAAGGAAAATGAGTTTTATTCTAACTGCAAAGTCAAGTCATTGAAGGTTTTAAAGCCAATGAGTAACATAATATAAATGATCTTATTTTCAAGTAGTTTGCTTATTAGGCTTTCTTTAGGGAGAGGTAGGTCAAGGCTTCTTTAGTTATACTATCGTGGTGAAAGGACACTGGACTTTGCAGGAATGGTTTATTCAGACCAGTCCTTTGATTTGACTTTTCAAAAACATTTTATTTTCTACTCTTTAGAGCAGAAAGTCTCAGCCATGCCAAACAGAAACTTCCCAGATGTTCTTGTGTTTTCCCCAGAAGATACAAGTTCTTATTTAGGAGAAACAAAAGAGGTCAAGTGCCTAGATCACAAGGTACTTTATAATTTGCTGCCTGACAAAAGTTCCCAGAATGTTAAACTGTGTTATCAATACAGCATATGCACTTCAACTGAAAATGGTTACGGGAAAAGCTGGAACCAGAAACCGAATCCAGAGATTTAAAAAGACAGAACTAGCATCTCCTATGCCCCAGCCACAGTCAAGTTCAAGTTGCCCTTAACATGCGCTACAAGCTATTCCAGTAAGTCTTGAATGCTGCCTTCCTTCAGATGAAATAAATCTGATTTATGCTTTTATCCTTTTAATAAAGACTCCGAACATTCTCTGCTATTTTGTTGTCTCGGGCTTTCCAGCTGGGACAAGCATACTGCTTTCATGACTGTGCAAAAATCCAGCTGATGTTCATCTACCCATGCGAGGGGGCAAACACTAGGGCGCAGGGTGGGGGAGTTGGCATCTGTTACATAGATTTCATTTAAAAATGGGAAATGACTGAGAACACTTGTTTCCTGCTGGTGTCCCATTCCACTGAGGGATGTTCTGGATAATAGCAGTGTGGCGCCAGCCTGACCAGTGACAGGCCACGCCCAGGAGAGAGATCTTTGTCCTCTTGTCAGCGGACCCCTGGGGTCATTCCCACCAATTTCAAATGGGCAGAGGCCATAGATGCATCCTCTGAGGGCCAATTCAAAAGCCATCAATCACCCAACACTTCTGCCATGTTCAGCTGGGAAATGCAACAGGCCAAGGGAAGCCTACTCCACAGGTAGGATTTAAATTCCTTCTTCCTCACCTGAGGTCTGCCTCTTCCTTGCCCCGCTTCTCTGTTCCCCCTTCTAAAAGGCTCTGACAGCTACGTCTCAACTCCACCACGCTAGGAAAAGTGCCAGAGCATGGAACCTGCCAGAGAAAAGGCTTCACCCCTCACCCAGGGCAGAAAGGTTGGGCTCAAGCCAGAAACATAGTCTGAAGCCGTGTCCCAAGTAGACTCACAGAGCATGCAATCTGGCAGTGCTATAGAGCCAAATGCCATCCGCTCCTGAGATGAGGGCCTTGGGGCATTACCGAACATTTAGCCTCCTGGGTGATAACACCTAACAGGCAGGGTCCGAGGCAATGAGGACGCTACAGAGCAAGATTCCCAAACTCAGAAAGACCGTGAACAGTGAGATCCAGACACAGGGGAATAAAAGGCCTGTTAGTACATGTCTATCACACTGAAGCAACGTTAATTCACAAACGTTTATTTGAAACTACAGGTGGGGGTAGAGAGAAGCAAAAACAAAAATTTCTAGCCATCAAGGGAAGAGGGATGTTCATTAATGGCAAAATAGCTATTATTTCTAATTTCAAATGTCTGACAGCTGTGCTTTTATTTGTTCTACACTGTTCTTTTAAAAAATTAAGTTTGGGTTGATAGGCATTTACATGTGTTGGTTAACACCTTCTAAGCCCCTCGCTACTCCAAGCATGGTACCCAGTAAATAGCAGCAGCATCTGTGTGACTTGTTAAAAAAAGTAGACTCTTGGGCCCCACTATAGACTACTGAATCAGAACCTGCATCCTAACAAGAAGCCCAGGTGAGTCGTACACACACTGAAGTGGGAGAGGCACCGGCTTAGCCCTAGTTTCCCCATCAGGGCTTATGCTTCATAACAGGTTATCTTCTATCCTGAGGGACCCATAGCAGTGGTTTACAACCTTGGCCGATCACTGGTATTACTGTCCAGGTCCAACCACAGACCAATTAAATTACTCTCTGGGGTTGGGGCCCAGGCAGAAGTATTTTTTAAGACTCCCTTAGGAGATGCCAACGTGCTATGCTTGAGTCACTGGCCTATTCCAGTGGTTCTCAAAGTGTGGTCCTGGTCCAGCTGCACTACCAGGGAACTCGACAGAATGCACATTTCTTTCTTCCTTCCCTCCTTCCAGCCTTCTCTCTCTCTCTCTCTCTCTCTCTCTCTCTCTCTCTCTCTCACACACACACACACACACACACACACACACACACACACCCAGACTGGGACTATCTTTATAAAAAGAGAACTCAGTAAAACCTCAGGAAGTTCTCAGAAGGCAGGTATTCTGGTGTCTCCTTTACAGAATTTATTTAGCACCTGAAATAAAAACATGTATGTTTTGTAAAGACGGCATAAAATTCATTTTAAAATGAGGATGAAGCCAGGTAGATACATGTCTAGGGGCTAAGTGGGTCATAGGGTCAAAGCATGCAATGGATGAGAAAACTGTGGCTCAGAGTAGTACGTAAATTCTTCTGTCCCATGGTGGTTTGCAGGGTTTACCTGATAGCAATAGTATCTCCCGAAATCTGATAATGCAGCATCCCAAGACTTTCCCCAAAGATTCTGATTCAATGAGTCTGGCATGTAGTTGAAATTTATATTTTTCACACACATCCCCACGTGATTCTTGTTATCAGAAAAGTTTGGAAAACACATTGCTTTATAGTACTTCTACTCCCTAAGTCACTGTTTCTCAAAGTGTGGCCCTGGACCAGTCGTGCCAGCATCACCTGGAGACTAGAAATGCATATCCTTGGGCTCCACCCTGGACCACCGGATCAGAAACTCTTCAGGTGGGCCCAGTGGTCAGCGTGTTCACAAGTCCTCCAGCTGATTTGAAAATTATGGCACTAGGCTATTTTCAAAACTCTTATATATTTTAAGTGGAAACTACCTGCTCTTATTCAAACACCTAGTTTTTGGTGAGAAGTACAAAGAAATTCTGGCCTCATCTTGGGCCTTGCCTGTGTCTTTCTTATGGAGGGGACTGTCCTCTTCCAAAGAACAGCATGAAAGAACATACTGAAGACAGTCTTTGGTTGTAATCATAAATTATTCATGTGGATAGGAACAGAGTGGAGTGCACTGCCGAAATGAAAACCGTTGTGCTACTGTGGTAGGATTTTTTTAAAATATCATAACATTTTACTTTAACTGGAAAGACCATCCAACAGCAACAGGAAACAAAGAAAACAAGTGGCTAATGTGGTGAGATGTCTGGATCTTCCTAGTTCCCGTCCTTTCTTTCTCTCTTCCCATACTATTGTTCTATCAAGAAACAAGTCTACCACAAAGGTTTGAAAACCAGTTCACAGTTTCATTATGTCCAAATGCAAGAGAACTACTTGAAAACTTAGGGAACACAAGACAAAGAATATTTACAACACAGTGACAGGTCTCAGAGGGTTCTTGAAACCCCCAAACCAAATGCAAAGTTTTGTGGTTTCTAGCAAACCCACATAGTTCAAGGGAGAGGTTTTGCTGCTTTATGAATCATTCCAAAGAGGCCGGGACCCAAGGAAAGTCAGGAACCTCTGAATTTCCACATATTTCACAGGACACAGATTTGGACGAAAGGTCTAACAATTTCATGTTCTAAGTTACAAGAGAAAATCCATTCCCTTACCTGGAAACCTCTATCTCTCTGGCCTTTAAAGCTGCTTGTGAGAACTGGGGGCTCATCCACAACAGCAGAACTCAGGGTGAAGCAGAATAGCAGCTCAAGACCAGGAACCTGGGAACCACATTTTCATTTCAACTTGACCTGGAACTACCTCCAGGGCTCTGGGAAAGTTACTTAAACGGGGCTTCCCATTCTTCGCAGCTGGACTAGCTCAGCCCTAATGACACTTCCAGGCCTGACAAACATTCAGTAATTCTGTTGTCTAAATCCTGGGCCTAACGGGTACACACGGCTCCCTGGAGCTGATACTGCCAAATAAAGTCAGGCCGTAGGGAATCTTGTGTATAGGTCACCAGGACAGGGACCGTGCCTCACAGGCCCCCACTGTCTCTGAAGCTCCTTCTGGCACAGCAATGACCAGTCAGAGAATTCCCACCAGTCAACATAAAAGGGATGCTGAAACAGCAGGGCTCTTGTTTCTTCTCCAACTCAGCTCCCAGGGTGGCTGCTTTTTTTCTGAACCTTCCAAATTATCTTTCCCCCCTTCAATGCACTAGTACGAAATTTTCAATGAAACTGACATGTACACACAGCTATATTTAAAATGGATAACCAACAAGGACCTACTGCATAACACAGGGAACTCTGCTCAAGACTCTGTAACAACCTAAATGGGAAAAGAATTTGAAAAAGAATAGATACATGTATACGTATAACTGAATCACTTTGCTGTACACCTGAAACTAACACAACATTGTTAATCAACTATACTCCAATATAAAATAAAAAGTTAAAAAAAAATAAACTTTTAAGAGAGAAAGTGAAAAATCAGCTATAATTCCACTACTATCAACATTTTGCTATGTAGCTTCCCAATTCTTCCCTGGGCTTATATACACATGTGTATAAGTATATATTTTTCTCCAAATATGTTATTTTATTTCTTTCAACATTATAGCCATCTTTTAAAGATAATACCTATATCTCTTCTTTTGATACCTGCATAGTGTCCCCTTTCATATTTGTGCTATATTTTATTTGACCTTTATTTCTGAGTTATTTAGATTCTTTCCAATTTTTTCATATTACAGACTCTTTGAGAAACATATTTTTACATACAGCTTTGTGTACTTATCCAATAATTTGCTGTGGATCAATTCCAAGAAGTGGATTTGTGAGAGGAAAAGACTGAGCCTGTACATTCTGACGGGTAATGTCAGGTTGCCCTGCAGAAAGGTGCCAATTTAAACTCTCACCAAAACCACATGGGAGGGCCAATGAAACTGGACTCCATGCCTATGTACGTTTATTGTTTTTAATGCAGCACACACACCCTCAAAACAATGTACTGAAAATCTCTCTGTAAACAATATGTTTTCGCTAAGTTTGTATTTAATACAGCAATTTTAGTTGCTCAATACGGGATTCTATGTTCATTCTTCATCCTCGGCTCAGAGTAATTTATATTTTGTAAAACTCAACTCCTGTATGTAACATTGTCTCTGGGGGTAAATTTATAGAAAAAATTAATTCTCTCACCCAGAAGTCTGATGAGAAATCCCTGACGGACTGAGAGTGCTTCCTGACCTACTACATGATAACGGGGCTTGATGTGTAACCAACTAGTCAGAACAGAGATGTGAATAAATCCCAGACTTCTGTCCTAAGACTGAAGAGGTCATGGTGTTGAGAGAACACACTTAGTTCAGTACTCACAGCTGGACCCAAAGTACCTTCTGAAACAAGTACTCCTTCATCCTCTCAGAACAGGTATCTAATGTACACACACCCCCAAAACAAGCAGATGCTTAGAGAGAATGCTGGTAAACCACAGAAGAAAGTTCTAGCCTTTGCTAGAACTGTGAGACCAGATTCCTTAAATTAATATTGTGGAGCAGAAATTAATACAGCCAATTACACATAACATAAAAAATTTTTTGAAGCTATGAAACAAAGTAGATTGTTTTTTTAAAAGAAAGAACCAGGAGTATAGGGGAAAATACAAAATTTATATATACTAACTTATTTTGGAGGTGCCCTTACAGAAATAAAACCGTACTGTTAAAGACATATGTATATATTATTGACAGTGTCATATGATCATAAAGCTCTTAGTTGCTATGCATTACAATCAAAAGGGCTCTGAAAACCACCTAAATCCCAATCCTTCTTTTGTAGATGAAGGACATTTTGTGAAATAACAGAGGTTAAATAGCCAGAATACAGTCACACAAACTAGTTAGCAGAGGTCTGTGTCTTTATATAGAGGTATGAGGAGAGGAAGGCACATCACAGTTTTTTTCCTACTATGGAAGCAGGAGGGAATGGAACTTTCCTTTTCTGAATTTCCTATTTATTTTCTTAATCTTTTGCTCCCCACTCCTTTCCTCATAACCCTGAATAGATATAAAAGGAGCCAGTTAATTTAAAAAAAAAAAAGGGGGGGGGAGCCCATGACTGGAATTCCAAGCCCATGGAATGTATATTTCTTTATTCTTCTCATTAGCAGGAATGTTGGGCCTCTGTTTCCCACTGGGCTTTCAGCTTTCCAAGTGCAATGATTATGTCACCCTAGTTTTCTAAGGGAAACAGAGGCCCACCCTAGTTTTCTTAAGGGATACCTTAAGATTTTTAAGGACAGGGAACTGTCTGGACAGTTCCTCTCGCTCTCACCTCCCACTAAAACACACAACTCCTGACAGAGGAGGGACTCTCACGTCTGTGTCACTATAACTTGCCTGTGGTGCAAGAGTGACATCCACAGTCAGAACCCATCAGAGCACTCATTTCCCAGCAACTCACTAGACAAGCAGTAGCCCGTGGTCCAGCATCACCAGTATCTGCTGGAGCTGGTCACAAATGCAGAATCTTGGGCCCTCAGCCCAGACCTACTGTCTCAGAATCTGCATTTCAACAAGAGCCCCACATTAAAGTGTGAGAAGCACTGTTTCAAGGAAGATCTTTATACCACTTTTGCCTCTCTGGAAAGTAAAATCGGGATAGCAGTAAAAGGACCCATTCCATTGATTTTTCTTTATTTTCTGAATTTCCACCTTCACTTTGCAAGACTTAAGTCACACACATTTCTTCATGGCTCATGAGTGCAGAGACCAACCCCAAATTCTAATACAGCTGTCAACAGAGAACAGGAGAGTTCTGCACTTGCTTTTAAACAAGCAAATTTGCAGGGAACTTTCTCAAACTGTCATGTTTTGAAAATACTGAGATTGCATATACTAAAACAGTAAAGTAACCCCTTGACCTTTTTTTTAAAATTGAAGTATAGTTGACTTACAATGTTGTGTTAGTTTCAGGTGTACTTTTTCAGATTCTTTTCCATTATAGGTTATTACAAGATAGTGAATATAGTTCCCTGTGCTATACAGTAGGTCCTTGCTGTCTATCTCCCCTTGACCTTTATAAAAAATTTCATATTAACACTGGCAGGAGGGGACAAGAAGATTTATTCCATTGTACTAGGGATTGCAAGCAGACACACAATGTGGCACCTTCCTCCTTGTAGAATTCTCTCTCTTTTTTGGCCCTTTCACTCCAGTCTTCTCACTCTAAAAAGGGAGGAGGCTGTGGCAGAGATGCTGCAACGTAGGCCCATCCCTACAAAGTGCATCTTACTCATCCACTTTAGTCACACCATGAGAGCCATACAGGTGGGGAAGGGGTGATAGACATGTTTTACAACCCCCTTGGTTGGCTGCCGTGGGTGAATGATGGTCAAAAACAGGATCAATACCATCATAACACATATGCTCACACTGAATGAAAACCTTGAGGGGCCTTTAGAAGGAATGTCAGCCTTCAAGCTCCAACAAACCATGCTTGAGTGAGAATCTTTCAAGTGGCAAAGCTGCTGTTCTGAGCCGGGGTGAACAAACACATGCTCTAGTCTTTTTTAACAGCTCATTAGAACCCTGCTGTGATGTGAACTGATAATCAGACACGATACATGGACTTAAATCTCTGAGTTGAATTTCATGATATTACTGGACCAAATCCATACTCCATCAGTCAGTTCAGTGGCTAAGGTCAGTTACCACAGATCTTTACAATTCCACTAGTTTGCTGTCTCCTCATTTCCTTTTATGCCTTGAGCCTGGGTGGCCATATAACTTATGGTTCAGACTGGGACATTTTTGAGAACACTAAAATGCTAAACAGATGAGATGTTGGGACAACAGACATAAACTAAGACTGTCCCAGGCAAACTAGGATGTATAATATCCCTACCTTTAAAGAACTAATAGAAAAAAGGGGAGGGAAGGGAATAACAATAAATAGAAACACTGGGAGATTGCTATAAAGACACTCTAGAAACCAACTATAAAAAAAGTCATCTTAACGTATATCCCAATGCCACGAGGTTCATTCAATACATTCTTATTAACAAGATACAGTAAAAATGCATTGTGAACACTAACAAAGGCTAACAGTGACATGTGAAATCAAACGAAGCTGTGCTATTCCCAATGTCATCACCACTTCGCATAAACACCAGTAAAATAATTTCTAGAATGCAAGGCTCCTCACAGTACCATCTCAAACATTCTCCTGGGAACTGCATTTGACACTGACACATGTTGTTTCTCTCACTTTACCCACAGTCTCATAACTGGGTTATCTAAATGGTTTCAGGATTAAAATTCTCCCAGCTTCTATTTTAAACCAAACATGGTAACAGACACGTCCACAGCTTAACAATTTTACAATGTTTTCACATGCATTATCTTAGCTAAGCTTCCAAACAGCCTTGGGAGATACCTTCCCCTGTAACAGATAAGGAGACTAACGTTCAGAGAAGTGAGCTGCGTGCACGACTCTGCAACATCACTTACTGTGCTGCTCTTCCCCACTGGGCTTTCAGCTTTGCAAGTGCAATGATTATGTCACCCTAGTTTTCTAAGTATCTAGCACTCAGCTCCTAGGACAGCCAGTGTTCAAAATTATTTTTAATTAATTAAAACTCTTTTTTGAATGAGTGAATGAAGTCCATAAGAAAGGAATTGGTACATTTCTATTCCTGTGTCTATGGTCTCACTTTATGACCCAGAGAAGGCAAATCTTGTATACGTACAGAATTTAAAAAAAAAAATATTGAGAGGATCCTACTAAATAAAGGTGAAAGAAACAAGGAATTTACTACTAAGTAGCTAATACAGCTTAAAGGAGAAGGAACATGCAGAAATGGTGATCTCTAATAGGCAGTAGATGAGCTGAGTAAGGTGTGTATGAAAGCAGAAGGTTGAAAGGTACTAGAGCAACGAGATCCTTTAGTTTTCCACCTGATTTCCTTGGACTTCAATATCAGCTCTGTGAATAACACTTTCCCCAAACTCCCCACTGAAAGTCTTGGATTGGAGCTGGTGTTTCATGTCTCTGCTATATATAAGTATGGGCTAAAAGAGGTGAGGTCATCCAGTGCCTTCTTACTATTTGTTCTTCTGAGTCAACGAGGAAGAAATAGCTTGGAACACTTCACGAGACCCTGGCAAGAACTTCTGCTCCTAACACTTCCCTTTCAGGGCTTCTCCTCACTTGACACATGGGTGCACATCACTATATTGAGTTTTCTCCTCAAAACCACTCCCTTAAAGCAAACTGGAATGATTAAAAAAAAAAAAAAAAAAGAGTGGGGAGTAAGTACACATTTAACGGGGAAAGAGTATAGACATTAAAACACTATACTGTTTTTTCTGTAGTTTTCACTAGTTTGAGACCTGGTCAATGCTAAAGATAAACAATTATCATAGAGTGAATAAATTTCATGGGAAGGCAGAGAAAAAAAACAGAGGTATAAAATGATAGTCTTCTTAAATTTAAGCTTCTGTTATTGCTTATTTCTCATATTTCATCAATATAATAAAAGTACAATATAGCATACTTATTATAATGCCAAGAAATATCATTATTTGATAGTGACATATCTACCCAGAACTTAGTTGCCTAGCCACTCTGTTTGGAAAACAAATGAGAAAAGAAAACAACCAAATAAATAAACTACAAGAAAAATAGTATCTATGAACTTAGCTTACACAGAAATCCCAAACCCATGACCAATTTATTCTTCTTTCACATATGGTTCTATTAAATTTGGTTGTTTGGGGTAACCCCCCTCCCCACTAGTCCTGGTCAGATTATAAAGTCATGGGGATTGCTTGAGAAGTCATAGTAACTCAAAGGCAAACTCCTACAGCACGGGAAGAGATTTTAAAATAATGTTAAAAAAAATGAAATGTTGGAGCAAACAGCCCTATAAGCTGCATGTTTCCTGAAGGGCATTGCTGTTATTACAAGGATAGGCCTAACTTTCTACAAGAAGCTTAAATTGTGTTCAATATATTGTTTAAGAAAGTCTGTAAGAAATGCTCGAAGTTCTATGGCTATGTTTTTCCATTTTAAAAAATTAAGGTATAATTCACACACAGTAAAATTCACTCTAAATTTTTGTATACAGCTTTGCAAGTTTGGACAAACATGCAGTTATTTAATCTCTGCCACAATCAAGATATAGGATACTCCTATCACCCCAACAAACTCCTCTATACCCCTTTGCATTTAACCCTTCCTTCCACCCCCATCCTCTGGCAACAACTGATCTGTTTTTCAGTTCCTATGGTTTTGGCTTTCCCAGAATGTCATATAAATGGAATTGTGCATTATTAAAAAAAAAAATCTGTAAGGATATAATCAATTTCAGAAAGTTTTCAAACCAAAATGGTTCAAGTGAGAGAGGGACAGAGAAGACGTAATTAGAGGGACAAATCCTGTGCCATTGGGAAAGCTCAGCTATCCAGAATAGCATAGTCTCTGATGGAGAAATACAACCTACATTTTTACTACCATTTATTTTTAAATATTTAAAAAATATTTTAAAATGATGCCTGGTAATATTTATATTTTCCAAAGGTGTGTATTACTGTCTAATTAGGTATCCTAAACAAACTTAGAAAAACATAAAAGTAAAACAAAGGGTCAAAGGACAGTATTAGATGCTGCTCTGCCCTGAACTGTTAGCTCCAGGGATCTGCCATTGTGCTTTGGTTCTCTTGTTATTCCTGCACGTAGTCTAATCTACACTGAGCATGTGGTAAACATTCAGTAAATGCTTGTTGAGGGGGACTTCCCTGGTGGTCCAGTGGTTAAGACTCTGTGCTTCCACTGCAGGGGGCACAGGTTCGATAACCGGTCAGGGAACTAAGATTCTGCATGCCACACTGCATGGCCAAAAAAATTAAAAATAAAAGAAAACCTTCTAAAAATAACTCCTGTTGAAAAAAATATTTAATTTTTTTCAACAAGCATTAAGTCAGAGCATTGAGGCCAAAAATGAATTTGTGATCAAATCACAAAATAATTTAATACTTCACCTTGTTTTTGTTACATAAACCAATGTGTATATTATTAGTTTTTAAACATTAGAGATTTCATTTTTTTAAAATGTGACCTCTCTTATTTAACTGATTATTAACTTAAGGCCTAATTCTTAAACTCCTAAAAATTTCAGAGTTGTCCTTTTTACCCAGGTTAATGGTAATTACTTCTTCTCAAAGCAGCAGTACAAACACAAAAATCATAGGTACTTATCATCTTGACTGAAATCATAGTGAGTGCACATTGATTTAAAAATCTGTGCTACAAGGAGATCAGCTCGGTGCTTTGTGTCCCCCTAGAGGGATGGGATAGGGAGTGTGGGAGGGAGACGCAAGAGGGAGGGGATATGGGGACATATGTATACATATAGCTGATTCACTTTGTTATACAGCAGAAACTAACACACCATTGTAAAGCAATTATACTCCAATAAAGATGTTAAAAAAAAAATCTGTGCTATGTTTAACTACTTTCCCAGAAGATAATATATACTTCAGTCTCCAGATCTAACAGGCTAGGATCCACTCCACTTCTGTTACAGAGGTTAAAAAGACTGGCCTTGGGCTTCCCTGGTGGCGCAGTGGTTGAGAATCTGCCTGCCAATGCAGGGGACACGGGTTCGAGCCCTGGTCTGGGAAGATCCCACATGCCGCGGAGCAACCAGGCCCGTGAACCACAATTACTGAGCCTGCGCGTCTGGAGCCTGTGCTCCGCAACAAGAGAGGCCGCGGTAGTGAGAGGCCCACGCACCGCAATGAAGAGTGGCCCCCACTTGCCTCAACTAGAGAAAGCCCTCACACAGAAACGAAGACCCAGCACAGCCATAAAATAAATAAATAAATAAAATAAATAATTAAAAAAAAAAAAGACTGGCCTTACCACAGACATCAAATGGAGAAGAACCAATGCAAACATGGTAAAGAACGACGCATGCTTTATGTAATGACACATCACATACTGCACTAAAATATACATTTTCCCACATACAAAACAAATCAAAACTAAGCCTAGTTAATTTATGCTAAATCCTTTGCTTTTAAACCAAATTCTCATGAGAGAAGCTCCCTAGAATTTGAACCAAAATTTTGAGTGGACAATAAACAAACAAAAAAATGTATTACAGAAAGGATCTTATGCTGCAAAAAAAAAAAAGCATTTAAAGAGTTAACCAATATTGAGAATTGTTTTGAAAATAGCGAAGAGAAGATCTTAAAACAACTACAATAAAAGTTAGTTATCAAGTAGACATTTAAAGGCAGTGGCTTTGAAAAGTCTGTGAAAGTTATGGACTTTTTCATCAGAAAATGCAGATATGTACACACACAGAGACACACAAATCTAAATGAGATTTCAAAAGGAGATGGAAATGGAGGACTGTCACCATACCCTCAACAGATCCATGGTTTAAAACTTTTGTTTTAAAGTATAAGATGTTTCCAAATTGTGATCTAACCAGATACTTTAAAATGACTTCCGCTTTGCTATTTTTATATGTTTCCAAATAGGCTTTCCTTTTTTTTTTGTTTTGTTTATGAAAAGGCTCACACATATTAAATACGGAGCTATAAAGTAGATGAAAAGATGATAAATTTACTCAGTTGTAAACATGCATTAAAAAAATCTTCCAGAACACTAGGGATACTCACTCTCACCACCATTCCAACACTGGCTTACAAGAGGAAAAGGCTGCCAAGGAAAGGCACAGAAATAAAGCTCTCAAAATACCAAATTTCTTCCATCCACAGTAGAAGCTCATCAGAGGGAAGAGGAAAAAAAAAAAAAAAGGTGACAAGCACCTATTTACTGTGAAGGACACAGAAAGAAATTAATTTGCCTTTAGAAATTCAATTACATTTCAAATAAGAATTACCTGCCACATAACTTCTTGTCTAGCTTGAATTTTCCTCCCCCTCAAAGACAGCGAATTCTATTGGCTGCTCACTCATGGAGCCACAAACCATCTCTCAGTTCGGGTGGCGGAGTGTGCCCAAGAGCCAGGAATTAGGGGTAGGAAATTTACAAAAGTAAGCTTAAGCACTGCTGAGATCAGTAAAATCAAACACTTGTTCAAAACCAGACCTGCCACTAAATTCCACGCTCCACTTTTCAGTTTGCTGAAATGTAAGTCAATTCAGAGACGTTACTGTGAAAATAATGCCTATTTTTTCAGGTTTGAGAGGAGAAGGAAATGGGCCTTTGAATGTTACCCTCAGAGAAAGGCTGTTCTCTCCCACTACTTTCAGAAAGTAGTGGGAGAGAACAGTGGCTTGAGGATGCCTCCTTCAAAGTTCCTTAGGTGCACAGCCATTTTCCTTAAAATTCTTTGGAATCCCAATGCTTAGAACACCCTGTACATTGCTCCATTTATGTGTTGATGATAGTGGTGGTAATGATCTTATTAGCTGTTTCACAAAACAATACTGGTTTGGAAAGGATAGAAAGAGTACTAACAAAACGAGCAGATTACCAAGATAGATGTTCTTCTTTACTTCCAATGACCAAAGTAAACGTGTGATAAGGCAGATTTTAACGCAGGAAACAATTAGGTAAAGGACTTTCATTTGTTTATCTGATAAAGACAGAGTACACATATACAAGCCCAGACTACCTCTAACCATATTGCACACATCTAATTGTATTAATTATCACTTTCATGGGGAACCTCATTTCTTACAGCTGAATTTCTCAGCCATTACACGGCTTTTTCCCACACAGGACTACGTTTTTCAGGCTTGGAGTATCATTGATGGTAAATGAAAAATTGGTTAGGGCTATCAACATGGCTTTCGGCTACATCTATTTAAAAACTGACATCAAAATCAAGCACTCTCTTTTAAAATTTCACTGCAACATAGGCAGACATTTAAAAATGCTGATGTCAGCACTGTCCCATTCAAACAGACTTCACCTGCCTGAGCAGTTAGGACAAAGCTGAGCAGGCAAGAGTCTAGTATTTTACAAAGCATAGGATTGGGGATGAGAGCTTTTGGGTCCCTAACTCAGGTGTGGAGCTACTCTAAAATGAAGCTGTGTACAATGAGATCTGGAGACATTACCCAGAGCCTGAAACAGGCAGGCAGGCAGACAGACAGACAGAGAGACAGACAGACACACACAAACATACACAAAGGCAGAAGGGTGTGGCACTGCTTGGTAAAATCATCCAAGATCAGCATACGGAAAGAAGATGGGTTCTTGAGGAACTGATTACTGCCAATGATAACAATGAGAGAAAATTAAAATGGAGGTACATATTTAAGTAAAATAGAGTGGAATATAAACCTAGATAAAGCAAAATGACAGCTTGGAAAGACCTCTGAAGCCTGGTGAAACAACCTGTTTAGCATCAGATCTCTGGGGGAAAAGTGCATCTTTTAGAGTGTTCTTATGGGGCGCCTTTAGGAATGTAGCACTTAGACTGAGATATGGTTTTTTTTTTTAATTAATTAATTAATTTATTTTTTGCTGTGTTGGGTCTTCGTTTCTGTGCGAGGGCTTTCTCCAGTTGTGGCAAGCAGGGGCCACTCTTCATCGCGGTGCGCGGGCCTCTCACTGTCGCGGCCTCTCCTGCTGCAGAGCACAGGCTCCAGACGCGCAGGCTCAGTAGTTGTGGCTCACGGGCCCAGTTGCTCCGCGGCATGTGGGATCTTCCCAGACCAGGGCTCGAACCCGTGTTCCCTGCATTAGCAGGCAGACTCTCAACCACTGCGCCACCAGGGAAGCCCGAGATATGGTTTTTTATGTACTATGCATTTTATGAAGCTTCTAAGTCATCAACCTTGTTTAGATGCATGTATTAAAGTACACACAAAAATAAATGTAATCAAATCCATCTGTGCCATCTTAGGTTAAAAAGAGTAAACTGCTCCTAAACTGTGGACCTTGTTATGTCCCTTTGCTCTCTGACCTTGGCAGTGGCACAAACTGAATGGCAGAGAGAAGACTCATTCTGTGGAGGAGTCAGAAGGAAATTTCAACACTCACATAGATTCAAGGATCAGAGGGATATTTAGAAGAGAAGTGTAGGGAACGAAGTGCTTCAATGGCAGAAGTCAAACTCAACAAGTTTAAGACAACAAAGCCAGTCTTTCTCCAAAGAATGGACGACTTTTTGTTTGCCCAGAACCTGGGAGCAGAAAACTAACTCATTCTTTGCCAAATATTCTGCCTCAAGTTGACAACACATGGGGACACTTTACAGAGCTGGTGCCAACTATGTAATTTGAGCACCGACGGTGAGGAAATAGTTATCTGAGACTCCATTGATATGCTTATTCTGAACAAAATCAGGATATCCCTGACACAGCAGAGGGGGCCAAGCTACAGTTACCTTCTGGAAATGCAATACGGTGGTCCAGAGAGCAAAACCTCAGGAAGGTATAAGAGGAGAGAACGGAGGTGGCTAATACGGCGCAGGTGAGACTTCAGCCAAGGAGGCTTTATATTGATAACACCATAGGTAAGAAAAATAGCAGGATCAGGGGGCCTACATGAGTGAACTCACTGCCCCGCCTTGCCTCTCCCATTTATTCAGTTGAATCCTGTTTGCAACCCGCCTCTGACACAGAAGTTGTATTTGTCTACATTTCATGTCATGTTGGATAGGCCAGGGTTCCACACAGTGAGATAAGACTGATATCTTTCTTCATGGTAGGGACTGGTATCTTTCTTCATGGTACTGGTCTGCCAAAAGAATCCCTGGAACTGCAAGATTCTATGATATACCCTGAAAGTATTAAGATGTTTTAGAAGCTGATGAAAAGCTTCAGATAATTATAGTGTATGTGAAAAAGAACAGTACACTTCTTGTATGAGCAATGTCTTAATCTACCACTAATGATGGAGAGCACACAGCTAAATTAACTTGCCTCTCAATGACTGCTCTACTCATACCTTAATCACTATTTTTTTTAAATAAATTTATTTATTTATTTATTTTATTTTTGGCTCCGTTGTGTCTTCGTTGCTGCGCGCGGGCTTTCTCTAGTTGAAGCGAATGGGGGCTACTCTTCATTGTGGTGTGTGGGCTTCTCATTGCAGTGGCTTCTCTTGCTCTAGGTGTGGCGGCTTCAGTAGTTGTGGCTCACGGGCTCTACAGCACAGGCTCAGTAGTTGTGGCACACGGGCTTAGTTGCTCCACAGCATGTGGGATCTTCCCGGACCAGGGATCAAACCCATGTCCCTTGCATTGGCAGGCAGATTCTTAACCACTGCACCACCAGCGAAGTCCCTTAATGACTATCTTTGATAAGAAGCTTTGGATCTTCAATTTCAGTTTCCCCAACAGTGACTGCTGCTATATAAGCTAAGATATAAAAGTGTATATTTGTATGTGATCTGGATATGATGCTTGGCACTTCTGCAGCCATTTTGCCACCATGCAGAGCCAGTTGAGGACACATCAGCATATGGTGGATGGCAGAGTTAATGACAATAAGAACCTAGGTCTTTGATGATATCATTGGGCTACTGAATCATCACCCCCAAAAGCTGTTCTCTGGACTTCAGTTATGAAAACAATTAACTTCCTTTATGCTTACAGCAATTTCACGCCTGTCTCAATTAAAAAGTTCCTTTTAAAAATCTATGATATATTGGGGATCCCAAATGAAATACTCTGAGTATCCACTATTAAGAGAAGTATCTGAAAAACACTTATATAAAAATTCTAAATATTCTGACATTAAATATTTAAACTGAAAACATATACACTCGTTCCTGGTTTGTTTTTTGGTCCCACAGGGCAGTGGTTTTCAAAGTATAGTCCCCAGGTAAGCAATATCACCATCACTTGGGAACTTAATAGAAATGCAAATTTTCAAGCCTCACCCCAGACTTGTCGAATCAGAAATCCTTGGGGGTAGGGCCCAGCAGTCTGTGTTTGAATAAGCGCCCCTAGTGATTCTGATGCACTCTATAGTTATAAACTACTGCTGTAGGAAATACTACTTATGACATCAGGAATCAGTCGTCACTAGTCACAATCAAATGAATGTTGAAACATACAAAATGGGTTAAACAGGTACCATCCATGTTCTAAACAAAGAAAGTATTATCAATAGGTGAAGAAAGGCAAGAGGGACAAATGAACATTCAACAAAGTCTTGAACAAAAACTTTCACATCATCATTGTGTAGTGATTATACATAGTAAGATTATTTGGCAGTGTCTAAAGGAAACAAAAGACCTGAGAACAGCAGGCTTGAGAAAGAACAGAGCTGAGAGAAGGACAACTATTCCAATTTACCAGTTAAGCTTTTTCCTGATGAAAGTGAAATTAAGGAGTTGTTAGAGAAGTGGAAAAAAGTAGAAATTGTCCAAAAGGGACACATAACTGGATGAAACAAAGCACTAGATAAAATATTCCTGAAAGGTGTAAAGTTTTGAACAGGGGACTTGAGAAGGGCTGGGGATGTCTGAATTGATGTAGTAGAGGCTCTGAGAGAGCAGTTGGCTTTCTGGGCCTAAAGGGAGGTAGACATTCCATAAGGGCTGACAGAGTTATGACGCTGACAAGCAATGCCCAGGATCTGGACAAAACTACTCTCATGATGGAAAATGACTGAGCTCCATGACTTCCTCACTACTGCCCTGAATGCTGAAGAGCAGAAGGGAAATGAGGAGATGCTTATGATCCAGGTGGGGAAAGGGAAGAGGGAAAGTGGATACTAAACACACAGAAATAAGCACCTACCTAGCACGGTTAGACAAGAAACAAGAAGACATGGCAAGAGTCTGGACAAGAACCCCGAAAAGTTTGAAATTATTCCGATAATTCTCACCAAAAAGGGTTTGGCATATGGATATCTAAGAGCAGAGTCTTCACAGGCTCCTGGAAAACTCCTAGATCTCATTTTATGAAAATAAACTTGGCCCTATTCCAGACCAATTGACACTTAAATATGATGCTTGGATATGCATATCTTTAAAAAGCTCCTCCAATAATTCTGATGTACAGTGAGGACTGATTCACTGTCTGGGAGTATTAGAAAAACAGTCGAACTAAGAAAATCTAAAGCCTCCATGTACCATGCAGAAACTGAGTTTATGATCCCTTATAAAAGGGATAAAAAGGGATGTGAGTGAATGGATGAAGAGAATATTAATAAATTGTGAATGTCATTTTTACTTTTTCTTGTTCGACTAATATGGAATTTTTACTTTTCTAATTAGAAAAGATGAATATTCTATTTTAAGAACTGGCTCTAGTCTCAAAGGGGCTTATTATGAATAAGATGTAACAACATTTCCTTCTGTGGGTTATATTGGTCTTACCATGTTGGGGAAAGGGTTTGCACAAATAAAGTCAGGATCTATGGTTCTCTGAAAAGTACACTAGGGAACAGAGAGAAGCACAGACATGCCCAAGGACCTCAAAATCCCATCAGAGAGATGTGACCTTCACAAAGGTACTAAATGAGCAGAACAGAGGGTGGGCAAGGAAAGTTCCATGGAGCAGAGGACTTGGGAGAAGGGGTCACCTAGGGTCTGGAGAGAAAGAGAGGAGGTTTACTGACAGGCAGGCACAGGCTTTGTAAGGGCCACCATGGGGAGGTCAAGATAGCTGGGAGTGGGGGTGGGGAGGAGGCATCCATAGTCAGAAGTAGGGAAGGCCTGTAGTCCTGATGGTTGAACACTACCTAGGTTGGTTACCACAGTAACCTCATTCCCCTTGGCAGTGACTGGTTTAGGAAAGGACATGTGACTCAATTCTGGTCAGTGAGATTTAAGGAGACATTCTCTAGGACGCTTCTGAGAAGTTTCCTCAAACCTAAAAGAGATACACAGTGCCTGGTCTGGATGTGATGCTTGCCACTTCTGCAGCCATTTTGCCACCATGCAGAGGATGCACCAGCAGATGGTGAATAGCAGAGTGAAATGACAGTAACAACCTGGGCTTCTGATATCATTGGGCCAGTGAATCAACCTCAAAAGCTGCTCTCTTAAGTTATGAAAAAAGTTTAACTTTTCTTATTGTGTAAGGCAATTTGATTTGGGGTTTTCTTGGGTTTTACTCGCACCTATAACATATTCAAACATTAACACCAGAAAGATGAGTTGGAATTAATTCTTGGGGGCTCCTAGACCAGGTTCAGCAATATCGATTTTGCATCATGGGCAAAGAGAATTTATTAATTAGGAGCGGCACTGTTGGTAGTAACCTGAATGGCAGAAAAAAGAGTAGTTAAGTATTATTACTTATTAGTACCCATAAAATTTTTCACTCCCTTATTTTCTTATGGGACACAAAAAATTGAGTGTGTAAAAAAGTCAAGATTGGGCAGAAAATGGTGTAGAAGCTCGTAACACATGGAGGGAAAAGTCTGTTTTGCCTCATCCTATTTGCTTTGCTAAAACACTCACTTTCATTATCTTCTTTGATGAGGCGCCCAGGCAACTTCCCTGTGATAATCAATTCTAAGTTAAACCCTCAATGCAGCTCAGAAGAATGGAAATATCCCTCACCCTCCTCACACATACAGAGACAGTCAATGTGCAGCTACAGGATTATGAAAAATCCCATCCAAAAGGAAGGATGTGCTTTGTGCCCTGAAGGTTGCTAAACCTGCATTTGAGAGAAGTTGTTAAAAAAAATAAAATTACAAACTGCTTTATTTTGCATGAAACCTCCATCTGTACCAGTTACAGTATATGTAATAAGTAATTATCTTCTCCATGCTCCCAATAATTAACTTCTCTAACCAGTTTTAAAATATTTTCCATTCAACTTTCCTTTTAAGATTAACAATACAATTACTAAACCATTGATTCCTTTAACCTCTTCTCTTAGAACCTCAGGGAAAGCACAATTATCCAGACAAATAATTACATGCTGTGGATGTATCATCCCAGAGATCAAAGTGCTGCAGTATGGAATTTCAGTAACATTTTTGGCCAAGAAAGTCTAGAAAATCTGGCTGCTGATATCTGATGTTAAAGGAAAACATGAAATCTGACTTCAACAGAAGTTTGATGCTATTTTCTAAGGTTTGACCAATGACTGACTAGTCATCCTAAATTGAGGTCCACGTGCCCCTCCTTTCCATTCAAATCTTTATTAAGTGACTATTAAGGTGCTGGTCCTAGGGAGACAGGCCTTTGATATAGCCTTTGAACTCATGGAACACAAAGTGATGGAAGGAAATTATTATAACATACTGTAACTTAACTGTATGTTAAATACTTATCCTATTAATGTGAACTGAGAGGCACAGAAACACAAAGGAATGGCAGATAACCCAAACTGGGATGGGGCAAAGGGTTATCAGAGGACATCACTCTTGAAAAGAATTTTAAAGATGAGTACGTTGGCCCTCAAGGGGAGGATGTGTAGACTTCAAAGAAGACATGCAGAAGATGCAAAGGCAAGAAGATACCAAAGGATGGGGTGTGTATGAGGGAGATGTGGGAAAGTAAATATGGAAGGGCTGGATGACTAAGGGCTTTGTATGCCAAGCTAAGGAGTTTGTATTTTATTTCAAAAGCAGTGGGAGTCACTGAAAGTCATCTGAGCTCCAAAGCCACAGGATTAGGTTAGTTTTTCGGAACTGCTACCCTGGCTGACATGAGGAAAAGGAGTTGGTGAGTGGAGGAGGAATGTGAAAGCAGGGAGACGTCTTAGGAGTTGTTCCATACTGGAAGTGTACAACAGTGAGGGACCAGAAGGGACGTCTGGGCTGTAGGCACAGACATGGAGCCTAGCAGGGTTGGGACGGTTGAACTCAAAGGTATAGAGAACAGTCCTCCGAGAGAGAGGAAAGGATCTTGAATCTTGGGGTGGAATGCTGTGGGGACCACAGGACTCTCCTAGTAAGGCTACCCAGGAGGAAGTCCCATGAATTCTGGGGTGCTAAAGAGGCCATAAAGCATTTCATTTTTGTGTGGGCAGTATAACTTTAATAGATCATTCTGTTTGCTGGACATAAACTGTAGTGTATATTTAACCTGTTTTTAACTCAATTTGTGAATTCAAGCCCTTTGTCTCAAAAGCAAAGAAGAAAATATTTGTGGATGGGTGGGTGGGTGGGTGGGATGCAAACATGTTAACACTGAACAGAAACAGCAACAACAGATACATATCCTCTTAGAACTGCTTATACCAAGATATCTGTTCCCACCAACCAGTCACACACGGACCCTGCCTTTTTGTTAGACAACCTTCAACAACCAGGTCTTGGCTGAGATTTCTGCAGCCTCTCTCGCTTCCCTTTACTCACCTTCCACCTGAAACCCGTCTATGCTTCTGATTAATTACCTTTATTCCTACCATTATCCCCTGTGTTCTTAAAAGGAGCACTCACAGTCCACTAAGAGATGAGCTAATATATGCAAAGTGCCTGGTACAGGGCCTGGCATATAGAGGGCATGGAGCAGATAAACTATTATTGTCCGCTGTTTACTGCACTTTTCCAACATAAGCCTTGGGAGTCCCTTAGCCCAGTTCTCTCCACTTTGTTATACCCATTCTCTCCATACAGGCATAGGAGATGTATCTTCATCACGTTTGTACTGTAGACTGCAACTCAGACACACTGTAACTGAGTGAGAATTGAGTAGCGCTGTTCTGGACCTTCACTGGGAGAAGGGAGAAGAATCAGGTAGTGTTTGTTATTTATATTTGCTTCAGAGCCCAATACATTTTCTCTCAGGACATGTGTCTGGATGTTTATAATTTGTTTGTCTGTGATATGCCTTACAGGAGGCAGAAGGATAGTTAAGTTACTCAATCATAAAATGTCACTGCTTTTCCTAGCAACTCATCTGAGCAGATGGCAAATGACTGTTTTTACGGCTTGTTTCTCTATTACATGTAGAAATATTTATTGACATTGTATTTCCGTTGCACGTGTGCAACCAAGTTAGGCAGCTGCCAGGAAGGCCGGGGGAAGGGAGAGTGAATGGTGATACAGTCTGGCTTTTGTCTGAGCAGGTGAGCAAGCCTCATCTGGGGGCTGGGGAGCAAGGAACGCCCACTAATTCCCCTGAAGTCAAAAAAAGCTAAGCAAGGCAACACGGACAGCCATCCAGAGCTACTCTCAACACATAAGGCTACATTTCATCTAATCTGAGGTGTCACCATTACAAGATGGACAGTACTTTATGTACCACTGAGAAATCGAAAGCACTAACACGGGGAATTGAAAAGAGGAGCCCTACATGAACCTGGGCCACCAGAAGCGACAGAAGGAGATGGCAATGAGACCTTGGAACTGGCTGGAGGGAAGAGGGACTCTCCCGAGGATTTGAACCACAAGCCCATACGCGGGTGGGTCTGCATTCTGAATTCCCACCACCAGTGTGGTCTAAACACCCTCAGGCAGGGACTTTTATGCCTGGTCTCAGTTTGGCAGTGCCCCAGGTGACTGACAGAGGCAAACTCTCAAAAAGACGTGAACCTCAATAGCAACTATAAGATGCATCCCAATTTCAGATACATTAATGCATAAAAATGTGTATATTGGGGAACAGAAATACAGGAACCCTCATTCACTGTGAGGCCCATCCCAGGTGTTATTCAGGGTCTGGAGCTGAGAATAATGAAACCCAGGAAGAGAGGAAGATAGAAACCGAAGTTCAAAAAGACAGACAGGGATCCAACAGGCAACCAAGTGCAGGGAATGAAAGCACACAGAAGATAGGCAGGGCACCCAGGATTCCGCAGCCAGGAGCAGGTCCTGACAAGCAGGCTGGGCTTGGGGCTAAGCCTCTGTCCACTTGTTTTTCTGGCTTCAAGAGCCAGGACAGTATCTTTCCCAGTTTCAATTCCTTGCCAATAAAATGCAGAAAATACTATCTCTAGGATTACTGAGGAAATGGAACAAATAACTGTATTTTAAGAGTGTTTTGTATACTATTAAAAAACACTGTGCCAATAACAACTATACTTATTTTTCTTGATATAAATATTCTAAATGCTCCTTTAGTCAGATCTTGTGGTTTCCATTTTTTAATATAATTTTCATTTAGCAGAGGGCTGTGCTTAAGTCAGGCACTTAATAAATCCTTATTAAGTAAGTAAATAAACACCGCTAACCTCTGGCCTGAACCCTACTCGGCCCTAAATTCCTGAGGGCTGGTAAACACCACTGCTGAAAAGAGAAAGGGGGGAAAAGACAAAACACTCCCCCCTCTCCAGTCCAGAACATGATGTATTTATGCTTCAACAAGTACACAGATCCCACGCATCCACCCTTGGTCTCCCTGAAACTCACACCTACCACAAAACCAAAATATTAGCTGGGATGATGTCATGCTTTCACAGCAGCGGATTGAAGGCAGATTCCAGGAGGCAACTTTACAATGGACTCAAACAGGATAGAAGATGGGCAGCTTCAAAATGGGAGGGTTGTTCATTACTGACAAAAAGACCCTCGGCATCACCAAAGAGTTATCTTTAGCAGAAGAGACCAATGTCTAGATCTCCTGCAATATCCTGGCATCTGCCGGTCAAGCTTATTAACAGGGATCAATAGGAAAAGGAGGTCCTTGCCAAGGCACATGCTTGAATTGGGAGGGGAGAGAAGGTACTAGGCTGGGAGTAAGAAACTGGAGGTCAAAGATGAGGGCTTCCATTTCCAACCTGAGTGGTCCTGGGTATTCTAAGCGGATGCTGTGGATGAGGGAGAACAGGAGGGAAGGGAGACTTGGGTTTACCCAGGCTCTGTCCTCATCTACCACATGACTCTGGAACTGGCCATAAAATGAGGAATAGGACAGGATGATCTAAGGCACAATCTGTCTCTCACACTTCGTGATTTTAGATATTTAAGGATGGCAGTAGTTAAGAACTCTCTGTTGCTCACTCCACTTTTTGGCTGGGAATAAGGGATGGGGGCTAAGGAGAGAACAAATCAAATAAATAAGAACAAACAAAGACAAAAATGACTACACAGAACAGCAGAAGGAGTAAGTTGGAAAGAAAAGATACTGGGAAATACTGGTGTACACACAGAAAATACAAGAAATTAAAGGGGAGGTTCAAAAAATTGAATGGAATGTAAGGAAGTTTCTGAAGTCACTTAAGGGTGAGCTCAGGATGAAAATGATAATTTGGGACAATGGAGAGTGGTTGAAATTGGGAAATGAACTGAGTGATGGGAGAGATAAGCAGTCTAGAAAGAGGGCCAAATTCTCAGTCTTCAAATATACAGTGTCCCCCAAGCCAACCCACTCAGGAGACTGATCATTTCAAAGCATGGGTCCACGTTTGGCAAAGGAGGCCTGAAACTTCTTTCCATTTGTTTTATTCCGAACACTTGTTTAAGTATCTCTATTTCAGGATATTTCTGTGGGGGTTATTTAGTTAACAAATCAGGGAAAGGCAGAGACCTGTTCAAAATGCTAATTTTTAAAAAGTGACTAAACAGTTTTGAGTCCTGGTCTTTTCTAGACATTCCAGGCAGAAGCAGGTATATAGAAATACAGAACTTTTAATAATGGATAACTATCAGAAGACTCAAACATGTGTTTGAGTCTTCATATCCACATATCCACACGTTTCCTGTGGATAAAAAGAGAAAAGACAAAAACATGGAGGCCCGAAATTTTCCCAGAAATAAACAATTTTTCTGGGAAACTTGGATATAAGGTTTATTTTACCTAGGACAGACTGTCAGCCAGCATTTTTGCTGGACCCAAGTTCTTAAAGATTTAAATGTTTCCTATTCTCAACCTTTGGCTTACAGCTAAATACTTACCGGTTCTTATCTGGGGGCCCTACTTGATAAGAACTTGGGGAAATGTACTAAAAATATGTCTTAACAAACCTTTCTCATGACCGTAGTGGTCTTCTTCCTCCTGGAGGAAATCTGGCTCTTACTGCTAATCTGCAGGAATCTGCTACTGAAGAGGGGACACCCCTGTAGGGCTGAGGGGTCTGCTCTGGACATTAACAATCCCAGTAGCTGTATACCCTTAGTAGCACCTTTCAGACCCCAGAGCATCTTATAAATGTCGATGTCTTTGACATTCATGTTAGGTGTCACTGCCATTTTATAATTTAGAAATTAAGGAATGAAAAAGTTAGTTTGCTCAAGCGCATAAAGCGAGTCCACTTCAAGATCTAAGATTTAAACCAAAGACTGTCTGGATGTACACCTCTTGTACTTAGAGGCAGGCTCTCTTTGGTGGTTTATTGAGGAAGTTTTGTTTTGTTAATTAATTAATTAATTTTATTTATTTATTTTTGGCTGCGTTGGGTCTTCGCTGCTGCGCGCGGGCTTTCTCTAGTTGAGGCGAAAGGGGGGATACTCTTCGTTGCGGTGCGTGGGCTTCTCATTGTGGTGGCTTCTCTTGTTGTGGAGAACGGGCTCTAGGTGCGCGGGCTTGAGGAATGTCTATTAGTCATGGGAAAGGAAGAAATGGATGATCATGAAGTTTCAGACTTTTCATCTCTAATTGCCCAGAATCTGTGTTCCTTGAAGATTTAAGAACAAAGTAGATTCACCAGTATGAAATGATTCAGGTTTAAGGCTTTTAAGTTTTTCCTTTTCTTTTTTTTCTTTTTTTTTGTTAATGGGCCATGAGGTTAGAAAACCCTGTGTGGATTCAGATTGTTTCTTGACATGATGCCTTGAGAATCTCTACACTTGCCAAGTCAGTATGGCACTCAAACCTGTCTTGAGTGCACATGGGGGCTTTCCTCATACTTGTTTACTATGGTCAGTGATGCTTCATAAAGCTCACATATAATGCTCTAATTTTGGCAGAGCTAATATAAGTTCAAAATTAATTTATCTTTGATTGCACTTATTAACCATTTACCCTACTAACGTTATCTGATAGCCATCAATTGTTCAGTTACTGTTATCAGATGAGGCCCAAAAGTACAATTCTTAGCTAAATACATCAGTTTCCCCAAAGGGCGAAAATGGACTTCAGAGAAGGAGCTTGAAAACCAGAGAGACAATTAAATACCTTAGATTTCTGGTATCAAGTATTCTGAAAATATTTCAGTAGTTTAGCGCTTAAATGAAATTTTACATAGGCCAGATGAGAGAAAACAAATTAGAGAAGTTGACCCAAGAGTCTTAACTCTGATAAATCAAATCATTACCACTTTCCAATCTGGAATATGATCAACTCAATTAGCAAACTGATGCCTTATATTTAGGTAAAGAGTGACACTGTTAACAGGACTGTAGTCACTGAAAAAAGAAATGCCACTTTTTATTCCTTCAAACTTTATATTGTTAATTCTACTCTATCCCAACATTTTTTTTTTTTTTTTTTTTTTTTTTTTTGCTTTTCTTGCAAAGAATTACCTGTTGCTCACATTGACCCACGAAATCAGGTTTTAGGTGATGGATTGTTAGAGTTAATATCCTATTCTAAGAAAGGGTGGGAAAAGAATGGGATGTGTTTAATGACACTTAGTAATACAGAGTAAGAGCATTTCAGAAGACACCAGAGTCTGAACGAAGTCTTGTGGCTTGCCTAGACCTGAACCAGACAACTGAGAATGTAACAAAAGAATTTAAACCAGCTGAATATACTTGGAGAAACACTCCCACCTGAGGAAAATCTAGATTTTAAAGTATCTTTAAATTATAACAAAGAACTAATATTTTAATTAATTTTAACATTTTAAATATGGGAATATATTATATATAAATCCCCTGAAAATTACAGTAACACTAACTTGAGGAAATCTGTGTTCTGTAATCTGTATGTACCTAACAATTTGAAGGCAAGATTACTTGTGGATCATCAAATATCTTTATCCACTCTGTCCCTAACTGAATGCTGGAAAGCCATTATGATTATACAGCAGCTCATTTGATTCTAGAAGAATGGCATATTTAGTTATTCTGACAATGTCAGCTCTTCTTTGTGTAAATACTTACACATTTTCAAAGTTTAAAGCAACTGAGTCAACCCAAATCTGATGCTATGCAAAGGGTAAATTATGTCTAGCACCTGTCCTGAGGAAGAAGTTGCTAGGATACCAGCTCATTGCTGATGCTACAGCTTTGATTTCATTCTACCTGTTCTCTCCTGCCCCACCTTCCACTCAACTAGATAAAAAAGATTAAGTATCGAAATGCCTCTAAGTACTGTATGGCTTGAAAAATAACATTTATAAAAACTATTCTTGAGGCATAAGATACCTACCCCAGGCCCCTAAACCTCCCCTACTCCTTTAAGACAAGTATGGACCCTGAAGAAAGAACTGAAGATTCAGCTCTACAAGGGGGATTTTAAATGACCTAGGTACGCACTTCTTTAAAAAGAGTGGCTTACACTTAGTTATGACTTATAGTTTTTCCTCCTAAGTGTGCTGTGGATTTTCACCAACAGATAGTGAATGTAAGTTCAGAAAATGTTAAGTCCACATTTAAAAACATTTTCTTAATTCACAAGTTACCCAAATAAGCAAAATTTAGTCATTAATTTCCTACTTCTCTCCTCCAACAAGTTTATTCTCCATTTTAAGGTTGTAGGTAAGTTTGTTCAACCTACTAGAAGCAGCAGATTGTACTTGGGATAATAGGGTGGAGCCAATTCTACCTCAGGACAGACATGAGATGTTAGGAGCCAGAAGAGGAAAGGCCGCCTCCCCACCCAGTGTGTACAAGGCTCTCCTACTGAATCAGAGCATCTCTTCCCAGGTGACAAATTTGAGTGTTGAGGTTGGAGATTTTTAATTGATCAAGCTCCCTTATTCATCATCATTTAAAAAATTATTTCATGGATGTAAAGAAGTGAATTAGGTATCTAAAAGTGAACTTTTTTAAAAAAACAACTGCAGTCTTTGCTTATAAAGAAATTATGTCCTGATAAATATTTTGACTATGAGACAATACCCCTTTCTTCCATTAAAAATGTGATCTGGGGCTTCCCTGGTGGCGCAGTGGTTGAGAATCTGCCTGCTAATGCAGGGGACACGGGTTCGAGCCCTGGTCTGGGAAGATCCCACATGCCGCGGAGCAACTGGGCCCGTGAGCCACAACTACTGAGCCTGCGCATCTGGAGCCTGTGCTCCGCAACAAGAGAGGCCGCGATAATGAGAGGCCTGCACACCACGATGAAGAGTGGCCCCCGCTCGCCGCAACTAGAGAAAGCCCTCGCACAGAAACGAAGACCCAACACAGCCAAAAATAAATAAATAAATAAATAAAAATAAAAATGTGATCTGGAACTGAGAACACTATACCTTTCTCAACGAATGCCTCAGTTCTACACCACATGGGGTCTAGATCTAATTTATTCTTGGAAATATTGTTCTTTATCCAAAGGAAGCTGAATTCCATGGGTAGTATTAGTAGAAATAATCTTCAGGATGAAGTCTTGTGTGCAGGGTGGATAACAGGAAGCAGGTGGGCCAAACGTATTTCTTTGGTAACTGCCCACCATAAGCGTGGCATCCGGAGGATGGTTCCATAAATACTGTTGACTGACAACACCCAGGATTCACTTCTTCCTCCACTCTGCCCACACCCTCTTTCCGTGAGCTATTTCATCCTATAAATATGTTTTCTTTTTGACCAAGTGATAAGCCTTAACTGAAGCCTACTCCTGGGAGAAACCTGAGCAGGAAAGAGGAACACAGAACAAGCAATTCAAAGTGTGTATAGGTGTGTCAGGAACTGGCCCGCTGATCTGAGTTTATGCCAAAGAAGATAGGTGCAGAGCAGCACCCTATCTGCCTAAATTGACAGTGGGAAAAATTCAGTCTGAGAAGCAACTTTTCCTCCCAGCCCATTTTGCAAGTGTCTCTTCCCACGGCCAGATGAAAGAAGAGTAGCTGGCTCCTTATCACCATCGAGGAGCTGTAAAGGTGACACTGGGCTCTTCCTGCCAGGCGGGCTTCTGGCCAAGAGCGAAAGTAACTTCTCAGAATAAACAGATATACCCAGGTGAGCAAGGGCTGCCGTTTCTAAAAAAATCAATAAGAAAGTAAAACCCAGGATATTAGACATTTGCCATCCCTCATTCCTTCTTCCTTCCCCCAACTGACTCCACTTCCCTTTTGAAGGCAAAAGACACGTCTGGTTTTGAAATATAAATATCTAACAGCAAAGCCAACAAGTGACAGTTGTTGAATACAAATTGTTAAATTAAGCCACTGATAATTGATAAATTAGGTCACAGTAAAATAATTTTAAAGATAGTTCAAACATATCATGAACTCTTTATTAGTCATAATAGTAGACTCCTTGCAAGAATAAAAAACAAAAATCAACCTGACTGACCCACCATTCATTTAGAGTACTGTATTCTAAAAAGTTGAACAAGAACTACTCTCTTTCAGAATATTAAGATCTTCAGACAGATGGTGGATTACATTACTATTCACCAGAATTTCCTGTCCCTTCCCAAGGGGGAATTATATGCCTCCTCCCATGTGTGGCCATGTGATTGGCTTTGGGCAGTGACCACATATCACTTCCAGGAGGAAGCTTGAAGAGCTAGCATGAACTTCACCTTGCTCTCGTATCCTCCTTTGCTCTGAAGAGCAGCAGTGATGCAGACTGACACTGCTCCATCAACAGATAAAGGGCAACACAGAGCAGACCTGCAGCTGACCCACAAGGGACATGCAGGACAATTGAGAAATCAATCTTTGTTGGGAAAGCCACTGAGATTTGGGGTCATGTAGGAATAATTACTATCATGACTGATATTAAGTATCTTACCTAGGGCACTTTAAAAAGCTTGGATGGATGGCTGGGTAGATGGAGAGATAATAGGAAGTATTCATAAATTCACTGGTGAAATTTGGTAGGTTGAATCAACTGAATCTAAATCAAATATTTCTTTAGAGGGTGTGAAGACACGCAGCTTTTAGGTTAAATGACAATTTAAAGAAGTGGCAAGTAAATAAAGCTTTTGTACATTAAAATAAAGATCTGGGTTACACAGTTTGATAGCAATTTAATCAGCATCTAAAGTGTCTACTGTAACAATCAGCATTAAGACCTGCCATCTTTAATCCAGTCGCTCCAGTGTGAGAAGAAAGAGTATCAACTAGCCCCTGAGGAGTCACTGAAGGAAGTAATTGCCAAAACAGCTTCTCTTTAGTCCCCATGGATACATCTTGCAATAAGGTAGTTCTAGGGATTGGATAAAAGTTAAAAGCCTAGTAACCCAAGCAAGTGCCCAAGATTACCCAAACCTTGAAATTCCATTTTGTGGATGGGTATCTTTTAGCATTAAGCAGCATTTCTTTATTCAGCTTCAGTCAGGGGTCTGGTTCTAGGCTGATGCTGGGTGGGGAGGTAACACTGGTCTGATGATTGCAGAAGAGTCCCTGCTGCTCCTTAATAGCAGAGACTTCCCTTAGGCTTTTGTGCCTTCAGAGGCTTGGCTAGGCGGGCAAACGGCATCGACTCAGGTGGAGAGCGTATGTTATCAGCTGGCATACCTCTGGACCTTGGCATACCAGGGACCAGGGTAGGTCAGCATTCTTCCAGGTGGATTCAGCATTTGCTGCTCCTCTTCCCTCTTTCATTACCCATGGATCTTTTGTTAGATCAGGTGCCACTCAGGATCCCTTCTACCACTATCTTCTGTCTTTAGATACCAAAGGGAAGATATAAAATTTGCTCCTAATGCCTTGGGCATACTTTATGGTGACCCAACCTATATCTAGAAGCTGGTCTTAACGGCACTAATGCAACGACCAACCAAGGAAGGTAATTTGGGACATACTAACTAACCTAGTCTTTACCAGGAGGATATACTATGGACTGGCCTTGAGCTAGGTACCATGAGAACAAACAGGAATCCTAGAGTCCAGGCCTTAAGCTCAAGTGGATTTTTAGCCTAGTTGATGAAAAATGAAGAGAGGAAGGAAACAAGATTACTCCTCTTCTTTTCAACTAGCACAATTCAAAAATTAACAGCACGTGGGTACACAAACCATAACTCAGGGGCAGACGGGATCAGTAAGGGTTGGAGAACACAACACAAGCAAGGCTTCCTCCCACCCAGTGAAACTTTTAAGGGAGGAAAAGGGGAAGTCTAGCAAAAAGGAAGAATATATGATGCCAGAAGGACTAAAATAGCAAAGAATACAATTCATCCCCAACTTATTTATATGTTAAGTTTCAATTAAAATGCAAACAAAAGACACTTTATAGTTCTCAAGAAAATGATACTAAAACTCACTTGTGAAAAAAAAATCGTTGTAACTCTAAAAAGGGGAGGGGGAAACAGGGTGGAGGAGAATGAACTATCTGGATGATGTGTAAGTTAAATAGACAGTAAGGAGTACAAGAAAAAGTACATGATGAGGTTATACAAAAAGTATAACAAAATGATATATGCACAATTTTTGACTATGTAAAAATTGTGTTTATGTAGAATTAATTGGAATCACAACCCATTAATAAATGAAAATGAGTCAAAGTTTAAGATGACAGGGTTGTGGTTGTGATTTTTTTAAATATGAACTCATTAATGTACATTTCTTTAAGAGATATTAATGCCCACTACATTCCACAAGTTCCTTTCCTTACACCAAAACCTCTAATCCAGCAGTTTTCAACCCTGAGCAATACCACCACCCCTCCTTTGCCCCCTCAAGGAGGTACATGGGAATCTGTGTCATGGGTCATCATAATGACTGAGGGACACTTCTGGCATTTAGTGGACAAGGGTCAGGGATGCGGAATACCCTACAGCACATGGGACAGTCGCACACAACGAAGAGCTGTCTTACTCAGGACACCGGCAGCAATGCTATTAACAAAGTGCCAAGAGGAAGAAGACAAAGACCAATTTTTCTAAGACTGCTCACATGCTACCAAAGATACACTGGAAAAACCCCAAAATTCAACCGAATACCGTTACTTTTATAACATTATGATTTTTAAAGAAGGCTAACTTTTTCACTTAAAAAAAAAAAAAGCTCTCAAAAAGAATGTAGTCTCTCCTCCAAGAGGGAAATGAACAAAAGATTTTTACATAAATAGAAAAAAATCAAATCTCCTCATTTCCTGAGAGAAGTAATATTGTTTTGATGCTAGAAATGATAACTGAGCAAATACTGAGAGTCTAAAAATTATCCTCACTTATTAAACACATTTTTGCCCCCTATCATTTCACTATTATCCCATAGCTGGTCCAGAACCATTGTCAGTCACTCCTGCTTGTTTGTTTCTTATGCAAAGTGCCCCTCCAGCGCCACCCAGACGTGCTTGCAGCTACTATGGACAGCACCTTCTCCCTGGACCAGAAGAAAAGGGAAAGAGGAAACAGAAAAACTCTCTTTCGTGTGAGGTGTAGAAATGAGATCCCACGTGTTCAGTTAAATGATTTTTCCTACTTTTCTGCATTTTCAGTACTTAAGAGATTCGAGACCACATTTAACTTTCCAAAAGGCTGATGATACTGCCATCTAGTGAATACAGTCCTTTTTATACCAGAAAGACAAAAATCTAAGTACTCATGGGCCCATTATTTCTAAGGTACAGTTCAGGAAGTATAGTAAGTCTCCTGTTTTAATCTCATTTGAAGTATCAATTATTTTACATTTTAGAAGAGGGAAAAAGGTACTGAAAGTTTGCAGTCTATGTATTATTCTTTGTATTATCAGCACAATAGGGGCATATAAGCAAATTCTACTTCACTGTAAAGCATGGAAGCCCTGCTCTTCCTTCAGCAATGACCATACTTACTGGCTGTGGCTATGGCTGTACTTAACTATGAGCATGTTGTTGACGGCACAGCTCACTGTCCCTGTGTGGTGAGTACTAGCGCTTTTTTTGAGTAACTGGTTTATTGAATCTTAAAGACCCTGTGAGCTATGGATCTGGTCACAATTCTCTCCTTGCCTTGGCTGCTGGAGAGCATGGAGCCAAATCAGCCTATTTCCAGTATATTTACAAGACCTTACACGATACACAGTCTAGCTTCACTCCTCATGTCCTCTTCTGGCTATTTCCCTTTGCCAAATATCCTCACATTAATTTCACTTTGTATACTCTTTTAAGCCACCTTAAATTTCTTTCTGAAAGACTGCATACATACAAACAAAATCCATTCCTGTCATTTGTTGTGTGTATGATACCACCACTGGGACCCTGATCACGTAACCATAAGCATATGGATGGCAAGTGTCACGGGCCATGGTGATTCCTGCCTTGTGTGACTCTTGGGTCCACTTTCCACTTGTTAACGCCTCATTAGAAGAACAGCTGATGGTCAAAACTATGATTCAGAGATATTTCTCACTTATAATCACTGTCTTCTTCACATTCCAGTATGGCCTCATTAAGACGTCATCATCTTAGGGTGAAGGTTAAATTTACCCTTAGGATTTCAGGTTAAATTCCTGCAGCTTCTTCAACTGAAGGGACTGCTTCTTCATTTTCCATCTGACAAATCCACTGGGTCTCATTGCTTTTACACTTTGTTCTATTCCTATATGAGTGATCCATGTATTTCAAATTATAAAATTTTTCATATAAAAGGTTTAAAAAAAAAATAAAGTCTTGTTCAAAGGCAGGATAGAAACTGTTATAGCAACACGCGTGAGGACAACAATACTGAAATCCCTAAGGCTCTTCCTTCTCCCTCCAGACACACATAGGGCAATGCTAGGTACCTTATCACCACTTTAGCACACATTATGCTTCTCTAATACGTCCTGCCTACATACTGCGGTACTGCATTCAGTCACTGTTGTTTAGATAATGATGCCAAGTGAGAGTACATCAATGGGGCATCTCAGACTTCATGTCAAAACTCCCCTTCTTATTGCCAATAATTATCTATTAAACAATATAGACTGTAAAAATTACATTCTTAATCCTATTCCCAAGAGTGACAATTCTTGGCTCCATATTTTCTCCAGAACTTCCATAAGCACAAAATAACTAATAATTTCTGATTAGCAAGTCAAGAGTGTAGGAACTGTGGGTGGGTTGGCATGGGAGGTGTTATAGGTAATGTGTTTGTTCATTATGTAAATGAAAACAGGTTTTATTTTAAAACATCAAATTTTTATGTATACAGGCATGTGCACACAAAACTTGATGGTCAAGGTGATGAAGATAACTGAAAAATTGCTAGGAAGATAAACTATCAAAAAATGCCAGGGAAATTGAATGATGGTATCATCTGAAGGTCAGAAGACTAGTATCCGAGGTTCTGAACTTTAGACATATTCCTATCTAATGAGATAGACACTTTTATTAAAAAGCGAAGTGAAAAAAAAGAAAAAAAAAAAGTGAACTGAAGCACAACTTCCTCAGTGGCTTCTTTGTTTGGAATTCAGCTTCCTTGCAGGGAGCAAGTGCTAAGATATGTCTGAAAAGCATGACCGACAGGGGAAATGGGTCTCATAATTTTTATTCCAATTTCAGTCATCACTTGAGGCCTCCACCTCTTCCCATCTATGTCCCAGACAGAATCTTGGAGATAAGCCCAGACACCCAATTTTACAAATTGGAAACTAAAGTACAGAGTCCATGAGAAACTTGGCCCAGTAAGCAGGACTCTCCATTCAGTGACAATTATCTGTGACTTACTAAAAGATTCCTTAATTTGCCTATTGTTTTTACAGGTAGTAAGCTTGGACTGGGCATAATACTAGCAAATGGAACACTGGGCACTAACAGCTAACACCCCCAAAGGCCAAAAACCACCATGCATGTCAGGCCAACCTTCCCTACAGACGTGAGGATGGAGACAGGGCCGACAGGCAGAGTATTAAGGTAACCTAATTATACTCAGGCTAGAGTAGCAAAATGAGCACACACAGGACACAGAAGACATCTTTCAGAGAAAAATAATTCTAAATAACTCAAGGAAACAACCAAGTGGGAGACTACCATTGCATTATTCTTCTATGGGCTCATGGAAGAAATTAACACTTCTGTAAAGAGTGGTCTTAGGTATGGGCTTCTTTCCCTTTGCTCAGCCACAATTCCCAGGAAAGTGGGAAAGGTCACAAATTTGATTTCTGCTGGTGGGTCTAGAAGATCAAATCAAATAGATACTCAGGTCGCAGACATGCAGCCAAAAGCACGTTTTCCCCTTAGCACACTTGAACTGTCTCCACTGGCCCTCCTGGCTTTTCAGGCCTAGTCATCAATTCAGGGCCTGGAATACACAATTCCTCTTTTATCTACAAGGATTCTTCAATGACCCTTAAACCCAGGAAAGCTGGGGCCTGCTCGTTCCAGCCACCTCTTGATCAGAGTCAAGGGGGCAAGGATATCACTTAACATTACCTGATACAGGAGACTGCACTTTGTCAAACCAGCTGCTATAGTAGACCAACAGTGGATACTTCTATGTCTTGTCCAGAGAAGGAACTGCTTAGATTCCATTTTTCAAATCATACAAATAAACCAGTACTTTATTTTTAAACTACGTAGTACGCCATCACTACTTCCATATCATTCCACTCATCAGAACTATCTTTTCTCATTCTATACAACCTTTGCTTAAGGGCTCACCTGGAGAGTGGGACTGAGGTCCCATAGAGAATTTATATTTTATATATTTCTAAACCATTCTAATTTATTAGGATGATCATGTATTACTTTTATAATCTAAAAAGTCTTTGATAAATATAAACTCTTTAACCAAATCAAAACATGTTCATCCTTTTACCTCATTATTCTTGTGAATTTATCCCAAAGAAATAATTTATTATGGCCTGAAGATTTTGCTGCAATGATGTCTAAAGTAGCAAAGAATTATACACAATCTACATTTTTAACTTTAGAAAGATGGTTTATAGATCATGGTCCATTAATATGATTAAATATTAACATCATAATTGTAAAGGCTTTGTAAATGAGTGGAAAACTGTGACAACTTAAGTAAAAGTAGTATTCCAAGTATACCACATAACTAAAATGTAAACTAAATATATATGAGAAAGATGAAAATGTATTATATTAGAGTGGTAGAATTTATATGTAATCTAAAATATTTTGTTTATTTTCTTTAATAAAGAAATATAAAATACTTGCTAAACAATGGTTCTGCCATAGTTCCAAACTAAGATACTAACCTACCTCTCCTTTATTTAGAGTTAACTTTATTGGAATTTAAAAACATTCCTAAATTTTACTGAAGTTCACTAAAGGAAATGAAGGATGTACCAATGGGTTAAAAGATAAAACACGGTAGCAGGATCAAGGTCTACTGGATCTATTTAAAATGGACTTAAGGTAGCAATCAGAGGTTTAAGGAATTCCCCAAGAATTTACAAACAAATCCATTTAACATATAAGCCATAAACCTATCAAAGTACTTTCTAAATTAAAATACTACAATGGCATCACAGTAATACCACAATGATCAGTTTAGTAACATGTAAATTTTTTCTGGTCAAAGCCAACTGCTATGTGTAGACAGTCTTTTTAAAACAATTTTATTGTTTCAACCAACTTTCCAAAGGCTTAGGGGTCAGGTTTTCTTCCCTTTGGGCTCTCAGAACATAAAGGTTTTCAATGATCTTTCAAAAGCTCAAGTCTCAGTGGGTAGCTGGGCAAGAAGAATAGCAGGAGGCCAGTGGTGACGCAGAGAACCACCAAGAAGCGTGAGTGCGTGCTCATGTGTTATTTCCCATGCTTCCATCCAAGAAAAAGCTGTATGGAAATGATGTGTATGAATGCATCCATTATGCATTATCACCACTGCCTTACCCCACTCAAAGTCTTAACACTGGCTTAGTTCACCTCTCTTGGAGACAATCTGGACCATCAAGTGGGGTGGAGGCTCTTAAGTAACTTTGTGAGTTGACTTCATCTAGGTAGCTTCTCAGGTGTGGTTCAATGCCCACACCCTAAAAACTGACAACCTTTTGTGAACAATTTGTCAAGTCTGTTTATCCCCTTGGTTTGAAGAAAGACAGACTGACCAAATCAGCCTGGGTGATGACTGCACTATTCCTGAAGCAGAGACTGCAGATATAGCCCACCCTTGTAAACCTCAACTCTCTTTATAGTTTCCACAGGCAAATACACTCAAGTTAACCATCTTCATCTCAGATGCTCTAAGACAATGACATTTTTCTAATATAACACTGCTCAATAGAGATTTCTTAAAAAGCCAAAATATTTCTTTTAGGTCTTTAAGTGAATACACAGATATTAATAAAGGAGAACTGGTCTATTTATTGACATGTAGAATATGATACACATCAAATGAGTCATTAATGTTATAATTCTGAAAGTTTTATACTCTTTATTTCAAAGATCCCATGGTATTAGGTAAGTCACACACATACACACACACGGAAATTTTCAAAAGGAAAAACAAATGATATATACTATAGACAACTAGGTAAGGGTAGCAGAATCATGAAAGAGGGTTGCTATGGTGCTTCCCAGAGATCAGCCTGATTTCAATACCACATCCGTTCCAGTGTTTTTTCTTTGCCTAAAAGTCCTTGCCACCTGACCATGATAGACCCTCCCAGCACAGTAAGTTAGGAGAACAAGGAAAGGGAGAAGGAGTTACAGAGGTTCTCCCAGCCCTGGAAGCAAATGTTTCTAGAACTCTACTTCTGGGTTGGGTGAAGAAAATAAGGCTGGCTCTCTTGGATTGGGGTGAGGCAGGTATGTGCAGCTGATCCTGGAACTGGGTGGAAGCAGGAATCCGCACAAGAACCAACAAGCTCACAGGAGAGGCACTGACTGAACCTGTGTTTAGCGGACTTAACCATCTGTTTGCAAGTGGATTATGATATGTCAAATTTAACCTTAGTGCCATCTTGAATGACCCAACAGCCCACAAAGGGATTAAGGAAGGTGAAAGAGGGTATCATTTACTAACGACCAGTCTAAGAGCCAGTTTTAAAGAATGACCCATGAAAACTCATAAATTGGAATTTAAGTCCCAGCTCCAAAGTTTTCCCTAAAGATAAAACACTTAAAAATAAAAATCTGAGTTTCTTTTCTACATCTGTGACTCCTGTTTTGTAAATAAGTTCATTTGTACCCCTTTTTTTAGATTCCAGAAAACAAACTTATGGTTACCAGGGGTAAGCGGGGGGTGGAGGGATAAACTGGGAGATTGGGATTGACATACACACACTACTATATCTAAAATAGATAACTAATAAGAACCTGCTGTATAGCACAGGGAACTCGACTCAACATTCTGTAATGGCCTATACGGGAAAAGAATCTAAAAGAAAAAAGAATGGATATATGTATATGTGTAACTGATTGACTTTGCTGCACAACTGAAACACAACATTGTAAATCAACTACACTCCAATAAAAATTTTAAAAAAAGCTCCTACCCAAGAAAAAACAACAAAATAAATAAATTAAAAAATAAAAATATGAATGGATGAGTACGCTTTACCAGTTTCTTCTTAGTTTTTAAAACAACTCAGTTGCCTGTCTTACCTCATCCAAATCCACTAGAATATACACTCCAAGAGAATAGGGACTTTGTTTTTGTTCTCTGCTGTGTACACAGTACTGAGTACAGTGCCTGGCACACGGTAGGGGCTCAGTATATATCTGTGGAGTGGATGAACACTCCACAGATATATGTAAGAGCTCATTAGTTCTGGTCCTCTTTTCCAACTGCAGTGGTCATATGAGTGCAGTGACTTATATTACATATTTTACTTTAAATTTTTAAAATTTTTATTTATTATATATAAATTATATATACTTTATATAACATTCAATGCTCTAAGTAGGGGACAGCTCCGTGGTTTTTCTCCCCCTATGGTCCTTTATCAAATCATCCTAATTTGGTAAAATGGGCTGCACGGTGAAACGAAACCCAGACCCAGAACACACTGTGTGGCCCATTTTGCCTAACCTCCACCACTCTAGGGGGAAGGGAATCAGGACACAGGGCCAGAACACAGCACAGGCCTGGTGCTCCCCCCACATGCCACAGGGAGTATGGGGACAAATACATCCTGCTACCATTCTCTTTCCCATCCTGGTCACTGTCTAACCCATAGTAAAATAATTCTCACCAAGTATTCATCAACTTACAGAACAACATTTGCACAGCATTCTGGGTGCACTGGCTTCCTTGAGTTGCTATTCATTTCATCATATTCCAAAGCACTAAGGAAGAGTGGGCCACCATGGAGGTCTCCTTCCCTATCCCCTTCTTAGTCCTGTAGCTCTGCTCAACATCATGGGCCTGGACCAACCCATTCACTTCCTGGGTAAATTTGATTGTGCCTTTTTTTTTTTTAAACTCAGAATTCTTACAGCATGTCATTCACAGCCATTCATTTTTTGGTCTCCCCGCCTCTCTAGCTGCAGAGAAGGGGTGTAGGGGTGTGTGTGTGTGTGTGTGTGTGTGTATAATATATACTTATTATATAAATATAAATACATATATACACACACACACACACACACACACACACACACACACACACACACACATATATATTTCCTAGTGTTTATGTTCTTTCACTTCTTTGTGCCTTTGCCCAGGCTGATCACCTTGCCTACCATAGGAGGGCTTCACTTGTTTTCCTCCCACTCTTTAAAACCCAGTGTAGACATTTCCTCCTCCAGGAAGCCTTCCCTGATTCCCACCCCACCCCCATCAGTGATAAATGCCCCTTTCCTGTGCCTTCATAGTACCCTATGCATAACTTCAAAGGGCTTAACATACTGTCGAGGTTTTGTTTTTATTGTTGTCATTGTTTATTTTGGTTCTTCAATGAATCCATTAGTTTCTTTGGGAGATGGAATCTTCTGTGTCTTTACTCCAGCACTGACCCATCTAGCACATAATAACTACCTAAAAATCCTTGATCCATGCACGAATGACCTAGAGTTTGCTTGTACATACGATATTGATAACCTCTTGTATTTATGCAAACTGGCATACTTAAATGCCTCCCCCTCATCACTTGGAAATCAGATATTATCTCCCTCATAAGACTGGCCTATAGAATCACTGATAGGGAAGATCAAAAAGTGATTGACAAATAGGAGGAGTTAAACCTCTAGTCGCATACTTTCTGTATGTAGCATCCCTTTGACAACATTTTTACCATACACTTATAGTACATACTCTTTCTAAAACATATTTAAGACACATCCTTACAGCATGATATTTTGTGGTGAAATGTATTTTAGACTCTTCAGCAGATGGACCTGATGTACTCCAGCCACAATACTCTGAAATGGCTTACTTCACTGCGTGGAGTTCAATTTTCCCGTATTTGCCATTCTCACTGCTACTCATTCTTCAAGACCCCGAATCAAATGCCACTCTTCCATGGAGCCTTCCTTGATCACACTAGACAGAAAGCATCCCTCATTCCTCCAGCCTCCTACAGCACTCTGTGCCTCATTCACCTTTGTACCATCCACCACAGCATCTGATGTCATGCATGTAGATGAGCATATACAGCATATGCTCAACAACGACCATAGCAAGAATGGCCCTTTTCAGTGCTCAGTATTTATAATAGAGAAAAACTAGAAACAGACGAAATATTTGACATCAGGGGGACAGCTTAGCAAGAACCATGGCACGTGACACAATAGGATATTATGTTCCTAATAAAATGACCATTATATGACTTCTGTCCATTTATGAAAACATTCATATAAAATAATGCTGTGTGGAAAAAATATACAAACAGAATATGAACTGTGGCCCAATTTTTTAAATTTTCTGAATGCACATTTACCAGGCAATTTGAAGTTAAATAAACTTGACATTAATTCTCATTTTTTTTAGCTTACACTCATATTATATCACATGACACTCATCTTAAATTCTCCTGCGTTTAATATGTAGCTAGAGTAGCCTTACCACCTTAGAAATCATCAAAAGCATCCCCAGTGACCAATGGCTGGGAATCCTCTTAAGTGCTTTACTTCACATTGTTTCAAGTCCAGATTCTCAACAGACTTAGAGAAACTCTACTTGCTATTCCATACCTGCTTTGAAACATACCCTATCTGAAACCATCAAACCAAGTCATACAAAAAGCTAACTCAAAGCTGATCTCTGTACCCGTGGGTGTGTTAAGAGCAAGGGATTCAGTGAGAAGCAGTGTTAGGCCAAGCCACGGAGAGCAAACAAACCAAAGAAAGAAGGATGAGAACCAAAAGAGTGTGGGGGAGGGTTTCTGTCATTCTACCACTGCCCCTAATCTGGGGCCTTCCCCTCCCAGGGCCTGCATGCAGCAAGGAGGGCAGGACTCACTCTCCTTCCACGTACACCTGAATTTCTCACTGCACTGGGTCACAAGTCCAAATGCCATAAAAGAAGGAAATTCTAATGACAAGCGATGTTCCATGTCATCACGTATTTGACTTTAGGAAATTGGACTTCAGTGTGTTCTGCTTATGCCAGTTCTTCCCCAATTTTTAAGAGTCTACAAATGGCACAGATTCTGTTTTAACAATCTTTTTCCTGCTATTTCATTTTCTAGTCACTTCCTTAGGTGTCACTTAAGATACAAGGCAGTAATAAGATACTTCCCATCACCAATAAAAAACAGACCAGGACTAACTTCTTCTTACCAACATGGCAGTGTCTTCAATAGTTTGTTAGTACAGTAACAGTAACTTTCTCTGAAAGATTAGTTGTAAGTGGGTCGTTCTGTTATCCACCTCAGATGCACTTATAAGTAAACACAAAATGCTCTAACAATTTCCATCTCCTAGTATAAGCATCACTCATGTGAAAGTCACGTGATTTTTATACACAAACCCAATACAAAAATAGAGTCTTTTAGCGTTTATTTGTTGATTGCTGTGCTTACGATATCCTCCATTTCTTTTCTTAGCCTAAGAAGAGAACTTTCAGACTATATAAGCTGGATACCTCCTTTACATCCCAAATCATCCATCACAGCAAAACCTTTTTATTAAGCCCAACACCTACGACCCTACTTGTCCAGAATCTATAAGGCAGGTTTTTAATTATATGCCAGATAAAAACCCATCCTCCTCCTTTTCTCAAGACTACCTTCTTCCAAAAGAAGATCTCATCATGAGCCCAGCCTCATCAGAAGCTCACACCTTAGCAATTTAGAAAGAATAAATGTACATGGGGCTGAAGTCAGGGCTCTTTATTTATCCAAGGTAAGTTCCCAGTTGCATCATTTTGCCGGGCTTCCTGAATCCAAACTCTGTACAACATTGCTGGGTGCAGGGTGAAGCCAGGGGCATTCAGACCAAAGGTCAAGGTAGTCACAACTGACTCATATTTATAGTCTACACACTGTCGTGTTTAGTGCTTCACTTTCTCTGCCGTTAAATCCAATACCCTTCCAGCCTGAAGTTGTAGTCTACTCATAGGAAAGAAAAAGTCTAAGAGAAAAGTTATATTCAGGTTCAAGAAAAGGCATGATTGTACAATCTGGGAGCAATATACCTTTCCTCATAGCTAGTATTTTATATCTAGAAACCAAATGCCTGACAACAGCTAAGCCAAAAAAAAAAAAAAAAAACCCTAACATTAAAAAATCATTTAAAAAATACTTTGAAGTATCTTAAAATTTAAAAATACTTTGAAGGCAAGGCAATCCTAAAGTGCTTCTCATCTTTACTGACACAAAGACAGCCACAGTATATATTATATGGAATGAGCAGTGAACTCAGACAAAATTCAGACAGTTCTCTGGCTAATTAGCTGTGCAATCTTGGATAAGTCATTTAACCTTCTAAGCACTAGGTTCCATTTCTAAAAAATTAGGAGGTTTCTATTAGGATTAAATGAGATGGTATTTACAAACTGCCCAACACAATGTCTGGCACATATGTCTGTGCCCATTTAATAAATGATTTTTATTAGCATCACTGCCATTATTTACCATGTCTCCAGGAAAGAGATGGAATAGAAAACCCGAATAATCAGAACAATACTTGTTTGGTGCTTTGAATATATTACCTCTAACTTTTACCTTAAACACTAATGCATCTATGAACTGGTACCCCAAAGTCAAGATTCTATAGTATGAGAAGGCTTCTTGCTGAAATCAAGGGCCATTGGCACTCCACCCACCACCTCAACCACGACTTAATGTGAAACAAAAATCAAGCATAGGAAGTTTAAAACAATTCTGGAAATTTTAAAAGAGAAAAATTTAAACAAGTGCATTTATTCTTTGTAATTAAAAACAGAACACAAATTAATACTAATATAATAAGTAAAATATTTCTCTGTTCTAGACAAGGGAAAGGTAAAGATGATGATGACTGATGTAGGAACTATTAAGAGTAAAAAAAATACTAAATGTTAATGTGGTGTCTCTCCACATAACTAGAGTTACAGGCACCAGGAACAAGTCTTACACTACTAACCTTTAAATCGGAAGCAAGACACACAAGCTATTCTTAGTAAATTCTTTTGGCTGAGTGATCATACAATGATTAGTTATCAAAGCTACTTCAAGCTCACTTACTGCTGCAAAGATAATTTACACATTTAAATGTGAGAGCTAGCCAGGCATGTTTTCAAAACATTACAACGCCAGGCCTTATTTACAAGCTAGGGATCGGACCATATTGTACCTAACCCCACCCCCAAATTAACGTGTACCAGAAATGGGAAGAATATGAAAATTTCTTACAAAATGCCAAAGCCAAGAGGAAAATATCCCTGAAAAAAGTCATCTTTTAAAATCCTGATATAAACCTACTTCTTCTTGAACAAGTAACAAGAGACACTTTCTCCATATGTAAGAAATACATGGTAAGACCCAAGAATGAGTTTTAAAACAGAGCAAAATACTTAGGAAGACCATTATCACTTTAGATGATACAATTTGTAACATTACAATCCCAATCATCACACACGAAACCGCCTTGAATTCATGCTTTGTTTTCACAGAAACTGCTAGCCAAAAGAGTTGAGATATAATAACAGAAATATGAAAAATTACAGAGGAAAAAGGGAGTCACACTGGAATCTCATCTAGGCAAGAACTATTTTGTAAGAATTAAAAGCAGTAGTCAAAAGAAATTACATTGGCTCTCCAAGAAAAAGAGGTCCTCAATACTTATAACTAATAAAAATATTTTATCGGGCTTCCCTGGTGGCGCAGTGGTTGAGAGTCTGCCTGCTAATGCAGGGAACACGGGTTCGAGCCCTGGTCTGGGAAGATCCCACATGCCGCGGAGCAACTAGGTCCGTGAGCCACAACTACTGAGCCTGCGCGTCTGGAGCCTGTGCTCCGCAACAAGAGAGGCCACGATAGTGAGAGGCCCGCGCACCGTGATGAAGAGTGGCCCCCGCTCGCCGCAACTAGAGAAAGCCCTCGCACAGAAACGAAGAACCAACATAGCAATCAATCAATCAATAAATCTTTAAAAAAAAAAAAAAATGTTTATCAACGTCCTCTGACTGTAAGACTTCATAAGTAAAGTTATAAGGACATAAATAATTTGTCAGAAGTTTTGTGCCATATAATTAAGCAAAAATGAAATTATTTTATTATAGGATGATCAACCTGTACCTAAACACTGAATTGTAAAACACTCTAAACAGGAATACTTCAGTTAGTATTTATCTTCTATAACTAACAGAAGACCAAAAGTTGTTCTGATTACTATAAATATGGAATAGACTAAAAATGAGAGTCAAAAATCCATGAAAGGTTAATGAAAGAATATTAGGGATGTCTAGATGCTAGCACTAGCCTTTGAATGTAAAAGTATTTTTCCACAAAAAAGTTAACCCATTCCATTTATAGTCAAAATGCCTACTTGTCTACAGGCCTATGTGCACTAATTTTAACAACCCACCATTAAGTGGTGTGATCAAAATGATTTTACGTTAAAATGATTTACTACCCACCAGTGACAAGAGTGAGTTTCTTGTCTTCCTTCTGGAGTTTAGCTAAGCTTTTCAGTTAGTCCTGAACAAAACAATGTCTTTAACTTTAGAACATGTTATCAAATTCCCAAACTGGTCTTTCTTGGATGGTGCTAAACAAGAAAACACTGGGTATTCACAGAATCCGTCAACAAGCAAAAGATCTTTTGGCATAAATCCAAAGCTATCTAAAAATGACTGCCAGCAATGGGTGGGGGGATAATGAAAGATATGTTAGGAGTGGGGTGGGGCATACAAAAGGCAAGAGAGAAAAGCCCGAGAGGCGCCTACGTGCTACTAGTTGCTTCCACACCTGACAATAGTAAATTGGACTAAATATGCATTTTAAAATACCTTGTTTACATAGCTCACAAACATACCCAAAAGGATTTTATTACTTACATTCTATTTTGATTACTACATATGTTACTACATTATATGGGAATAAAAAGGGTTAGTCACACCCTTCTTTTCTCCTTTTTTTCCAAGCATTTAATTACTCATTGTGATGTTCTTAGATAACAGTGGGTAGCATCTATGCCCATAGTAGACAGGCTCTTAAAAACAAAAACAAGACCTCTTACTGTCCATCAAAAGATAATATGCACACATTTTTTGCCTAAGCAATTTTACTTACAGGAATTTACCTTAGAGACATACTCATAGAAGTATATATTGACGAAGGTACAAGATTGTTAGTTGTTGCAATGTTTGTAACAGAAGAAACTGAAAACACACTAAATGCTCATTAAAAGAAAACTTTTAAACTGAATAGTACATTTGTACAAAAGGGTACTCTGCAGCATTTAAGAGGAATAAGGTCAATCTAGATGTACTGACAAAGAAAGTATTCATAATCTATAATTAAGTAAAAATAAGTTAAGATGTAGACAAAGTATATGAGTCTATCCAAAAGAAGAAAGTATATTTGTACATATATGTATAGAAAATATATAGAAGGATATATATCAAACTTAAGAGGAGCCACTGTAGGAAATATCTGGAGAAATAGTGGGGTCCTTAACTAATTTTTTAAATAACCAGAAGAGATTATTTTTTTAACTTTAAATTTTTTAAAAAGTAAAATAATGTATAAGTAGTTGTGTTTCTATACACCTAGAATGAACAATCTGAAAAATAAAAGGAACAATAAGTGTTGGCAAGGACGTAGAGAAACTGGAACCTTTAAGCATTGCTGGTGAGAATATAAATGGTTCCGCTGCTATGGAAAACTGTTTGGCAGTTTCTCAAGAAAGTTAAATAGAATTACCATATGACCTAGCAATTCTACCTCTAGGTATATACTCCCCAAAAATTGAAAACATGGACTCCAATACTTATGCATCCATGTTCACAGCAGTGTTGTTCACAATAATCAAAAGGTGGAAAGAAATCAAATGTCCATCAACGGATTAATGGATAAACAAATTATGGTATATCCGTGCAATAGAATACATTATTCAGCCATAAAATGGCTGACCTGCTACAACATGGATGAACCTCAAAAACATGCTAAGTGAAGAAAGCCAGACACAAAAGGTCACATATTATATGATTCCATTTACAAGATATATCCAGAATCAGTAAATTAAGAGAGACAGAAAGCATATAAGTGGTTGCCAGGGGCAGTGGTAGGAGGGAACAGGGAGTTACTGCTTAATGGGTATAGGGTTATCTTTTGAGGTAATGAAAGTGTTTTGGAACTAGATAGAGGTGGCTGCTGAACAACACTGTGAATGTAATAAATGCCACTGAATTGTTCATTTTTAAATTGTTCATTTTTTTGTTATTTGAGTTTTCTCTCATTAACGATAAATACAACTTTAAAAACAATATGTAGGTAAGGGACTTCCCTGGTGGCGCAGTGGTTAAGAATCCTCCTGCCAATGCAGGGGACACGGGTTCAAGCCCTGGTCCAGGAAGATCCCACATGCCGCGGAGCAACGAAGCCCGTGCGCCATAACTACTGAGCCTGTGCTCTAGAGCCTGCGAGCTACAACTACTGAGCCCGCGTGCTGCAACTACTGAAGCCCGCGTGCCTAGAGCCTGTGCTCTGCAACAAGAGAAGCCACTGCAATGAGAAGCCCGCATACAACGAAGAGTAGCCCCCGCTCGCCACAGCTAGAGAAAGCCCGCGTGCAGCAATGAAGACCCAACGCAACCATAAATAAATAAATAAATTTACGTATTTATTTATTTAAAAAATAATAATAATATGTAGGTAAGACCAAAACACCAACTGCCACTGAGTTGCTTTACCCCAGAATAGTGAGACTGATACCAATGTGGATGGGCATCTTCCGCATCCAGATGCCTCTCTGTGGAACACTCTAGATAAAAGAATGTCACCAGGGGAAAAGAAAACCTACTAAAAACCAGGGACTGTAAGTAAGCACTGTCCCCAAGGCAGCAAAATGATCCATTGCCTGAGACACACCCTAGTTCAGCTTTAGGATAATGGCTGAGAGGACAGATGGCCCTGGTTGCCTTTAGTCTCCTTTCTCTCCAAACTTAATCTACAGCAATGAACATCTAAGGAATTCCCACCCTCCTTTACAGGTGAGGAAACTGAACCGTGGCTCATACACAGGACCCTGGGGAGGAACTTGCAAAAGACTTACTGATTTGTGTAAAAGCTGCTTCTTACCATTTTTATCAAGTTCTAGAAATTAGCATTTCTCCTATTCTCTCAACACAAATCTTCTCACTAGTAATCTATTATATTTGGAAAGACACCCTAAACAGCAGTAGAATCACTTTACAGTTGATTCTCTGATGGTTCTTCTTTTTGGGGTGGGAAGTCCCCTTCAGAGTGCTTTCACAGCAATAGAAATCCACACCAGAAAAAGCACTGTCCTTTTAGTTACTTGTTTTCTGGGTCACATAAATTAACTTAGTTAATCCTTCTCAACAGGCACCAACAACTGCATTTTACTTTAAGCTATTTGCTTTGGCCATTTCATTGTGATTATTAGGAAACAAGAGAACTTCAAATCAAAAGGGAGCTTTTCAAAACTTCTTAAAATCAAACTGTTTCTGTAACAAGAAAGAGTGATATGAAGAACTTTTATATCTTTGTCAATTCTCTTAATTGGAATAAATAGATCATCATCAATACAACATGGCTAAATCAAAAGAATTTCTTTTATATGTTAGAGGAGGATGGAGTAAGAGTGACAGGGAATCTTAACTCTCCAGATTCTTACATTCAATTTTTTCAAAATTTTCCTCATTTTAAGTGTCATTATTAAACATTACTAATGCTATTTCTAAAATTACAGAAACTAACAGTTAAAACCCCATTCAATATATTTGAATATTCAAAAATATCTACACTTGTAGATTTGATTAATTCTCTACTTCAGTTCGTTGGATCTTAAGATATTTTACAAAATATAAACAATCTCAAGCTTATTAACAATTTAAGATTTTAAAGCGTTTCTGCTTCTCTTTAATCCTTGGCAGGACTGGTTCCCATCATTTCATCAAGAGTTCCTGAAATGAGAACTCTATGTTAAGGTGGAGGACTTAGAGACTTACAAAGTCAAAAAGAAATCATAACTCCTACATTTTTAATCATCCATCCTCCTGGTGTATGATTTACCCCATAATTCCCAAAAGAAAATGAATAAAGTTTTGAAGAACGAGTTATTCCCAATGTAAATCTACAGTCAGCCTCTGTCAATCATATTAGCCTTTTCCCCTGCTTAGCCGTTCTCCACCTCCTGCCAGAAAACTACACCACTATTTAATTGCTTTGTGACTTCACATTTTATTAAGAGGCAGAAAAACATAAAGAGCTAAAACAAGGAGATAAGCCCATTGCCGTAAATTGTCCCCTTAAGCAATGAAACTTGCCTCTCTAGTGTAATAAGGTGGGCACTGTGAAAAACCCTGACAAGTGCAATTCTGCCTAAGTCCAGAGCTCCCATCACTTACAGAAACCCTTACAGTTCTCTGGACTGCAGTGCCATAGATCAGAACCTGGGGCAGCCAACTGCATGCGTTCGAATGCCACTGTGAAGGGCACAGCCTGGTGAGTCACTCTGGTCTCTACCCTACTCCACCCCAAATTTATCTTCTGTTCTCATGGACCAAAAAAAGCGGTGGGGGCAGGAGAGAATGAAGAGAGATAAAGTTGTGAAAATTTTCGCAACCTGACAGCACGCCATCTCCCATCCTTTTTCCCTGGAAATCAAACTACTTGTTATATAACACAGTGAAACGTTTAGCTAAATGTTCACCTTCATGAACTTGGAATAATTTTCCCCTTTCCCACTCTACTGGCTTCCCTTATAAGTCTCCATTTCTTCCTCTGTACTGAGATGGAAATTATTATCAGATTATATTACATTCCTGAATGTGCCCGAGCCCCTGCTCTCTGGAAGATTACATCCAGTGATTCCCACAAACTAAGTAGGCTTGGTGTTCAAAGCCCTGGGAAAATATCAATGAGTAACTTCTCTAAGATGCTGCCAGCCAGAAAACAAAGGCTTCAAGTGTTTTTAAAGCCCACTGATGTATATAAGAAAGTGGTTTTAAGACATTGTTCAGAAAAAGCATGCAAGTATATGAGTGTACGGGGTGTCTGTGTGTGTGTGTGTGTGTGTGTGTGTGTGTAAAGATCTAATATATTTACTAAGTATAAAAAAGGCTGAAAAGGTATACAATAAACTCAGCAGTGGTTATATTAAGGTGTGGGATCAGAAGGTGGGATGCAAGAGTCTTTTTCTTCTGTACACATGTTTTATGGCTTGAATATGTGACAATGGGTATGCATTATTTTTGTAATTAATTTTAAAAGCTAAAATATGGGAAAGAATGGTGACTAATCTTTCAAAACCAAAAATCAAAATACATGTGCTGCCAAAGCATTTTCGTCCCTCATCTAAATGCAGGAGACAGTTAAGGAAAAGTAATTTAGTCATTGGAAGGTTGAAGTTTCCAGGCTTCAGTAGTTTTTTTTTTTTAAAGGCAGACACAATATCTAAAACAAGATTGTCAAAATTTCTAGCAGGCTTCACAACATTAGATATTTGAGCAAATAGCACAAGTCCCTAAATTGGTAACATTATGTCTTCCTTCCTCTTGGAAGCTAGGCTATGGTAGGTGACCCCAGGAGCATCTTTCCTGATACTGGGCCAGTATTCTCATGAAGAATTTGGCTCAAGTCTATGAACAGTTTCTGCATTTACTTTTTGCAAAAGGACTACCCAAGGAGAGAAAAACAAATGAAAGAAACAGAAAACAACATCAGAGTCCCTAAGGACTATAGTTTGGGTTGGAGTTCTCTTTAAAAGAATTACAAAAAGTGCAATTGGCTACTCATTAGGGAAAAAATTAATTTTCATTCATATCTCAAGTCATACTTCAAACTAAGTTTCATACAGATGAAATATTTTAAAATGTGAAACAAAGCCATAAAACTACAATTAGAAAATATAGGTAGATTTCTATGCAATCTTGTGGTTAGAGATGTTGCTATTCATTCATTCTTTCTGCTATGTACACTATGTACTAAGCATTACAGACCTGGCTGTGGACCACACAGACACAATCCCTGTCCCTATGAAGTCAGAGGCTAGAGGAGGAAATAGGAAATAGAAAATAAACTTAAAATAATTACATATTGATACATGCTCAAAGGGGGAAAAAACCCCAGGATTATGAGATAGAGAATACTAGAGGGAAAGACCAATGCTGAACAGGAAGGCACTCTGTCTGAGGTGAAATTTAAGGTGAAGCCTGAAGAATGAGGACTATGGTAAGAGCAAACCACTGATGTGCACCCTGTGAAAAGGACAGTTTTCTAAGAGCTGTGCATGAATTAACCCACTTAATCCTCTCAACAAGGTGAGTTAGGTACTATTACGATGATGATTCCCATATTACAGGTGAGGAAGAGGTGAAGTAACTTGCCCAAGGAAGCAGAGCTAGTGAACAGGGAAGCCAGGTGACCCCAAGCAGCCTGCTCCAGAGCACTGTCTCGGGAACTGGCTCTCTGGACGAGGAGTCAGCCATAAAAAAGGTGCATGAGCGCAAGTGTGTGTGTGTGTGTGTGTGTGTGTGTGTGTGTGTGTGTGTGTGTGTGTGTGCGTGTGTGTGCGTGTGTGTGCGCGCGCGCGCGCGCGCACACACACATGCACAAGACATGTTCCAAGCAAAGGAATAGCGCCTGCAGAATCCTGGGAGTAGGAAAGAGGTTGACGGGTTTCATGAATTGAAAGGAGGCCAGTGGGGCTGGAACAAAGTGTTCGAGTGTGACAGAGGTGAGGTCAGAGAGCAGGCAAAGATGGATCATGCCGGGCCTTGCAGGCCATGGTAAGGAGAATGCCATGACCGGCTTAGGCAGGGGTGTGTCAAGATGTGATTATACTTGAAAGAGATCATTCTGTTATGTGAAGAACAGACTTCAGGGGAATAATACCAAGGCATTCTTGCTTCGTAATTAGTCTATGTGGAGCCATAGAAAAAAGATTCAACCACCTAAAATTAAATATTTACCTACTTTTAAAAACACTGTACAGGACTTCCCTGGTGGCGCAGTGGTTAAGAATCTGCCTGCCAATGCAGGGCACCCTGGTTTGAGCCCTGGTCCAGGAAGATCCCACATGCCACGGAGCAGCTAAGCTGGTGTGCCACAACTACTGAGCCTGTGAGCCACAACTACTGAGCCCACGTGCCACAACTACTGAAGCCCACGTGCCTAGAGCCTGTGCTCCACAACAAAGAAGAAGCCACCACAATGAGAAGCCCACACACTGCAACGAAGAGTAGCCCCCACTCGCCGCAACTAGAGAAAGCCTGCACGCAGCAACAAAGACCCAAGGCAGCCAAAAATAAATAAATAAATAAATAAATAAAAATTTACAAAATAAAAATAAAAACACTGTACAAAATTCAAAGGCAAAGGAGATAAAGATCTATAATATTTTTTATAATAAACGAGAGTTTATAATAAAAACACTTGCAAATCAGTAACAAAAAAAGCAAACATCCCTTTGGAGAAATGGGCAAAGAACATGAACAGATGGACTTCCCTGGTGGCGCAGTGGTTAAGAATCTGCCTGACAATGCAGGGGACACGGGTTTGAGCCCTGGTCTGGGAAGATCCCACATGCCGTGGAGCAACTAAGCCCGTGCGCCACAACTACTGAGCCTGTGCTCTAGAGCCCACGAGCCACAACTACTGAAGCCCGCACGCCTAGAGCCCGTGCTCCGCAACAAGAGAAGCCACCGCAATGAGAAGCCCGCACACCGCAATGAAGACCAGCCCTCACTCGCCGCAACTAGAGAAAGCCCACGCGCAGCAACGAAGACCCAACACTGCCAAAAATAAATAAATAAAAATAAAAATAAATAAAATTTAAAAAAAAGAACATGAACACAATATTCACAAAAGAAGAAATAAAAATGCCTTATAAACATATGATAAATGTTCACCTGTGCATAAAACTGGATAAAGTTTTTTTAAATTCTATGATCTATCGTTAAAAAGAGTGTGGGAAAAGAAAACCTTGCATAATATCAGTGGGACTGTAAATTGGTTGTCTTTCAGGTAATATAGATCAGAGACCTTCTTCCTGATTTTATAGTAAGAATAATTAAGAGTAGCCTCAAAATTATAGTTACCCTCACAGGCACTGACACACGTGTCTAGAGGGAGATTTGTTAAGTACATGCATTCCTAAACTAGACTCTTTATCTACCTTCAATAATTATGTAGCAATGATACTGACATGGAGAGAAGTTTACAACATACCAACTGAGAAAAGTAGGTTGCATATTTATATTTAAAAATCTTATTTAAGCATATACACTTAGAAAAACCTCTGGAAGAATATTAACAGCAGTGATGTAACGGTGGTAGGACTGTGCACTTTCTGTTTTAAAATTTTATTTTCTAATTTTTTAAACAAGTTTTAAAGGTTACGCTCTATTTACAGTTATTACAAAATATTGGCTATATTCTCCATGTTGTACAATACATCCTTGTAGCCTACATTACACCCAATAGTTTGTACCTCCCACTCCCCCACCTCGATATTGCCCCTCCTCCCCCAACCAGTAACCACTAGTTTGCTCTCTTTATCTGTGAGTCTGCTTCTTTTTTGTTATATTCACTAGGTTGTTGTATTTTTTTTAGATTCCACATATAAGTGATATAATATAGTATTTATCTTTCTCTGCCTGACTTATTTCACTTAGCATAATGCCCTCCAAATCCATCCATGTTGCTGCAAATGACAAAATTTCATTCTTTTTTATGACTGAGTAGTATTCCATTGTGTATATATGCCACATCTTCTTTACCCATTCATCTGTTGATGTACACGTAGGTTGCTTCCATATCTTGGCAATTGTAAACAATGCTGCTATGAACACTGGGGTGCATGTATCTTTTCTAATTTGTGTTTTTGTTTTTTTTTTCAGATCTATACCCAGGAGTGGAATTGCTGGGTCATATGGTAGTTCTATTTTTAGTTTTTTGAGAAACTTCCATACTGTTTTCCATAGTGGCTGCATCAACTTACATTCCCATCAACAGTGTAAGAGGGTTCCCTTTTTCCCACATCCTCACCAACATTTGTTATTTGTGTTCTTTTTGATGACAGTCATTCTGACAGGTGTGAGGTGACAGCTCACTGTGGTTTTGATCTGCATTTCCCTGATGATTAGCGATGTTGAGCATCTTTTCATGTGCCTGATGGCCAACTGCTTTCCTCTTTAGAAAAACGTCTATTCAGTTCCTCTGCCCATTTTTTTTTTTTTTAATTTATGCCATGCCTCTCCTCCTTTAATTAATTAATTAATTTATTTATTTTTGGCTGTGTTGGGTCTTCGTTTCTGTGCGAGGGGTTTCTCTAGTTGCGGCGAGCGGGGGCCACTCTTCATCGCGGTGCGCGGGCCTCTCACTGTCGCGGCCTCTCTTGTTATGGAGCACAGGCTCCAGATGTGCAGGCTCAGTAGTTGTGGTTCACGGGCCTAGTTGCTCCACGGCATGTAGGATCTTCCCAGACCAGGGCTCGAACCCGTGTCCCCTGCATTGGCAGGCAGATTCTCAACCACTGTGCCACCAGGGAAGCCCGGTTGTTTGTTTTTTTGATGTTGAGGTGTATGAGCTGTTTATATATGCTAGATATTAATCCCTTATAGATTATAGGTCATAGCATTTGCAAATATTTTCTCCTATTCAGTAAGTTGTCTTTTTGTTTTGTCAATGGTTTCCTTTGCTGTGCAAAAGCTTAAGTTTAATTAGGTCCCATTTGTTTACTTTTGCTTTTATTTCCTTTACTTTAGGAGATGGATCCAAAAAGATACTGCCATGATTTATGTCAAAGACTGTTCTGTCTATGTTTTCCTCTAGGAGTTTTATAGTATCCAATCTTACATTTAGGTCGTTAAGCCATTTTGAGTTTATTTTTTTTTATATGGTGTTAGAGAATACTCTAATTTCATCCTTTTACATGTGGCTGTCCAGTTGTCTCAGCACCACTTATTGAAGAGACTGTCTTTTCTCCATTATATATTCTTGCCTCTTTTGTCATAGATTAATTGACCATAAGTGTGTGGGTTTATTTCTGGGCTCTCTAGGATTGTGCATTTTCAACAGGTCCTTTTATTTTATCTATATATCTTTCATTTATCTACCAGTCAATATACATTACTTTTAATATTAAGCAAAGTATCCAATCAAAAAAATATCTAGGACATCATAAAATAAAAATATAGAAATGCTAAACTGTCTTGTAAAGGAGGTCATAGATAAAAGACTCAGTGTAGACTGAAGTTGAATCAGAAAATGGTATGGCAGAAAGGGACACTGGGAGGCATTTATCTAGTCTAACCCCTCATTTCACAGATTAAGAAACCATCTAATCTCCCTAGTTCACCTTTCTGACTATAAGCACAGTCCTTAACAAAGGTTTCCAGAACCAAAAACTGAACTAGTGCTTCTTCTTTCTCCACTGATTAAAACAGCCTACACCAAGTACAACTGTGGACAAATATTATCACTGCAGTACTTAACTTCTGAGCAAAGGGTACCCCAGGACTAGAGCACAGCCTGATAGCCACTGTGGTATTTGGAAACAAGAGGATTATTGTAGAGTGTGATTTCCTCTCATTCCATAAGCAACTGAGGAATTTACCTTTCCTAATGTCGAGCCGGTGCCTGTCTTACCCTTTGCTCACAAAGAAACATCCTTGTCTGGCAAGTGTACATTCTCAGCACCCCTAGAGCAGGGTTGCTGGGGTCCTAGAATCTGCCAGGTTGGTGCCTAAACATTATCTGGGTCCTGTCTCTTGTGCTGCAAAGGTCTTTGGTGGCCCTTTCTATTTCCCTGGCCCACTTCACACCTTGGCTATTCTAAGTAGTTCCTCTTTCTCAAATCAAAAACCCCAAACCCACCACTCTTATTCTCAACGAATACTTTCTTCTTTATTTAGGAGGTATAGTCAGGCCATAAGTCTTCAGCCCTCTCAAATATTCCTTTCTACCTCCAGGCACCTGAGTCTCTATCCTCCATCTCTTCCTTCCCTCCTCCCTGCTTGCTGCAAAGAAGAAGCCCCCCTCCCTCCAGCTCCTCAGCCAGCCCTATGGGTCCTGCGGTCCTGGCCTCTTCAGTTTTCCCTTCTCTTTCTGATCCCACTCCCTCCCTCTCCCTCTTTCCTTCCCTCCTCCCTCCCCACTGGGTCCCTGCCTTCTTTTCAATATGTCCAAGTTCCTTATCCCAACTCTGCTTCCTCCTCCCAGGCGGCATCCCTCTTTGCTCCTTCTTTTTCTGGTACATTTCTACACCTCGGTATCTACACCTGCACCTCTTCAGTCTATCGTTATATGTCACGAAGTATCAAGAGTAAGGATTTACAGTCGGAAGGCCAAGAGTACACACTCAGCTCTGCCAGTGACCATTTCCATGACCTCAAGTGAATAAGTCACTTAATTCCTCCAAGTCAGTTTCCTCCTCCGTAAAAAGAGGTTAATGATACCTGCTCCACTTCCCTCACAGTTATGTTGTGAGGATCAAGCGAGATAATGCACGTGAAAGTGCTCTGTGAGCTTATAAAGCTCTTTAACACTTTAGTTATTCCTGTCACTACTCTCCCCTCAGTATCCTGACCCTGCATCATCAACAGAGACAGGGATGGTTATTCGTGACCTTCAGGCTGCTCACAGTGTTAACATATAATAACACAATGCCAGCACCTGTAGTTTCTACTGTGAATTACTAATTTGGTAATAATCATATTTAATTTAAAACAAGTATAGTTGACCCTTGAACAACGCAGGAGTTAGGGGTGCCAACCCTCCACACAGTCAAAAATCTATAGTTGGCCCTCCATACATGTCTGGCTTCCTCAGTATCCAGGGTTCCACATCCACAGATTCAACCAGCCACAGATCGTGTAGTACTGTAGTATTTACTACTGAAAAAAATCTGTGCATAAGTGGACCCACGCAGTTCAAACCCATGTGGTTCAAGGGTCAACTGCATATAAGCTATGGTTTTTTAATTATATGAGCATGGACTTCTGGAAGACAACAGCAGTAGCCAACAATTACTGAGCACATACCAGGAGTCATGCACTTGTTCTAGAATACTTTACATCAACTATCACCTAGCACCACCACAGGAAAGGGCTTTATTATTATTTCCGTTTTACTGATGGGGAAACTGAGGCAGAGCAATACTGCCATGATTTGAACCCAGGCATCTACCTCTAGAGCCCATGCTCTTATCCATTGTCCTGCAGTTCCTTTAGTGACAAAGGGAGGTCTACAGTGGAGACAGAGAAACCAGTCAGGAGGCTATGGCTCTAGAGGGTTAGAGGCAAGAAGACGGACCTGACCAAGGACACCTGGACTCTTTTAAGAACACAAACAAAATTATTCAATTGCCAACTACCAGTGTTGCTGAAGGCTTAGGGTCATCAGGCACTTCCATATTCTGCTAGTGGTAATATAAACTGGTACAACCTTTCGAGAAGGCAATTAGCAGAATGCATCAAACACTGAAGGATGCATTCCCACACTGTGGCTGACTCAGCAATGCCACTCGCAGCAATCTGCCCTAGAGAGATAATCATGGATGTGCACAAAAGATGTCATTACAATGTTGTTTCTAAAACTAAATCACGAAAAACAAATAAATGTCCAACAAAAGGAAATGGGGTAGAGAAACCATTGCGTACCCACGTAAGTGAACACCATATAGTCATGTAAAATGACGCTTCAGGAAAAAAGGTATAAGCACATTGTCAAGGAAAAGAAGTATGTAAAAAAGCCTGTTGGTATGGGCTTTGGCATCTGACTGGTTCAAGTTCTGAGTGGGTTTACCAGCTATGTGAGCATGGGTAAGTTATTTAATTTTTCTGAGCTTCAATTTTCTTGTGTACAGATGGGGTTAAGAAAGCACCAACCTCATAGAGTTGTGAGAATTAATAAATTAATGTATGTAAAGGGGTTGGTACAGAGCTGGTACAGAGCCTGGCATGGAGCAAGCATGTGATAAATGTTTCTCATTTGCAAAAATATAGCAAGTTAACACATACAACACATACACCCCATTACAAATATTTGTAAAAACAAATATTATAAATAATGCAGTAAAATTTTAACACTGGTTATCTCTGGAAGTGAAATAACACATTTTTTTCTTTTAAATTCCCTGTATTTTCTAAATTTTCTTTACTTGAATAAAGCCAGTAATATATTAATACTTAAGTATCTTCATTTTTTCAAGTAGACTTAATAATAAATACTCCTTTCAATTTATTAAGTTTCTCTAGTATAATCCAGTCTATGCATCTTGTGTTTAAGGAAATGGGGTACTTTTATTGATTTAATCTGAAGAGTAATACATTTCTCCCTTTATTCTTCAAACAGCTTGCTCATATTTCATTATATAAAAGTCTTTTCTGCACTCATATATTTGAAGATTAAGAGCACTCTGAAGTGATTATTAGAGCATAAAAGGTAGAAGAAAAGAACAGATTAATGTCTCTTAAAAAGCAAAGTTAAAGAAGAAAAGCATGACAACTTCATGACAGTTATATGGAAAAAAGTATACCTTACCTAAGTATGTAAGGCCAGAAATTACTGCAATAAATATCTCAACTCCATGGACAATTTCCTAGTGTGGTCAAAAGACAGAAGTAATTCAATAGCTCAGCAGTCCATCCAGTACAGTGACAATCATTCTAAAAGAAAAAAAGAGTCTCATTGAGGGAAATGTGATGGGGCAATACTCCTTTCCAACAGGAGAGGGGGAATCAATTACTAGAGACAGCTATGCAGCTTATTATGGTTAAGTCATTCTCCGGTTGGGGGTGGAAGGTGCAGGCCAGAATAAAAAAGAACCTGGGATATCATGCAAATGTGAGTCTCCTTTGCTTTAGGTAAAAGTTAGTCATTAGCTCTAGGGTATCTCACCACCAGTTCAAAGAAAAGGGCTGGTTCCTCACATCCTTTCACCTTCACTTCCATTATTGCTCTCCATGTATCCATCAATATGTACATAAGTCAGCTCATGAATACCATCAATTTTTATATTTGGTATCTTTGTCATTTCAGAATCAGACAAGCCCATAAGAAATACATGGCCTTTCTCTGAAAACTAGCTCCACTGAGGATTTTCTTTGTGAGTGGCAGTTTCCCTGGATTAAAACTTTGGGATTGTTTTCACGTCATCCTTCTCCATCATTGCCCATTCCAACATCAGTCCACTGCCACTTTCCCTTGAATGTCTGTCCTACTGCTCTCTACTTTTTTTTTCACTCCTATGTCTCCACTAGTACCAAATTCTCTGGTACCCCCACCTGTGTACAACAGCAGCCTCTAACCTGGCCTCTCTCTGCAGAACACTACCCATCCAACTGCTTTCATTCCATTACCTTGGTAACCTTGGATAGTCCCCTATCTCCTGGGTCTCAGTTTTCTTAACTGTAAAATCAAGAACTGATTTCAATGTCTCCATCCTCACTGTGCTCTGAAGTCAGATGTGTTGAATCCTGGCCCAGTCACTCTAAAAACTCAGACAAATTATATTTCCTCAGAGCTCATTTATTATGCATAAAATGCGAATGATATCATCTACCTCTAAGGTTACTGTAAGAATAAGAACTATGAGATCTTGCACCTGACATACAGCATGTACAACAAATATCAGTCATTCCCACCCCACCATACAGGATACCTCCAACTCAAAAGTTCTTTGTTCTTCTCATCTCCAAATCTAGCATTCTCCTACATCCATATCCACAGTGGTAATACATTTCTCTTCATTAAATGTAAACGCCTTTGCTGACTTTCAGGCTCTTCCATAATCTGGCTCTACTTTACCTTATCTTCCTCCGGCTTCCAACAAACACCTTCTGTCTTCGTCAGGTACGTCTTATTATGTTCCAAAGAACACATACTCTTACACCCTGATTTTGCAACTATCACTCCCCGTGCAAGATACAGCTTTTCTTATCCCCTCTGTCAAGGCCCATCTTGAGTTCACAGACTTGGCGATCCCACCTTCCAGATAATTTAACTCTCACACAGTGTCTCAATGGTACTGGCCATTGTTTTGAGTTTACTGAGCTTAGTTAGCTCTCCAGCTGGAAAGCGACTATTCTGATTATTTTAAGTTAGTTTGTCATTTTGGCACGGACTACATCAAAGTTTTTACAAACCTGGTATTTTTTGCATCAGCTCTACAAATGCTCTTTGAAATTTATAAGCCTTTGTGCCTTGACCCATGATTCCGTTAACTCCACTATTTTTGTTTGTGTGGAGAGGCTCACACAAGGAGCTTATTCCATCATCAATAAGTAGACCATTCACAGACAGCCCAGGGGCCTTCTCCTAGAGCGAGAGATGACTTCTAAGTATCTCCAACATCTGTAGATTTTCAGTCAAAGCCAACACATTCTAATTCCAAAAACCATTTTATGACCAAACTCCAAGCAGCAGCAGGAATGACTCACAGTAAGGAAAGACTGGCTGCTAGACTTTTACCTAAAAAAGATGACGGTTGAACCACTAGGACTAAATAAAGGTTCTAAGGGGAGTTAGTAGAAGACACAGTGAAGGTTCAGGGAGATGGAGGAAGAAGAACCAATGAAGGAGACAGAGAGTGGTTACAGAGGCAGGAGGATAACCTGGGGGTGGCGGGTGGGGGTGGAGAGGCACATCAACCCAAAGAAAGATAAGGGGCTTCAAGCGCTGTGGATGGGAACTAACAAGATGTCACTGGATATAACGATTAGTAAGGAGGTCACTGGTGACCCCTGAGGACAATTTTCCATAGGGCTGGCCCAGGATGTGGACTGCAGGGGATTGAAAAGAAGCCAGGAGGGCAAATGGAGACAAGCAGAGGCTTTCCTGTTAAGAATTGTGGTTATCAAGCCAAAGGGTTTATGCTGGTCATTCTCTACCCTGAAGTTACTTACTAGTCTGATAAAAACTCTCACCATTATTCCCTTGCTCCTTGCCTTTCCATATGCGCAGAGCTTGACTACTGAAAATAATTTAATGGAAACCCTTGCAACCTCTCTCTCCTGACACCACCCTTGTGTGCCTGGTTTTGGTTCTCTAAGAGACCTTGCAGAACCATTCAACAGCTACATGCTATCAAGTCTGAACATCTAAATTATATTTTCCTGCTCTAGGTAAGTAACAGTTATTTATTTAACAAAGAAAAAGAAAATAGACACTGAAATGTATCCGATCAACAGAGCAAAAATCCAGATTCAGGTCAGATACCATATTACTACCTTTGGGTAACCTACATAATAGATCCGAATTGTCAAAAGATAACTTTAAATGCTTTTTCTTCCTTCAAAGTAGTGCTTGTTCTTTACCAAAAGTTTATAACAATCCAATATGAATAAAGAAAAAAATTATAAGCATCATTAGCATTTTTGACTTTTCCTTCTACTTTGGTATGCTTGCATCACACGTTCATAGACATAATAAACAAATGTGTAAGCATATGTAATTTTTACTAAAAGTGAATTCTAGGCATTATTTGTAACCTACTTTTCCCATTTATTTTTATTTTGATGGAAGTGTTGTGTCACTTATTAGCCTTCTATGCCTGTATTTTTAATGAATGTACAATAATCAATTTTAATAAACCCCCCTGAAGCATTTAAGTCACTTCTAATTTTTGATTATATAGATAAAGCTGAGATGGATATCCTCAAACACACCATTAAGTATTTGCTAGGGATAAAGTCATGGGTCAAACGTATGAAAAAAATATGCATTTGATATTGTTGACAGCTTGTCCTACAGGATGTTTCACCCAATTTGTGCTCTAGTGGTATATGAGTGGTATATAAGTGGTACACTTCTCCATATTCCCTCTAAAACTGGGTGGTATTAATTTTTAAATTATCCTATCTTATAGATTCCAAAAGTTCACTTTTATTAGCATATCTCTGAGGTTGAACACTTTTTTACTTTTCTGTACTTATTGTATATGCCCTTTGTTTTCCTGCTACAGTGTTCATATTATTCATTTGAGCATCTCTTCATCTATGAAGGATATTATTAACTTGGTACCCTAATAATGCAAAGAAGATGGTATACTAATTGGGAACCTTCGGCTATCAGGCACAAAACCAACCAATTCCAGCCTATTAGAGCCAGAAAGGATCTCTACCACAAGGATACAGAGGCATCCTTATATAAGGATACTATGTATGAACTTTGACATGTGTTGCAAATAGTTCCAATCTTTAATTTTATCTCTAAAATGGAAATACCACTACTTCATCACTAGTCTACTTCGAGGATTAAAGAAAATACAGGTAAAGTCATGAATGGAAGTAGTTATTGTTAAAGCAAGCAAAAACTCAAAAAACAAACAAAAAATGCTGTTTCTTACTAAGTACTTACTAAGGTGCCTTATTCTTTCGATCCTTACAATGAGTCCATTAGGCAGGTGTTATCAGTCCTCTTTTACAGATGAGATGTAATAGGCATGGATAGTTAGTACAAATAACAATTAGATTTTTATTTTACAAACGAGCTCTGCATTGATCCTAAAAAAGGCTTGGTAACAGAATTATTCTCAGCTGTGTTTTTAGTAACATTTCCTTCTTAAAAGTCATCCCGGGGACTACTCCAGCCCTTGCACCAACAGTAAACCAGGTTACTAGCTTCTGCACCATCTATTCTTTTAAATTTCACATTAGTGACCTCTCTTCTTCTCCCTCCTCTATGATGTGCCTTTACTATTAAGTGCCATTCTGGCAACAAGATACACATTTCTGTTTAGGAACCAAGGCCACTTCATCAGTCACTATTAACTGAACCCCGTGACAGACACTTTAGTTTCTAACATTCCAAATACCCTTAAAGGTGCTTCAGCTGCTTATATGTAGTGATGTCTGTAGTAACAGCATACACCCGAACCTATGCTTTTGTCAGGGGTGAAGCAGCACTGTGCTGTATAAATATTTTATGCACAGCTTGTACTGAAATTCTAGATGAAGAGGCATTCACAGTTCCTACGTAATATGCTGATTGCCCAAGACCACATATTTTTTATTAATGCTTTGTGCAAGCTTTGCCATCTTCTATAGCATTCCCCTTGATTTAATCCTAAATATATACTTCCAAAATGTTTTTATTTTTTAATACATTAGTTGTGCTGTGGCCAAGGCAACATCTAAAACAATGGCAAAAGGAAGGTAGCTGATCATTGAAACTGGATGCACTCACAATTAGTCTAGTCGCTGAGAATTCTGAGGGCAAAAGTGCATGTATGTGGGCCAGGTAGGTAAGTTTCTCGGCAGGAATATTAGCAGAACTAAATTATCCACTGCCAGAAAAGGGAAAAGGAAATCTCTCCCCCATACTTTTATAAAATCAGTAAGATTTATAGAAATGCTTAAGAACTTGAAGGCTACTCTTCTGGAGTAAGCAGGTTTACAAACTGGCTTTGGAAACATCCAAACAACAAATGCCTCAAACTCCTGCCAGTCCGGGGCAGGTACAGCCACCCATAAATCAGCAGCCACGAGGAAGAGAAGGTGATGCCTCAAAGCGGGGCTCTGCCCGCAGGCGACCGCTGCTGGGTGACCGCACAGGGGGCAGAGCCCTGCACACCGCCTGCTGCAGCCAGCGCTTGGAGAGTTTCTGGCTAGGAGGCTTCCTCGATGTTTTCTCTCTGGAATCTCCTCATTCACGTGGGGAGAGGGCTCTGGCTTCCCTGCTTCAGGGAGGCTGTGGTTGGGCTTCCTTAAGGAGGAAAGGGTTTGAGAAGAGAGAAACACCCTCCCACCGCCCCCCCCTTCAAACTAAGAGGAGATTCTTAGAGGACAGTGAGTGTGAGACTCAGAGCAGCTGAAGGCCATGCCTGTTCCCTGGCAGCGCCCCCCAGATGTGTGCCAGAGCCCCAAGAGAAAGGCCAGATGCTGAGCTTGGTCTCCTGGCTATGACAAAGCATCCTCCCCAGCCTCAAACATGGCCCAGAAGCAGCAGGGACCGGTGTGAACAGATGATCCAGGGCACTTTCTTGCCCTCGTGACATGTAGTCAGAGTCTGGAAGCTTGGCATGACCCCCTGGGAGAGTGGTGTAGGAAAGAGATCCAAGCCTGACCAAGGTTACTTTCCTGCTACCCCAGGGGAGCAGAAGCTTACGGTCAAAACTAATTTGATTCAGGAAAATGCACTATTTCTTGCACTCCTGAGTTTGTGGACTCACAGTCATTCCCAATTCAAATTAACCACTGAGCGAACAAATGAAGAAAGAAGGGTTAAGATCTAGTAACCTACATATTTTTCTGACAAAATTAGTTTCACTTCATTGGTTTCTATCAGTGGGTCAGAATGTCATTCCGAATAAAGAAAGCTTTTAGAGCAGAGATTCATGAGGCTTTTGCGTCATGCAGGCATTTCCCCAGGAACACCCAGCCTCGCTCATCACCACTGCTATTTAAAGGGTCTGCACTAACAGAGACAGGGGTCTCCGGAGGCATCTGAGGCTGACAGCCACAAGGCCTCATGGAGTGGAGTCACTTTGGAAAATTCACCACAATTCATGACCCTGATTCAGTCTGGCTCAAAGTTTTTCAGGTCTAACATCCAGATTTTCTTGGAGCCAAAGATGATTACTCCCCCAGAGTGGGGCTAATGCATAAACACACAGCAGCATGTTAATGGTATATGCATGGGGGATGGCTTTTGTCCCCTCTATGCAAACTACTCCCTTCTTTGGAATTTTCTGAGCCAGCCACAGGGTCAGAGGTGGGCCTCCCCTGCCGCCTCTCAGCACACACACATCTCGCCCACCACGGCTCACTGGACCACTTAAAGACCTCAGATCCAGGCTGGGCAAATTTGTCCTCCTCTGGGGCTTAGAAATGGGGGCTGAGGAGCGGCCAGCCAGGCTCTGGATGCAGGTGCACCTGGGAACAGCTCCGCAGACAGAGCTGGTCTGCAGCAGAAAGGTGCAGATAAAGCTGAGGGCAGCAGGGCCAACACACCCAGTCTTTCCAATTCCTTGTGCTTTCCCGTTTTTGATTCTAGGTTGTCTCTGAGGATCCTGGATTCTCTGGAGTACTTCAGTATCCTGACAAAATGCTCCTTAAGTTGGTTTTATTCCTTGCAGTCAAAGATTCCCAACTGTGAGCTTCCCTGGTGGCGCAGTGGTTGAGAATCTGCCTGCCAATGCAGGGGACATGGGTTCGAGCCCTGGTCTGGGAAGATCCCACACGCCGCGGAGCAATTAGGCCCGTGAGCCACAACTACTGAGCCTGCGCGTCTGGAGCCTGTGCTCCGCAACAAGAGAGGCCGCGATAATGAGAGGCCCGCGCACCGCGATGAAGAGTGGCCCCCGCTTGCCGCAACTACAGAAAGCCCTCGCACAGAAACGAAGACCCAACACAGCCATAAATAAATAAATAAACTACATTCCTTTAAAAAAAAAAAAAAAAAAAAGATTCCCAACTGAATACCATTCTTTCCCTGTTACCATGTTATCAAGCTAATAACGGGGTGTGCTGGGTGAGCGCTGAATCAGACCAGAGGGAAGTAGACCCGGGGTGGGGTGTGGAGCGGGGAAGGACTCCACCCCGGACTATGTACAGCACAGTCCAGGCCCTCAACTAGAAACAGCTCCCCACTGACTAGACTCTCTCGGCCCTCCATTTCTGTGTGCCTCCCTGCCAAACTTTGCCTCACTGAAACCCATTCTCCTAGGCTTGCAGGCTGAATACTCTACCTGAATATATTAAAAAATACATATCCAAACCTGTGTATAGTCAATTTCTCCTCCTACTTTCAGCTGCGGACATTTTATTAAATCAAGACATAATAGTAAAACTCCGAGAGTTATGAATGTGCTCTGCTCTCAGTGCCCACCCCTTGCATTTTAAGATATCAAGCCTATGCAAGCCCAAGTAGCTTGGGTCAACATTTCAAATAAAAGTTAAATATGACACATAGGTAGGAGAAAACGGTTGTCAGAATATTATGTTTTCTGACAGAGAACCGGTAGGGTCTGGAATAATTTCTCCCATAAACATGCAAGCACAAGTTCTTGAAATGGTAAAGAATGGTCCTACTTGGCAATGGGTATTTTATTTTCAATCATCACCCTTGATTTTTCCTTAAGAACTTGCATTGCTCTTGTGACAATGTATAAATCTAGCTGTTTATGGATGCATTTTTTTAATCAACAATGAGATATACTCAAACTGTGACACAATCCTAGGGAAAAAAATAAAATAGATATGTATATTAAATTTTTAAAATATTGTATAGAGGGCTCAAGAAAAATGCTTGTCTCTTTTAGGATTAATCAATCAGAAATGAAATATCTGACTAACTGCTATCCGTGTAAACTATATCGCTAATATACATAATTGTTTACCCTCCATTGTTTGGCACAGGCAAAAAAAACCCCAAAAAGTTACACTTGAGAGAATGCATATGGAATAAGCAGCATTCAGTCATCCAAAGCAACTTCCTTACTTGGTATCTAGATACATAAAGTAGGAAGAATATTTCCACTTAAAGCAAAAAGAGCAAAAGTTTGATTTTTTTTTTTTTAAATGATCAGATCAGAAAGTTATTTCCTCTCTGATGGGGTTACCACTTGGCTCAGTTCTGCCCTTTCAACAGTAAGCCCCAGGATGGAAAGCTCTATACCCTCTAGCACTTCTCTCTCATCTTTTAGTTCTCTGTGGAGGAAGGGACCACATGTGGGGGTGACCTGGGGATGAGGTGGCAGCAAGTCCCCCCTTGCTGGGACTCTGAGCAAGGGAAGGGTGTGTGCGCAGGTAGCCATCAGCAGTCTGCTCTTAGTCAGCTGCTTTGAAGGATGCCATATTATCTTCAGTGTGCCCTTAACCCCAAAGTTTAAATGTGAATCATCTTTACTTTCCTGGAAAATTATAAGAGAAGGTACCATCTTAACAAACCAAACACCTATGCCTCTTGCCTAAAACGAGTGGTTCTCAAATGTTAGCATAAATGGTAATCCCTTTGGGGGCTTATTAAAGTATAGATTGCTGGCTCCACCTCAGAGTTTCTGATTCAGTAGGTCTGGAGCGGGACAGCTGCTGCTGAAACGGGGGATGACAATTTGAGAACCACTGCGTTAAACAAACAGAAGTGAGTTGGAAGGGGACACAAGCTCTTTAGGAGATGATACAACCATGTACAATATCAACAGTTGTTTACCAAGCACCTTACCTTAAATACAGGGAATACAATACTTTACAAGAAAAACAAAGTCCTTCCTCCCCTTCTCCCGACATGCCTGAAGTAAAATGGCTGTTCCAGGAAGAAGCACCAAGTTTAGCAGGAAGCTTTCTATTTCTCAAACACAAACTGCATGCCCTATGAGCCAACGCACAGCTCCCAAAATGAAATGGAATATCAACTCTCTCATCAAAGAACCAAAGCAAATGGATGAGACTGAGATTACAACTAGAAGATGTCAAGTACCAATGAAGTATGAGGAACATCCTAACGGCACACACGACTCGGGTGAGGACTGAATGCAGAAGACCTCGTGGAAAGCCACCTTCGTGCCTGGCATAGCACAGGCAGCCCAAGTATTAGTTCCTCTTCCATCTCCTGACCTACCTTCTCTCTGTACCTTGAAAAGTCAGGTTCTGAGGGCCCGCTAAGGTCATCAGTGCTGGGGCCGCTAGAGAGGCTGCCCCACTGCTTCCTGCCTGAGGTGCATCACCTCAGCAACCCCAAGCATTTAAACTATACAAACAATTATGGAAAGACTACATGAAGCCAGTGGTTCTCAAACTTTATAGAGTGCATCGCAAGTATGAGGAGGGCCTTTTAAAAACACAAAATGGGGCTTCCCTGGTGGCGCAGTGGTTGAGAGTCTGCCTGCTAATGCAGGGGACACGGGTTCGGGCCCTGGTCTGGGAGGATCCCACATGCCGCGGAGCAACTGGGCCCGTGAGCCACAACTGCTGAGCCTGAGCGTCTGGAGCCTCTGCTCCGCAACAAGAGAGGCCGCGATGGTGACAGGCCCGCGCACCGCGATGAAGAGTGGCCCCCGCTCGCCGCAGCTGGAGAGGGCCCTCGCACAGAGGCGAAGACCCAACACAGCCAAAAATAAACATAATAAATAAATAATAAAAAAAAAAAACAAAAAAAAAACACCACAAAATGCAGGACTCCCACCTCCAGGGATTAATTCATGAGGTTTGGGGTAAACCCTAAAAATTTAAGTATTTAACAAGCTCTCAGATGATGCGAATGATGCTGGTTCAGGATCATACTTTGAGAACCATTTGTTAAGCTTATTCCTTGCTATTAACTAGAATACTATCTTACCCAATTAATTTATTATATAAAAACAGAAGTCTCTTCTTACATAAAGGACTAAGAATATAGATTCTGTCATCAATCATGTGACATCTCAGGCAAGTACTGTAGTAACTCGTGCTTTAACTTTCCATATGTAAATTGAGACTACCTACATCCATAGTATTGTAAATCTGATTGAAAGTTATTAATATGTAATTTTAAAGATGTTACCAAGTATCAGCTGTTGCCTTGTCTTTTATAATACTGTTGACTGCTTTAACTGAAATAGTTTATAACATTTAAGACAAGTATCTGATATCCCACATTCACCAAAGACAGGAGAAATCTTTATCCGTGAAAAAAGATAAAGCCTAGCAAATGTGAGCCTTCTCAAAATTCAGAATACTCTGATAAGATGCTTTTGATTCTTCCTCATGAAAAAAAAAAATTTTTTTTTCAACCAAGTTCCACTATGTGTATAATGACAGAACAAATATACACAGGTTTCAAATTTTTAAAATATATATGCTTAAAAAAAGAGAGTACATTCAATAAAGAATTACAAAATATAAAGGCTTCCTCCTGTCAAGAAAAGGATGGTACAGGTGTTCATTTCAATACTAACAATCACATAAATGCCAGACTGCAATCTTGGGAGGAAAGCGCAGGAATCGAGGCCCATTTCCCCAGAGTGACCCAGTCAACTGGGTCAGGCAGTAGAGTACGCCAAGGAAATGTTCTCTCAAACCTCATTAATTATCAGAGCCCAGGCTCTGGTATTTCAGCACAGACAGCTGGCGCCCTGCCCACTCACCCTCCTGCTGCTCCTTAGCCTTTATGGGATGTTACAGGCATAGAACTTCTGTTACCTTCCCCAAGAGAGGAGTGGGTCTGAGGTGGGCCTTTCAAATATTTGCAGCCCAAGGACCAAGGCAAGATGCTGCTGGTGACGCATCAGTGATTCATACTTCTGTAGGATAAGATGACTCCTCTCACTATGAAGACAAACCAGGTTACCCTGGCAAACATCCTGGTAGCACAGAGCAGAAGTGGATGGGCACAGCCCCATTAATCTCCCTGCCTGAGCCCTATAGGCAACTCCTAGCTTTCTACTCTGAGCCTCTAATTAAAGCTAACTGAAATTCCAAGTTCTTCCATACATAGACCCAAAGGTAAACTGGAAAGAACATTGCTTGGTGAATTTAGGACTTAATTTTATGAGACAAGAAGCTGAAGAACAAAATCTGAATCTTTACTAGATCCTTATTAAGCATTTTCCTATAAAATTTTCCATATTTCTTTTTCCCTGAAGAATCCATGCACTGCCTTGTAAACAAAATTATTTCCATTTAATTAATCTCTATGTGTCTTAAGTTTCTCAGCTGAGACTCTGCTCCAATGGCATTTCGGCATCCATTCAAAAAAGAATTGTGGGGCTTTCCTGGTGGCGCAGGGGTTGAGAATCTGCCTGCCAATGCAGGGGACACGGGTTCGAGCCCTGGTCTGGGAAGATCCCACATGCCGCGGAGCAACTAGGCCCGTGAGCCACAATTACTGAGCCTGTGCGTCTGGAGCCTGTGCTCCGCAACAAGAGAGGCCGCGATAGTGAGAGGCCCGCGCACCGCAATGAAGAGTGGCCCCCACTTGCCGCAACTAGAGAAAGCCCTCGCACAGAAACGAAGACCCAACCCAGCCAAAAATAAATTAATTAATTAATAAAAATAAATAAATAAATAAATAAATGTTGTTGACTGAGACCCACAGTAAGAAATACGTTTCACATTAAAAAAAAAAAAAATTGTGTTAAGTCTCTAAATGTAAAATTACATGAGATTATAAGTGCCCAGGGACCAGAGAACATATCTTGGTCATTGTTTCTTGTTTAAAATGTGTTCTTATAAATATTTTTTTTATTTAAAAGCAAATCATAGCTATTTCCTCACCTGTTTTGTTTTGTTTTTTTAAGCAACCTACTTTGTTTAACAACTTGTGATCTCATTTGCTAAATTTTAAGCAATGCATTCCCAACTAAGGCTTTTCATTTTATATTTTTCCACTGTAAGTGTTCAGAATTTTCATTTAAGTAGGGCTCCAGCATTACAACAAATCCATTAACACGTGTTGCCAAAGGAAAACTATGTTAACTTCTGCAATGCCACAACCTCTAGCAATTGTCAACAATCCCTCTGGGTGAAGCTTTTCTCTGGCTCTGGTGTGTACATAGCTGTATCAAGTGTCACTGTTTGCCTTGGTAACAATGCTTTTTCTTGTGGAGAAGACACATGACACCACCCTGTCACACAAAACACCCTGCCGCAGAGTTGGTCTGGGATGGAGTCCCACAGCTGGGTGGAGGAGCCCTGAACCATCCATCCCACCCTGGGGCTAGGTCAACAGGCAGACAGGCACTCACACACCACCATGGGAGTGGACATTTTTCCATTTTGAAAAGAAAGCAATTTGGTAAAATGCATCAAGGGTCTTTAGTGTGGTTCCAGTTATTTTACTCACATATATACACACACATACACATTAGTAATTTCTGACCCATTCATTTCGTTTCTACTAATATATGCTAAGGAAACAATGTTCAAGAAAATCCCACAGATTTAGGCACAAATACATTCATTGCCCTACTACTGTAACAGCAAAAAGTCAGAAACTTAAATTATTGTTAAACTATTATGCAGACATTAAACATATTTACAAAGTCTCATGAAAGACTAATACAAGGAGTCTTAAATAACTATTAAATTCACACATATATATTGACTATATCCCCAAAACTTCCAAAAAACAAATGTTCAAATGCTTAGTATATATGAAAATTAATTTAAGTTAACAGAGGCAGATGGTTTTAAAAAGGAAAGTCTCTAATGCTCAGTTTCTATAATAAATAGTGTGAAGCAGGATGTGTCCAGATTTTATCAACAGCATTAAGAAAATTATTTCTGCCTTTTATGATGATGAAAGTTCCTCTAACAGATTAACTTTCTAATCAGAGTACCTCAGGGACAAGGTCTAGGTCACAGATTAGGTTTCTAGGGACCTGAGTCTTGATTTCTTTCCATATCACAGGCTGTACACCCAGCTGGGCCCACTGGGTAACAGTGCAGCCAGATAGTGAAACTCAGTTATCCCAAAACTGTTAACCATGATAGGAAAACAAGCCAAGGCTTCATATTCAGGGCATGCCAAAGATATCATATTGTCATGGTAATGAAGATACAGTACAAATTTTTAAAATTAAGTCTAAGTTAACTTTACAGAGATACATCTTTCCCAAATGCCCATATACACACACATATATTTATAGATATATAAGTATATATATGAAAAGCAAGCAAGGATAGACCATACTCTAAGCATATTACAACAAAACCATCACAGAAATAAATAACAGGCATTTAAACAAAAACTCAATACATGAAGAAAAAAACTATTCTCCCAAATAACTATTGTTTCAAAGAAATATAAATCCTAATATGAGACTGTTTTGAAAATAGCAAAATGAATTAGAATTGGAAAGGCATAAAATGAATAAAAACAGAAACCCTAATTATCAAATCTTACGGGATCTGGTCAAGGCGAGCACAGAGATAAATGCAAGCCCTAAGTAATCAAAATAAGTGGACTACAGCTCCAAATGAGCAAAAACACTCATTTGTTTAAAAAAAATTATGACCAAACAAAATACTTCAGCAACAATGAATGCATTAAACAACAGAAAAAACAGAAATGGTAAATCCAAAGCTTGCTTAAAAATCCAATCAAGAGATAAATCTCTTGTAAGTCTACGTAAAAGTGAATACAATTAGAAACAAGATAAGTACTGTGACATTCTGAGTGGATATAAGTAAGACGATGCTTTTCAAAATGCAGTGGACATAATGGAGGCGCAGCAGGAGGACTGGCAGAGAGTGCGTCAAACAGTCGCAAACGCTTTGGCGTCAGGCAGACTGAGAAGAGATCTCTGCCCCGTCAGCCTCCCAACACCCCACAGCGCAGTCGATCCAGGATGGAGCACCACAGCTGGGTAGAGGAGCACTTGGAACCATCTGTCCCTCCCCCAGGGGCTAGGTCTACAGGGAGACAGGCACTCACACACTGCCATGGCAGTGGACAATGGTCTCATTTTTTAAAAAATCAGTTGGGGGCTTCCCTGGTGGCGCAGTGGTTGAGAATCTGCCTGCCAGTGCAGGGCACACGGGTTCGAGCCCTGGTCTGGGAAGATCCCACACGCCGCAGAGCAACTAAGCCTGTGCGCCACAACTACTGAGCCTGTGCGCCACAACTACTGAGCCTGCGCGTCTGGAGCCTGTGCCCCGCAACGAGAGGCCACGACAGTGAAAGGCCCGCGCACCGTGATGAAGAGTGCCCCCGCTCGCCGCAACTAGAGAAAGCCCTCGCACAGAAACGAACACCCAACACAGCCAAAAATAAATAAATAAATAAATAAATAAATTTATTAAAAAAAAAAAAATCTGTTGGGCAAAATGTATCAAGGGCCTTGAAAGCAGTAAAAGTTTTAAAAATAAATGTTTCTAACTTCTGACCCTATAATTTTGCTTCTAATAATACACACTAAGAAACTGTTTAAAAATAAAACCACCCACAGATTTAGGCACAAATACATTCACTGCCCCACTATTATAACAGCAAAGCATCAGAAACTTAAACTATTATTAAATTATTATAGACTTTAATGTATTTATGAAAATATTATTATGAGGAAATGCTTCATTTATAATGTTACATGAAAATGGGAATGAAGTTGAAGAGATTATACAAAAATATGTACAAATGACTGGAAGAAAAATACATCAACATTTTAATAGTGTTTGTCCTTGATCTAAAAATAGTCTTGAGAGACTGATTTTTAAAACCTCTTAGGCTTAAATGTGGTGAAAATGAATAAGATAATGCATGTTAAAATGCTTATCACCATACTTGGCATAGAGTTCGTTCAGAGAAATGCAAGCTATCCTCATACAGGGTCACCTTCTACCTCACAGCTGACTAGTTTGTGACTTTAGTCAAATTGCTTAACTTCTGATCTTCGTTTCCCTCTGCAAAGTGGGAACAATCATAGTTACCTGATGGGGGCATGAAGATTAAATGAAACAGAACACAAAGTGCTGAACTTAGGCATTCAATAACTGTTAGTACTCTCTCTTCCTCTCTCTTTTTTGGAGACTATAAACTTTGTTTATGCTGGACAGTTCTGACGCAGTTTAAAAAATTAACTCTAAATTCAATAACACTTGGCCACTTAAAGTTATAAAACATATGCAGAAACATATTCAAATGAGATGGTCTGACTCTGACAAGCTCATGCATTGCTCCAGGTGGCAAACAGGCTTTAAAATGGGGCAACATTGACCTAAAGTTCTGCAAAGAAGGGACCCAGCATGCTGCTTTTCAAAAGAAAAACATTCCCATGCATGTATAAATAGGTTTCACATGCCCAACCATGGCTTCATTTATATGGCACTTCCAAACTAGGAAATCCTGCAAAAATTTTCCTTGTTGACCCCAACCTACTCAGAAGGGACTTAGAAGAAATGAGTTGTGCTCTGTAGAAGAAATCTTTAAACTCCTGTCTGCCTGAGGCTGAATGGAAGCAATCATGAAACCATTATTTCCCAATCCAAGAACTATAGGTTAATTCTTAAAGATGGAGCTCCTATCATTTTCTCCCCAGTAGTAACTAGACAGGAAAGGTGGATGGATAAGTGGATGGGTGGGGAAGAACTTTACAGGATTAAATGGTCTCCAGCTCTCTGGTTTACTTAAGTTACAAAAACTTTGCCTAATATGCCTAGTGTTCTTCAAAAGGATATAGGCATGGATTTGCAAAGGAAAAACAGAGGAAGTCAGATTTTGGTGTCTCTTTTAGACCTACAGGCATATTTGTGTAAAGGTGAGGCCGGTCACCATTCCAGCCTCACCAGGCCCCTTTTCATTGAAGCTGTCTGAGCAGCCACACTTGTGCCCAGTGACTCTGTCTCCCACTTGCTCAAGCCACCTGTGGGGAACAGAGTGACTTTCCAGGAGAAGACAAAAATAAGGCTATCAAAGAGATTCACATGAGTTGACCTGACATGATTAGGTGAACTAGCTAAATGAGAGTCTGACTCTCAGGAATTTGAATTAAGCATAGAGAATAAGCAGTTAGCAGTGAGGACATCTGCTGAAAGGATATTAGGAAGTGGGAGGGGAGCCATGAAAAGCCAGAGCTGGGTACAAGCCCAGATCATGAGGGGCCCAAAAGTAGGAATGAGAAGAAATAAGTATATGGTGTACCTTTTTAGATATTACTTAATATGAAGCCATCAAGGTTATCAATGCATTTTAAAACACTGCTTTTCATCTTTCTTATTTTAACATTGCTATTATGTGTGTTTTATATCATCAGCATAAAACAATCTGAGCAAAAACAATGCATCCTCAATATAGACATGCATAAGTATATAATTTATAAATAAGTGTCCATTTGGAGGACATGTGCTCAAACAATTTTGTATGAATGGGGAATTCTAATCAAAAAAAGACTTCTACTCTGACATAGAATGTGCATATTTTATTACATGGGGAGACAGAGGTGAGAAGTCAGGATGCCAAGGAATGAGTAAAGCATACACTGTGTCCTCTAGGGGCTCACCAACCATGATGTATTATAGATAAGAAGAGAACCTGTTATTTTAATCAGGTCTCCAACATATACCTGTTTAGCACCTATGAGTACCCCATACCAGTCTAGGTGTTTTATATCACTTTCCAGAGATCAAACAAGCTACCAGGGCTGAAATGAATTTGTTAGGTCAGAGTCCCTCAACATTTCTGGACCACAGACTAATTTGAGATTCTGATGGGAAAAAAAGCAGTGGGAGTGGGGGGAACCTCTCCCAAACAAAGTACTCATAAACAGATAATTCTGGATTCAATTTCACTGATACTTCTCACCTAAAGCCCAAGGATTAGACACTGGTGGTTCTACTTCCCATTTGAAAATATAGAAATATATGTATAATCAAGCAATCCTAAAATGAAAGATTATATGTTTCAACAATGCACAAAGCACTTATGAGGTTTATTCATACGCTTACCTTTTCAATAACATCATATTATTAGTGGTAATGAGAGATGTCCCATCAGAAATTAAACAGCGCGTGTATTCTCAAACACAATGCATGGAACTGACACAGACAGAATATCACTCCAGTTACACAATGGCTATTCAGAACTCTCAGTTAATGGAATATTCACAGTTTAAGACTGAACACAATGCACAAAGAACAGAAACATAGACAAAGTTGCTATATTAGGGGCATGGATAACAGAAGTAGTTTCCTGGCAACAGAGACTTCAGTGAGGGCTATATATAAAATAAACAAACAGGGGCTTCCCTGGTGGTGCAGTGGTTGAGAATCTGCCTGCCAATGCAGGGGACACGGGTTCGAGCCCTGGTCTGGGAGGATCCCACATGCCGCGGAGCAACTAGGCCCGTGGGCCACAACTACTGAGCCTGCGCGTCTGGAGCCTGTGCTCCGCAGCAAGAGAGGCCACGACAGTGAGAGGCCCTCGCACCGTGATGAAGAGTGGCCCCCACTTGCCACAACCAGAGAAAGCCCTCGCACAGAAACGAACACCCAACACAGACAAAAAATAAAAATAATAAAAATAAAAAATAAACAAACAAAATTAGTTTCTATTAATGGTCAATAAATAAAAATAAAGTCTGACAAAATATTTCATCAATTTGCTTTAAATGGTTTTATACAACAGAGCTATACTATACAGACTTGTTTCATTTTTTTCTCTTAAACAACCAAAAAAGTACTTGCTGTAATCCCTTTTACATGTGATTAGAAATTACCTGAAATTGTAGCATCTGGCTGTCAGAATGATTTGAGAATCAATGAATCTCACTTTCCCCATTTGTAAGATATGAATAACAGTACTTATTTTGCAAAGATGAGAAGTACACCTTTTCAAGGAAAAAAATGTTCCTCTACGCCAGTTCAGCCTATATTTCACAAATATTGTCTTGCATTCATTCAACAAATATTTAGTGAGTTGCAACTATGAGTCAAACATTAAGAAGACAAAAGTAAACAAAATCAGTCCCCATTTCTCCTTTGATGAAGCTTATTCACTCCTTCATCCATTAGAAAGATCTAGGCTGAAAGTTCCATTAGCTGATAGTGACAGCTAATATTTGTATAGAATTTTAGATTATAAAGTACCATCCTATATATCATCTCATGTAATCTTCATGATAACTCTTTGAGAAGAAGTGATAATCAATAATTATTCATCACATTTTACAGGTTAAGAAACTAAGGCTTAGGAGTTCAAGTGGCTTACCCCAGCAGTGCAGCTGGAATCCACTGCCCTGATGGTATCAAAACACTACCTCATCTCACTGGAGTTAGGCTTTGGGTGATGAGGATAAAACATGTGCTAAATCATTTTAAGCTATTAGGAACATGATCTACAGCAACTTTTTACCTGTTCCCATCCTCTCCAGAAGCAGAAGTAACCAGCTCTGGTAGTGTGTAGAAAATGCAATTCACTTAGTTTGGAAAAGCCTGACTTATCTAAGTTATTAAAAATGGTTAATTTGCCAGCAGTTACCAGCCATGGAGACTCAGGACTGAGTTGCAGCCTGGAGTACATCTTCCTTCACTGATTAATTTCTACAGTCCTGTGAGTCTGTGTGTAACTTGTTTTACTGCAATATTTGCTTTATTGTGGTGGTCTGGAACTGAACCGGCAATATGTCTGAGATATGCCTGTGTGTGTGTGTGTGTGTGTGTGTGTGTGTATTTGTTTTTATTTTTGAATTATCAAATCAGTATTCTTTTAACCTTATTCACATATTTACCCTTTCTATTGCATCTTCCTGCAACTTTCTGCTTCCATCTGTGATCATTTTCCTTCTGCCCAAAAAACCCCCTTTACTTTTTTCTTTTCTCTACAGTCCTTTTTGATTGCAGAAATCTTCTGCAATATTTTCCTTACAGATTCTTAACAATTAGTTTGCTACAACAGTATGACTGACATGATAAGACTGAAACATCACCTCTCTAGATAAAATAATCATCTGATCCTATGTAAAAACTCTCATGGTATTTTTGAAGGGATCTCAGATCATGGTCCAACACATAACCCACTGCCAAAATCCCTTCTACAGCATCTCTGACTTGGGGGTGAGTAATCCAACTTCTTTAATATGTCCAGTTCTACTTGGTAAGACAATTTGGCAATAAGTATCCAAAGTCTTTAAAAAAATAAAAAAAAAAAAAGAGTAACTTTGACCCAGCTATTCCACTTCTGGGAATTTGTCCTAAGGAAATAACCTGACAAGCCACACAGTGATGAGAATCTCTCAAAGATGTTTCTTGTCCATGGGCTTCCCTGGTGGCGCAGTGGTTGAGAATCTGCCTGCTAATGCAGGGGACACGGGTTCGAGGCCTGGTCTGGGAAGATCCCACACACCGCGGAGCAACTGGGCCCGTGAGCCACAACTACTGAGCCTGTGCGTCTGGAGCCTGTGCTCCGCAACAAGAGAGGTCGCGATAGTGAGAGGCCCGCGCACCGTGATGAAGAGTGGCCCCCGCTTGCCGCGACTGGGGAAAGCCCTCGCACAGAAACGAAGACCCAACACAACCAAAAATAAATTAATTAATTAATTAAAAAAAAAAAAAGATGTTTCTTGTCCATTTACCTCCCTGGTTTGCCCTCTGAAAATGTGGAGCTCAGAACTGAACGCAAGCCCTCAGAGGCAGCCCAACCAAGGCAGAAAACAATGGGATGATTATCTCCTTTGTTCTGAGAGCTGTGACATTAATGCTGTTGGAGACGGCCAACAATGTCAAATGGCTGGCTAAAATCTTAAATCTCTTTAACAAGAGCTGCTATTGACCCAGGTCTCTCCAATCCACAGGCACACAACTTTTTTCCCTCCTATCCCAGGTATCAGAAAGTTGCATTCAGTAGAGCTTAGCTGTATATTTGTTCATGTTGTCTTCAGCTTTTGGGAGCCCTTTTCTATCCTGATTTCTGACATCCCATTGCTTAGCTTCCCTCCCAACACTGGAACAGACATACATTTGATACAGCTTTCTTTATCAAAGATCACTTTCTCAAACTAGAACACCATGTCATTTTGGAAGGGCTATTCAAACCATTTTATTTTATAAGACTTTAAAATATTTTTATATTAAAACAAAATGGGTAAAATATGAAATACAAAGTGGATTCATCTTTGTGAAAAGACATGAAAAAAGAGAGGAGGAGCTCTTTCAAGGAAAAGAGCTAAATTTAAAGCCTAGCCCACAAAAGTAGAAAAATAAACAAGTAAAACTAAAACTGTGCTGGAAAGTCATGAAACAGGGAACCAGCCAAAGAGAAAGCAACAGAGGGGCTAAGAACTTAAGTTGAATAAGTCAAGTAATTGGATAAATGATTGAATTATCTTAATGGAACAAGGACATTAAATTTTAAAATCCCTCTTTGGATCAATGAAGTAATGAAAAAACAGCTATTAAAAAGGAAAAACTTATAGTCACTGTGTCTAATTTATTTCATTCTCCAAACCTTAGTTTTCTAAGTATCTTTTTATACAACATGGCACCTTAATAATTATACTATTACTTTAAAGTGATCTTGGGTATACATTTATATTTTATCTTATCAAAGAGACCAAAGTGAAGTAAGCATGAAATACCATGTAAGGTAAATAACACTGGTGCAACTGACTATTTCTACCTCTTGCATTCTTATCCAGATCACTCAACATATTCAGAATCCTTTATTTTTCTTGCAAAAAGAAAATGAATATGGTAGGGCAATTTATGAGAATGACAGCTAACATCACAGATTACTTACTAAGCACTCTACAACTACATGAAGTTGATAATATAATTATACCTACTTCACTGATGTGGAAACAGACTTCGTGGTTAAATGGTATTGTTAGGGTCACATTTAGTAACTGGCAGCGCTGGGACTCTAAAACTGGCCTGGCTGACCCTAGAGACTAAGACTCAACCCACACTCAATCGGAGGAGCGCACAATTAAGACATTAAGGTTCCCATATGCTTTGCTGGGGTGCACTGAACTTCTCTCTCTGCAGCAGATACATACATACATACATGCACAAACAAGAGAATTTTTATACGGGCAATATACATTCTTAATTTAAAAATAAGAAAATTAAACAAGATAAGCTAAATAATAAGTTCTAATAGGTCTCAAGATTTTTTTGAGGTTCATTGTGAGAAGTGGCTCCAAAATTTCCACTCCTCCTTAAAATAAAACTTAAAAAAATGCTTCTGTATTCAGTTACAACTTTTTGGTTTCTTCCTCCAAACTAAGCCAAAAAGGACTCCAGAGCAAGAAGAAATAAGAATTGCAACCTAGCCACCCCCTTCCCGCCATCAACTCTGAAGTAATATTTTCCTTAGAGTAGAAAGATTAAAAAGTAGTTTTCTTAAGTATAGCTCTGAAAATGTTTAATGATTACTTTAAATATGACCAGTGATATTTGTCTACACACAAATTAGTGATGTTATTATAGCAACATGAAGGTTAAAAGTTTTGTTTTTTTTTTTTAGAAGGGGTTGTCAGCATCTTTTATCACCACTAAAAGGTAATTTTAGCATTTCAAAGGAATTTTTTCCTAATTGTATTCTGAGAAACTCATTTTCAAAAACTGTTATGCACTGGGAACCCACAGATCTTGTTAAATCAAATATTTTATATTCCAGTACAAGTCTGGACGCATCAAATCTGAAAGAATTTCTGAAGGCTTTCCAAACCAGCCTATGTGATTTAATTTCCAGCCAAATAGGAATCAAACTTTTTGGGTTATTGTAGCTAATTCTCAGTCACTGCAAGGAAAGGAGAAATCCAGCAAAGCTTCTGGCACCAAAACATCCCAGAGTAAGGACAATCCCCATAATATACAAATTAGAATATTTTATCTAATTGGTTTTGGAATCCTGATTTATGTTTATTCATTTGACTCATTTAATTCAGCAGTGTGGGCCATTATGTCATACACCTAGCACAATGGGAGAGTTCAATCATTGCAGAGTTCACAATGTGTGCATCTGGCACATCTAAGTTATGCGTTGTCATGACATGGTATTGGCAGGAGGAGAGGCAGATGACCTACCGTTTTCCCAAGAGTGGGAATGACTCCAGGAGTCACTGTACCACTGCTGACCCTGGTGGACATCAGGATACCACTCTGCTTTGGGTTGTGGATATAGTCTGAGACTAGGAAATGGCCTTCTCAGGGACAAGCTACTGGCCCATCTAATTTCATTAGCATTATTACTGTCCCCATACCAGTGATTCTCGAAGTGTGGTCCCCAGATCAGCAGCAGCAGCACCACCTGGGAACTTGTCTCAGACGAGTCCCAGACCTCTTGAATCAGACAGTCTAGGGATGGGGCCCAGCAATCTGAGTTCCAATACAGTCTTTAGGAGATACAGATGAGCATTGAAGTTTGAGAACCATTGCTATAAACGATATCTTTAAAGTGATCATTCACTGAGACCACCATTACACTTGGGTTTAATTTGCATTATACCCGTTAAGAGTAATTTACTGATCTTCCAATATTCCTATAAAATAAATTCAAACGGAGGGAAGCTTTGAATTTACCAAAAGTTCAGCGTAAGAGTGATGAACGGGAAATTTAGCAATTTGCTTCTATTTTTTTCTTATGTGGTCTCTGGAACAAAATCTTCACAATAGTTTATAAGAAAATATTTCATTACATTGCTCAAATTTACTCGATTCCCTATATTACTCTGGTTCCAACTCCCAACTGCAGCCTAAAACAAACTTGACACTGAATCCAGAATTGCATGCAGCTGAAGAGCAAGGACCTGAAAGGGCCTCAGTTCATCTGAACTGTCACTTTCCACCTGGGTGCTCTTGGAAAACTCACTTAGTTGCTTTAAGCCTCAGTTTCCCCAAATGTAAATGAAAATTATAGTACAACCTTCATCACAGGGAAGCAGTGAGAATCAAAGATGTTTAAAGCATATTGCCTGGCACAAAGCAGCTCTCAACGCATGATAGTAATTTTATCATTATTAGCTAACAGAACTATTCAATTTTAAATACTTCTGAACATGCTTAAGTCTCTAGAAAGAAGAGGATGTAAACATCTAAATCACTTTCTATTGATAAATACCTGATAAGTGATTTTTTAAAATAAAGATGATAAAATTACAACAGCATTTCACTCCTAACAAAGGATCCCATGGTAGAAAAACAGCTCATTCTGCAATAAAAGGAGTGTACACAATATCTAAACGCAAATACCCTGATCAAGAGAAAACCTTTCAAAATATTTTCTTTTGAGATCCCTAAGCTGTTATAGGGAAAAAAGCCAAGGCATAGTACAGGCTTGAGCAGATTAGTTAAGAATGAATTAAAGAAATTACATTTTTGGCAAGGCTAAAGTAGAAGGCAGGCAAAATTCCAAGTTTCTGCTGGTTCATTCAAATGAGTACTCCCCTTCCTTTTTGCAGCTGATAACTTAATATTAAAACACATTTTATAATTAAAAGACCAATAATCCATGTCAAAAGAAATGTTACCTAAGCATCTTTTAAATATGTTCTGGGATGACATGAACATCATTACCAATTATTATTTAATGAACAATGATGATGCCTTTATCTTCATACAAACCTGGGTTTGAGTCCTGGCTCAGCTATTCACCAGCTAATTGACCTTGGGCAAGTCCCTGAGCTTCCTAATTGATCTTCCTGTCTCTACTTTTGTCCTCTTCCTGTCAATTCTCCTACAGCAGTCAAAGGATCCTAATCTGTTCCTGAAGCAGGCTAAAACCCCTTCCTACCTCAGGGCCTTTGCATACCTCAGAGCATCCACTCCCAACCTCTGCCCAGCCAATTCCATTAGGAATGCCTTATCAGCATAGGCTAGATTAAATTCTCCCCTTATATGATGTCAGTCTATCTGTGCAAGCAGGGATTGTGTCTGCTCACTGCTGTATTTCTCGCACGGAGAACAAGTGAGAGTGATCATTATAAACAGTTCTCTGGGCATTGTTTCAACAAACCAGAGTGACCATCTAATTTTATAGAGTTAAGAGGTAAACACATTTTTGGATCAGTTGGGTTTTCAGACATGCAATATTGTCAGATGAGAAAGTAAATTCTTTCAATATCTTTCTGGTTTCCAAAAGCAGCATCAAGTAAAAGGTGAGAAACAACTTTGGATCTTCTGCATTTAAAGAGACAGCTAACTTCAGATTCAAGAAGGAATTCTGGGAATCATGCTGATAATACCAAATAATCTAGAATACTGGATCTGGTATTAAATGCCATCAGGGGTAAGGACTGTATCTCCCATCTAGTCAATCTGGAGGGAAACAGGTAAATCTGTCTGTTTTCCTTTTGTCTCCGTGGTCTGCCTTCATTCTTCTCCCCTTATCTTTCTGCCTTTATCTTACCCGGGAAAAGCCCTGGAGGGTGAAGAGGAGCCTCCTGGTCTCCTCACCACAGTGTTGGTTATACCCAGCCGTACATGTGGTTATCAACCAGGAACCCGCCACCCCATTCACGTCAGGTTCCTTTATTTCCTTCAGTTTCCTACTTTGCTCTCCTCTCTGGCCCCTCATCGCTTTTCCAGCTTTCCTTTAACCTCTCCCACTCAACTTTCTCAAGATGTGAAACACGGTGATATGGCAGAAAGAGGGCTAGATTTAAAGTAAAGACTCCTGGAGCTACGTTATTCTAGAGAAACTGCTAAACATACAGCAGGAGATTATTCTGGAGTGTGGGAAAAGGGAAGGTCTAAAGAAAGTCAAAAGACAGTTCAGGAAAAGAATGGAAAAAGAAAGTGGATAAAATGGAAGGGTTAGGGAGAGAAGACTACCAGGCCTTTTTTTTTTTTTATAATTAACCCCCTCCCTGCCATAAACCCAAAGACCTAGAGTTGAGAGCTTGTATGTCCCCTCAGGCTGCTAGCAACTGCCTCCCACCTCTGAGAGGATTTAATCCTATAAAGGAGTCCAGGTTACTTTCTGTCGGGGCAGGGTGGGAGATCGCTTATCTGTTCTTGCTGCTCAGCCTGAAGGTATATATTGTTAAAGATCCACATTCAGGCTTGTGCACAGATATGGGGAGGAAAGGGTGGCTTGCACCATGTTTTTAAATAATGAGTGATTTTTGGTAATAAACACCCTAATGGTTATCATAAAACCTAGTTAAAGATCAGAGCTTCTCTTTAGAATTACCACTACCTAAAAGGTACTACATATTACAACCTCAGGGGGGATCCTACCACAGATTAAGTCTACTTATTTATCCCACCAGCAATGTGTGTGTCTCCCGCCCACATAGGAAACTGTTGGAATCCTCATCTAATCCAGTGGTATTGAGACCAATGATGTTCCAGACATGCCCACATCAGAAAGCAAGTCCTTGCTCCGAAAAGGCTCAGTTACTGTGGAGGGAAAAGACCAAAGCCCACCAAGGTGGTATTCCCTAGGGAACCTCTTGACCCCAGGACTTTGTGTGTGCAATCTCCCAACCCCAATTAAGGATCGTTCTGCCCTCTAGAAGCTATCAGAAGATGAATGCAGTCCCAGGAAGAACGCTGTTCACTTCCTCCAGACAGACAATAGGCGGCCACCTGCTCAGGGATTTATTCGACTGCTTCCGAGTTCCTATGTCATGGAGTCACTGCCGCTTGTGCCTCAGAGGACAAGGAGAAGAAAGAAACCAACAAGCCAGGTGGCTGGGGCAGAGAGAGAAGTCAAACTGCCACAATGAAGCCTGGGGCTTGTGGAGGCCAGGTTGCTCCCCATCTCAAGCTGTGTTTTGAGACAGCTGTTTGAGTGGTAATAGGAAAAGGAAGGAAAAAACAGTCTTTTATTCTAAAGGAATGAGAAACTGCTAAATGTGAAACAGAGCCTGCCTTGAAACACTGTAGGGCTTTCCTCTATCAGTCTAGTTCAATTCTGCCATAAACAACTTCTTGGTAATTTTCTTCACTAATAAACGAAAGTACTTTGAACTGAACTAAGTTGGCCACAGAATGAGGCATGATCACCATGTACTAAGTAAAGCATGCTTTTCCCACAGGGCTGAGTGGGGCGTCGGGGAGACGAGTGGCCCAGAGTCATACCCACTATGGGAAGCTGGGGGAAGATCTTGCAGAACGGTTTCAGTGGGGCATTCTCCACTCCCTCCAGAAGTCTGTGGAACAACAGGCCTGGAAGAAGAACTATCGAAGTAATAGAGAAGAAATAAAATCAGAAGAAAAGATGAAACACCAAAAATTCACATATGCCTCCTTTCCCTCTGCTTTCCTGTGGAAGCAATACAAAAAAAATTTTTAAAGAAACTTCTTTGGAATTATTAATGGAATTAAAATGAAAAAATTAATTTTACACAATTTATACAATCTCATCTATAATTTCATGCAAGGTATAGTTTTTTAACCAGACTATAAAATTCCTGCCATTTATATATTTACGCTTACCTCCCCCCATTTTATTTTTATTGCATAAATATAAAATGTTCATCATAAAACTTTAAAAAATCCTAATCAGAAAGAAATTTTAAATTATAATTCCAAATTACCACTGTTAACATTTTAGTATATCCATTCTGTTTATTTTTATGCAAATGTATATATAATATATAAATACATGTGAGTTAGTTGGTGGAGGATGTTTGTTTATAAAAATTTCCTCATACTACACCTACTGGATTTTTTCACATAAGTCATGAATATCTGTTTGTTCAAATATATATAGGTTTGTTTGCATTTTCTTTTCAAACATCCTTGGCAAATATCTTTGCTATTTATTGTGAAAGTAGTTTTAGAAAGCAAACAGGGACATCTATATATGCTGCTGAGGACATAACAGCCTAGGAAGTACCAAGTTCACCTGCAGTAATCACAAAAGCAGGGATCCACCATGTATCATTGACAAAGCTTTAGAAAGCCCTCCTGGGTTAATAATTAAATAACACTAAGAAGGAGCTGGGATTCTTCCCCAGAGAATCTTCTGCTGGTTGCCTGAAGTAAAAAAAAACCTTTATTAATTATTTTCACTGAGGCTTGCAATATGGTAGAAAGACTGTTGACATTATCAAGGTATAAGGATTATCTTTATTACTTTCCCTTATTTATCCATAAAAATATTCTTTCCTCTATCAAAATACCAATGGCATTTTTCACAGTACTAGAACAAATAATTCTATATTTTGTAAGGAAACACAAAAGACCCCAAATAGCCAAAACAATCTTAAGCACAAAGCTGGAGAGATCACACTCCCTGATTTAAAACTACACTACAAAGCTGCAGTCATCAAAGCAGTATGGTACTGGCACAAAAACAGACACGTAGATCATTGAAACAGAATAGAGAGCCCAGAAACGAGCCCACAATTATATAGGCAATTAATCTACAACAAAGGAGCCAAGAATATACGATGGGGAAAAGACAGCCTCTTCAATAAATGGTGTTGGGAAAACTGGACAGCTACGTGCAAAGGAATCAAATTGGACTACTTTCTCATACCATCTACAAAAATAAACTCAAAATGCATTAAAGACTTCTACGTAAGACCTGAAACCATAAAATTTGTAAAAGAAAACATAGGCAATCTGCTCTTTGATATCGGCCTTGGCAATGTTTGTTTGGATATATCTCCTCAGGCAAGGGAAACAAAAGCAAAAATAAACAAGTGAGACTACATGAAACTTAGCTTTTGCATGGCAAAGGAAACTATCAATAAAATGAAAAGGTTACTTGACTGGGAGAAGATATTTGCCAAGAATATATCTGACAAGGGGTTAATGTCCAAAATATACAAAGAACTCAACATAAAACAACAACAACAACCAACAACCCAATTAAAAAATAGGCAGAGGATCTGAATAGACCTTTTTCCAAAGAAAACATACAGATGGCCAACAGACATGTGGAAAGATGCTCAACAACACTAATCATCAGTGAAATGCAAATCAAAACCACAATGAGCTATCACCTCACACCTGTCAGAATGGCTATTATCAGAAAGACAACAAATAATAAGTGTTGGCGAAGATGTGGAGAAAAGGGAACCCTTGCACATTGTTAGTGGAAATGTAAATTGATGCAGCCCAACCACTATGGAAAACACTACAGAGATTCCTCACAAAAAATTAAAAACAGAACTACCGTATGATCCAGGAATTCCACTGTTGGGTATTTATCCAAAGAAAACAAAAACATTACAGAAAAGATATATGCACCCCTATGTTCACTGCAGCATTATTTATGATAGCCAAGATTTGGAAGCAACCTAAGCGCCCATCAATAGATGAATGGATAAAGAAGACGTGGTGTGTATATATATACAATGGAATATTGCTCAGCCATAAAAAAAAAAAGAATGAAATCTTGCCATTTGCGACAACATGGATGGACCTAGAGGGTATTATGCTAAATGAAATAAGTCAGAGAAAGACAAATACTGTATAATTTCACTTACATGTGGAATCTAAAAAACAAAAATGAACAAACTTAACAGAAACAGTCATAGATACAGAGAAGAAACATGTGGTTACCAGAGGGAGGTAGTGGGGAGGGAGATTAAGTGGTACAAATTTTCAGTTACAAAATAAATGAGCCACAGGTATAAAATGTACAGTGTGGGGAATATAGCACATAATATCATAATATCTTTGTATGGTAACAGATAATTAGGCTTATGGTGATCATTTTGAAAAAGAAGTATCAAATCACTATGTTGTATATCAGGAACAAGCATAGTGATATAGGTCAATTATACTTCAAAATCAAACAAATTCATAGAAAAAGAGATCAGACTTGTGGCTACCAGTGGAGGGGAAGGGAAATTAGATGAAGGCAGTCAGAAGGTACAAATTTCCAGTTGTAAGAGAAATAAGAATGAGGGATGTAATGTACATCATGATGAATACAATGAACAGTGCTGTACGTTACATATGAAAGTTGCTAACACAGTAAACCCTAAGAGTTCTCCTCACAAGGAAAAAATACATTTTTTCCCTCTTTCTTTAATCCATCCATATGAGATGACAGATGTTCACTAAACTTATTGTGGTCATCATTTCATGATACATGTAAGTCAAATCATTATGCTGTACACCTTAAACTTATAAAATGCCGTGTGTCAATTATATCTCAAGAAAACTGAAAGAAAAAATATTCTTTCCTCAAGGAATCATCATAACGAATTTTTAGTACCTTAATAAAAATATGGCAAAACCGAAGACACATGAGAAATAGTTTTCTCAACTATACATAACCACATGCTATTGTAGTTATAAAGATAGATTATGAATTTCATAGTATGGAGAACTTTAAAAACAGGATAAATGTTTATCAATATTGCCTACAGTCCTGACTAGGGAAAAATTTTTAAATGTGAAGCGATCTCAAACTGTTTCTTAACTATATGTTCAAAGAGTTTGCCATATTGGGGATAAGATTTTACATCAATATTCTTCAGCCTAAATCTTCCCATTTCCTGCCCACCACCACTTTCCCCTTTCACAGCATGGGCTGGTCCACTACAGAAATTTAAAAGTTACAGTGTGTTTTACTATTTTGTGACATTATAGACTGGGTTAGGGCTATACATGCAGATACACAAAAGGCATCGTTATACCATTTGTATATTGGCACTCACCATGCAGGAAGAGAATTCTTATCATCAGCCCTATCTTTTTAAATTATATGAAAAATCAATTTAACAGGAAGGGGCCTAAAATATGCCTCTATATACAATAATTAATTTGGAAACAACATGCCCACAACCGAGGCATATCTTGCATTCAACATGCATATCTCATTTTAATCCACCTCCACTACCACCATTTTAAAATTAAGATGCTTCCTGTTCTTAACCCACACATTCTCATTGTCTTGCACACTCTTTGACAAAACTTAATATTAAGCTTGTTTTCATTCTTTCAAGGGCTTTACATTTACCCACTGTTGCAGGGTAAAATATTCCTGAAAACAGGAAAAGCAAAAAAAACTTAGCTCGTCCAACTTACCCAGGACTCTCCAAGGCTGTTCTGTGAATTCAAGTGCTTCCGCATTGACAACATGTTACAGTAGATTTCCCTGTTCATTGGACCCAGGACACCGGCAGCTCCAGGTTAGAGGGGCTCACAATATTTAGCCAGCAACCTTTTGTACCGTGCAAAACACAGATTATCAAATAAGCAGTCCGCATGTCTGAGGGACTCTCGTGCTGCAACCTGAGAAGGCTGAAAAAGGACACCAAGAGAGGGAGCTGCTAATTAATTCTTCTCCTCCTCATCAGCCCCAAATGTTTCAGACAACAACTAGTCTGGGAACACAGTTTTGACATGGTCGAGATAATGACTTGATTTGTTCCCAAAACGCTGGGAGAGCTGCTGCAACCCTATCTGGTGAGAACCATTTGTACTCTTTTCTTCCCAAAGCCAGAAGCAAGGCTTGCTTCTAAAGACAAGAAATACTTCCTGTCTTTTTTCCAAGCCTGACAGTCAAGGGGCTGACTGACCGTGCATTAAAGCCTTATCAACCTGACACTGAATTATGGGCTACTTTAGATTAGCCAAAGCAACATCCGTCTCTGGGCGGCCAAAACAGAATTTCCTGACCAATGGTATTAAAATACAGATGTCTTACAATACACCCAGGACACAAGGTTACCTCACATTAGAGTCTTTATTGGGAGGGTAGGGGTGGATAGTGAAAAAGGCTAAAGGAGAAAAAACAGGTGAAAAGCTGCAACTTGCTGAATAAGAATTATATGGTAGAGAGGTGGGGAGGCAAGATGAAAACTGCCACAAATGAGCCTGTGGCAAAGTACATAAGGACACTGTTCTCAGCTCCACCCTCAGCCACCACCCTCCCACACCCTCCTCCTCTTCACAAAGATCTTGAAAGGTTCATCTACATCCAAGTTTCTTAACCTTTGCACAATGGACATCTGGTGTGGACTGTCCTGTGCACTGCAGGGTGTTTAGCAGCAGCCCTGGCCTCTGCCTACTGGGTGATAGTAGCACCCACCCTCCCTGGTTCAGTTGTTAACAACCAAAAATGTACTCAGACATTGCCAAACATGCCCTGGGGGTGGGGCAAAACTGCCCCGGATTGAGAACTGCCGATCTACCCTAGGCCACCATGCAATGGGGGATGGGGGTGTAGTTTGCACACTAAACGAGGGCACCAGCTAAGGCGGCACATGGGAACTAAAGTCCACCCATGGCCCACTCACCAAGTCATACACCCCCGGACTGTCTCCACCCACAGGGGGCACACCTTTTCCTAATGCCCTCAAAGGCTCCACCCAGGCCAACAGAAGCACTACAGCTACACAGGCTGCCTCTCCTTCCTCACTTCCCACCCACTCTTCCACCCTCTGCTCTGGGCCCAGCAGCCATCAAGCCTCTGAAACTGCTCCTGCTGCCAAATCCAGCAGACACAACTCAATTCTCATGGCTGCACAGGATCAGACACTGGTAACTATTCCCTCCTTGAAATGCACCCTTGAGGGCTTCCTCCAACCTTGGTGGCCACCCCTCCTTGGTCTCCTTTGCAGGCTGCCCTTCAGGGTTCAGCCCTCAGCCCTCTTCTCCCACTCTACAACGCCACCCCACCTTGGTGGTCTTACTACCTCACAGCTGCAATGACCATCCATATGGGGGAGACTCACAGAATTCAACTCACTGTGCTCTTAAATCTGCTTTAAATGCAGATTTCCAGCTGACATCTCCCTTTTGATGTCCTGCAGACCCTAGAACTCAATCTAAGCTCATTGTCCTGCAGCACAAACCTCCCAGGATTCATCTCACCTAGTAGCAGCCAGCCTTCCCAGAAAGCCAGGCACTGTGCTTCACTCTTCCCTCCCCATCCAATCAGCTCAGCGCTCCTACTCCTAAACCTCCACTCTGTCCACCTTGCTCTAGCCCCTTGGCCCCTGTCCTCGCCCAGACTAAGACTTCTCCCACCCGGGTATCACTGCAGCTGCCTCAGTTCTCCCACCATCCTCACATCCACCAAGCCGGAGGGAATTTTCCAACCTGCACTTCTAACTGCATCATTCAACAGCTTAAAACTCTACAATGATTTCCTACCACCCCTGAGATAAAATTTCAAATTTCTTAACATGGTCTACCAGGCCCTTTATGACCTTCCTCCCCATGCCACACCCCACCCCCACCCAACTGCACCCTCCGAGTTGAAATCACAAGCTACACTCTCTTTGATTCTGAACACAGGATGCTCTCCCTCCTCTATCTGGAGTAGCCTCTTGCCCAAATCTACCACTTCACCTGGCTAACTCCACCTCACCCAACAGGTTTCAGCTCAAACTTCTCTGACACCCCACCTCCCACTAATGTTCCCAGTATTGATTGATTGATTGATTGATTGATTGCCGCGTTGGGTCTTTGTTGCTGTGCGCGGGCTTTCTCTAGCTGCGGGGAGCGGGGGCTACTCTTCATTGCGGTGCACAGGCTTCTCATTGCGGTGGCTTCTCTTGTTGCGGAGCACGGGCTCTAGGCGCATGGGCTTCAGGAGTTGCGGCACGTGGGCTCCAGAGCGCAGGCTCAGCAACTGTGGCACACGGGCCTAGTTGCTCCGCGGCATGTGGGAACTTCCCGGACCAGGGCTCGAACCCGCGTCCGCTGCATTGGCAGGCGGATTTTCAACCACTGCGCCACCAGGGAAGCCCTGTTCCCAGTTTTATGTGCCCATAATAGACTGTAACTCCCCTATCAGAGCACTTACTCTGCTTATTTGCTTGACTACCCAACTAAACATGCTGCTTCTCCTCTTTTCACCATCCATCAGCTTCAACCTTGCTTATTTCTCCACACAGTGTTGGCTGGTCCCTCTGTCACCTGCTAATCTCAAACCTGTTATGGCTCATCATCAAAAGCGAATATAGGCAGCAAAACTATACAATACCCCTCTCTGCACCAGAAGCTATAGAGATATCAACACATACATATAAATATATGAAATAGAACTAGTCCTCGAGAAAAATATCAAGGTGGGGAAACAGCATAACATGAAATGTTCTACTTACTAAGCAATAGGTCTACAAGTGCAAATTAGTAAAGGCAGCCTGAGAAAATAGGTAGTTAGGAGACGTGAAATGGGGAAATTATCAGGATGAAGCAGAGACAGTCTGTAGCCTCCTTCTAGAAAGATTTGGACTTAGATTTTGAAGGTGGTGAGGGGCAAACTGACAGGCATAGAAATTAACTAGAGAAATGTCAAATTTTGCAACCATCAACAACTTTGTAAAATCAGTTGGATTTACCGTGTTGTAAACTGCTCCCTGCTAGTTTCTGGTGGCACTGACAGCACAACATGGAACAGTCACTCTTTGGTGGCATGAGAGCTGTAAGGCACAGAGATCTATGCTGACTCTGCCTCCGTAAAAGGAGCAGCGAGTCCAAGTTTCTCAAATATATAATTGGATAGAAATACTAATAAATAGGTTGGGTAAAAACTAACTTCTTGTTACCTCTCAACACACTTACTTACATGACATTTTAAAATTGGAAAATTTTCAACCTGTAACCTTAAAAGGTATCATTTATGAAGCCAGATGTCTTACAAATATGCCTTCATTTGATTCTTATGGCCATCTTCTGAGAGGAGTCGTATTATGCCCATTTTACAAATGGGAAAACTGAGGCTGTGATCAGAACAGATAGAATTTTCTTAAAATCTTACTCCTAAGCCTATGTTCTAAGCTTACTCTCAAAACAAGTACCTGAGCAAGAAATAGCTTTTTCCAAATAGCACCCAGTGGCAGAAACCCATCTGTTCCAAAGGAACCTTTACAGGTATCTATAATTAAGTCAGGAATGTTCCAACTTAAACTAGTTTCTGTCAATTTAGTTTTTAAAATAGCTCTGGCCTGAGGCAAAACATGCCTCTTAGGTACTTTTCAGACTGTTTTGTCAATCATGGAGTAAACTTTACTGAAAAGCTTTAAGTTCTCCTCCTTTCTGGAGAGCTGAGAACAACCCAGAATACTTAAGAATTTGTGCCTCTCCTTTATATGCAACTTAAAAAAAAAAAAAAAGAGGTCCTAGGCTCCTTGGACTTTGAACATACCTCAAAAGAAGACATCTATTGAGCGGTATTACATGCCAAACATGCTGTAACACCATCTTTCTTAAATTCAGTCACCCTAAATCGGGTGCTATTATTACCTCCATTTTACAGATGGGAAAGCAGAGGCTGAGAGAAGTCCAAAGCTGTGTTCTTTCCACTCTCCCTACCATGCGGACTTTGCCACTATCTGGTCATCAGTGCTGCCCCCAAAAGCTCTGCTCTGAGACGAAAAAGGAGGACTACCTTAACAAGGGTGGGGGGAAGAAATCAACTCAATAGGTAAAGTGTTTGAGCCTACTAAGGGTAAGATGCTGTGTTGAGGGAGAAACTAAAAGGATTGGAAACCTCACAGAAATTGTCTATGTGCAGTGTTAAAGACACAGCCAAACCAGTGAAAAACAGAAAACGATCCCTCTAAAGGTCTCTCAAGCCCCAGCACGACTGACATTTTGGGCTGAATAACTGCCTGTAGTGAGGGCTGTCCAGTACATTGTAGGGTATTTACTAGCATCCCTGGCCTCTACCCACTAGATTCCCCTGAATCATGAAAATCAAAAACGTTCAGACATTGCCAAATGCCCACTATGGGGCAAATTCACTCACCCCAAACCCCTTGAAAACCACTGCTCTAAATGAGATAGGTGCTGAAATCCATAGACATAACTGGCTGCTTCAGGGCCTTATCTGCCTCAAGTGCAAGTCTTCAGAGCTCTTTTTCAACATATTGAGACATGAACCAATCAAATGCAGAATTATAATCTTAGAAGAAAAAAAAAGAACCCCCCAAATTACTCCTTCATAAAGGACATCAGTAGCACTTAAGAGACAATGTTTACATTCTCCCACACCTGTGGTTTGCTCAAAAATTAATTTATCCCATCCATGCTTTGATCTTCTAACAAATTATTTCCTGAGACAAGATTTAACTTGTGAGGGCCCTACAAGCTAAGCAGCTGTGAGAGGGGAAGCGGCATCAAATTCCAGGTGGCAAGCGGAGAGGGGGCTTCCCGTCTCCCCAAGGGGACCCTGCTCAGAAACACACCCAATGCCTCAGAGGGGTCCGATTTTCCCATGGAAGATAAGAGGTTCAAACTACAATGCAGCTGAGCTTTGTCTTCAAAGAAGAAAGAGCCTTTTAGGAGGTGGGTCAATTTTATATACCAGTACTAGTATTTCCATTATGAAAGGCTTTTTGTTGTTGTTTTAGTTTTACTTCTTAATTTCACAATAAGGAAGACAGTCAAAACCCAAGTGGTCTCCTTGCTTCTATCCCTCCTTTTCCCTAAAAGAGGGAAGCAGGAAGCTTCCAGTCTTCCAACAGCTTTTGCTCATCACACACCTGTCCTGCAAGATGCATGCTGCCAGCCAGAAGGAACTCATGAGCCCTGAATAAAATGCTTGTCGTATTAGAAACCACATGCTTGACCTATAGGAATGCTGGCTGCAAACTAAGACAGGAGAGTTAATTGTGTAATGTGTTCATACCTTGCCTTTTATGGTAGGCAGAATAATGTACCCCACCCCCAAAGATGTCCAAGTCCTCATTTCCAAACATATGACTATGTTACATTACATGGCAAAAAGGACTTTGAAGGTGCGATTATAGTTAAGGACCTTTGAGGTGAGGAGATCTCCGTGGGTTATCCAGATGGGTCCAATGTAATCATGAGTCCCTGAAAGCCGAGAGCCTTTTCTGGCTGTGGTCAGAGAGAGACAGGACGATAGAAGTAGCAGCAGGAAAAATGCAAAGCGTGAAAGGGACGCAATTCACTGAAGGTGGCTGTAAAGATGGAGGAGGGGGTGATGAGCTAAGGAACGTAGGTGTGGCCTCCACGAGTTGGAAACAACAGATTCTCTCCCAGAACCAGCCCTACCCACCCCTTGATTTGATTCCAATGAGACCTGCGTTGACCTTGTGACCTGCAGAACTGTAAGATAATACATTTGTGTTGTTTTAAGCATTAAATTTGTGGATTTTGTTACAGCAGGGATAGAAAACTAATACAGACTTTGGTACCTGGAAGTGGGGAGCTGCTATAACAGATTCCAAGAAATATGGAAGTGGCTTCAGAATTTGGCAGTGAGTGGAGCCTGGAAGACTTCTGAGGAGGATGGTAGAAAAAGTCTAGATTGCCTTGGACAGACCTGTTCATAGACATATGGATGTTAAGGATTGCTAGGGAGGACTCAGAAGGAAGTGAAGAACATGGTAGAGAAAACATAAATTGCCTTAGAGAATACACCTAAATGGTCAAGAGCAGAGGAAATCACAAACACTACCATTCTACCATACTGCCTACTGTGCGCTCAGAAAATAAAACCCCAGAGTGGGGGAAGGCCCCTGACAAGTCGGGGACACCTCTGCTACACAGCAGCCTCACTGTACAGACTATCTCACTTGGCAATGAGCAAAGGGGCTGTCCTTGGAATGCTGCTACATCCCAGCCATGTGACCCAGGGCAAACAACCTCTCTGACCTGCACGCAGAGATGATGTTATCAATAGCACCCATCTCGCAGGACTATTCTGGGGATTAAATGAGGTCATGCACAGAAAGTCCTCAGTGCGGTGCTGAGTACAGAGTAGGCACTCAAAAGTGTGAGCTATTTTTTTGACCCAGTCTAGAGGGAAAAATAAGTGGACAGGAATATATCCTTCCTTTCTCCCCCAGGAAAGTCTTCCCTAGGGAAGACTTAGGGCCTAAGCATAAAAGAAGAAAACAGAAGCAAACTTGGATGTTCAGGAAGCCAGCACTCTATAAATCAAAGGCAAGGTTTGGGGACTCAATGGGGCTATTCCAAAAGGCAAGGGACAGATAGACTGGGGGCTGGGGAAGCTGCCCAAGGCAGCAGAGAAAGACAAAAAGGAGGTTGAGTTGTTCCTCTGGGTGACTCTATTACTGGAAACTTGCCAGCTGCAGTTTGAGAACACTGGGCAGAGACACTGTGCCACTGCCAGTGCCAACTTGGACAGGAAGTGATGCGGCTGGGTCCCACGGTCAAGAAGCCAGCAGGAGGGGGTGAAGGGGGTACCCGCAAAGAAAGACATCATTTTTAATTCTCCAGCCTGGCTTCCTACCTCAGCTTCCCCTCTCCCCTGCCTCTACCCATCACCATCCATGGAATTATAAAACACAACAACGAAAATTAAAAGACCACAGTTATTCATATATAGGTAAGATAGCAAAATTTTACAGAAACTCATAGAATTTTCTACTTAAGAAAGTTTTCTTTTTTTTCCTATTGCAAAATTTTTTTAGTTTTGGAGCTTTCATAAGGTTTCTAGGACAAGACATCACCGGGAAGTAAAAAGGCACTAAAAGCATTTGAATATCCTTTCTGTCTCTGTACCCTTGACGGTAAATTACGGTAGTTCATTCCCCAAGATTAACAGTCAATAGTTAAATGTCAGCCAGCAGGCTACCGCATAACTAAGAGGGGAAAAAAATCACCTTAGGAATGATTACGATAAAACCAAGTGGCAAAGAATTAAATCATTCTCCACCAGTATAAGATATATACTTCTGCCAACACAGCATTTTCTGCTTAACAGCAGCATTTTCCTCCTTTCCTTAAGAAAATCTGGTGTCTGCAGAAAAGACATCACATCTTACATTACTTTGTTGACAGTAAAATCCACAGCTTCCCTGGCAATGTGATTAAGGCACACATTTTTATGAGCAAAGCACATGTACCCACTGAACACAATAACGCTTTCAAAAAAGAACAAGTTTCCAAAGTTCTTCCAACAAGCCCATTGTTTTTGGATTTACAAGTTGGAAAAACGTACATTTCTGAATTCCATTTTCTGAATTTCCACAAGCTGGGTAGGTCTAAAGGCTCATTCTTCATACTCCCACTATTATTATTCATTCCCTTTCCCAGTAAACCCAGATAGGCAGTTATCAAGGCAGATGTATTATTTGGGTGCATATGACAACAGAGCTGGATCTTATTTCTGCCCACCCCTTTTTCTGCTCCCCATGCTGCAAACCTCTCCTAACCCTTGTGGATAAAAAAGAGTGGTAAAAGGAGTGGGTGGCATATTCTTCTCCTTAACTGAACCCAAATCTGTAGACTCTGGGATTGTCAGCTAGTCAATCTCCAGATCCTCCTGAAAGGATGATGTGAGCGCCTAGTGATTTTGTTTTGTTTTTCATAAAGCTGGAGAAGGGAGGTATGGCTTGGAGACAGTTAGATAATGAACTTAGCTACTGAAAACAAATTCCAGACTACTTTTTGAAGAGGAAAACAACATAATGGGTGGGAACTGTTCCAAGTTCACATGACCTTTGCATCTGCCTCACTCACTCTAGAAATGCCACCCCAGTTTTGATGGACAGTGCCCAAAACCAACCTGTTATCCCTGACTTCTTAGTAGGCAGTGTTCGCCTTCAACCAGGATAGTCTAGAAATCCAAACATGATCTAGGAAAAACTATTTGGGATTCAAATAAGTCAAATAATTCAGACTGGAAGATCGTAAGTATTTTGAAGGATAAAAATATATATGTCTGTATACAACTTTCCATTTTATATGCCTCTTTCAGAGGCAAAAGAGATTTCATATACCACTTTAAATGCATTATGCATTATTTCATCTGTTCCTTACAAAGAACCGAGTAACAAACTGTTTCCGTGTTTGTTCATTCTTCAGATGAAGAAACTGAGGCTTAGGAAGGTTGAACATGCCCGAAGTCACAAATCGGCAGACCTAAACTCTGATCCCAAATTCATGCCCTCGACCCAGGATTAACTAATCTTTGATATAGACTGATTAGCCCCAGGTTCTAAAAACAGCTATGACTCCTCCAAATTGCCCTGGGGGGGTCAACAAATTTTACTGACAATATTAATGATTATCTCCTTTTTTCAACCATCTTTGTTCCTACATTATGAAAACCTTACACACCCACCTTTGCCTCTGACTGGCAATAAGTCACAGTATCTCCTTGGCACTGGCTTCAAAGCAATGCAAATATTCAAAAGTGCCTTCCTCTTCAAAGAGTCACCATAACTGCAGAACAAAATCCAATTCCAAAACTGTTCTGACCAGCAACTACATGGTGCCAGATGCCCCATCATCTTCAAAAAGTTACCTAGGGTCTCTGATCACAGCTACCTCCCTGCTCCCTCCTGCAGCTGTGTACACAATGTTTATTATACCACAATGGCCGGTTTTGTTTTCTGGCCAAGAGAGAAGATATGCACAGTTGACTGAGATGCTACTGTTGGTAAGGAAATCTTTGATCTCCTCTTGTAATCTGGAAGTGCATTTCTTCATAATAAACTCCGGCAGTTTCACCCACTTCCAAGATGTTCCAAAAGCAGTGATTAAGACTGGTTTTGGAACATCTTAATGTTCCAAACATGAAGACATTTTACATTTTAATCCCAGGCTTAACCAGCAAATTGTATGCTCAAGCAAAGGAGCTTGGTGAAGACTTTCAAATAAGGAATGTTTAGCTTCTGAAAATCAGCTGTATATCTACACACAAAAATGAAACAATTGGAAGGCAGAATAGTTGTTGTCAGGGAGGAGCGGGAGGGGGAAATGAGTTAGTGTTTAGTGGGTACAGAGTTTCTGTTCGGGAAGATGAAAATGTTCTGGATGCTGGAGATGGCTGTACAGCAATGTGAAGGTACTTAATACCACTGGATTGTACACTTGAATATGGTAAAAACAGAAAACAAACAAGAAAACTTATCTACCATTCAAGTGAATGCTTCTTTTTTGAAACCTCTCACTTACGAAGGGAAATGAGGCCACACACAGCACCTTTTAAAAACAAACGACTGAAAAGACCTTGGGCCCATTCTAGGCATTACAGGGAAGACTTTAAACACAAGTTTTAGTTCCAGAGTTCCTAAAGGAAGATGAATACTCTCAAATTACTTTCCAATCTATAGATGCCGTAATGTCTAAATGGAGCCAAAGTTTCCGCAGAGTCCTCTGAGGAGAGGACTGACCACGGGGGCTCAGAACAGCCCACCCATCATTTTACAGTCTTGTTATAGACTGAACGTTTGTGTCCCCTCCAAATTCATATGTTGAAGCCCTACTCTCCAATGCGATTGCGTCTGGAGGTGGGGCCTTTGGGAGGTAATTAGGTTTAGATGCGGTCATGTGGGGGAACACCCACGATGGGATTAGTGTCCCTGTAAGAAGAGGAAGAGGCCAGAGCCCTTCCTCTCTCCATACGTGAGGACACAGCAAGAAGGCAGCCTTCCACAAGCCAGGAAGTGGGCTCTCACCAGCACCCAACCATGAGGCACCTTGCTTGGATTCCCCAGCTTCCAGACCTGTGAGAAATACCTGTTGTTTAAGTCACCCAATCTGTAGTATTTTGTTACAACAGCCTGAGCTAAGACAAGTCTACTCCCTAATATATCTGTGCTTCCTTAATGTTTTAAACTCATTAAAACAGTTTCTGAAATGCCTCACTCATGAGCATGGTTTCGGGGCACCACAGCTCAGGCAGCCACCTAGACAAGTTCTCTTCTTTCTCGTTGTCACAATATTAATATGGTAACAGTCTGGCGCTCTCTCTCTCTCTCTCTCTCTCTCTCACACACACACACATACATACACACACACACACACAGAAGTGGCAACTGTTTTTTCCACTTTATGGGCTATTTCGGAGTTACACTGAGGAGAGATGCCAAAAAGCTGTCATGGTTCAGAATGAAATGGTCTCCGGTTCACTGAGTCTCTTTTTTCATCTCAGATGAACAAAGGCTTTTCACTGAAGGAAAATCACCAATGCTGCTTGCACTCCAGTTGACTACTGATGCTGTATTTTCATCACCTGAGAATGAACTAAGAGTTGCATCTCAAATGACTTGGAGCTCCTACAATAAAGTCTCTTCAACTCTCAAAGAGTTTTGCTGTGCAATTGCTGACCGATGTAATCATTTTTTTTCCCCTCCCTCAAGGCTAAATCTTCTGATGTGTAAGCCAATCTTCATGCCAAAGGTACGACTTACCCTCGTTTGGGCATCTTGTTTTCCCCCATTGGAAAAAAGAAAGAAGCCTTGAGTTAGAAAACTATGACCTTTACCTAGGGTGGTGTACTTCTTTTGCATTACATAAAATTCTGATTGGTTTCCTTTAAAATTTACATAATTCATTTTTAAGTGTCAGTGCAAAATTGATGATTAATATCAACAAAAAAATAAAAATAAAAATAAAAACCTAATTTCCCTACTACAAAAATATGTTGGAAAACTTTTAACAATTAGAATAGTGTTACAATTAAAATATGAATAGCTCAGCAGATCAACAGAACAGAAATGAACACAAAAACATATGGGATTTAGTATATGATAAAGGTGGCATTTCCAATCAAAAAAGAAAAAGAAAAATAAATTATTAATAAATGGTTGGGAAAACCAGCAGCCATCTGAAAAAAGTAAACTGAGATTCCTACTTCCTAAAATAAATTTAAGATGGATTAATAATTTAATTATAAAAATGGAAACCACAAAAGTACCAGAAGAAAACCTGGTCAATTAAAAATATATATTTTAGGGTAGAGAAGACCTTTTTCCCTTTATGGAATTCAGTTCAAAGGCCTTAAAAGAAGCAGTTGGTAAATTTACCTACATGGAGAAATGCAACATAATCCAAGTAAAAAAATGAACAATAAACTGAGAACAACTCCAATTCTTATCAATGATAAGGGACCTATTTCATTTATACATAAAGTGACACAACTTGAAAACTAATAGCCCATAGCAAAAGATACAATAGTTCATAGAAAGGTAAATATTGTACAAATGGCTCTTATAGACTCATGAAAAGATATTCAACCTCCTAAGACAAATGCAAATTAAAACCACATGAGATCCATTTGTCACTTATCAGATTGCCAAAGATTAAGAAGTTTCATAACATACCATGTTGGCAAGGATGCAGAAAAATGTACTTTCATACCTTGCTGGTGATAATTATATATAGTAGCACAGCTTTTATGGAAGACATTTGGGGCAATATCTCTTGTAAGTACAAATGAATACATATCCTTTCACTTGGTAATTCCATATTTAGAATGTTGTCACATGTGAGCAAAATAATGTTTGTACAAAAGTATCCCTTGCACCATTGTTGCAAATAGCAAAATCAATAGGAAATACAACAGACTGAACAAAACATGGGAGTATCTGTAAAAAGAAATACTATGCTATTGTGTTTAAAACTATAAAAATATAGGAGAAACTGTACCTACATGGAGGAATCTTGAGACATGATTACATGAAAAAGCAAGGTGCATAACAAAATGTAAAGTATGTTATAATTTGTGATTTTAAAGGGGGGAAGAATATGAGAATATACCCACATTCGCTTTTTACACAAAAACAAGAGTATTTCTGGAAGGAAGGGCACTGATTGCCTCTGAGGAGGGAATGTGGTGGCCAGTGGCAGGAATTAAGAGGCTTTTTATTTTGCTCTCTTACATCTTTTAAATTCAAGCCATGTATTATTCATTTGAAAATTACTTTTTTAAAATTTCCTATATATATATATATATATATATATATATTTTTTTTTTTATTGGAGTATAATTGCTTTACAATGTTGTGTTAGTTTCTGCTGTACAATGAAGTGAATCAGCTATATGCATACCTATATCCCCTCCCTCTTGGACCTCCTTCCCATCCCCCACCATCCCACCCATCTAGGACGTCACAGAGCACCAAGCTGAGCTTCCTGTGCTTTACAGCTTGTTCCCACTAGCTATCTGTTTTACGCATAGTAGTGTATATGTGTCCATCCTACAAGGAGGTATCACCTCACACCGGTCAGAATGGCCATCATCAAAAAATCTACAAACAATAAATGCTGGAGAGGGTGTGGAGAAAAGGGAACCCTCTTGCACTGTTGGTGGGAATGTAAATTCATACAGCCACTCTGGAGAACATTATGGAAGTTACTTTAAAAACTAAAAGTAGAACTGCCACATGACCCAGCAATCCCACGACTGGGCATATACCCTGAGAAAACCAAAATTCAAAATGAAAATTACTTTTTAATGCAGTAAAAGGGTTGTGAGTAAAGCTGAAGAATTCAACCCAAAATTGAGAAAAAGAGATAAAGACCTAGAATGGAGAAGGGGAAATGGTAAGAAAATCAGAGGATTGCTCCGGAAGAATCAACACTTGAAAACAGGGATTAAATCAAGAGAAAAGAAAGTTATCAAAGACGATTCAAGAAATTTTCCAATAAGTGAAAAACGTTAAGTTTCTAGATTGGGAAGGCCAGGCCACTCTGTGTCCAGAAAAATCAATGAAAATAGATCAGTTAGACTACTTGGGACAAATAAAAGATACTAAAAGCTTTCAAAGAGAAGAAGGGGGAAAAGTTCCAGCTTTCATAAAAGGCTGGAATTTTAGGAAGCAATATTTTCAAAGTTCTGAAGAAAAAGGATTTCCAACCTAGAACTGTATGTTTAGCTAAACTATAGAGAGTATGGCAGTGGGGGGCTGGGGTGCAACTTAGACTCGCCAAACCTCAAGAAAATGTATCTCCCGTGCACCCTTTCTCAGAAGCTGCTGGCTAATGCCCTCCACCGAGATAAGCGATCAAGAGAGACCACAAGGAAAGGAAACAACACGGGATCCAGGAAAGAGAAATGAAGGGCATCTCTGGGGTGATGGGCACACTTTCATAAGGGATGCCTTCAGGAGGAAAGGATCAAACAGCAACCCTGAGGTTTTTAAACATAAAGAGAGGAAGGTTAGGCCTCAATTTGGGGTGAATCAGTTAATAGGTGCATAAAGCTAAAAAAAAAATTCTTAACTCTGGGTAAGAAAAAGGTGTATGAGGAAGGAAATGTCATTTAAATTACACATCTCAGCTATGAACGATTTTCACAGTCATTATAATCTAAATGTTATATATTAATCAAATTTTAAAAAACTATATTTACATTAGGAGGATTTTAGAAAAGAGTGTATGGGAGAAGTTATAAGTTTTATAGTCTCATCTTCCACAGTATGAAGACAGGAAATAATATCCAAAGTCTGATTTTAAAAAAATCAAGAAATGACAGAACAAGCATATTTTTCTCAAAATACTGCCATTTTCACAGTCTAAGCCAGTCAGATACCAGCATTTTCTTATGGCTCAACAACATTAGAAAAAAAAAAATTTCCAAGTAGTTTCCTTTAAGGGAAAGGAATCAGGGAGAGGCAAGTAGGGCAGAGAGGTACTATTTTCATTTACAGGCCTTATAGAACAATTTGACTTTTTAAAGTATACAAACACATACATACAAAATGTTAACATTTTTCATAGAGCCGATATTCAAGGTTTTTTACACATGAGAATCAATGATGGGCTAATCTGCACTGCCAATACAATAAAATCCATATTTCAAATAGCGTCTAAGAACACTCTATGGTTTTTAAGTTACTGGTGCTGGTTCTGCCCACCAACTCCTACCTGAGGGTTGGGGACACAGGCATCATCTGGCTGATCCATTCATTAGGAGAAGTGCCTCAGACACAATGCCAGGATGGCCAAAGTCCTTGAAGGTTCGGGATTTGTCAGGTTTTCTCATTAAAATTAGAATTCCCAGTACTGTTGTGTTTTCCAGTACCTCATTCTCATGAGAGGTGAAGTTAGGGATTTGTGTGGGTTTGGATGCAGAACTTGATTAAAAGCAACTTGAATAGGAAACTGAGTTGATCTGTAGAACCAATGGCTTTGGGTAAGCAGATTTTTAAAACAAACTGAATCTACTGATCCTCTGGGTGACAAATTCAATTTGTTAAAAAAAAAACTGGTTGCACGGTTACTAAGGAGTCACTGCGAAATCCCCATTTCCAGTTCTAATGCATAAGCAGCAGCCCTGGGAGCAGGGAAATTGGCACAAGCCTTTGAGACTTACTCTCCTAGGTCACAGTGCTAACGTACATCACCATATGCCTGCTTAAATAAAAGTACACCACTTATTAGAATCATTAACTCAAATTTTGTCAACTCATAAATAATGAAATTCCGCAGATTTTTCTAAGCACCTTTGTGAAAGAACCTGCCCAAACTGAAAAGAGTTTTCTCCAAAAACTTTCAAGCAAAACTGAAGTTCCAGGAAGACATTTAGGCCTATGGCTTTGGATACCCCCTAAAACTACTCCCATTTGAAAAGCATGCACTAGGACATCAGTTATGTGTCCAGACTGAACAGCCTCCCGTTAATTTAATCCTTTCTGGTTTTAGCCAACAGTGCCTTTCATTGAACTATGGCAAGAAATTTTTCAAAGCCCATTCTGTTAGAAATTAAGGCCCTTGGGTTTAAGAAGCAAGAATTTGGAATTGACTAGCCTAAGAGGGAGACAATAGTATCAACAGTTTACAAGTATTAATGTACTTGTAATTCAAATAAAAGCCTACAGAGAGATGGCATATCCAAAGTTGCTGTTTCAGAACACTGATCAAACTAGTAAGTGGCATACTACCTGAAACAATGGTGCTGACCTAGCCGAAAGTTCAAAAGAAAACCAGGTATAAGCTAAGACAAACAAATCCCTTGGATAAACTGTGACTTCTCCTTTGTAGAGTACATATGAATTCTTATACACCTCTCACTCCTAAAGGTTACCTGAAGGGTCTAACAATAAAACACATAGTTCTTGTCCAAAAACAAACAAGAAGAACTACAGAGCAACTTTTCAGCAAATGAAGGCTGGGGAGACAGGAAAGGAGGGGAATGACTGTATTATTTTACCTACATACTGAAACACAGAATCACTATCAAAGCTGAGCATGAAACTTAGTTCCTGGCATCCTGGTAGCCAAAGCATAAAAGGAAATACAACGAGGTACACAACTTTCATGACTGAGGAAAAAAAGTCCGAGTTTATCAGGGAAATACTGTAAATGTTTTTCTTTTTTTTTTTTAAATAAATTTATTTTATTCATTTATTTTGGGCTGCGTTAGGTCTTTGTTGCTGCGCACGGGCTTTCTCTAGTTGCGGCGAGTGGGGGCTACTCTTCGTTGCTGTGCACGTGCTTCTCATTGCGGTGGCTTCTCTTGTCGTGGAGCACAGGCTCTAGGCGTGAGGGCTTCAGTACTTGTGGCATGCAGGCTCAATAGTTGTGGTACGCGGGCTTAGTTGCTCTGTGGCATGTGGGATCTTCCTGGACCAGGGATCAAACCCGTGTCCCCTGCGCTGGCAGGTGGATTCTTAACCACTGCGCCACCAGGGAAGTCCCTGTAAATGTTTTTCTAACAGTGAACTGAAACATACACTTCCTCCTATGAGGGATTCTGAATGGCACAGCAAATACTCATCAGTAGTTTATTCAACAACAAAGATCTATTAAATGCATTCTGCTTTTCCAGGCTCTGTTCTAGAAGCTTGATATGTATCAGCCAACAAACCAGATAAAGGTCCCTGCCCTGGAGAAGCCCATATTCTACTGGAGTAGATGGACAATAATCATAGTAGGTAAATTACATATGTTATTATGTTGTTATGTTATGGGGAAAAGAAAAGGAAGTGCTGGGCAAGGGGGATCAGGAGAAAGCAGATTATAATACTGGACAGACAGTTGAGGCACAGAGATGGTGACATTTGAGCAAGAACACAGCATGAACAAGCACGGAGATAAGAAGAGCAGTCCGTGCAAAGACCCTGAGAGGAAGCACACAAGCACGTTTGAGGAATAACAAGGGGCCAGTGCTGCCAAGCACGGGAGCAGGGCAAGCACAGGAGAGGACATTAGAGAGTTAACAAGGCACCAACCAGGTCAAGAAAGCCATGGGGTTCACTGTAAAAAACTCCTCTCTTATATAAACAGGAAGCCAAGAGAGGGTTTGAGCAGAGAAGTGTCACATCTGACTTTTGTTTTTTAAGGACCACTGGTGAGAAGGGACTGTAAGGGCAGAAGCAGGGAGACCAGTTATGAGGCTACTGCAATAATCTAGGTGTGGGAGGGTTGGGGGAAAGGAGGAAGAGGTGACAGATTCTGGATATTTTTCTAAGGTAGGGTCAACAGGATTTGCTAATGGATTCAAGGTGGAGTGTGAGAGAAAGGAGAGTGGAGACAGCCACAGTTTGGGGGTTCTGCCATCTATCAAGAGAAGGAAACACCCATTTATGATAAAAACCCTCCAGAAAGTAGGCATAGAGGGAACTTGCCTCAACATAATAAAGGTCATATATGACAAACCCACAGCCAACATCGTTCTCAATGGTGAAAAACTGAAACCATTTCCTCTAAGATCAGGAACAAGACAAGGTTGTCCACTCTCACCACTATTATTCAACATAGTTTTGGAAGTTTTAGCCACAGCAATCAGAGAAGAAAAAGAAGTAAAAGGAATCCAAATGGGAAAAGAAGTAACACTGTCACTGTTTGCAGATGACATGATACTATACATAGAGAATCCTAAAGATGCTACCAGAAAACTACTAGAGCTAATCAATGAATTTGGTAAAGTAGCAGGATACAAAATTAATGCACAGAAATCTCTTGCATTCTTATACACTAATGATGAAAAATCTGAAAGAGAAATTAAGGAAACACTCCCATTTACCATTGCAACAAAAAGAATAAAATACCTAGGAATAAACCTACCTAAGGAGACAAAAGACCTGTATGCAGAAAACTATAAGACACTGATGAAAGAAATTAAAGATGATACAAACAGATGGAGAGATACACCATGTTCTTGGACTGGAAGAACCAACACTGTGAAAATGACTATACTACCCAAAGCAATCTACAGATTCAATGCAATCCCTATCAAACTACCAATGGCATTTTTCACAGAACTAGAACAAAAAATTTCACAATTTGTATGGAAACACGAAAGACCCCAAATAGTCAAAGCAATCCTGAGAAAGAAAAACGTAGCTGGAGGAATCAGGCTCCCTGACTTCAGACTATACTACAAAGCTACACTAAACAAGACAGTACGGCACTGGCACAAAAACAGAAATATAGATCAATGGAACAGGACAGAAAGCCCAGAGATAAACCCACGCACATATGGTCACCTTATTTTTGATAAAGGAGGCAAGAATATACAATGGAGAAAAGACAGCCTCTTCAATAAGTGGTGCTGGGAAAACTGGACAGCTACATGTAAAAGAATGAAATTAGAACACTCCCCAACACCATACACAAAAATAAACTCAAAATGGATTAAAGACCTAAATGTAAGGCCAGACACTATCAAACTCTCAGGGAAAACACAGGCAGAACACTCTATTACGACATAAATCACAGCAAGATCCTTTTTGACCCACCTCCTAAAGTAATGGAAATAAAAACAAAAATAAACAATGGGGACCTAATGAAACTTAAAAGCTTTTGCACAGCAAAGGAAACCATAAACAAGAAGAAAAGAGAACCCCCAGAATGGGAGAAAATATTTGCAAACGAAGCAACTGACAAAGGATTAATATCCAAAATTTATAAGCAGCTCATGCAGCTCAATATCAAAAAAACAAACAATCCAATCCAAAAATGGCAGGAGACCTAAATAGACATTTCTCCAAAGAAGATATACAGATGGCCAACAAACACATGAAAGGATGCTCAACATTACTAATCATTAGAGAAGTACAAATCAAAACTACAGTGAGGTATCACCTCACACCAGTCAGAATGGCTATCATCAAAAAATCTACAAACAATAAATGCTGGAGAGGGTGTGGAGAAAAGGGAACCCTCTTGCACTGTTGGTGGGAATGTAAATTGATACTGCCACTATGGAGAACAGTATGGAGGTTCCTTAAAAAACCAAAAATAGAACTACCATACGACCCAGCAATCCCACTACTGGCAATATACCCTGAGAAAACCATAATTCAAAAAGAGTCATGTACCACAATGTTCATTGCAGCTCTATTTACAATAGCCAGGACATGGAAGCAACCTAAGTGTCCATCGACAGATGAATGGATAAAGAAGATGTGGCACATACATACAATGGAATATTACTCAGCCATAAAAAGAAACAAGATTGAGTTATTTGTAGTGAGGTGGATGGACCTAGAGTCTGTCATACAGAGTGAAGTAAGTCAGAAAGAGAAAAACAAATACTGTATGCTAACACATATATATAGAATCTAAAAAAAAAAAAAAAAATATGGTTCTGAAGAACTTAGGGGCAGGACAGGAATAAAGATGGAGACATTGAGAATGGACTTGAGGACACAGGGAGGGGGGAAGGGTAAGCTGGGACGAAGTGAGAGAGTGGCATGGACATATATACACTACCAAATGTAAAACAGATAGCTAGTGGGAAGCAGCCGCATAGCACAGGGAGATCAGCTCGGTGCTTTGTGACCACCTAGAGGGGTGGGATAGGGAGGGTGGGAGGGAGGAGATATGGGAATATATGTATACGTATAGCTGATTCACTTTGTTATAAAGCAAAAATTAACACACCATTGTAAAGCAATTATACTCCAATAAAGATGTTTTAAAAAAAAAGAAGGGCTTCCCTGGTGGCACAGTGGTTAGGAATCTGCCTGCCAACGCAGGGGACGTGGGTTCGAGCCCTGGTCTGGGAAGATCCCACACGCCATGGAGCAACTGAGCCCGTGCACCGCAACTACCGAGCCTGCGCTCCAGAGCCCACGAGCCACAACTCCTGAAGTCCGCGCGCCTAGAGCCCGTGCTCCTCAACAAGAGAGGCCACCGTAATGAGAAGCCCGCACACTGAAACAAAGAGTGGCCCCCGCCCACTGCAACTAGAGAAAGCCCGCACACAGCCAAAAATAAATAAATTAATTAATTTAAAAAAATAAAAATTAAATTAAAAAATTAAAATAAAAATAATAAAAAAAAGAGAAGGAAGACTGTGGGAAGAATGAGAGTCTGGGGGGAAACCAGGAATTCCATTTCGGCCCTGCTGAGCCTGAGGTGGCTATCAGACATCCAGGTGGGGATAAGAGGAGGCAGCTGGACATGTAAGCATGGAGTTGGGAAAAGAAGTCAGAGCTGGAGAAATAAATGTGAGAATAACCGGAATATGGACGGCACCTAACGCCATGAGATTGGATGAGATCACCAAGGGAGTGAGTGTCTACAGAAAAGAAAGGATCAAGGACTGAGCCCTAGCCACCACCACCCTCCACCCCCCCGCCCCCCGAAATCAAGGATACGAAGAGCTAGCAAAGAAAACTGAGAAGGAGTGGCAAGTGAGCCAGGAGGAGAACCAGCAAGTGTAGAAAAAGTTTAATATGATCACGGTTTATATTATCCATCAATAACAGCAAAAGGCATATCATCAAGTCAGAGTTCAGGGAAGGCACTTCCAAGGGGAAGCTACAGCACAGCAGTCCAGGAATTTAGCTTTTGGCCAATTCTGCCTTGATTACCATGATCTGTCAGCACTACTTGTCTGCAGTGAACGACAAGCCAGGACAGGTCAGAGGCTGGAGGTCAGGAGAGCACAGGCAGACACGCACTGCTAGCCCAAGAATATCAGAATTTTGGAGAATAAGCTAGGTTAGATGCCAAAGTAGCTCACTGGGAAATACCAACTTCAACCCCCCAAGTAAGTGTGTAGTCCTTTCCTGATCCGTCCCTGCAGTAATGTCCATTATACTATTTACATTCTGCCAGTTTAATCCCACTCTCGGTCCTGGGCCTGGAAAGCAGATCCCATGGTACACCAGGAGCCCCTTCCTCATTAGCAAAGGGCTAGAAAGAGTCTCTTGCCCTGAGTCTGAGTACAAGGGACAGAGACCCCCGTAATCCCCTAAGCACACACATCTGCTTGTGAGAACAATAAAGCAGAGAACAAAGAGAGAAGAGAAAGGAATGTTCTCCCCACCCTACTCCACCCCCCCTCCCTCTCTCCCTCCCTCTTTCTCTCTCTCTCTCTGTGTACTTCATGTAAGTAGGCCCTCTTAAAATCTTTAAATGCACCAAGTAAGCATAATATGTGTGTTTATATACAGCCTTCCAAAGTTCCAAAAAGGGCTTCAGGCAACTTTCAAAGCTAGACTAATTTACCTTAATTTTAAAAACAGAAAAAAAAATTAAATTCAGAACAAGGGAAAATATAATGGAACAGTAAATGAGGCCTATACCAGTTAGCAAAAGTTACTGTCATTAAGCTCTACATGGCTGTTTAACAGTGGGATATAAACTTAAAGCAATAAGGAAACTGCATCTCTTACAAGACTCACAGTGTTCAATCAATCAAATATTTTCCCAAGAAATGTCCCAGAATTGCCTGATATGGAGGCCTAGGACAGCTTTCCTAATGGTTCTTCAAAAAAAGGCTGCTGAAGCCACATAGCACAGGGAGATCAGCTTGGTGCTTTGTGACCACCTACAGGGGAGGGATAGGGAGGGTGGGAGGGAAACGCAAGAGGGAGGAGATATGGGGATATTTGTATACATATAGCTGATTCACTTTGTTATAAAGCAGAAACTAACACACCATGGTAAAGCAATTATACTCCAATAACGATGTTAAAAATAATAATAATTTTTTTTAAAAAGGCTGCTGAGAGACACAAAAGGGATCACAATGTGTGAGAGTTTCCTGCGGGTTTTCTTTTTTTCTTTTAATTAATTAATTTATTTTTGGCTGTGTTTGGTCTTCGTTGCTGCACGCGGGCTTTTCTCTAGTTGCGGTGAGCGGGGGCTACTCTTCGTCGCGGTGCGCAGGTTTCTCATTGCGGTGGCTTCTCTTGCTGTGGAGCACGGGCTCCAGGCACGTGGGCTTCGGCAGTTGCAGCTCGCGGGGTCTAGAGAGCAGGCTCAGTAGTTGTGGCGCACGGGCTTAGTTGCTCCATGGCACGTGGGATCTTCCTGGACCAGGGCTCGAACCCGTGTCCCCTGCATTGGCAGGCGGATTCTCAACCACTGCGCCACCAGAGAAGCCCCTCCAGTGGGTTTTCTTAAACTCTTTACTGTCCCTCAACAGTGTAAGCTGAAGACATCATACATCTAATTCATTAAAAGAAATTAGAAGTTAAAGAAAGTACAGCAGGGCTTCCCTGGTGGCACAGTGGTTGAGAATCTGCCTGCCAATGCAGGGGACACGGGTTCGAGCCCTGGTCCGGGAAGATCCCACATGCCGCGGAGCAACTAGGCCCGTGAGCCACAACTACTGAGCCTGCGCATCTGGAGCCTGTGCTCTGCAGCAAGAGAGGCCGCGAGAGTGAGAGGCCCGCGCACCGCGATGAAGAGTGGCCCCCGCTCGCCACAACTAGAGAAAGCCCTCGCACAGAAACGAAGACCCAACACAGCCAAAAATAAATAAATAAATAAATTTATAAAAAACAAAAAAGAAAGTACAGCATTCTGAGTACCCAATATTCTGATGGAAATGGTGTGTAAGATCCTTTAGAATTTCATGAATGAGCACTATTTCTCTGTTTCCATTAACAGCTGGGGCAGGCAAGTGCTCAGGAAGAACCTAGATTGCAACATTCAAAGTCACCAATCAAGGGTCCACTTGCAGAAGAAATCTCAGCATTCTCATAAAAATTACAGACACTATCCAAGACTCTTGCCTAAACAGATGGCCCCCAACTTTATACAAAGGGTGTGAGGGTAAACATGTAGGAATGACCAAGCTCCCCCCACCCCAAGAGAGTTCTGAATCTCTCCACCATGTAGATGGTGATAACCAATCAAGGCACTAAAGTTCTACATCTCTCCGTAAGTATAATTATAATCTGCCATCTTTCTTTAAAGGATTCTGATTTTGTATTTTTTAAATGATAAGACAGAAACTTCCCAGTAAGAATATTAGCAAAAGCTCAGAAATTTCACTTGTGAAAGAAAAATACCAGGGAATATTTACTAGGCCCTAATAAATTTTAGTTTTGCCAAAAGGCCCCATCTCTACCCTTCTCTTGAGAGTACCATCTGCCTTTGACTGCCAAGACCATATTAATTCAGACAATTAAACAAAAGACAATGACCAGTAAGATAGCAGTAACACATGAAAAATCAAGAAATAAAAGTCCGGAGAGTAAGAAGAGTCATTTCTTGATTAAAATACAGATCTAGACCCTTGAAAAACCATGAGTGGAAAGTTACCAAATTGTGGGTACAGTTCTGCAGCTCATAAAAGATTCATCAGTCCTGTACAAAAATTAGATGTTGTTTTCCATATCTAGGCAGATTTCTGAAGCATAACATTTTCAAAATAAACCCTGAAATACAGATTTAATCAATTCCGAAAGCTGTTTCTGCATCAGCATACAGGCCATTAAACTTTTCTGAATTAAATACAGTTTTCCACTATGGTAGATTATGTTTCGATTACTTGCCGCCCTCCCCATAAGAGGATTTTACCTCATATACCATGTGACTTATAGAGTCTCCAGATGGAAGTATTAATTATTCTTTCCTACCCTTTCGTTAGTAGGCTTAGCCATGTGACTTGCTTCAACAAACTGGATGTGAGTGGAAGTATCATATAAGCAGAAGCAGTAATAGACATGAATGGATTGGTCATTTCCTTTCTTACCCCCATGAGATTCTGTCCCAGACTGGGTGGCTCATTCAGCCTGGATCTAGAGCAAAGAAGACCCTTGGAGCAGAGCCATAGCTGTCATGGAATGTGAACAAAAAATTAAAATATGTTGTTTTAATCCATTGAGCATCATCTAGTCTAAGCTGAGAAATGAAGCCAATGTTTTGTTTCAAAAAATGTTTCAATGCTCAATGGAATAATTAATACCCAGAGCAGCCTAATAAAGGTGGATGAATGTGTAGGTCTTAGTGCCAGTGAATTTTCATGCTAGCCATCTGCATAAGAATATAATAAACTGAAAATAACATCTGCCTTTTTCTAATTAAAGTTTTTACTTTTATAAATATGTCCTTTAGGGAGAAGGGGAAAATTTAAGTTACTTGTTTGACTGACCTTTAGAAGACCTTGTTGAGAACAACAGTAGGTTCAAAGAAGATAAGGTTCAACAGCTCACCCTTCCACTGGCATGTAATTAATTAATCTCTAACTGATGTGAGGATAAAACAAGAAACAAGGTTACAAATTTAACTGGCATAACAGTCTCCTAGCAAAACAAGGAAATGTAACTGCCTGAGATTTTACGGGATGTAGAAATCATTCTTTTAAAAGTCTAAGTTAGGTTCATTTTCAACTTTTAGTATTAGTCCCTGCCTGGAAATCTTAACTCACCAGATATAAGATCTGATGATGCAAATAGTCTTTCAAATGATCAAGTAGAACAGAACTTGATGAAAATTATTAGATCTCTCAAATTTTTTTCTAGAAGCCAAAGAAAAACAATGCCCAAAGTTAATACTCCTCTCATAGCTACTCTGATAAAAAATATACATGAATTCACTTAAAAACTTACTTTCTGAAGGAAAAATATTCAACACCACCTCTTGCAAATTTGCGATGAGGTCTTGGCAAGCTAGAAGTCCAGAGAAACTCAGAACACTTACTAAGACTAAGCTGACAGGTTGTCATATCCAGAGGCTGTGGTAAGAGTCTGTTTAATTAGGAGGGAACAGTGAAAAAAAAGGCAGAGTGAGAAGGTGCCCAGGGAAAGATCAAGAGCAATTCTAAAAATCTCCACTCAGGCATACACTAAGTCAAGGTTTATAGACAATCCACAGCTTATCCAAGGGACTAGGAGAGAGATAGTGCTATACTCTGCCTTCAAAAGTCCTAAATCTGGGGGCCCACGGTTCCCTCCTCTAGGGTAAGCAAACCCATAATAGATAATCAGAAAAGCTGTCTGCATTGCTACGTTCAAATCAAGTTAGGAAAAATATTTGATACAAAGCTACACCCAGAAGGTGTACATCAGCATGCATTTGGGAAATTATTCCATAATTGCAAAATAGTACAAGGTAACAACAGCTCCTTCTGCAAGACTAGTTTGTGGTAGAGAAGGCTCAACAAGAAATTAGGGCCAAGCTGCTGGGGTGTCCTGTTTGGAGGCAGACCATGACAGTCTGATTTGGTTGGGCGGGAAGAAAGAATTTCCTGGGGACTCTTTTCCCTGCTCCAAATAGTGGTTTGAAAAGATGGAGGAAGCAGACGTTCAGCAGGAGAACATGTGGTAGGATGGCAACCATTTTCTTCCCACATACATTTCCCTTTTTAGAAAAATCCACCCATCCTTAGCCTTGGCTGCTCTGTGTTTTCTATTTGATCCCAGACTCTCTGACCACAGCTCACTGGAACAACACAATGGTTCCCATTCTAAGAGGGAAAAAGGAGGCATAGGCTAAGCCGATCAGCAGGGAATGAGAGAGGGCTAGAAAGAGTTAACCGTATGGTATAAAAAACTTAGGCTTGAAATGGGAGGTCATGATAAGCAAGAACTGTGCTTCCATTTTCTACCACGTGTGAGCTGAAACAGAGAAAGGTGGTCTGTAGAGAAACACCAAAGAATGGTGCAAATGCTAGAGACAAGACACCATGAGTGTCCAAAAGAAACCGTAACTTCCAGCCCTAACTCCCCAGTTCCCAGGAAGACTGGCTGGGCTACCATGCCCTTGGGTTTCCACTGGATTCCTTCCTTCCAACAAATCTTTAATGGGTTGGTTGTTGTTCATTTGTATTTGTTTTGGTCAAATTTCTTATTGTTTTGTTTTGTTTTGTTTTTTAGGTCCAACCACAGACCAATTAAATTACTCTCTGGGGTTGGGGCCCAGGCAGAAGTTTTTTTTTTGTTTTTTTTTTTTAATCAGTCATCAATTTTATACACATCAGTGTATACATGTCAATCCCAATCGCCCAATTCAGCACAAATTTCTTATTGTTGATGTTAGTTTAAGCCAGTTGAAACGCGCTTCTCTTTTATGCAGCCAATAAGCCTTATTAGTTTGTTTTAATTTGGGGTTTATTTATTTTTAAATGCTTGATCTTAATAAACTTTTTAAATTAAAGAAAAACACACATACAGTAAAGTACATAAATCTTAAATATCAAGATGAATCTTTTTTTTTTTTTTTTAACAAATGAACATATCCAAGTCGTCAGCACCTAGATCAAAGATAGAGAACATCATCAAGGCCCCAGAAGTGCCCCCAAGCCCCTTCCTAGTAAATACATCCCTGTCACACTTCTGCCCTATTCTGACTTCTGTCACCATCAAGTATTTTTACCTCTTTTTGAGTTTCATATAAATGAAATCATACAATATGTACACTTATTTCTGAATTCTTTTACTCAATATAATATCTATGAGATTCATCACGTTCTGTGTACCAGTAGTTTGTTTTTACTGCTGTGTAGTATTTCATTGCATAATCATACCACAATTCATTTACTCAATCATAGATATTTGGATTGTTTCTATTATGTTTCTATTATTCCATTATAGAAATGCAAATGCTTGTAAATGTTTCTGGTGTGCATATGCACTCATTCCTGTTGGGTATACATATCTAGGAGTATAATTACTGAATCATAGGATGTAAGTTCGTTAAGTTTTATGGATAAGTACAAAGAGCTTTCCAAAGTAGTTAAACCAATTTACACATCTATCAGCAGTGTATGAGAGTTTGAGCTTTTCTATATCTCCATTTGGTTATCAGGATTTTTTTTTTTTAATATTAGTCATTTGGGTGGGTATGTATTGGTATTTTATAAAAGTTTTAATTTGCATTTTCCTGATGACTGATGATACTGAATGCCCTTTTGCTCATTTTAAAAATTATTTTTTGTTTTTCTTACTGATTTGTAGCTGTTCTTTACATATTCTGGACAAGTTTCTTGTTGGATATATGTTATGACAAATATCTTTTACTTTGTGACTTGCCTTTCTTTGCACTCTTAATTTGTACTGTTGAATGGAAGTTCTTAATTTTAATGAACATGAGAACAGACAAAATAGTACATGTTGCTGTGAGAAACAGATCCAACTCTCTGGGTCTACAAAGACACTGATTTAAGAAAAGTTGACCAGTTAACTGAATGGGACCCAGCCTTTGCATAGGCCCTGTACTATAAATACAGTGATATTATCCTCACTTGCCCCAAAACTTCAGCTACAAGGAATCACCAACTCACCGGGTAGTATGCCCACAGTTTATCAAGGGTATTTACATATCATACCCTGGAAACATTGTTATAAATGGTGAATGGTTTGCACCACCAGCCCTTAAAAGTCCCACAGCATGCTTCCAGCATAGCTCAGCACAATCAACGGTCCAGAGTATTTCCCAGAAGAGATGTTCAGAGCACAAACTTATGGTACCAAGGACATTTCTCTCCCCATCCCAGTACCCCCTGAGAAAAATATCCCAACCTCAACAGCTCCAGAGTTACCAGGAATCCTATTATCCTCAACAGCCTGTGAAAGTTTTCCTTAGCCTGGGGCAGCAGAAGGAGCAACAGGCTTCTCCAACGCTCAGATTTCAAGGAAGCTTGGGTAGGGCTCACACATCTATTACCTCATTGATCCTTGCAGCTCCTCCGTGTGGTACCTCTCATCATCCCCATGTTATAAGCAGAGAGAGGTTATTCTGCTCAGGCAAAACTGTGGAAGAGCATGCAGAGAAGGGAGAAGAGCGGTGGCACTACATGGAGTTGGGGTTTCCTACTGGACCCAGGTCCCTGAGTCTGCCTCTGCCCTCTTACTTGCTCCCAGGGTTCTTCTTTGATCTACTGTGTGCCACCTGGGATCACAGCCCTTTCTCTGCTTCTCCGGCCATAAGCAAACAAGATAGCTCTTTTGAGATTTTTTTGTGCCAGGGAGATTTACAGTCAGGAAATACTATATCCTAAATGTTCCTTCCTTTATCTTACCTCTCTTCTCCCTCTTCTCTCTCCCTCCCTCCCCCCCACACCAAGACACACTTAAACACCATGGCATGATTATATTACTCTTCCTTTTCAGACACACAGAGGCAAAAACAAAAACAAAAACAAAAACAAACAAACAAAAGCAAAAAACATGCCTGGCAGGAAGCAGTAGACCTGAGACCCTACAGCCCAAGCTCCTAACCACTGCCCTTACTGAATCAAGTCCCTTCAATGTAACCCATCCAAAAATAAAGGTTAAGAAATGGGGAAGAGATGGGAAAGGAAAAACTGCCCTGGGTCATTGAGGGTCAAGTAGAGAAAAGGAGATGCTCAGAATGATACAGTTTCCGTGAATTCAGCACCCACAGCCCTACCTGGGACCTAGGCTAAAATACAGACATTGACATGTGAAGAACAGCTTGAAGTCAGGACTCAAATGAGGTCAACTGGTAAGCAGGTTATTTGGTCAACTTGGATGTGATGCCAGAGGTTCACAACACCTTTTCTTTGAAAGAGGAAGTTCCCAAGAAAATGATTAATAAACTAGATAAACTTCAAGCCCTTAAGCAGTATTTCCTCCTTTTACCGGCAAAGGTGAAAAGAGCAGGAAAGTAACAGTTTTTTCCCATTGTACTAAAGGTACTTTACTGAATCTTTCTGGGCTGGCTAAGAGTCCTCAAGGACTTCTTACTCATTCTTGACTTCAACAGGTGAACCACTGGCACACCGTTCCCAACAACAGGCAGAAATGAGTCCAGACATAGCAGCCCTCTATTTTTGAGTGAGAGATACTCTGGTTCTCTAGAAGGTGTGAAAAAGCTATATGAGCACAAGGGATTTCACCAAAGGAAAACCAAGTCCTTCCAGTTAGCTTTTCCTGGTTTCCAAAGAGTAGCCTTTTGTTTCCTGACGTTGGTTACAATAAACAAATGAAAGAAACAGTTCTCTTTCTCTATTAAACTAAAATTGATTAAAACTCTCCTGGAAAACAGAAAGAGTCTACTGAATGTGGGGAGGATAACTTATAGTACTCTCAGGCCTCTAAGTTCATACATACAGAAGAAGGTGTGTGTGGAGAAAAGTGCTAAGAATCAACACCTGACTCTCATACACACCTGGCAGCTGGGGTCAAATCTTGTTAGGACTAATCTCTTTACAACCAAAATGTTTAAACTTCAACTGATGGAAGCATGAAATTCCTGATCGCCTGCAGGACAGGTTACCATTCTGTGGGCACCTAAACCACTATAAAAACTGATGAATTGATACCCTCATGCAGATTTGGTAGCCTTAGTATGCCACTGATGAAAGTATACACATTCATTCAAGAAATACTGCTGAATGCCTACAAAGTGTAACTTAGTCACTCCCCTCCCACTTGGCCACTCCACAAAAAGCCTGTGTTCCTCAAGGCAGTGTCTCCACACTGTGTCCCCCTCCCACATTGCTGTCATTCTCAACATGATGAACGATTCTCAGACCCCAGTCGACAGCTGCAACTGTTCCCGTTTCCAACCTCCCCCAAATAAAAACATATCAGAACACAAGTAAGTTCACATGACTTCATCAGAGAACTAACCTTGAATTCTCTCAACATTAAAAAAAAATTAAACAATATACACAAACTTTCATCGCAGTGAACTATTTGAGTTGCTTCTCCCAATTGTGACTGAAACCCTGCCAGGGCTGAGAAACTCTGAGTTGTAGTAAGTAAACCTCAATCATTTCTCTCCCCGCCTCCTCTCCTTGATAGGGATTCAGCCAACTCTCCTCCCACTCCTGAGTCATAATTCTAAAGGAGAGCAAAGGGTGATGTTTCCGAAGACAGAGAAGTCTTATCCTGCCCTCAAGGTCAGAAGCCTGGATTCTCCAAATACACTTCAGGTTATGCCTCACAGGATTTAAGCTGCCAAGAAACCAAACAGTAGCCACAAATACCTTAGAAGTATTTAAGACCAATAGTGTCTATCCCTTGGTCAGTAATACCCCTAGTAATATTTAAGGGAAGACAGAACATACTCACTGAGGAAGTACAGAGCCAGGTTGCATTCTTAAAGAGGCATACAATCCTTAAGAAGAAACAATTGAGAAGATAAAATAGGTGCCCTAAAGAGAAGAGGAAGGATGAATTTCAAAAGGCCAACAGAAAATAAATCAAAATAAACTCAAGCCCACCAAATCGTATGTTAAGTTTCATCGAAACTACTTATTTCATTTTCTAAGAAACTTTCAGCATGGACACAGAAGCTTCACAATATCCAACTTATCCCTGTGTGGACAACCCCTGTTTTTCCTTTAAAAAATTATGCACCAAGGGACTTCTCTGGTGGTCCAGTGGTAAGGAATCCGCTTTACAATGCAGGGGACGTGGGTTCAATCCCTGGTCAGGGAACTAAGATCCCACATGCAGCAGGGCAACTAAGCCTGCATGCCACAACTACTGAGCTCACGCACCTCAACTAGAGCCAACGTACCGCAAACTACAGAGCACATGCGCCCTGGAGCCCGCCCCACAACTAGAGAAGAGAAAACCCGCATGCCGCTACAGAGAAGCCCATGCGCTGCAATGAAAGATCCCACATGCCTCAACGAAGATCCCACGTGCTGCAGCTAAGACCCGACGCAGCCAAAAATAAATTAAATAAATAAATATATATATAAAAAATAAATCTTTAAAAAAAATTACGCACCAAGAATTCAACTCTTCTTTTACATTTTCATGTGGAAATCTAATTCCTGGCCAACTACAGAGCATGACCCATGCAAATTCCCCTATAAAAATTTCACAGTGAATAGCAAAAATCAATAGATTGATTTAACAAATGAGAAAAGTTGAAAGAGTAAGACAGCATGAGCAAAATTTCAGTCTTTAAATATACTGAATACTTTAATTCTCAGAACCAGTAGAGTTTATTCACAAATTTCCACTCTTTAAACTTTTATTAGTAGTAAATCTCTTGAGATGCGTCTCCCACCAATTAAAAGAAAAAAACTCACAAGAAATGAATTATACAGCATGGAAAAACAGAAAAGCTAGACTAGTTAAGAAACTGATATAAAGTCTCAATGAATTCTTTAACTGGCCTACCTTTCCTGTCTCACTGTGCTATAAAACAAAAAGAATACGAGCTCTCTTTGAGGTGCTCATCTTCATTAGTCATCTGGGGAATTCAACAACACACATTTACTCAAATGGCTAAAATAAGACAATAGACACTAACAAGCACTGACAAGAATGTAGAGCAACTAGAACTCACACACCACTGTTGAAAACATAAATTAATAAAACCATTCTGGCAGTCTCTACTACAGGTGACCTGTGTGGCCCAGCAATTCCACTCCTAGATACTTATCCAACAGAAATGTATACATAGGTTCATGAGAAAACATGCACAAAATTGTTTATAACAACACTGTTCATTATTGGTCCAAAACTGGAAACAACCCAATGTACATCTCCAGTAGGATGGATAAACAGTAGTATATTCACACAATGGAATACAATAAGCAATGAAAATGAACAACCCATAGCCACATAAGACAACAGATCAATCTTACAAATAGGACATGGAGTGAGGGAAGCCAGACACAAGAAAGTACACACTCTGTGATTCTATAAAGTTCAAAAATCTGACAAAAGTAATCAGTGATATTAGAAGGATATCCTTTGGGCTAGAGTAGTGACTGGAATGGGATATAATACAAAGATGATCAGCTTGGGTCTATGGTTCTATTTTGGGGAAGGGAGATGAGGGAGTATTTCATAGAAAAGTGAGTCATAACATCACATAATAGGGACAATTCCAGCCCCTAAAAAGGGTTACTCTTAAACAGGTCTTTTTATAGGAAAGAGCAGTTCTGTTAAGAATAATACAAAAGAGAAGGAGAAGGGAAGAGGAAGGGAGAGGAGGGAAAGGAGGAAGGATGAATGAATTCAGGCTTGATTTCTACCTAATTATTTTTTCATATTTTCCCCAAGGTCAAAGGGTGAACAAGTCGGAATTACCAACAGAAATCTGAACAAATGTAGCCAAAAATGTAATGCAAATATCAACAAATTTACATTCTTGCCTCTAATCAAGCCAAAAATTAGATAAAATAAATATTAAAAGGAGTTTTAACTGCAATATGCAATAACTGTAAACCAACAAGAATAGAGGTTCTTCTTGTGTGCTTCTCAGGGGATTAGATAATTATAAAAATGTATTAGTATGTCTCCTGAGACTTAAACTATGCCCCATTGGTCAATTCCATTAACTAAATGATTTTTTTTTTTTTTTTTTTTGGCGGCGCCGAGTGTCTTGCAGGATCTTAGTTCCCTGACCAGGGTTGAACCCGGGCCCCAGCAGTGAAAGCGCCAAGTCCTACCACTGGACCACCAGGGAGTTCCCTAAATGAATTCTTTTAAAAAGGAAAAAAACCACCCTAAAACAGAGCTAGAGGGTTCCTGAAATATATAACTCTCTCCAATTAACTGATCGCTTCTGTACCAAAAGAAACATAAGGATACTCATTTCTGACAAGTTTTCCTGGTGTATACATCCATACACAAATATCCAGCTCAACAGTATATCTGTTTTAAGCTTCTTCATCAATGAGAATATCATTTGCTTCCAGCATTCATATTTCAAATGCAAAGCTGAAGAAAGGAAAAGGCAAACGAGTACCTGAGTTTAGAAGCCAAAGAGAGAAAATAAAAACTGCTGGATTATGTCACCTGCTCTGCTCACGCAGAGTACATGCTCAAGGCAATTCACACGCCTAGTGGCTGGAGTGTTTTAGCAAGAGCCTCATTGTCAGATGTCCCCCATTCAAGACAGTTCTGTTATTCTCCTTCACTGCCCCTCCCAAACACACACACACAAACACTCCAACAAACGTGAGCGTTCCACCTGCCACGGCCTCGTCAAGTGTGGAACACATTATTTAAAATTATAAAGGTAGGGACTTCCCTGATGGCGCAGTGGATAAGAATCCGCCTGCCAATGCAGGGGACATGGGTTCGAGCCCTGGTCCTGGAAGATCCCACATGCCGTGGAGCAACGAAGCCCGTGCACCACAACTACTGAGCCTGCACTCTAGAGCCCATGAGCCACAACTAATGAGCCCGGGGGCTGCAACTACTGTAGCCTGTGCGCCTGGAGCCCGTGCTCCGCAACAAGAGAAGCTACCGCAATGAGAAGCCTGCGCACTGCAACGAAGAACAGCCCCCACTCGCCGCAACTAGAGAAAGCCGGCGCGCAGCAACGAAGACCCAACACAGCCAAATAAATAAACAATTAATTTTTTTAAAAATTACAAAGGTAACTGAAAAAAGAGAACTAAAATTAATAAAATAAAAATAATAGGATATCTAATAAATATTGGGAGGCAAAGAGGAGAGGAAGAAAAGAGAGGTGGGAGGTAATACAAATTCCAGTTCTTCCTTAATAGGAAGTTAAGAGCTATTGTCAAATTTGTGAAACAAGTGTAGACTGTGGCAGGTTTAAAAAGAAGGCTGCACATTCTTTGACACTCTTCCCATCAAGTGGCCAGTCTATGTCCCCTCCCCTTGAGGCTTTGTGACTGACCCAATCAACAGAGCTCGGTGAAAGGGAAGTTAGGTAACTTCTGAGGCTGGGTCATAAAAGGCCAAGAAGCTTCCAACTGGTTCACTTGAGGCACTCATAGCTCAAGTTAATTGTATGTGTCCTCTTGGAGGGTGTTTTGGGATGAGATTAGCATTTTAATTGGTAAACTCTGGGTAAAGCAGATTGCTCTCCATAACATGTGGCCCTCATCCAATCAGTTGAAGGCCTGAATAGGGCAAAAAGATTGGCCTCCCGGAGCAAGGGGGAATTCTCCAGCAGACTGCCTTTAGTCTTTATCTGTAACACCAGCTCTCCTGGGTGTCCAGTCTGCTGGCCCACGCTGCAGGTTTTGGAATCACTGACTTCCACAATCGTGTGAGCCAATTCCTTATGATAAATCTTGTACAAATATTACTATAGAAATTTAAACAATTATAAATTAAAGAAACAACAGCAAACATGTTTAGCACTTACTGTGTACCAGGCAATCTTCAACGTGCTCTCTATGTGTTTTAACTCATTTAATCCTCATAATAACCCTGTCAGGGGAGTGCTTTTTATTATCCCCTTTTTATAGATGGGAAGTTGAGACACAGAGGGGTTCAGTAACTATATGAAAGGTCACACAGCAAGCAGCAGCACCTAGATTCAAACTAGCCAGTCTGGATTCAGAGCTACAACATTTCCACAGAGATCACCAGGCTGGTTCATAATCACGAGCCACTGGATGAAGGGCACAATCTCAAATTGCCATTCACCTGGGTCTCTAAGCATGTGACTGACTGACAATGCTATCATGTGTCAAGCACTGCTGGACTTCCTTGCTCCTTCAAAAGCCATGGCCTAAACTGCAATGCCTTTTACTCTAATCCCCACCTGAACACATTCTTCAAGGCCCAATCTCCCTAAACATCAACCAGATCTCTCTACTCGGTGTTAATTTCCCCTACATTTCCAATGAGCCATTTATATCAGGTATTTCCATCCTTCTGCCTCCTATCCAATTCTGTATCCTTACATCTCCCCATCTGCTATGAACCATATGAGGGTCTTAGTCTCTGAATTCCCCCACCAGGGCCTTGCATAAAATAGAAATGTCGTTATTATTTATTAAAGTTCATTGATATTGATTTGTTCTAAATGAAAGGTGGTGGAGCAGCCTTCACCTTAGAGGAATTTTCACTGAATTTTATTTGAAAGGAAAGAGGGAGGAGAGGAGTTAAGCACAATTCTACACCTGACTATATCCCCTATACAAATGTGTAATGTGTATCAAGCTATGTAGTAGAATGTTCAGTCACACTATTCCCCACAGACAAAATTCGGAAACTACTCAAATGCCCATCAACCCTAGAATGGATAAACTGTGGCACAGTCACACAATGAAACACTGGACAGCAATGATAATGGCCGAAATACAGCCACATGCAACAACACGGCTAAATATCACAAACATAATTTTGACTAAAGGAAGCCAGATACCAAAACCAAAACGAAAACAAAACAAAACCCCCCACAAAAACATACTGTATGATCCCATGTGTATACAGACCATGAAGACAGGCAAAACTAACCTATAACTGGGACAGTGGTCGCCTCTTGGGAGACAGGGTGACTGGAAAAAGGCAAGGCAATGCTCTGTTTCTTGATCTCAGTGCTGGTTATAAGTTTATGCTCACTTTGTGAAAATTCATCAAATTGTACACTTAAGATTTATATGTATGTTAATAGTTCAACTTTAAAATTACTTTTTAAAAAAAGATGCATAAGCCAAGCCACCCATGCAACAGGCATAAAATATCCTGTAACATTTGAAACCAACTTGACTTCAACTGATTGGAGGGCAGAAGAGAAGTGCGGTGGTTGTGGTGTAATTTGGATAGCTTCAGCTCTGCTCACTAAAACATGATTTTCAGAGCATGCACAAATAGTCCAACAAAATGCTTAAGGGTCTGAAATTTCTCACTGAGATTCCCCTTTGCTGCTTCTGAATCTGCTCACCCTTCTCCATTTTAACAGACCTCAGCTCCCACAAGTACTCCCCTTTCAGCCTTTCTCCAACTCCTTTCCCCAGTTTCTTGAATTTCCTCCAACTAGACCCTTTCCCATCCCCCTCCTCCACCTCAGACCAAGGATTAATGCATGAGCACAGTAGCTCATAGGGCTATTTGAGAGCAGGTGCTGATACTCATGAAATGAACCAAAGTCTTGAATGTATCCATTCTAGTGGCCATTTATCTGTGGTTTCTTTCTTGGGGGGGGGGGTGGATACTTTAAAACAAAACTAACACCTCCCCCCAAAACACACACACATACACAAAACAAAACTCACATTTGCTGAGGCAGAACCTCAACTGGAGTGATTTGTGGACTTGGCAAATCTAAAGTGCTGAAAGTGTCCCCAAAGCACTGGCATGCCCTACCTACAGGGATAAAATGCATTCCTAACTTGTGTAGTTTTTATTATTAATTAACTTATTTATTTATTGGCTGCGTTGGGTCTTTGTTGCTGCATGTGGGCTTTCTCTAGTTGCGGCGAGTGGGGGCTTCTCATCGCCGTGGCTTCTCTTGTTGTGGAGCACGGGCTCTAGGCGTGCGGGCTTCAGTAGTTGCAGCATGTGGGATCAGTAGCTGTCACTCGCGGGCTCTAGAGCGCAGGCTCAGTAGTTGTAGCTCACGGGCTTAGTTGCTCCGTGGCATGTGGGATCTTCCTGGACCAGGGCTCAAACCCGTGTGCCCTGCATTGGCAGGCGGATTCTTAACCACTGCGCCACCAGGGAAGTCCCTAACTTGTGTATTTTTAAAGGAGGCAATTATTCCTCTACTGGCAGCTTCTCCTCCATCCTTAGACACTGTAATCTCACCAGAGGACAGCCCATTCTTAATTTTTCTTCCACTGCTTCAGCAGCAGCACCTTTCCCCAAATCTACTAACTGAAAAAGGGCCGAAGTTAATAATCTCTCAGTTTTCTCATTCAATTTCTATCTTGGGAAAGCTTCACCTTATAATGAGGGAGTGAGAGGCTGGGGGAAGGGGAAATGGGGAATAACTGCTTAATGGACACGAGGTTACTTTTGGGGGTGATGAAAATGTTCTGGAATTAGACAGTAGGGACGACTGCACAACTTTGTGAATATACTAAAACAAAACAAAAACACCACCGAATTATACTCTTTAAATGGGTAAATTTATGGAACGTTTATTATATCTCAACTTTTAAAATAAATAACATGTGGGAGTGCCCAACTTTTTTGTAGAGGAAGCTGGATGAAAGAAGCAACTAGCAGATGGACAGCTAAGTACCACCTAAAAAGCAAGGTGAATAAACTCATGAATTAAAAACGAGGAAACTGGCCCTGATTTCCATCCAGCTCAGAGGTGGATGGGATGAAGCTGGAGCAAGAAAGTGCACAATTATAGATCTGGATGATTAACCTTCCTTGTTAGTCTCAGGGCTCCCGTCTTGATATAGTGTTTCATTAATTCGACGAACCTCCGTAGAGACGATGTGCAGAGAGCGGGCGCTGGGGGACGCCATAGATTGTTTTTAACGCTAACTCGCCAAAGCCCTCGTCAAGTCACCCCGGCGCAGCACAAGTTCTTGCTGACTTGCAGGACCCACCGCGAAGAGCTGCCTCTGAAAGTTCCCCGGGGACCCAGGCGGAGAAGAATGGTCAAGAGGAGGAGGCTGCCGTGCGCATGGAAGGGGCTTGGAAGAGGGGGGGCGTTGAGGGAACAAGTCTGCTTAAGGGCGCTTGCACCCTGCCTGGACACGACCACCAGAAGCCCACGCTGTCCCGGCAGGGTTCGACCGGCCCCGGAGGCCCAGAGCTCCCGCACTCCTCCCCCACCTCCCGGCCCCTTCAACCCTGGCTGGAGCCATCTCGGAGTCGGCTGAGGGCGACCCGAGGCCACCTGCCGCTCCGCGACCGAGGAAGAAAAGGGGTCGGCCGCCACTCCCTCCTGCGGAGCGGAGCCGAAAACTTCCAGGGGAGACGCCTCGGAGAGTTCTCTCAGCCTACCCGGGCTAATAAAGGACCCGGGGACACCCAAGGGCCGTGCGTCCCGGCCTGGGAGGCGCCCGCACCCTCCCGCCTCTCGGCCCGGCCCGGACTTTCCCGCTGCCCCAGAGCCGCACGCGCCGCGCTCCCCTTCCAAACCCTCGAGCCCCGCCGCCGCAGCGCGCAGGGACGGCGGACCGCGGGGCCGCAGCAACCTCTCGGACTCCGTCCCTAGGCCCGTCCTAAGGCCGCCGGGGTAACCGGGCGAGCGGGAGCCCGCGGGGGCTGCCCTCCGCCACCGGCGCGCGCCAAGCTGGCCTGGCTGAGCGCGAAGACCGGCCCGGGGCAGGGGTCGGAGCCCCGCGCCCCCGCGCTGACCCGCACGGGAAAGGGGGCGCAGAGCAGCCCGCAGCGCCACTCACCTCCAGTAGTTCCTCTCAACCTGCGGCACCCAGCCAGCCCCTCTCAGCCTCGCCCGCGGCTCTCGGACCTCGGAGGAGGGGGCGGGGCGGGGCGGCGGGGGAGGGCGGAGCCAGCCCCAGCTCGCAAGCGCCAGAATTAAACCCCGAAACGTACTGGAACCACCTGGGCCCCGCTGCAACCGCAAAGGCGAGGAAGTCGGAGACCCACAAGCCTCCGACTCCGGCTGGGAAACGACTGTGGCTGCGTCCCGGAGCGGGACGGAGGCACAGCTCAGGCCTGCGAACCCCCAGGCGGCTCCCGAGACTTCAAGGAACCCCGACTCTCGGCGGCACTCTCTTTGTACCCCGGAGCCGGCCGGCGGGCAGACTCCAGTGCGCCTGCGCGCCGCTCCAACTCCACCAGGCCCACGAGGCACCTTGGCGCACCTCTGCCGCCTCACCCAGGCCCACTGGCTTCGGCACCGCGAGAAGCAAGCAGAGCGGCTCCCTCCGCCCCGGCACGCTCCTGCTGCCGACGCGTGTTTACTTTCTTTCCCCGAGGGAAGGAAAAAAAATCCACCCCCAGTGAGACTTGCGTCAGATCCATTCTATCATCTCTGGCCCAGAGGAGTACCTGGACGCGGGAGGCTGGCACGGTTAACACCCCCGCCTAGCACCATTTACTGCCCCCTCCCTCCACTAAGAAATTGCTCAGTAGGTGTCGGTTTGTTTCCTGGCCCCTGGTGAGAGCGGGACTCTGGAGCATGCAGGGATCTGGTTTCCTGCAGGTGCCTGAGCGGGACAGTCTGTGGACCGGCCTTGTGTCCTCCGTGCTTTCGCGCCGGCTCGGATGCAGGACGGAGTCCTCAGTGAAAAGGAGAGAATGCGTGTCCAGAAGGGTGCAGGTGTTCGGGGGACCCCAAAGAAGACGCAGTGCCTGCCTGGGGAGCTTAGAACCGAGCTAGGAAGTCAGACACTCGATTCAGAGCAACCTAAGTGGGTGCAAGTGAGGCTGTGACTTGAGGCTTCTTTCAAATTGAAGGTGGTTTGAATAAACAGGACGGGAGAACCGACAAGTATGACCAAGACAAGGAACACTAATGCCAGCTCTCCAATCACTGATTTTCTTAAGCGCGGGGAGCAGGGAGCAGGGAAGGGGCTCGCCTCCTGAGCTCTCCAGCAGAGCACACACCCAGAGGGGCTTTAGGCAGTCACGGTGTTTTTGCAAGTAGGTTACAGTGAAGAGTCACCAAACCTCACAAGATGCTAGCCTCTGGGGAGAAGAGGCTGTGAAATCCCTACATGTTCACAGCAAAGCACACCTGCAAAATCCTGAAAATGATGGCCCCTGTCTGTGAAGAAGATAAGCAAAGGGAAGCTCACAGATACATAGGGGCAGGAAATCTCACTTTTAGCCTCATTCCTTTGCCAGCTCACAGGGTGACAGTAAACAAACTCTTTCCTCCTTCTTGGCCTCAGTTTCTTCATCTGTAGAATAGGCTATATGGATTCAATGGATCTTCTTTAAAATCCCTCCTCCCCCAAATGTCTATGATTTTATGAAAAGAATACTCATTCCCAAGGGGGCTCCTGCATACACAAAGTGCCCTCCATCCTTTATTTCTCCTTCCTTACATTTAGTCAGTACACATTTATTTTGTAGGTCCTCAAAAGGAGACAAACCTAATCAAAAGTGTGGCAGATTCTGAATTTTTAGTGGATTTATATTTGAAATTTTACTTCATTTTTAGTCATTTTCCTACTGAGATACAATTCACATAGCATAAATTTACTCTTAAAGTGTATAATTTAGTGATTTTGAATATATTTTCAGTTATGCAACCATCACCACTATCTAATTCCAGAACACTTTCATCATTCCGATAATAAACCCCATACTCATTAACAGTCACTCCCCAGCCCCCCCCCACCTTAGCCCCAGACAACCACTAATCTACTTTCTGTCTCTATGAATTTGCCTATTCTGGACATTTCATATAAATAGAAACATGTAACATATAGCTTTTGGGTTTGGCTTCTTAAGCTTAACATTTATTTGCAGGGTTCATCCATGTTGTAGTGTGTATCAGTACTTCATTCCTTTTTATAGCTGAATTAATATTCCACTGTATGGATAAGACCACATTTCGTTGATCCATTCATACATTGATGGGCATTTTGGATTGTTTCCACTTCTTGGCTCTTAAGAATAATGCTGCTAAGACATTCATGTACAAGTGTTTGTGTAAACACATCTGTTCATTTCTCTTGGGTGTATGTCTAGGAGTAGAATTTCTTGGCTATACAGTAACTCTATGATTACCTTTTTGAGGAACTCATACACTTTTCCAAAGTGGCTGTAATATTTTACATTTCCATTATGAGGGTTCTCATCTCTCCAAATCCTTGCTGACTGTTGTTACTGTCATCTCATATATAGATAGTAAGTAGTAGCTCATGGTTTTAATTTGCATTTCCCTAATGGCTAATAATGTTGAGCATCTTTTCATATCCTTACCGGCCATTTGTATATCTTCTTTGGAGAAATGTCTATTCAAATAATTTGCCCATTTTAAAATTGGGTTATGTGTCTTTTTATTGTTGGTCTTTATAAGAGACCTTTACTTATATCTGATAAGTGATACTAGTCCTTTATGTGGTATATATTTGTAAATATTTTCTCCCATTATGTGGCTTGTCTTTTTCACTTTCTTGATAGGGTCCTTTGAAGCACATATGTTTTTCATTTGATAGTCATCTATATATATATATTTTTTTTTTAATTTATTTTTGGCTGCGTCAGGTCTTAGTTGCGGCACATGGCATCTTTCATTGTGGTGTGAGGGCTCTTCGTTGCGGCACTCGGGCTTCTCTCTAGTTGTGGTGCGTGGGCTCCAGAGCACACAGGCTCAGTAGTTGCGGCGCTCGGGCTTAGTTCCCCGCCCCCCACCACCCCACCCCCCGCATGTGGGATCTTAGTTCCCCGACCAGGGATCGAACCCACATCCCCTACACTGGAAGGCAGATTCTTAACCACTGGACCACCAGGGAAGTCCCTATAGTCATATATTTTTACAAAATAACATAAGCTAACACATAAGTAACACTTAACAGTTTTCTAGACTATAAAAGTGATGCATGACCATTATAAGAAAAAAACTTTGGAAAAATATAAAAAGGAATAAAGAAAAATAACAATTGCTTATGGCTCCATCACCTAGATATAGCCACTGTTCAGATTACAGCAAATTTCCTTCAGGCACTTTTTAACACACATTATTTATTTGATATCACCCCCAATGGCATCATGTGGCCCAGCCCTCTACACCTGTGGTCATATCGAGGACTGTCTTACTGGCAGCAACCCCACGTTCAGAACCTTTTCCTCTCCCTCCTTTCCCATCAAAACCAATTTGTCCTGTGCCCATTCCCTCAGGATTCAGTTAAGGTAATCTAGTATATTAATAATGAACATGCCCATTAAGTTATACACACTTTGCAGTTAAAGAGTATCTGCACTGGTATATTCTATCAGACCATTTGCATTGCAGCCCTTCATGTAATGCAATTAGTCATCTGTCATATACTAGGAATTGTGTGCAAACACCAGCAGCCAACTCTTTAACCTCCCTGAGCCTCAAGCGCCTTGTCTATAAAATGGAAGGAATACCTACTGTGCCTGCTTCATTAAGTTACAGTAAGGATCAAACCTCACAGAGTGAGTTGGACTAGAACGGGCCTTGGATATACTGCAGGTACGAACCTGGCACCTTGAGAGTGTCCCATACACTCAGGCCCAATAAGGTACATGGCAGCAAGGAGAGAAATCAGGAGAGAGCAAGGAAGACACAGGCAGGAGGTCACCAAAGTTGTACCAGACCTTTGGGACAGGTAAAATTGGGGCAGGCCCTGGAAGTAGTTTCCTTCCTAATACTCTTCTACTCTTCTTCATCTCCTCCACCCCCCCACCTTTTTTGTTTGTTTGTTTACAATGGATGTATACCATAGTTATCATTGAGATTTTAAGTTTTGTCATTCTCAAATCTTTTACAGAGATGTGAGGGAAGGGGTTTTAGCTGTCTTCAAGCCAGTTGTTAAAGGGAAGTCAAAGTGGCAAGAATGTGTATGTGTGTGTAAGAGAGAGAGAGTGTGGGCGCAAACCTGAGCACAGCACAGGGGAGTCTCCCTCAAAGGGAAGGTGAACTGGGGGGCAGGGGGACTGTGCAGTTGAGACAGCTGGATCCACCACCTGCAGATCCTTTTCCAGTGCCAACCTTGGAAGTTTATTAAGCGAAGCCGTGTGTTCCCTCACCCTTGCCCAAGGTCTTACTGCTGCTAAGGAATCTTCTTTTTAAGGAACATTTATTAATATTACAAAATGCTAGTCTATGACTCACAGTCTGGAAGACTTACCTTCTGCCAGTGGCTCTGTGGTTTCCTCTTCCAAAAGAGAGCTTCAGCTTCCCTGGTTGGAGGAATCTAAGATAGAGAAGCAGAAGGGAATGGCCCATAGGGCCAGCTCTGCTACTTTCTATATCCCAAAGCTCATAACTCACATTTCACTAGCTGGTTTGCCATTTAGTTAGAAGCATCACAAAGCTTAGGAAATGAATGTAAAATAATCTAGTTGCTGACTGTTGTCGGAAAACACGTAAGATAATGATTACCTAAATCTAGAAAAAAAAGAAGGCCTAATTTATTTCAATCTATAGCCCCACACTTCTGGTTCCTGGAAACGACTATTTGAAAGGTAAAGGACTCATCAATTCATTTGATTTAGTTATTTAACAAAGTAAGTTAGGGTTCAGTTTGCATTAGGCTGAAACCCTGTGTGAATACGTTTTACATGTTGCTGAAGGACTTAACCCTTGTTCAGGAAATTTAAGCTAAGAGTAATCTTTATTCATAATTATAATCTTCATTATATCATTGTTACTATTATAAAATATTTATAGAGCATTTAAAGGTGTATGACATTCTCCTAGGATGCTAAGTGGAGGGATTATGTGTACAAGCCTATCCCTGCAGACCCACTATATTTAGAACATTTATTTATTTAACAAATATTTATTGAGGGTCTACTGTGTCCAAAGCATTCAGTTAATTTTTATAAAGGACACAAAGATGAAGAATCCTGAGAAACCACCTGACCTTTAGGGGAGTAAATACATACACTAAATTAACTGTAATATAATAGACTTTGACTTGAAAGATGTAAGTATTAATAAGTATTATTATAACTATTATAATACTTATAATAATAGGCTTAGTTATATAATATTTATACTAATATAAGCATTATTATAATTAACAATATAATTTTAGTAATTGATAGCACTTATTGAGAACTTGCTTCTCCTGTGAGGTAGACATCATTATATCCACAGTTTGGAGCAATGAAGATGGAGCTTTAAAGAGGTTCAAATATCTGCAGAAAGCCACAGTGCTAAGTGGTGGAGGTAGGATGCAAACCCAGGTTGCAGAGCCAGAACTCAGCACTGATCATTCCAGCTAGGACAGCATGTGCATTACTTTGTTTTGTTTTGCTTTTTCAACCATGTTAGCGATAACTTTGAGCTGAGTCATTGTCACTGAAGCTTTTTCTCCTTTGGCAAGGAAACCCCGACCCAGTGACCTTTTGACCTTGACCTCATAGCACCATTCTCTAACCCAGGAGTTTTCAAACAACTGAGCTGTCTTTTGAGCCTTGGAGCCTTTTCATCAGACAAACTTTTAACGGAAGATAAAAACGAAGTTTCTCTTAGTGAAGCTGACAGGGAGGGGAGTCTTCCATGGGTGATAGAGGCGCTGAGTGGGGAGGAGGGGAAAGGAAGGAGGCTGCCCCACATTCAGTTGAGGATGATCACAGCTGAAACTTAATAAGGAACGCTGATGTCAACACAACCTCAGTCTTGTCTTTAGAGAAGTGTTAATTCCCCCTCCCTGCCACTGGCAGGGCTGCACCTAAAACTGCATCAGGAAAAAAAAAACAACCTCATCAGGTTCATGCCCATCAATCTAGCTGATGGGCACGAGCCTGATGAGGCTTTAGAATTAGTCATGTCTAATGTTTCTTGATATATTAAGTGTAGCTCCCTTCAATCACAAATTATTTTTTAAATGTTACAGATGGCTTGCTTACCTGGTGGTCCTCAAAACCCTGTAAGGAACGTGGGTAAAGTCAGAGCTTGAGCACCAGAACCAACCAAGTTGGAGAAATGATGGCTCCTCTCTAACAGGATCTGGTTACGTAAGAGCCTTTTAATGAATGCTATGTTCAAAAGGAGACTTGGTACATATATCGTCGTGCTGGATTTCAGCAAAGAAGGGCTTAGTCAACTTCTTTCTTCCAGTCACAATTGTAGACCCTGACAAAGCACAGCCAAAGGAGGGGAGGAGAACGGTGAAATGGGAGGAGACAGACACACAGAGTCTGGGGACAGTGGCTTTCGTTCAGGGCTACCCTCTCTGAAACTCTGCTTTGAGACTTGGAGCAAAATTTTATTGTCTACTGTCATTCCTATATTTCAGCAGGAAACATACCAAATTCTAGAAAACTATTATTATCTTCACAAACAGGTTGGCTCAGCTCCTTTGTACTCACCATCGTAGGCCCGGCTAAAGGGCAGCTCACTTATTTAGCCAACGTTTGTGTCCAATATCTGCTTGTAGTCTGTGTATACCTTAGGAGGGCTTGCTCCCTCTGTGTTGTCTTTTATGTATCTAAGAGCAGGGACTTAGTCTGTTTAACTCTCAGTACATTGCCCAGCTAATTGGCACTATTTTTATTGTGCCAGCTATTATTTTGTTATTATTTTAAAAACTGAAAGTAACTCAAATGTCCTGCAATAGGGAATGTTTGAGATGATGTGACAAAGCCACAGGGAGGAATGCTATATAGCCAGTAAAAATGCTAAGAATGTTGCAATCTGTTGGTACATGTGAAATGATTCTAAGGGGGAAAATCAAATACAAAAAGGAGTGTATACACTGATAACAAGTATGTAAAAAATAACTGAATAAATGCTTATAAACTACCAAGGATCAATGGTGATCTTTAAAGACCAAAGGTGATAGAAAAATGATAGAAATTGGATTAGATACAATATATTCTATATTTTCAAAAGTTAATTAAAACATATACATATGTATATAAGTTTTAATTAACTGTTGAATATACACACACACACACACACACAGAGTGTTAGTTATTTGTTGCTGCATAAACAAATTACCCCAAAACTTAGAAGCTTGAGACTATAAAAGTTTATCATCTCACAGAATTTCTGAGGGTCAGTAATCTGGGATCTGCTTAGCTGGATGGTTCTGACTCAGGGTATCTCATGAAGTTAGAGTCAAAATGCCAATGAGAGCTTTTGTCGTCTGAAGATTTGACCAGGGCTGGTGGGTCCACTTCCAAGAAGAGTCTGACTCTTATGGTTGTTGGCAAAAGGCCTCAGTTCCTTGTCATGTGGACCTCATAGGGGGTGCCTCTCCATAGGGGACCTCTCCACAGTGCTACTCATGACATGGCAGCTGGTTCCCCAGAACAAGTGATGATTGAGAGAGAGAGAGAGAATGATCAAGATCACAGCTGCAATGTGTTTTATAACCTATTCTCAAAAGTGGCATGCCATCACTTCTGCCATATTCTTTGGTCCCATAGACCAACCTGGTACAATGTGAGAGGGGACGATACAAGGGTGTAAATACTCAGAGACAGGGATCATTGGGGATCATCTTGGAGGCTATCACAACTATTCATAACAATAATAAGACATTTTTGTGCAAGAGCATGTTTTGGTTATTAAATATACATTTCAAATGTACACTGAAATAGATATTTTGAAATGCCTAATCCTAATTATACTTTTCGAGAAATAATAATGATATTTATTTAGTACATTTTATGTGCCAAGCTCTGTGCTAAGCATTTTATGTGGACCCTCTCCTATAACCCTCACAACTCAAAAGTAGGCACTTTTAGTTGCGTCATTGTGCAGAGATGGAACTTGAAGCACAGAGATGTTAAGTAACTTGCCCTAGGGCACACATCTAGCAAGAAAGGAAACCAGAATATAAACTCAGATCTATCAGTTAAAGCACATACATCACCACCAAGTTATACTGATTTTCTCCAATCACAGTTTTGTGAAATAAATCCTAACCTACCCATGCTTTACAAGAACCATCATTCCAGGTAACTGGCTTAGGATTTCCCTGCAGTCACAGAGTAAATAAACTAAGACTCAGAATTGGAAGTTGGGTTCATGGAGCCCTTAATCATGATTAAGACGATAATAGTTACTTAGTCTTCTCCCCTCCTCCTCCCCTTTTCCCTCTCTCCACTCCAGCCACACTGGCCTCCTCGCCCATTCTTGTACCACTCCAGGCATGCTCCCCCTTCAGGTCCTTTGTGCCTGACGTTCCTCTTTTCATCCCTGGAGCAGCGTGGCTCCTGCCATCACCTCCTTTCCTCAAATGTCGCCTTCCCAGAGAGGCCCACTGTTACCATGCTGTTTAAACTGCCACTCCACCCCTATCACTTAGTCCCATCTTCCTGCCCGTTCTCCTTTTCCTATAGCACTTATCACCATCTACAGCCTACAGAATTCACTTATGGAGCAAGCTTATATTTCTCTCCCGATCCCAGAATACAAGCTCCTCAAAGGCAAGGATTGGGGTCTATTATGTTCACTGACCCCTGCTTTGTTCAGTGAGGATTCCTAGCACAACAGTATCTGGTACCTAGCATATGCTCAATAATAAATATGTGTTGGATAAACGATGAAATAACAATTGGCAGACTTAAAGTGTGTAGTTGATATCAGAGTAGCTCAGCTGAAAATGTAACAGTCAATTTACTTTCCAGCCATACCTCTTTAAATTTAATTTTGAAATTATCTACAGATTTTGTCCAAATAGATGTTTCTAGAGAAAACTGCTTTCTTTGAATGGACATTTTACATTTATTGCCATGTGTGTTTATTTTTTAACCAGAGGAGATATGTTAGAAGTTTCTGGAAACAAAAAAGTTCTAGAAACAGAAGATGCTTTTAACCTAGAAGACAGATAAACTAGGTTAGGACTGAAGTATTTCCACTACCCAATAACCTATCCCTCTGTCTAGTGACCCTATAAAACCTGAGCAAATATTTACCTTTGACGTTAGAAAAAGTCAGCTAAGCAAATGACATTTCATAATGAATGAAATGAAAGAACTTCCTTCCTTTATTTATTCTGGATAATCTATTACTTTTTAGTATGTTTTGTTCCCCCAGACATAGAGGTATTGTTTGATAGAAGGTCAGCATTCATTCTAACTTTTCCCAGGTCTACCTAGAACTATTTTTATTTTAGTTCAGTATTAGTTGAATGAATGATGTTTAAATTTTATTTATTTATTTATTTATTTTGGCTGCGTTGGGTCTTCATTGCTGTGCACGGGCTTTCTCTAGTTGTGGCGAGCGGGGGCTACTCTTCGTTGAGTTGCGCGGGCTTCTCATTGCGGTGGCTTCTCTTGTTGCAGAGCACGGGCTCTAGGCGGGCAGACTTCAGTAGTTGCAGCGCACGGGCTCAGAAGTTGTGGCACGTGAGCTCAGTAGTTGTGGCTCGTGGGCTCTAGGGCGCAGGCTCAGTAGTTGTGGCGCAAGGGCTTACTTGCTCCGGGGCATGTGGCATCTTCCTGGACCAGGGATTGAACCTGTATCCCCTGCATTGGCAGGTGGATTCTTAATCACTGTACCACCAAGGAAGTCTTAGAACTATTAACTATAATCTTGGTCATTTCAGAATGCCTATTTACTAGTTGACAGTATATTCAATAAAGGTCTCATTGATACTGAGTTTTGTTTCTTCAAACCAACCAAACCTATCAACTATAGTAATAACAGCTAAACTTTATTAGATACTTGCCAAGTGCCAGCCATCATGCCTATATGATCTCTAACACTTGCAGCAACTCTACAGGAGAGATACTATAGTTATAAAGCCCAGTGAAGTTAAGCAATTTGTTAAGATCGCACAATCAGGGCAAAAACTCAGACCAAGATTATCTGCCTGATTTCCAAATCTGGGCCAGTTTCAAGGTACCACTCTCTTGCCCTAACCATAAGCCTAAGTTGTAACAACCAAATATTGCAGGGCATATACTTACACTAAAATTTTTTTCATGTTTATCTGAAATTCAAATGTAACTGGATGTCTTGTATTTTTATTTGCTAAATCCGGCAACTATGTGGAAGGAACCTTGGGGATTGTTGAGTTTCGTGGTTCTTAGCCAGGAGTGCTTCACAACATGATCTGGCAGGCTTTTTCAATATATATACACAGGTTCTACCCCATACTGCAAGGATTCTAGAGTGGACCCAGGCCTGTGAATTTTCAAAAAGTTTTATTTGTTCAATAAAAATGTATTGATTGAGTACCTACCCTGTGCCAATGACATTTTTAAGTTTTGGAAACACAGCAAGAAACAAAACAAAAACCAAAAGCTCTACCTTTGGGGATCTTCCCAGGTGACTCCACAACTCATCCCAGTTAGGAAACAATGGGTCAAGCACCTTCATTTTACAGATTAGGGGAACAGAGGCCCAGAATGGTGCCACAGTGGTTCAAGATCACTGACAGAGGAGGGACTAGGGATCAAGTCTCCTAACTCCCAGTCTAGTACTTTTTAAAAAATATCTCTCTGCTGCCCATATGTCCTCAATTTTCCAGAATACTCCCTTTTCAGTATTCTGTTATCCCTAAAATTACAGTCTTCAAAAAGCAAAATATGGTCCCAGAAGCTACATCATCCTTAAAATAATACACTTAATACTGCTTGAGGCTCTCACTTGAAACCATAACACCAAGATGATAGATGTCAACAGACAGCAGTAATAGAGAATCCTGACCCCAGCTGAAAGTGGCTGTCCTTATTGGTGCTTCACTGGACACTGTGTGCAGCATTTTTCATATGCATTGACTTATGCATCCTCCCAATAATCCTGGGAATGAGACAGGAAAGATGTTATCATAACTGTTCACATATCCAAGTTCAAACAGCTCATAAGTGGCCAGAAACAGGGCTCAAATGCAGGTTTTTCTCTCTCCAAGTAAGAATAAAATCATCTGAGGGTGAATGACAACTTGAGCTTGTTTCATTTCCTCCTCTTCCAGCAGGAATGGGCAGCAAAGGCGGAAGAAGCCTGCTGTTAACGGTGAGGCACTAACCTCCTTGCCTGCTCCAAAGCCTCTCTCTCGCCAGGAGCACTACCCTCCTCTCCTCTCAGGCTCCACATCCCCACCACATTGGACAGTGTGAGCGCACACCAGTGACGGCAGAAAAAAACCTCAACCAAAATGCACACAAGTTACCCAGGAACTGTGCCCCCGAGTGCCCCCATGTTTGTAGGGGTTCGTGGAGCAGAATGACTAGTTTAGTACTGAGTTCATAGGGAGTTAGTGGCCACACTGGACCATTTCCTTATAAGATGACTATGAAATCATGTTGGGCCACAGAAGAAGAAACCTGGAGATGAGAGCTTAGGAAAGTGGGGCCTAGGTTTCATGGGGAAGATGTTGATTTCTTGTCAAATATGCATGAATCCCCAAGGCAGGCACACCCTTTATTAGGGAGTAAAATGCAAATTCCACAAGAATTAGAAAAATAAAACTACTGACATCTGTGCCCCAAGCCTCATGTTGGTACCAGGCTGCCTTTTGCAGTGAGGGATCACTAGCTGAGGGTTTAGAAGCCTGACTCTAACCCACCTCCATCATTTGAAGACTGAGCACACTTGCCCAGGACAATTGCCCAGGTTCCACCATCAGTCCCTCCAATCCTCACTCCCACCCTCCAGCACACGCATACCACTGTTTCCCAGTTACCTACCACTCCCTTTATGCTCTCCAGTGCCCTATTGATGACTCACTGATTTTAACAATGGTATTAAAAGTTGGAACAAAGTTCTGTTGCCCCTGGGATCCAAATCAGTCTCAAGTACTGGTACAGACCCCCTATGCATCTGAGGCTTTTGCAATAGCAGCCTCCTAAACTGCTCTTCGAGCCTTCAATCCCCACCCTTCCTCCCAACCTTCCTATATGCATATACCGGCTGAATTCTCTAAAAGACCACCTTTATCCTGGCACTCTCCTACATAAAAATAAAAGCCTTCCATGGCACTGTGTTAAAAACAACAATGCCTATTCACCAATAATCCTTGTCTGATCACATGGGTTAGGTAAGGATCCACTGAGATAATGTGTGTGAAAATGTTAAAGAATATAGTATGTTACATTTATATAGCATTTCAGGGCTTTTGAAGTACTTTACATGTTTTGTGTGGTTTCACGAAAACAGAGAAAACAGGTTTATGTCGCTTTTCATGAGTGTATTTTGTTTCTAGAAGTGGGCTGTTAAATTCCAAGTCTTTCACTTTTTTGTTAGTTGACTGATATGAAATGTAATATTTCATGTTAAATTACGATACCAAATATCAATTACTATATCATTAAATACCAATTAAAATTAATAAAACAGAGCACTTAGTTTTTCATCACAAGAAGACCTCAGAATAAGACTTTTGCCACAATTAATCCTTATTTGCAATATGTATTGAGAAGCACAGAACAAAGTTGTAAGAAGCACAAAAGTTTATGGCTCCTTGAAATCAGGTGGATAAAAATTGTTTTATATAGTTGAACGGCATATAAAATACGGAAAAAATGTGGGTGCTTTGTTTGCATTTTATTTTTATAACAAATAAAATATAAGTTAAAAAAAGGCAGTGCCTCTGCATGAAAAACCAATGTAACTCTGATTAAAAGCTGATGTTAGGTTCATTTTAATTTACAAGAGACAGTATAGTGCACTGGTTAAGAGCATGGCTTCTGTCACCAGTGTGGCTGCATTCAAATCCTGCTTCTGCTACTCACTCACAAGCTGTATGGCCTTGAACAAGTTACTTAACCTCTTTAGACCTCAGTTTCCTCATCTATAAAATGGGAATAATAATAGTCCCTACCCATAGGGTGCTTGTGAAGATTAAGTGACTTATTAGTTGCACAATACTTAGAATACATGTTAAACATCTTACAAAAGGTAATGCGATGATGATGATGATGATGATGGTGGTGATGATCTGAGGAAGAAAGACAGGATCAAATTCAGGGTTACACAGAGTCAAGGACTTGTTCAGGTTCTGGTATGTATCCTGGTTAAGCAATTTACCGTTGCAGGCCTGAATCTTCATTTGCAAAATGGCTCTTTGGTCATAGGTAAAACAATTCTAGAATTACAACAGATCTGAAGGTGGGCATTCCTATCTGAATAGCCACTTAACAAAGGTTTCAACTTTAGTTATTAGAGTCTGGTCAATAATTTTTGGAGTCAGTTGAGTCTTCCCATTGCAAAAGATGGAAAACCCAAAGTCAAACTGGCTTAAGACAAAAGGGAACTTGTTGGCTCATGTGACTGAAAAGTCCAGAAGAAGGACTGGCTTCATGTTTGGCTTGATCAGTTTCAACCAGTGACCTCGGGACCCAGTTTCTCACCAACCCTTAGTTCTCCCTTCTGCAGTGATTGCTTTATTCTCAGGTTCTTTGTGACGGCACCTTGTAGCTCCAGGCTCTGGTCATCATTACTGCAAACAGGCCCAGCCCAAAGGAACGTGGGAACCTCTACCAACTCCTCAGATGAAGTCTCCTTATGATTGCAAATGGGCATGAGCTATTTTGGGGATTATGGAAATGTTCTAAAACCTGATTGTTGCGATGGTTACTCTGTAAATTTACTAAAAATCATTGAATTATACTCTTCAAAGGGTGAATTTTATGGTATGTAAGTTATACTTCAATAAAGTCAATATTAATATAAACAGATTTTCCTGGTATCTCTCTGGCTCTGATAGGGTCACATGCTCATTTCTGAACCTATCACCAGGTCAGAGGAATGCTCAGGGTGGCCTGCCCTAATACCACACCCACGCCCTGGAGATAGGGATAAAGCCAGTTTCATCCAAAGCACAGGGACTGAGAGTACGGAGAGAATGGTTCCCCAGTTGAAAACTGGGTTAATGCCTTTTTTTCCTAAGGCCCAAGGACCAAAGCTGATCTAGGAGCAGTCCATGTTTTCAGGGCCTCTCTGAACTCAAACTTGGGCCTGTCATGAGCCAAACCACAGATACATGCCTGTCTTGTGAGGCCTAACTTTTGTTTTTCTTGGCTTTTCCATGGCAAATGCCAAGGTGGGGTGAACCACACATGCTAGATTCTCATTCTTGGAAACGAGAGACGTCCCCAGTTAAACCCAGAAAGTCCTTCTCTCGAGGCTCAAACACATCCATCATTTCCTGCCATGTTGACCAAGCGTGGGTGCGGCCCAGCAGTCACGGGGGCCCGTTGCAAGCCGGAGATGTGGGAGGAGTCCTGTGTCACTTCTCTGTGCCCCGCTCGGTGAGCCACCTGCCCCATGCTCCCTGGGAACAACCAGAAACAAACCCTCCACTTCTTTTTTTTTTTTTTGTCATTTTATACCCTTTATCTCACCTCTCACTATCTCTTTCAGACTTCATTCTCAGTGCTTGTGACTGTAGGTCCAAAGGAGGGATGAGGTAATGGATTAGAATGAACTGGATGGCTCTAGTTTAAGTGATCTTCCAGGGCACACGGGCAGATAGTGCTTGAGGCTCTTCTTACTTTGTTGGAAGAACGGCAAAATCAAACAAAAGCCAACACATCCGGAGTGTTTACTCAGGGCGGAGGCACTGAGCTGAGCGCTTGTTCTACATCCATTGTTCTTTTAATCCTCACAGCCACCTCAAAGGGAAGATGATTTTAGCCACATTTAGATGTGAGCAAACTGGCTGAGAGGAGTGAATTTAGGTCTCACAGGTAGTCGGAGGAGAGCTGGGCTTGGAGTAGGGGCTGTCGGTAAGGCGGGCATTTTTAACCACTAGCTGCCTGTCTGCTTCTAACCAGTCTGGCTGTGGTCTGCAGTCCCCTTCACTGTCATGGCCAGTGTCCTTGAAACCCTTGGAAGGGGAAGTGGCTGCTGGCAGCTCACCTGTACAGAAGCGGCGGGGAGCCCCTAGGGGTGCAAACTGACAGCCCACCAGCTGCAAATGGGCACAGATGGATCTGTTTGGCCAACAGCATATTGTTAGTGTTGTTGTTTTAATGAATTCGATGACCTTCATGGGGCAGGTCCAATTCACACCTGATTTCAGCACTCCTTACAGCGGTAAGCCAGTTACTTCACACCTATAGGTTAGCTGTCTGGCTCTGAAAGGCATTTGCCTTTACACCTTGGAAAGAGCTAGCAAGTTGTCAGAAGTGCCTGCCCAGGCCCCTCTTCTACCCTGTGGTGTCAGCAGATCTGAGTGGAAAGCAGGAAGAATACCTTTTCTGTTTGCATGAGAAACTATAAACTTCAGTCTCATTCTGGATCAATGAGGCTTTTAAGGGTAGGACCAGGGACCTATCCATCATTTCATACCACTTTTTCCATCTGACCTAATCCTGTATCAATCCTATAAAGTACAGACTTCTGTAATCCCCATTTTACTGGTGAGAAAACTAAGGTTCACCCAGGTGCCATAGCTGATCCATGGTGACAGAAGTCAGGTCCAAGCCCTCACTCTCATTCACTGCCTGTGTTCTCAACCCTCCCTGCACATTAGGATCACCTGGGGGGAATCTTATAAGATACCAATGTCTGATTCAAACCCAAACCAATTAAATCTGAATCTCTAGGGGCTGTGGCTGAGGCCTCAAAGGTGGTTGGATTTTTTTTTGTGCCTCAGGTGATACTAATGTGGTGAGAAGGCGGCATGATTTGGAGAGCAGGTGATACAAGTTCCCACATCAAATGGGTGCTTTGTTTGGGAAGTGGGCTGCCAGCAGCTGCCTCTGGCAGTGGACTGTGTGTTGACACATCCACAGCACTGGTACAGGAACAGGAAGTTGTACTGTGTAATGGTTAACGGTTGTAGTCAGTTTCTGGAGATAGAAGTCTTGGGTTGGAATCTGTGCCCCTCATTGACTGGATGACTTTGGACGTGTTGTTTTACTCCTATGAGGCTCAGTCTACTCATCGCTAAAGAGGGGATAATAAAGGACCCCACCTTAGAGGCTGTTGTGAGGAGCAAGTGTCAGCGTGCATCTACTGAGCTCAGCACAGATTTTGGCACCTTGCGGGCAATTAGTCACTGTTAGTTACTGATGGCAATGAACACAGCCCCAAGCGCATGCTATAAATACTAAGTAGTTTCAAAGACAAATTTAAATTCTCAGAAGGATTTCTGCCTCCTCACTTCTGACTGTCAAGATTTTAGACTTATCCTCTTCACTTGAAAACTGAACTCATTTGCCTTGGTTTAGCATCAGGGGGAACTGTCCTACAGGTGGCCGATTAGTAGTCTGTTGACAGTCTGCAAACAGGCAGTCGGGCTGGGGTGTGGAACAGGCAATAGAAGGAGAGCTCTAAGGGCTCTGACTGCAGGTGGTGGGGCCCAGCTAGGGGCACTGGGGGCCCAGCTAGGGGCACTGGGGCCCCAGGAAAAACCTTCAGCTCCCAGTAAGGGAGAGGCTGGAGGCTGAGGAGGAACAGGACCCAGGCTCAGAACGGAATGGGGGTCTTTTACTAGGGTCCAAGGACCTCCCTTCTACACCCCCAGCCCGGTTGCCTTTTGGCTTTTTTTGTGGTGGTGGTGGGGTACCGTTCTCACCACCTAACAACTCTACTTTCCATTATCTCAATGTGGTTTATCCTTTTACTCCCAAATCAAGCCTTGGCTATTCTGTGCCTCTTTGAGGACCAATCTAGATGAAAGTTAGCAATACTTCCTCCGAGTGGCTATAGGACTTTATGTAATTTTGCCTGGAATTGTTAGTTGCCTTTGTATGAGCATATCTTGTTTTAAAATATTTTTGAGTTCTAGAGGTTGGAGACCATGTTTTATACTACTAGGCAACCCCACCTCCTCTTACCACAAAGGTTAACACAAGTGTTTGGCTCTTAATAGATAAAAGGGCATTCTTTCCACATAAAACAAAACCCAGAACTCAAAGAAGGCTCAAAGATCTTTTAGTCCAGGAGTAGCAACCTGTCCTCTTGACCCACAGGCTAAACCCTACAGATACGTGTTATTTGGCCAGGCCAATGCTTTAACATTTCACACAGTTTATCAGCCCGATCCCTAAAGGCATTTGAGCCTGTGACCCCTAATCTGAGCCCAGATCCCCAAATTCTTGGACCTTCTTGCCCACAACATCCCTAATATGTGGCTCTCCTGCCTATGCTTCCAGAATTCTTCCTGAATAAAAATCATTACTAGAGTAGCCACCTGAAATTAACCTGCTACAAATTAACTACTTTAAATCCTTTTGATAGCTCACTGTTTACTGCTGAATGCTTTTCCCATTCCCAAGCATTCCATCACCAGACTGATATAGTCTTTTAGATACATTTTCCAGCTTGTTTTTCAGGAAGATGACAGGTAACTTAGACCTACATTTAACTTTGTTCTGCAACCCTGGTCACCTTAAAATGACGTTGGCAAATATCCCTCTTCACTCTTGTAGAATATTGGCTTTGTGTGTCCGTCCAACCTTTTGCACTTAAGAGTGAACTTTCTCAGTAATCGTACGTCTGTCTAGCTCATGACTGTGGGTGAGCTGAAAGTCTAGGCTGCACCAGCACCCCAGAGGCTGCAATCTGAGGATGGGATAGATCTAAGTAGATCTTACCTCCTGTGGCCCTGTTAGGCCAAGAGGTTTTCAAGGCCTCATGCTGCACAGAGGTTAGCTCCTGCCTGAATGCACAGGAATGCAACCCCAGCAATTATTTACCAGATGGAATGTGTTTTTTTCTGTTTCTCTCTGTCTTAAGGGAACTCTGTCAAAATTTTTGGTTCTAGTTTTTGACAGAGTGGATTGTAGACCTGTTATAACCTGATGAGCAGGAAGAAATTCCATATTTTTCTGTTTTCAGGAAAAATAATTTCTACATGAAGGGCCATCTGGAGAACTAGGTGTATAATAAATCACTGTTAACACCAATTATACTTACTGGAAGCCCAGTTATTTTCTTGCAAGTAGAGACAGGAGGACATGGTATTGGCTTCTGAAAACAATGTCGTCATGAACTTCCTTGTGGGAGAGCCAAAGGTCAGGAAGAAAAGAGTTGCTACACTAGGGGAAATGGAAGACTATTAGGATTTTTCTCTTTTCCTTCAACTGTAGTCATCACAAAAAATCTAATATGGTTTTATCCTGAGTAGCTTTTCTTACATACTTTTAGAAAGTATTGTCCTTTGCAATTTGTACTGATCCATTGATCTTAATCAGGATGCAAGCTTTCAAGTCAGTATCACTTAGTAGTGAATCACCTTAAGCCTCTCCTTCCCACTTGGAAAATGTGGCCAATGGAAATGTATTTATGTGTCTAGCCTCCTGGCACACATGAATTCCATTCTCTTGCAAGCAAAAAATCCCAAAGAAAAGGGCGTCTACATGCAAATGATTTTAACTAGCGTGATTTCAAACAGGAAAATAATTAGAAACAATCTAAATGTTAAAACAATAGGCTGTTTAAATTATTTATGTGTTGGAGATATTAATTACCCTTCTTCTATGAACAGATTCCACCTTCTCCCTTTTCCCCACTAAAGGAGTGGAAAATCAAACTCAGAAAGGGCCCCTGTGGACCTTCTTTTTCATCACAGTGATTGGTCCATGATGCACACATGATCTAATCCAGGTCAAAGGTTTTCCCTGAGATTTTTCTGTTGAAAAGACTTTGTCCTCCCTTTCTGGCGGAGAGTTGTATGATTGAGTCCCACATTTGCAGGTGGCATGGCCCCCATCATGTGGAGAAGTCTGGAAGGAGAAGGAACAGCGGAGAACTCTGGTGACATCAAGCCCCTGGCCCCTAACACTTAAGTCCTCAGGGCTGCCTGGTTCTTGCCGTTCAGTGAGCAATCCCAGTATTTTCTCATTAAATTTTCCTTTTCCTTATGCTAGTTGGAGTTGGCTTCCTGTTATTTGCAACTGCAAGGGTTTTAACCAACAGCTTATGCATTCATTAACATTGATGATTAGGAGGACCACACAGCAGCATGGAAAGTGATTTTGATGAATTTTACAAACAGAATCATATAAAATTATATGAATGATATCATTACATCTGTTTAATCATTCACGTGCAAAATAAATGGAAAAGAAGTACCTTAAAGATGTAATGAATGTTTAGCATGGTAGAGTTATGGGTGATTTTTTTTTCCTCCATATAATGGGGTAAAAAATTTATCATACTACATTCAGTGTGCAAAGTTAAATGCGGCTTATTTGTTTTCTACAACTGACCAAATCTTCCTCATCAACTTCCTTCACACTGACCATTAACTGTATCTTAGTCTCTTTGGAGAGGAAAAAGGTTTTAGTTTAAAAGAGTTGCTTTGTTTTTGTTTTTGTTTTAAGGTAAATGGCTAATCTTGTATTGTTTCCTGCCCTCCTTTCCAATATGGTGCCTTGGTTCATTGCAGAGGCAGGTGCTTGAGGCAATAGGAGAGAGTGAGCTTCAGATTTGTACACCTGTGATCAGGGTTGGTGTCATGGACTGAATATTTGTGCCCCCTACCCCAAATTCATAGGTTGAAGACCTAACTCCCACAATGTGATGGTATGTGACATGGAGCCTTTGAAAGGTAATTAGGGTTAGCTGAGGTCACACGGGGGCGGCTAATCCCACCAATCATGGGATTAGTGGCCTTATAAGAAAGAGAAGAGAGAACTCATTCACTATGTCTCTGCATGCACAAAAACAAGGAAAGGCCATGTGAATACACATCGAGAAGTTTGCTATCTACAAGCCCGGAAGAGAGCTCTCACCAAGAACCCAATCAGCTGGTTCTTCCCAACTCTAGAACTGTGAGAAAATAAATATCTGTTGTGCAAGCCACCCAGTCTGTGATCTTTTGTTATGGCAGCCTGAGCTAAGACTGTTGGTGCCGATGTTTTTAGCAATGTCTCTGGGTACCTGGCTGGTTGCACTATTGACCTTTGTGCTTGGGGAAACTGTGGCTCTTTCTAGCTCAGTCAGAGCTGGAGGGTCTTCCCCTGTGACTTGCTCCCAGCTGCAGACAAAAAAATGTTGCCTGTCATTTCAGTAAACAAAGAATGTTGCCTGCTATTCCAGTGAACAACACATTTCCAGGCCATCAAGTCATCAGCCACTTCAGCCAACCCGACGGTGCGCCCTGGGGGGAATTCAGGATGGAGAAAAACAGGATACTGGTTCTAGATAGTTAAGATGCATATCTAAGGAATAATTTCATGACCCCAGATTCTTCCATCTTCCCATAGAAAAGCACTAACATCATTAATGTGAGATGTCATTTTTTTGTGATTAGCAGTAATCTTTTAATGTTCAACTACATGTTTTTTTTGTTTGTTTTGTTTTTTTTCAGCAAAAACTCCTATGTATCCTGGCTCCTCCCTTACCTTTTCAGAGTAGTTCCTCAGAGCTATCTGAGAGGCTATCTCCTGGGCTATAGTCCTCAGTAAGGTCCCTGAATAAAGCATAACTTGCAACTTTTAGGATGTGTGTTTTTCTTCAGTTGACATTGCCCCTACCTTGGCTTTGGTGGCCCTGCAGACCACCCTGTGTCTCAGCCACATCCCTCATCTGGTCACTGGCTTAGGTCAGTCAGCCAGCCCATCCCTTACTATGGCGGCCAACTCTCAACTCAGCTGTACCCACATTCTGGAGGATGTGTGGAGATGTCTTGGTCCCTCTTCTGCCACTCTGGGGCTGAGGAGGCCCAGGAGCACTCATGCAGACCCTCTGCCTGATAACCATGCTGTAGTGGTGTTGTTTCAGTTGTCGAATGATCCTTTATTGAAATAGCTCCCTTTACAGCTCTTAACTAGCTGGGCATTCCACTGTACCACTGTTGAGGTTATCTATGATGCCATGAGTGTGGTGGCCATCAACACAGCAGGCCCCTGGATCTCCTTAATGGTTCCAGAGAGTTCTTTGGCTAATGATTGGCACTACATCTGTCTGGCAATATTGACAATTCCATCTGAAGTACTATTTCCACTGTGTGTGCTTAACGTTTTTCTGCTTCTTTCTGTCCCTCATGGTCCCTTGAGGGCTTTGATGATCAGGGAAGAGGCAGAAGGTACCACCTTGGTCTGGACTGTCTGTTCTGAATGGTCAGTTTCACTGTAATCCTCAGACCCTTCCAGGTACTGGCTGCCTTGGCAATGTCTTTACCTACCGTTTTTGGAGACAGACCCAGGGGGCCACTTTTGGGGTCCAGGGCAGATGTGGCACCGACGTCCCCATCAGTGCACTCCAGGTTTATGACTTTGATCTTGCTGAGGTCGAACTTGGCAGCACAGTGGAGGCGATTGGTGTCTGATGACCCCAACGTGGGACAACTGGAGAAAGTTGCATCTTGGCATCCTCTGAATGCTGAAAGGCCCATGCTGTACTTTCATTCTCCTCCTTTGTATGTGTTGGCAGGGGCCACTTGTGTGACAGTCCCTTGGCTGAGTCTCATGAGGAGGAGGATACAGTTTCCCTGTCCTTTCAGGGCTCCTTTCCCTCAGTTTATCTACCACCCGTGATCTCAGCCTTGAATGGAGAAGCCAGGATACACATGAGTCATTTTTTCTCCTCTAACCTCTGTCTTGTCTTCTGATAGCACTCTCTTAGTTTGGAAAGGTAAAACAACCCATCTTTTCTGTGCAGCAAGGACACCCCTTATGTCAAACCTCAGTCCTGTGTACCCTTGGCTTAGAGCTGAGGTCTGATCTTCTGACCTTTGATATGTTAACGGAAGTGATAGGAATTTATAAAATCCTTTTCTTTTTCTACAACCTCTGACTTAGTTCTAAAGACTGTTTTTCTAGAAGCTGAAATTTGAAAGTCAAAAGCTGGATGTGTACATTTTTTTCTTTTTGCATTCCTGCTATAAAAATCTCAAACCTCCCCAAGGCATAGAGATATCACCAATTGATCAGGGGAAAAGTCATTCACAGAGTATAAAAGAGAATAATATATTTAAAACATATTATCCTTATTACATTTTTTTCAGACTTTCCATGATGTCTTTTACCTTTTTAGCTATCACCCAAACTCCCTGACAACTCCTGCCCAAATTGCAAAATGGAATAATACTAATTATTGTTTATTGAATGCTTAGTGTCAGCCAATAACCCTATAGCTGTTCATATCTCCACTGAACAGATGAGAAATTGGGGCTTAGAAAGGTGGCTTGTACAATGTAACAGAGCTAATTTGCGGGAAAAAAACTTTAGAAAATACATTTCTATCTTTTTTGCTTTTGCTTACTTTGGCTCAAAAGTCAAGCATTTATTCCAATACGGCAAATGTAAAACTTAAAAAGACAAAAAAGAAAAAAATCCATTAAATAAGTTGGTCCTTAACACACTGCTTAGAAAATAGTAAGCTCTCAAAAGGAAGGCAACAGTTATTATTTATTAATATTATTTCTATTGCTGTCCCAGGAAATGAGCATCTTAGTATACACAGATGAAAGTCCATTGTGGTCAAAATGTTGGTACAATTTGGTATTTCCACAGCTGAGCAAGAAAGTAGGTGAAGTACTTTGGGAAGGCAGAAGCTCCTGGTTGAGTTGGGAACATGCAGTTGGCCTTCTCCTTTTCTTTTGGCTAGGAATCCGAGAGACCTGGGCTCTTGCTCAAGCTTGGCCAACAATGTGAGGAGGCCACAGAAGGTCCTCTCTATGGTTTAGTTTCCTCATCCATAAAATGAGGGGTTTGGGGACTTCCCTGGTGGTCCAGTGGTAAAGAATTCGCCTTCCAATGCAGGGGATGTAGGTTTGATCCCTGGTCGGGGAAGAGCCCACATGCCACGGGGAAACTAAACCCGTGAGCGCCAACTACTGAGCCCACACACCTCAACTAGAGAGCCCGCGTGCCGCAAACTACAGAGCCCACATGCTCTGGAGCCCATGCACCACAACTACAGAGCCCACGCGCTCGGGAGCCTGTGAGCCACAACTAGAGAGAGAAAACCTGCACGCCACAACTAGAGAGAAGCCCACACACCACAACGAAGATCTTGCATGTTGCAACAAAGATCCAGTGTGCCACAACAGATCCAACACAGCCGAAAATAACAAAATAAAATAGAAAAGAAAAAAATAAATAAATAAATAAAATGAGGGGTTTGGAAATTATCAAATGGTTGCTGAGGTTTCTCCTAATATTAGGAATCCCGGGGAAGTGACATCCTCAGAGGTGGGAAAGTCTAGACAGCCCCAGAGTGCTGCATTGTCACCTGAACACCAATGTCTCTCTACCTTTTGTCCTCCTCTGATCTCTCCTGTGCTCAACCCCAATTCAGGGGAGGAAGCTGAAGGAATGTGGCGATAGAGAGAGAAAGGGGGTAAGGGTAGCAAGAGGGGACAACAAAATGCAGATGATGGAGAGTGTGGGCAAGACATAAAAATTACACACATACACTTCAGAGAAAGGACATGGGGGAAAAGGGAGGAGGAGTCAAAGAATGACCATTTACCTTCTTTTGCTCAGCAAATAAAACAACAGCTGAAATGCATGAAGCCCTTGTTCTAGGCCTGGCACCTTGCTGAATGTGTCACATGGGTTATCGTATCTCATTTAGTCCTCACACATCTCATTCTCTAGACAGGTGAGAACTAAGGCTTACAAAGTTCATCAATTTGCCCCACATCTCTAAGACCATTCAGGCTACTATACCGAAGTACCATAGACTGGGTAGCTTATAAACAACAGAGATTGATTTCTCACAATTTGGAGGCTAGAAGTCTGCTCTCAAGGTTCAGGACAGACTCTGTTTGATGAGGACTCTCTTCCGGTTGCAGATTGCCTATTCTCACTGTATCCTCACACTACTGAAAGACAGTGAGAGAGCTCTCTGGGGCCCCTTTTATAAGGATACTAATCCCATTCGTGACAGCTTCACCCTCATGATCTAATCAGCTCCCAAATGCCCCACCTCCGAATATTATTACATTAGGGGTTAGGGTTTCAACATATGAATTTTGGGGGGGACACAAACATTCAGTCCACTGCAATCACTAATGAGTAAGAGGCAGGACTAGGAACTGAACCTCAGTGTCTTTGATTGTAGAGCTGTACTCATAAACACCAGCCCACACTGCTCTCCTCTGTGCTAGGGAATGTCGCTATGTCACTTAAGGCTGACTTAGCATTTAATCTTGATCTCATGGCTGACCTAGCATGATGAGTTCACCACCCAGAGGCAGACAGACAGTCAGGCACCTACCTACACACTCACTCACCCCTTGATGACACTCAAGAAGGCTCAGCAAAGAAAATTCAAAACAGTGAATAATATAAAAAGTCTTTTTTTTGTTAGATGCCATCGTATAGGGACAACTGTTTCAGCTTCTTAATTAACTGAATGTTGAAATTAACTCTTGTTCCTTCAGATGTAAGTTCATTGTCCGGACACATTCCCAGATCATTCTCAGATGACCACAGATGCCTGAGGTTTGTTGGGGGATAATATACATATAAATAAGTGGTGACTACCCTAGCTAACCACATCAAATTTTCTTAGTATCATCCCTATCAGAAAACCAGAGTAAGCCTCATTTTAGGGTACTTCTAAGCTCACCAAGGACCATAAGAATTACAGTAAAAGATAGAACTGTGATGTGACAGTGTCTCATTAGGGGTCTTTGACATGTGATCATTTCCCTAACATTTCAACTGTGGGATTTGTGAGGAAACTTGGGGAAGTCTGCATCAGATCCCTAGCCAAAAGTCTCTGAGGTCCGTACACTTTCCCTGGATCTTTCTTTGTTTCATTGTAGGGATATTATACAGATCTTGGAACCACTCAGACTCAGGTTCAAATTCTGCCTCTGTCATTTACTGACTGTGCGGCAGGGGGCCAACCCCTTGCCCATGGAACTGCAGTAGCCTCTCCTGTCAGCAGGAATCACAGCCCAGGTTACTTTATGGATCAGGTGAACCAGCACACAAAACACACCAGCACAGGACCTGGAGCACAGCAGGTGTTCAGTCGCTGTGAATTCTCTTTCTTCCTGTTTCAGTATGTATTACTGTTTAACAAACCATCCTGCGGAAGTGGCCCTAAGGACTATGCATGCCCATGTGCCATGAGAGCTTTAGCTAACTAACTTGAATAACAGCCAGGTATTTGCTATGGTTCAGCCATCAGGGTTGGGCTCGCCTGGAGTCACTAATGCACTCCTGCATCCCCTCAGGAGGCTCGGTTGGTCTCAGATAGCCAATATGGCTTCACTCCCATATCAGGCACCTTTGCTAGGATGGCTAGAACAGCTAGGACCTGGCCAGGGTCCTCTCCTTCCGTGAGGTCACTCCATCACAGTGGTCAGCAGGGCCAGCTTCATAGGGTGCAACATGTGTAGTCACACAGGGCCCCATACCCAGAAGGGCGCCTGCTTGGTTTAATGCTCTGTTACCACTGCCACTGCCTTGAAATTCTTAATACTTTCTAAATAAGAGACGCTGCATTTTCATTTTTACACTGGGTCCTGCAAGTTATGTAGCCAGTACTTGTAGCCACATCTCTTTCCCCAAAGGCTCCCAGCTCCAAGAGGGTGAAAGAAGAAGCTGGAAAGCTTCTTAAGACCTAGGCCAGGACTCACACAGTATCACTTCACTGCATTCCACGGGCCAAAGCAACTCACAAGGCCATGCTGACTCAAGGGGAGGAGGAGGAGGAAAGTCTCTGCGGCCATCCACCTCACCGCCGTTTCCTTCTTCCAGCATTCCCATGAGCAGTCAGGTCCTGACAGAGCTCGTTTGGTGCTAAGAAGCAGAAACCCACCTAAGCTTCCTCATAAAAAGAGGGATTGACAGTAGAGAGTCAGAAATCTCCCAGAAAGAAGGGTAGCCACACTTTAGGAAAGTGGAAATGAGAGTTAGAAACTCAGAGCCTGAGGCTATGCCTTGACCCTCAGGGATCACATTGGTTTCCTTGGTGAGTCAGCCATCGTCTGGGGGGAGCAGCAGGAAACTGGTCACTCAGAAGAGACAACTGCCCCTTCCAGGGGCTGTAGGCTGGGTGGGCTCTCAACAAGGGGATGTGGATAAGGTGGGCCATATAACCTTATGGAATGCTTGTCTTTATTTATCAGCTATTTACGAAGGGCCTATAATTATGAACAAGACCATGTCTGGGCCTATGGGGATATAATTTGGCCCTAGAGGACCAGAGCCCCTTCTTCTCAGTCACATAAAGGCATTTCTTGCTACCTCTTATTGAAGCAAAGGGAGAGGTGGGTGTGGGGATCAGATTTCTTTTTATTGTTCCTTGGGCCCAGGGAGTCAGTTCTGGTTCTTGCTGGATGGCTCACCTGACCTCAAATGGCAACACCCACCTACAATGGAGGTTTAGGAGAATGCATTCTCTTACTAAAATGTCGATTAGCCTCACAGAACGGCTGAGTGATGAAGAACCAGAAATTGTGACTTCATCTGAGTCGACTCTGTCCCACTCCAGGGAAGATGGCCGACTTAGGCTCTCAGAAGAAGGGATTGCTACACTGAGAGCCCCATCTCTTGAATGCTCTCCTCAGTGTACTCCCCACCCCACCTCTCCCATTTCACCCCCTTACAGTTCCTTCCTTCACACCCTCATCCAGTGTACTCATCCCTTTCTCAGGAAACCCCACCTACTTCCCCCCATACATACTGCCCTTCCTTGTTCCTCTCTTGGTGCTTTCTTGTAAATTCCAACATTTACAGCCTCCGCTGGTGCTGGGGTTCTCCTATGCCCAGTTTCGTTGGCTCTGAAAGACAAGGTTCCGTCTAGTGAGTGAAGGAGACATTGGTGGGGGATCAGATCCCAGTGCAGTTTCCCACCAGTGACAGCTGTGGGAGAGTTTTTTCATTCATTACCTAAAACACAAGCAACTGCAACCAAGTGAACTTTCATATTTTCCAGTGACGACACAATCTAGTTTTATTTGAAGAAATGATATTTTTCTCTATTAACCTGACTAGCTCCTTGTTAACAGTAAACTTGGCATTATTTAGTTGGAGAATTAACATTTTCTGGTGTCTAGTCTACATGATAAGAATCACCACAAGAACTATGAACAGGTCTGTCTTAACTGCCCAGGACGGCTAGTGTCTACTTGGATAAGACCTTCCTGATCGTCAATCTCTCCACTGATAAAAAGAAGGATAGCTCCTGGCCTCAAGGAACTTCCAATCAAGTGGAGCGGACAGTCTTACACTCAGATAAAACCAAAGAGTGAGGGGCCGATGAGAGATGGGTGGGAAAGGGAGGAAAGTTTCAAGAAGCAAGCGTGAGGCGGGGATTAGCTTGCGGCTAGGTTCCAAGTGGGAGCTCAGGTGTAAAGGAGGGCGGGGACCCTTTCAAACTGCAGCCATAGCTGTGTGCACACAGATGCCCCCACTGGAGTGGAGGTGTTTCGCCGGGCAGGGACTGGGTCTTGTTTCCTCATCTGCAGGAAAGCCTGCCCGGCTTGCCCTCGCCACTGTGTGGGCTTGCCGTGAGATTCAGGGTTCAGGCCGGTGAAAACCAAGCCTGGGCACAGGTGGCGGTTCCTCTCAGGAGACTTTACTAGACATCCCCCCGGCCCCCCCTCCCCACTTCCTCTCACTCTTTCACTCCAGATACACGTTTAGCTGCACCTTCTGGGTTCCTCCAGTTGGAGGGAACCCAGGAAGGAGATTTTAGCACTGTGCCTATTTCCCATGATATCACTTTACTTGGTTCCCACTTCGACTCCATTATCAGGCAGCTTCACAATTCCTGAGACGAATGGTCCCCAAGCCTCCCCGAATCCCTCCTTGACGCTGTGCAGCATCTCCCTTTCCCAACTTCTGGCTACTCACCGCCAGACTGAAGCACCTTTCCGCTCCTGACGCCAAAAAAACCCCCACAAAACACTCGATGCGCGCGCATGCGCATTAACCACGCATTATCCCCCCCTCCCCCCACCCCGGGGGCGGGGCGTGGGCGTGGCAGGTTGCTTGATTTCTCTAAGCCGCTTTTAAATTGGAACGTTTGCTGGGGCGTCCTGTGCTCAATTCTCGGTGGGTTAGGACCATTGAGTTTCCTAATCAATTTCTGGGCTCCACGCAATCCTTTTTAACTTTTTGCTTGATATGCATCTGGAGACATTCGCGTCCGGGCTGCAAAGCTGGAGCCAATGGAGTGGATGGAGCAGGCAGACAGACCCTGGGCTTCTCAACGAGCAACGTCAGCTTAGTTATTCCAGATCCGTCCTGGCTGCCTAGTCCTCTTTTTCTTCTTTCTTTTTTTTTTTTTTTAAAGATTTATTTTTTTATTGATTGATTGATTGATTGCTATGTTGGGTCTTCGTTTCTGTGCTAGGGCTTTCTCTAGTTGCGGCAAGCGGGGGCCACTCCTCATCGCGGTGCACGGGCCTCTCACTATCCTGGCCTCTCTTGTTGCGGAGCACAGGCTCCAGACGCGCAGGCTCAGTAGTTGTGGCTCACGGGCCTAGTTGCTCCGCGGCATGTGGGATCCTCCCAGACCAGGGCTCGAACCCGTGTCCCCTGCATTAGCAGGCAGACTCTCAACCACTGCGCCACCAGGGAAGCCCCTCTTCTTTCTTACTATAAGGGAAACTTGCCGCTCAGTAGCTTTGTTTCCAGTGGAAGTCGGTGTGCTTTGATACCCTCCGGGAGCATTTACAGGCGGGGGACACAGGTGGGCTGTTGGAATCCGTGTATTTACCTTCTAGAGGAATGCACTGGAGACACGCTGCACTAGAGGAGAAGGGAAGCCAGGTCAGATTGGCTTTCCAGGCGCCCCTGTGTGCCCTCTCCGTTCCACCGATTCCCTTTCTTCTTCTACCCTGAAGGCCCTTGCTTTTGGCCTTGGCCAGACCATGGAAACTGACACTGCAAGTTGAATAGACCAGGCATTTATTTTCTGATAAATCAGGCCTCTGTCCTGCCTGCACCTTTTGGCCTGCTTTTGATAAATGTTGCCAGCAGTGAATACAACGTGTGGGGTTCTGGCTAAACTTTCTGGAGGTGTCAATTGTAAATAGTGTTTCCTTACATTTGGGGCAGCACTTTGGAGTTTCCAAAACATGCTCCATGCAGTAATTGTCTCATTGGATTTCCTCAGCAGGCTGGGAGAAGATGGAGCAACTCACCCGTATTCTGCAGTGAAAAACCCTGAAGCTCAGAGAGGTAGAGTGACTTGGGCACAGTTGCAGGACTAGAAAGTACAATAGAAGAATAAGAAACCAGGACTTCTGATCCTTGGTCTAGAAACTTTCGGCAGTCATATAGTCTTTGGTTTTTTTTTTTTTTAATCTTACTAATTACCCTGATAATCCTGTTGGATAAGAGAACAATTTGTTCATCCATGTCATGTTCTCTTGTTGCATAAAGGAAATGATAAGGGACAAGAGAGCTGATTTCCCAGCTGTATCCTTTAGAGCTCTACCACCTTGCTAATCACTCCCTTATCCTGGATACCAGTGATTTGCCGTCTTCCAAACGTGTGGGGAAAATAGTAAAGGTGAAAGCCATTTAGCTGCCAAGCTAATGCCACAAAGATCATCATCAGACCAGGAACTGGGTTGGGCTCAGTAGCATCATTCCAGAGAGAGCACTGCTCCCCCAAGACGTGCTGCAGCATCAAGGCCTTAAGGATCAGGAACATGGACAGCTCTCCAAACAGTTTTCAGCCAAGGCTATGCTACGTTTCCTTCAGTAATCCCATGGCAGAAAACGCAGTGACCATCAGAGCTCTGGCTTTTTAATCAGGCTCTGTGATTCTTATTAAGGATAAGGTCTAGGGTGATTCAAGGGAAAACAGCAGAAAAGGGGGAAAAATCCTCTTAATTCTTGCCCATGCATTCATAATAGGTAAAGTCAAGAGGGAATAGAAGGCCATTCCTCCGGGGCTAGTTGACCTTAATTGTCTGTCCTCTGTTAGGTGCTTTTAGCCGAGAGATACAGAAGAGGAACAGTCTGACAGAAGTCATCACTGATGGCCACCTTCATTCAGTACTTCGGTCATTTACAAACATTCATTGAGTGCCCACTATGGCCCAGGCCCTGAGGATACCATGATGAGAGACACAATTTTGATGCTTGACTTTTTTTTTTATTTTATAAATTTATTTATTTATATTTTTGGCTGCATTGAGTCTTCATTGCTGCATGCAGGCTTTAGTTGCAGCGAGCGGGGGCTACTCTGGGTTGCGGTGCGCAGGCTTCTCATTGTGGTGGCTTCTCTTGTTGTGGATCATGGGCTCCAGGCGAGCGGGCTTCAGTAGTTGTGGCACGTGGGCTTCAGTAGTTGTGGCACGTGGGCTCAGCAGTCGTGGCTCACGGGCTCAGCAGTCATGGCTTGCGCGCTCTAGAGCGCAGGCTCAGTAGTTGTGGTGCGCGGGCTTAGTTGCTCCGCAGCATGTGGGATCTTCCCGGACCAGGGCTCGAACCCGTGTCCCCTGCCTTGGCAGGGAGATTCGTCACCACTGCGCCACCAGGGAAGCCTGATGCTTGACTTTTTCCACTCAAACCTACCATAACTTATTCTATTTCCCTGTTGCTCTCACTTTTCTCCCAGTGCCCTTCCCAGCTGAGTTCTGATTCCTGGTCATTTGTGTCATTTTTGGCAAGACACTCCAGAGGATGTATTACTGGTACAGCAAAACCTCCCACTCCCATCTGTCCCAGTCCCCACTCTTCCAGGATAGGATAAGCCCTAAGTCCTCCTTCATGTACCGTATAGCCCTTTCATCTCCCCTTCTAGGGAAGATGCTTCCAGGTCAATGGTTGTGAACATGATATGAAATAAACTATAATCCTGATCTCCATAGAAGTTCCTTCTTCTGAATGCATTTACTTTAAAGCAATGTTCTGCAGGGAGCCCCCATGGTTTGTTACGCTTCTTTTTGCCTTTCTTCCTGGTTCCCTGGGGAACCACCGGCCCCTCTCTCACTAGCCCTGTGGTTTGAGTTGATATTCATCCTGCTTCTCCTTAGAGGGGAGAAACTTGTTTAGCCTGAGCCATTCCAATCAGAGTGAAGCCAGAGAATTTGCCTGGGAATTCTGGAACACAGAATCTCTTTTCTTTGTGGAGCTTGGTGGTATGAAGTTGTGAGGCTCAGGATTGCCTCTGTCATGATGGATGAGCCTGGAATTTCCAGGGACCACTGTTGAAAGCCTGGGGATGGAGCCAAACAAGAGAAAGCAGAGAAGAAAAATGGGCCCAGGACGTGGTGGGTAGGCCCTGAATGCAGCTGGGTCTGAACCAATTCTACCTCTGGGTTAATCTGTGAAGTGAACCAATTAACTCCACTACCCTCTTTGAAAACACTAATTTGAGTTTGGTTTTCTGTTCCTTACAAAAGATTGCCAACGAAGAACTACCCTTAGGCTAAGGCTTCCCAGATGGTGTGCCATGGTGCACCTGTGAGCTTGCTTATAGATATTACTTGAGCTTGATGGCCCTAGTCTTTGGGAGGGACTCAGGGCAGCCAGAGTGCCAGGGCTGGTCATCTCTAGAAGCAAGTAGCTTTGTCCATTTAGCCCAGTGAGACAACAAATGCAAAATTTTAATGTGCCCCATTATGGTGATTTTAAAATGTGTTCAAAAATTCTTTAACACTCCTCCATTCCAAAGGTAGAACCTACTTCTCCTCTCCTTGAATGTGGACTGAACTTAGTGCCTTGCTTCTGAAAAATAGAATATGGCAGACAAGAGAGAGTATGACTTCTGAGGCTAGGTCATAAAAAGACACTGCCTTGCTTCTCTTGAACTGCTCATCAAAGGGGAAGTCAGCAAGCACTCATGCAGTAGGGGCTGAGGTCCACAAGCAGAAGAACTGAGGCCTCCCATCAATGACCAGCACCAACTTTCCAATGTTATGAATGAGCCACCTTGGAATAGAATCCTCCAGCTTCAGTCAAGCCTTCAGATGATGGCAGCTTTGGCCAATATCTTGATTGCAACCTCATGCAAGACCTTAAGTCAGACTGCCCAACTAAACTAATCCTTATCCACAGGAACTGGCTGAGATATTGTTTATTGTTGTGTTAAGCTAATGAGTTTGGGGGCTATTTGTTATGCCTCAATAGATAACATTTATACCCAGAATGTGAAAAAGGTTGGGAAACACTTGGACATACCCAGCATTCTGGAATATAATAGAACCTTTAGTTTTAGTTTTGTTGTTTTTTTCAAAATGATACTTAGTCAATAGCAGCTTTACAACATTTGGATAACAAGCATTTAAAAATACATTCAAAGCAAAACAAAATCTCCCTGTGTTTGAAAACATACTTGCAAACCACAATTACCAGTGACAGCTCTAAAAGTTTTTTGTTTTACAACTAATCTATTGTCATGGAAAGGACTTCTTACTGAATAGAATTACGGAGTTTAAGACAATGTGTGGCATGACAAACCCAAACAGGTCTATGCAGTATATTCATGTTTCACTTTCATGAGATTCTTAAGAGCTGGTGACAGTTGCACCCTTGACCTTGCTAAAGGAAAAGAGGCAAGAAGCTAATCAGAAGATTTCTCCCATAAACTTCCATTGAAGAGTTTTCCAAAGTAAAATCAAGAGGCCTACCATGGCATAGAGGTTTCTCCAATCTTCAGGATTCAAAAGACCTCATGTTCTTTACTCTTAGCAATGTCTGAAATGCTTCTTTCTTAACCCCGTATTTAGGATACATAATCAGAGGACCAATGCCCAAGTTCTTTGTTTATGCCGTTACTTATGTAAGTGCAGCAATGCCTCCACTTCATTTATAACTGTTACTAAAGAACAACTAAACTATCTGGAATTGAGAAAAGAGCCAGGGTTAGCCTAGAAAGAGTATGAGCTACACCAGTGTTGACCAGTCCACACTTGCCAACTCCACCAGCTTCACTTCTAGGTAAGCCCGTGGGCTCTCAGTCAGAATTCTGTCTTTCTTACCCTAGACAGTATTCTTCCTACATTGGTTATCTATAGTCTGAGCCCACAGATCAGAGGCATCACGTTATAAAAGTTGGAAGCTTCTAGAGTTGTACCATCCAATACAGTAGCCACTAGCCACATGTGGCTATTGAACACCTGAAATGTGGCTGGACTTAATTGAGATTAAGTGTAAAGTGTAAAATCTCTAAATATAAAACACATACATACAGATTTTGAAGACACAGTATGAAAAAAAGAATGTAAAATACCTCATTAATAATTTTTCATATTAATTACATGTTGAATTGATAATATTTTGTATATATTGGGTTAAATGAAATGTATTATTAAAATTACTGTCACCTGTTTCTTTTCCTGATTTTTTTTTTTAATGTGCCCACTAGAAAATTTAAAATGACATATGTGGCTTGTATTATATTTCTACTGCACAGTGCTGGTCTAGAAGCAGGTCTACTCACACTCATTCATTCATTTAATTATTCAGCTTATGCTTATTAAATGTCTTCCGTGTGTTGAGTTCTGGGCTAGGGGATAGGAATGCAACAGTGAACACAGCCCTTGCACTTGTGAAGCAAGTGGTACCCACTGCGGTATAAGAGAGACTGAAATCAAAAGTGACAACACGTATCTAAAAGCAAGGGACATTTAATCCGGAATATTTTAGGTCATAGGATTATTAGGGCTTTTAGAGTTAAAAGCCAGGTCTACATTACTTACCACCTAAGTCTTATTGTTTGAAGGCAAAATATAATAGGTGTTGATAATAATGGCCACCCTGGAGTCACTCAGGAAAGGTTACCTTCCACAGGGCCTGTTCTAGTCTGCTGTGTATTATGGCTACACATACAGATGCTCTTCCTCTCTAAACTAAGAGGCTTTGACAATGTTGTTTGACCTTGGTCTCACCCAGTGTCTCCCACACAGAAGACACTAAACAACACATGGAATTAAAATATGTCATGCGTACTCATTTAAGAAAACAAACATATCATATACTTAGATAGAAAGAGTTCTGCCCCAAATGCCTAAAAAACAAAAAGTTTGCCCCTTCAACTAGTAAGCTTTAGTAATTTAAAAACAAAACAAAACGGTCCTCTTTCAGAATATAAATTCATGCATACCTGATGGTGTAAACAAAAAGTTCTGGAATATCCAAATTAAATTCTCTCTCATGACCACCAAGATTAAATATTATATACGAGGGGTGACCCTGGATAGCACTGTTTGACCAAGGCCATGATCATGCATCTTTCTTCTTCTCTGAAATGCTTTACAAAAGAGTCATGAGTTGTCGAAATAAAAAACACGAGTTGCAAAGGGGAACATTTTGCTTGCAATTCTTATTACATTTTTAGTACCAGTCAAGGTAATCAGTCATATGAAAAAATATATAATTTAATTCTCAAATAATAACTTTGTTCATCTTCCTCCTAAAGTACACTGTCCAAAGAATCCTGAATATATTCTTTAGTTGATGTACACATGCTGATGGACAGCACAATGTTCAGAAATGAAAGTAGAAATATTATCCTTTTATAAAAATAAACTTGGTCCCAGAGAGGATGAGAAAAAGAGTGAGCAAGAGAGAGCATAAGAAAAAACGCAAAGCTTTAGAGGAGAATTGTTTCGATTTAAGTAACTGCAGCATCTGCAACTTCGGGCGGGTCACTCAGAGTACCATGTATCTCCTAACTCAGTGCTTCGCGTGTGCTCCACTATAAATGCATGTTAAATTAACCACCTAACAGAACAATAAAGCAAAAATAACTATACAACAATTAGTCCACCGTTACCAAAAGGGTAACAAGTTCACAAATAATTAATCGATCCCCACATTTCCAGCCTTCATGATCTTCTGATTTCTAGTAAGGCCTCCCTTCACAGTTTAATTGGAAATGTTTTGTACTCCAGCAAGGTCACCCTCCTTTCCCATAAAGAGGGGAGGGGAGAAGTTCACTCTGAAGAGGTTGGTGGACAACTTGTCCATTTTCCCTTGGGCAATTTGGGTTTGTCTAAATACAGGTTAAATTCAAATACAGGCGGGAGGAAGTCATCAGTTCCTGACCACTCAGCAGGAGATGCTGTTTATGCTTTGTTTTGCACAATTATGCGAAAAAACATGGCTTAATAAATACACAGGCACCCCTGATTAACCATCCTCCACCACCTCCATCCCCCAAATGCCCCAGGATCTGCTCAGACCCCATTTGGGTGTAATTTCCATGGTCACTTGCATCCCAAAGCTTCCAGAGTGCTGTCTGGTCAAGGAGCATGTGGCACGTCCTGTGCGGCAAATGTCCTGTTTTAAGTTGCAGCGGGTCCTTCTCCAGGGTCACAGGGCCTCCAGTCTTCATGGGTGAAGAGAGCTTTTCTTAGCTGCCCTGTGACAACTGGGTTTCACATTTCCTGAAACTAGATCTGTGGAAGGAGTCTCTGAAATTAAGGAGGGAGAGAGAACAGAAGTAAGAAACATCAGTTAGCCTTTCAAAGAGGAAAATCACTCGCTAGAAAAGCACATCAATCATGGAGAACTCAGTAAGTAAGTAAATACGGGAAAGTGCGGCCATGCCTTCGCGCTGTGCCGGAAGAAACACAGGCAGTAATTGGGCCCTGGGAAGACGGCTGGCAGAAGGCCGCATGGAGGGGCCCCGGAGAGGTCAAGGAGAAGGCGCAGGAGGAGCGGGATGCAAGCAGAGTAGGTCACGCTTGGGTGGCTTCTCCGATTCCACGGCCCGCTCCCACACCCAGAGGTTCTGCGGTTCTAATTGCTGGGCCTCAAGCGCTATCCTTTATCCTCTGGGAAGACGCCTCCCCTGCCCTCTTCTTACCTCTTATGACTGTCAACTCTGAATATCGGCTTGTAGAGTTCTGGAATTTTCCGCTCTATCATTGGCCTGAGGTTCTCTCTCAGCTTGCTGTAGTTCTTTTTGAGTTCCAGCTGGTACTCCCTCTGGTCTGCCGTGATGAGACGCTTATTTTTCTCTACGGCTTCACCGCATCTGAGATGCAAATACCAGGGTGGGGAGGAAATGAGGTTGCATTTCATACGAGTTTGAAGTGCTTACGAATTTTATATATTTAACTCATTTAATCTTTACAAAAATTTATGAGGTCGGCTATTATCACCCTCACACCTCAGGTGAAGAAACTAAGGCACGGAAAGCTTAAGTAACTCGCTTCATGTCACAAAGTCAATAAGCTGCAAAGCCAGCTCCAGTCTCTCCCGTGCAGTATGGTATGTACTAAAGAAGAAAATCATGTTATTCAAACATGATGAAGCCTTGCCTTTTATTTTATACTGTTCTATCCAAGGGAACTTACAAATCAACAAATCTTGAAGGGACAACATAATGGCTGAAACTTAGCTGACGTACAATGATTAGTAATGATTCTGTTTTCCTTCAGATGAATAGGATTCCCATGATCAACATGGTTTAAACTGTTTTCTTAATAGTGGTGCTAGATTTGGATTGTGTTATGGGGATACCCAGGCCTTGCTACCAAATCCTCCCTATTACCACTGAACACATGCAGCCATGGGGCAGGGGGAAGCTACCTGGCCTAGGCAACGTTAAACCTACGGCCATAGCTTCATGATGGAATCAGCCTGCTGTAGAAGAACGGCTTGATTTAATTCACCCTGGAAGCCAAAAGCAGGCCCTTAACTGGATTTTCACCTATCTTTTAAGTTTGACATTAACTGAAGCAAACTGTAGGATACCAAAGGTTACATATCAAAGGTTTCAGGGAAGAGGTAGGAAGGGGAGGTATATAGCCTTTGAATCCTGAGAAATCTACATCACCCCTTATAATTTTTTTATTGCCTCTTAACTAACAGTTATGAGCTACCACAATGTGTAAAATGAAATCAATTTCTTCAAGGAGACTTCAAGGACCGGTTTTGTAACACTGGCAGACAAGAGACCTGCAAGAGCGAACTGCTAACTTGGGGATGGCTACTCTGCAAACTTTGGAAGAAGCAACTATACTCTCTGTGATCTTTGTTATCAGAAGACATAATAGCTATAGCTATATATAGTGTTTTTGTTTTTTAGTATAGTTTTTAGCGCTTATTATCATTGGTGGATTTGTTTTTTGGTTTGGTTGCTCTCTTTGTTCTTTCTTTTTTTTATTACTTTAAATTTTTAAATATTTTTATATAGTGTTTTAAAAAGACAAATATATTAATAGGTGGAGCGAATTTTTGTAACTTTATATTTTAACAAATTTTATAACATAAAATTGTTTCATAGACATTTTCTGTATTTCTTCCTTCCATTTAGATTATATTCTCTAGATTTTCTTATTAAAGTTAAAATAACTTCCACTATGTTATTTAAATCCATAAACTAAAGAGAGCCATGCATTATGTTTCCCTCCTAGAGAAGAGCCATATCTCTTGGGAAATGTATACAGGATCATATAACTACATTGCAAATCATTTTTCAAAATGGTCCTATCTGTAACATTTTCATTAGGTCCACAAACAGCTGAACTGTGCAACTTTCACTCAGTGACACCACCATTCCAGACAGCCCCCTCCTTTGCTGCTCCCTTTGTTGATAAGTTCACCGAACACAAGCATTTTCTTACAGTCGATGTGCTGGGATTTTTCAGCAGAGTCCTACAGAAACCAGACTGATGGGGTCTAGAAAGGGCGGGAAGTCGTGCTTCCAGAACATGGTTCCTGGTTTTGCTGGGGGTAACTTTCATAGTCCTCTATCTAAGGTGTCTTTTCTACAGAGAGGGTGGTCATGCAGCCCTCCCCCTCTGCATCTCTTGCCCCCCCTTCTCTGTGATGCTCCTTCAGCACAGCTCACATATCAGTCCCTCAGTATGGCCCAAAAATTGCTAGTTGCTTCATCAACAACCATTCCCTCTCTTGCTTAGTAGCAGAACTCCAGGTGGTATACCCACCTGGAAAATTACATTCCCTAGCCTCCCTTATAAATAGGGATGGCTGATGAGCTATAAGATGAAGTCACTAGGAAAGCTCTTTAAAGGGGTGTAGCCTTTTGCTCTTTCCTCATTTCTATTCCTGATACCTGCCTAGGATGTGGTTGTGATGGCAAGAGCCTTAGCAGCCATTTTGTGACTATGAGGATGGATCTACTATAACCAGGATAGCAGAGCAAAAGAATGGAAAGAGCCAGGGTCTCTGATGACTTTATGTGACCACCACATACCTCTGGGATGCCTATCTCTGATCTTGTTTTATATGAGAGAAAAATAATTTTCTATCTAATTTAAGCCACTGTTAATTCCATTCTGTTACTGCCAACTGAATGTACTTCCTAGAGAGAACAGGCTCTGGAGCTGCAGTGCTCACCTCTGAATCCTGCTTTGCTACTTATTGGCTTTGTGACATTAGACAAGTTACTTAAGCATTTCCATGCCTTAGTTTCTTCACCTGTGACATGATGGCGATAATAGCCTACCTCATAAATTTTTTTTTTAATTGATTAATTAATTAATTTATTTTTGGCTGTGTTGGGTCTTCGTTTCTGTGCGAAGGCTTTCTCTAGTTGTGGCAAGCGGGGGCCACTCTTCATCGCGGTGCGCGGGCCTCTCACTATCGCGGCCTCTCTTGTTGCGGAGCACAGGCTCCAGATGCGCAGGCTCAGTAGTTGTGGCTCACGGGCCTAGTTGCTCCGCGGCATGTGGGATCTTCCCAGACCAGGGCTTGAACCCGTGTCCCCTGCATTAGCAGGCAGATTCTCAACCACTGCGCCACCAGGGAAGCCCCCCTCATAAATTTTTATAAAGATTAAAGGAATTAAATATATAAAATGCTTAGAATAGTACTGGTACATAGCTAAAACCTAGAACACTTATTGTTATTATTATTATTACTATTCCTGATAGACCCAGTCTGAGTGCAGAAACTATTTGTTCTATATAAGAATGATGATGGAATGTCAGAGATTTTATATTCCAGTCCCTTTTTTTTCATAGTTGATGAAACTAAGATGCAAAGAGATGAAGTGCCCTGTCCAGAGTCATACACCTTTGGGAACAGCAAAGGTGGATGTAAATCCAGGATCCTGTTGCTCCCAGGCTGATGTCTCATCAGCCCCACTGTGTGTTATGGTACAAACCTTACAGAGGCACACAAGTCATGCGCAGACAATGTCTATATTTAAATCAGGTTAAGTCTGTTTCCTATGTAAATCAATCTGATTTCTACTTGCCCCATAATGTTATATTCATCAGTCACTTCATATGTGCCAAGTCCTGTTCTAAGCTCTCTGAATTGACTCTTTTGATACTAACTTTAAGAGGTAGTTACTATTTTATTCCCATTTTACAGTTGGGGAAACTAAGGTTGGGTAACTAGCCCAAGGTCACACAGCTAGTTAAGGCAGAGTAGACATTATTTATTTATTTACTTATTGTTTTATCTCTGGCTGTGTTGGGTCTTCGTTGCTGCACATGGGCTTTCTCTAGTTGCAGCGAGCGGGGGCTACTCTTTGTTGCAGTGCATGGGCTTCTCATTGTGGTGCCTTCCCTTGTTGCGGAGCACAGGCTCTAGGCGCATGGGCTTCAGTAGTTGTGGCACGCGGGCTCAGTAGTTGTGGCACGCAGGCTCAGTTGCTCTGTGGCATGTGGGATCTTCCCGGACCAGGGATCAAACCCGTGTCCCCTGTAGTGGCAGGCGGACTCCTAACTACTGTGCCACCAGGGAAGTCCCAGAGTGAATATTTGAAGCCAGGCAACTGGGCCCGAGAGCCCACACTCATAACCCCAACACCACAAATCCTGCCTAGGAAAGACCCTGACCCTTCCAGCTAGAATCCAGGCATACAGCCTTGGTCTCAAGTTGGAACTATTCTCTCTGGAGTCCCAATTTGTAGTATTCTGCCTTTCTCATCTTCTTCCTGGTAACACTTTAGCAAGTCTCCACCTAAGGTCCAGTGAAAAAACACAGCTGCTGGAGTGAGAGGAGAGATACCGGAGAAACTGAGGGATTGGCTCCCCACCTCCTCCCGTGACTGGAGTGATATATATGCTCCAGGCCCTTTAAGTTAAGGAAGGATTATTTGGGGGCAGGGTACCAAAGGAACATCTGGCCTTTCCACAGGAAGAGCTGCAGTGGATGTGAGGGTCCCCTGGTCAGAGCCACCTCGGCTGGCACCTCCCAGTGGCTTGCTCCAGCGCTGTCCCCTGCATTTCCTCCCTCCCAGCCCGACCTCTACCAAACCCCACATCCCAAGGGCAGCCGGTCTCGATGGAAGGCTAGCCTAATTCCTGGTTCTGCCACTTACTTGCTGTGTGACCTTGGGCTAATCGTGGTCTCCTTCACCTGCACTTCCTTCATCTATAAAGTGGGTTTATGAGGATGAAATGGTGTCGGGCGTGTGAGGACCTGGCCGAGTGGCTGCGGGAGGAGTACAAGCAGCGTGGCCTGCCTCTCCTGGAGCGCAGCGGGGGGAGACAGCCCAACAGGAGCACTGTCCTGGGTGCCCCCGCGGCTGCCGGTGGGGAGGCGCCTGAGGCTGAAGGAGCAGGGCACCACGGGGGCAGGGAGCGCACCCCAGGGCAGACAGGAGCAGCCGCGGCCGGCTGCATCCTCCGGCTGTCCCCCTGAGCCCCCTCTACCTCCCTTGGCTGGGCGGCCCCAGAGGGGCCGGCGTGGCTGCCTCCCTCGGGGAAGTCACAGTGGCCCTGCTTCCTCCTCCTAAGGGGGCGAGATTGGGACTACGGGCTTGGGAAGGTGTCCAGTCTCGAGTCTGACACCTGGAAGCAGGTTCTGAGGACCTGCTGAACACCCCAGAACCCAGGCGGGGGGTGGGGTCCGCCTAGATCAGACTCTAGGCTAGTCTCTAGGGCCTGACTCACATTATGCTGTCTTCCGCCTCCTTGGGCCCTGGGCTTCTGTCCTGAGGAGTTACAGAGGCCTGTGGTTCTGACGATCGCACACTATTCTCGAATTCACAGTCAGCCCAGGCACCCTCCCACGCAGTGCCCTGGCCCTGAAGTGAGAGCCCCGTCAAGCCCTGAGGACCGAGACCTTGTTCAAGAGAACCGGGGGTGGAGACGCGCTAAGAGAGGAGGACAGGATAGCACTGTAATGGAAATGGATTTTTTCTCTTGAGAATGGTTGCAGAAGGGATGGGAGGGGGAAGCCACGTGCACGTGTGTGTGTGTGTGTGTGTGTGCTGCTCCACTTGGCTCTCAGTTTTCCACCCAGCCTCCTAGGCCCACTAAGACAGGTCTCTGTGACCTGGAAAAGGGACGGAAGTCCTTCATATGTCCCTGCTATGGACCTGCTCCCGAGCAACCTCTCGTAATGTTTCAGGCTTCGTTTTCCCACCAAATACTCAGATCGCTTTTCACCTACTGCTTCTGTTTCCACCCACACTACACACAGTTGGTTTTCCTTAGGCCACTTGGGCAAATTCCCTCTCCTTCCTCTTCACAGATCTTAACTCCCGTTAAGACTCTATGACCATTTATGCGGTGGAACTCTACTGATGTATCTGAAACTATGTCCCTTAAAGGCAACCTGGGCCTGGTGCCATTGAGTCCTGCTATCTTTTCTTTAAATATAAAAATGAATTTAAAAATCACTTAGTCTTTATAGGAATGAGAAAGTTCACGTGTTATGGACTGAAGGTTTGTGTCCCCCCAAAATTCACATGTGACCTCCATGTGATGGGATTTGGAGGTGGGGGCCTTTAGGAAGAATGAAGGTTTAAATTAGGCCATGAGAGTGGGACCCACATGATGGGATTAGTGCCCTTGTAGAAAGAGACCAGAGAGCTGTCTTCTTCGTCTCTCTACCATGTGAAGATACAGTGAGAAGGTGGCCATTTACAAGCCACCAAGAGGGTTCTCCCTAGGAACTGAATCTGCTGGCACTTTAATCTTGGACTTCCCAGCCTCCAGCACAGTGAGAAATAAATGTCTGTTATTCAGCTACTCAGTCTGTGGTATTTTGCTATAGTGGCCCAAGCTGACTAAGACAGAAATGTAAGAGGAAAATTTAAAACCACAGACTGGCACAGATTGCAGTGTTTAAAATGGTCTGGGTGCTCTGGGGAGCAGAGGAGGGAAACAGTATGTTGTACCTCTCCATCGTGGCTTCTGAAACCCTGAGATGTTTCAGAAGGGGATCCAGGCCCCAACTTGGCAACCATCTGAAGAGCCGCAGGACTGGCTGCATCAGGTATCAGCGGCAGCAGGTCAGCCTGCCAGGTTCTTTATGGCTTCATCCAGGCCCGCTACAGCTGAGTCACACAGGCCACTGCCCAGGGGCAGGACCCAGCTACAGTGTACCCAGCAAGCGTACATTCCCGTTATTAGCAATCAGCCTTGGAAGGCTCACTTATGTTCACCTTGGAAACCTGGGCTCATCGACCTACAGCCCATGTCTGCTGAGAAGCTGGAGCTCACTCAAGGCGAAACCGGGAACGGTTTCACCCCCAAACATTTTCCACTCCTGCATCATATCTGCTGATAGCAGGTTCCGGGGAGAAAACACACAGGTGCAAACAACTTGACCAAACAATTCCTCTATTCATTACAAAGCTGTGACTTGCTGATTGGACTTGAGAAGCAATTAAGCAATGGAGGAAAGGAAGGTTTCCTCACCTACTACTTGTACTGAGGGTATGAGTTACAGATCATCACATTTACCCTTGTAAATATACCGTTTGATTAGTTTTAGTAGATTAATACAGTTATGCAACCTTCACCACAATCTCACCCACTACCTTTGATGCATGTGAAATAAAGTGGAATGAAAGTCACTGTACTTTGACTTTGACAATGAAGTACTGAGCAGAAGTATTGTTTTGCCTGTAGCCTTGTCTCATTTGTACTGGAACTTCATCTTTGCACACAGGTAGCAGGGTGCCTGGCACAAAGTATGGGCTCAATAAGTGTTTGCTGAATGAATGAACTGGCATCTATAGTTGTTCAAAGGTGTTAACAGTAAAGGCACATTTCCTCTTGTGAAGGGAGGAAAGGGGAGGAAAAAGGGTGAGTGACAGGAGGCAGGACCTGACGCGTGAAGCCCTCGGGGAGGGGGCAGGGAGGAGAAAATGTGAGATGGCGGCAATCAAGCAACCTCTACAGCCTTGCAGCCTCTGCTCAAAGATCGGTCCCATCTGGCAGCTTCAGCAGCACCTGGGAGGTTGTTAGAAATGCAGAGTCTCAGGCCCACCCCAGAACTACTGAATCAGAATCTGCATTTTGACAAGATCCCCAGGTCATTTGTTTTGCACAGTGAAGTTTGAGAAGCGCTGACAGATATTCTTGTGGCATTCCTAGAACAGGGCGGCAACCCACCCAGCAGGGGGAAGGTAGAACTACAGCCTAGTTTCCCATAGGAATCATTGGAAGGGTTGGAGAACAACGCTGTAAATGGTGAATTTGATTTTGGAAATCCAACATTTTTGCAAGTCATCTGGGGAGAAAGATAACTGCACCATCAAAAGTCTAACAATACATGACTTTGTTAAAGGATCATCCCTAAGAAAATCCATTTCCTTTTGTGTTATCTTGCCTGAGACTAGTTTTACTCAGCTCTGGTTTTCTTTGTAGTCACTTGTCCTGGGGCTGGAAGCTGATTAGAAAATGCATGTTCGTTAGGGATTTTACAAGGACACTTTAACTAAAAAATCACTTCTCTTAGCAAGCTTCCTTTTACATCGATATTCTATTCAGAGCCCCATTTATCAATAGTGCTGTCTTCCCAGGCTCCCCTCCCTGTGCTGGCATGCACACAGAATGCACTGCTCTTGCCAACTCAGAGGAGCCCAGACGTATCAAGGACACCCCTGCCTCTGTGTCTTGTGCTTCTGTTGGTCCCTTTCCCAGTAATGCCTCTGTCTTCCCGCTGCCCCCTTCCTACCACCTACATACTCAAGACAAGGTTTAAGTGATGTTTTCCCACAAAGCTTTCCCTAGCCACTCCAGACTGCAACTGACTGTTCTTTTCTGAACTCTGTAGCCCTATATTTTGTGTACTCTCCACAGTTCTTAGAACATGCTGCATTGCTTTGTTATTTAGCCAGGTAAAAGTCCTATTGTCAGGAGCAGAGGAATACCCAGCTCCTGTATTCCTACAACTACTATCATACCTGGGTCCTAGTGTGTGCTCATTAAACATTTCACAGGTCCTTGCAGAGGTCCAGAGAGGCCCGGGCCACTGCCACCTTCATGGGCCTTTCACAATAACTTCACTTTATATGAAGATACGTGGAAAGTAAATTGATCTTTAATAATTCTCCCAATATTTTTCTAGCCTTTTGTTTTATGAAAATGCACTCTTTACTGAAGAATATCTCGATTTTGCATAATGTCAAAATTGTTATGAAATACAGGAAACAATTCAAATACAAAACATTAATAAATATAATTTCTGTCTGTGCATGTGTATGTATGTGCATATGTATAGTGTGCACGCACACAAACAGACACACACACACACACACACACACACACACACACACCATTACTAAGCAGCTGAGATTCACTGCAGGACAAAGAATGTCTCCTTTATACGTAGCAAATTTACATACGTCTCACCAAAGCCTGTGAAGGAGGAGAACCTCACCTGACACTAGCATTCTGGTGGGTTTTCACTGAATTTAGCAAACTTTAACTTTTAGCCTCCTTTATCCCCATCTGCCAAGTGAAGATATTCCTATATTTTATATGCTGCTCTAAGATTCTGGGTGAGAAGAAATATTAGTACATGTATTTCTGATGTCCTTCTCTCTTATGGGTGAGGTGCCATCCACATCCTTCATAATCATTCCTTTTAGGGCCACAGGAGTCCCAGTATACCTGTCTGCATTGCAGCAGCTTGCAAACCTTGTCCCAAGATTCACTTCCTATCCAGCCTGAACAGGCTGCTCTTGGAGCCAGCTCTACTGCAGAATTCAGGAGCAGAGATGACGCTTGCCTGCCAGTGGGAATTGCCATAGAGACGACTGATACCTTTGTAAAATTCTAGTTTTAGAATCTCGCCTCTATCTCTCAATTTGAGGCAGTGTCTTTTACATTTATAAAAATAAGTTATTGTATGATATGGGAAATTACAAAGACTGCCAACGCCAAGAACCTCTCAGGCTCTAATTCACCAGTGGAGTATCAGCACATTGAAGGAAGTATGCGCTACTTGGATTCAGAAGACCTGGTTTGAACTCAACTCTGCTACTAACTTGCTGTGTGACCTTAAGTAAAATCATTTCCCGTCTCTGAACCTCCATTTCCTCTTTTGTAAAATGAAGATTTATTTTGCAATGTGAGATGATAACTATGAAAGCACCATACGGTTTGTTAGTTACTAGTGCAAGTAGTGTTGTTCTGTGCAGGCTTCTCAAACTTGAGCACGCATCCGAATCCCCCGGAGGACTTGTTAAAATATAGGTTGCTGGGTCCCACCTCTGGAGAGTCTTACTCAGTAGGTCTGATCGGTATCTGAGAATTTTCCTCTCTAGCAAATTTCTCAAGTGATGCTGAAGCTGCTGGCCTGGGGACCACACTTGGAAAACCACTGCTCTACTGAAATCCCAGCCATTTCCCCTCTTACCGCATTATAAATTCTTTAAAGCATAATCTCAACTTGTTGTGATGTCGATAGAGTTTTGGGTCAGCTGGAATTTCAGCCAAAAATACTTGGGCTACTTCCAGTGGTCCCTGATGGGAAAAGTGAAAAACATTATTGATGTTGGAAAGAAAGTGAAATTACTTGGGAGGAAATGTTGGGAGTGAGGTCGTAGTTTGAACATTTAATTTTGTTAGTTTGACCGAAACAAAAAATCAAGGAAGGTCTTGAACTTCTCAGGAAAACGCTGATTCCTTAGGAGGAGTTCGCAGTTTTAGGAGAATATTCAAAAGTATAAATGTATTTCCTTAATCAAATACTACTAATTACAGATTTTCCACATATAGAAAGGTAATATACTCCATCAAAGGGTATGTGATTAGAGTTGCTTTTCCGAAAATAGAGATTGTCTTGATCCAGCCATTCATATTCATTTGTCTAGTTGCCCTAGTGGCAAGCACCATTTTACGTAATTGCTGGCTTGAGTCAGAGATATGCATAGTACATGTGTAATCTATGGTTGTGGGCTTATAAAGTCTTCCATTTTCATTAAAAGATTGGGACTTACAAAAGCAAAAGCTTCCTAATATTTTCTGATCATGGAAATGTAACAAATACTATTTCTGTCCCCTTGATATTATGCGGACGGAGAATTTTTGCTGGGGAGTCCAGTTGTGCCGAGTGAGGAAAGGGTCATGGCACTCATTGAGTTTTTGCGTGTGGAGGTGTGCAGATCTGGTTCTGAAATTAAGGAAGCACACTGGACAGAGAAAACTAAGCTAGTATGCCCTCCATCTGAGGCCGGATTAGTTCCATGCTGAGATCGGAGTTAGAATTCTAATGGATCTGAGAAGATCCAGTCTGTTTTGAAGTGGCCCAAGAAGCCGGTTCCAGGTCACTCCTGCTTAGCAACGCTCCTGGCATACTGGTTTCATCTGGTGACTGACCCAGGGGTTCAATGTCCTAGACCCTTTCCCTTCTCTCCTACAGGCCTTCTCAGATTTATCTCAAGCCTTGCAACAACTCTGCCTAAATTGGGCATGACTAAGCACTCCATCTGGATCATATTGCCAGGACTGGCCCCAACTTCTCCAAAAAATGGTACTCCTTAGACACGGTCCGCTCATCTCTAGGATTCCTTGTCTACCTTGGGTTGTTACGTGAAGCAGAAGGGACCTCCTCAAGCGTTCAGTCTAAGTTTAGGAACATCATTTGTATGTTGATCAGACTCCTCATCGACCTCAAGAAAGGAGGGTGCAGACATATAGTAACAAAAATCAAAATAACAAGAACCAGAGGAGTTGCCACCAGCTGGTTTTGCTTACCTGATTGACAGTAGCTCCGACGGAGCCTTGCAGCACCATCTGAAGCATCTTGGCATCAGGAGGCTCCTGGTTAATGGCAACTGCTAACTGCAGGGTCTTCTTCTTCATATCTTCAATGGCAACTTCGATTGGTGTCAAAACAAACTGAACATAAGACATAAATGTAGGAAAGTCATTGTCAGGTCTTATAAGCCATGGACAAACCTGGAGCTATGACAAAGAGGACACCTGGGTTTGAAGCAGCAGCTAAGAAGGCTTTCAGAGAAATTTAGAATAATCAGGACAGGTTAGGAGGAAGGAAGAGCCTAACATTTCTTGAGTACTTATTATGTTCCAGGAACTTTACACGCATTTATGATGTACGTCTTTAAACAACTTCCTATTCTCTCCACCTTGCAATCAAAGAGGGATTTGTAAGGTTAAGTAAGTGACACAGGTCATAAGTGGGGAGGTCAGATTTTGACCACAATAACGTCTACATTCAAAATCCATGTTTTTTTCTACACTGTTAGGTTTCCTTTCCTGTTGTTGAAGAAGTTACTTGACTTATAATTGGGAAAGCTATTAGAAGCAGAGCATTCAAGATTTTCTTCTCCACCATAACGCAAGATTTTGGCATCATGTGTGCCTTTTCTAACTCACCCTGAAGGTGAATTCTTAGTAAACAGAATTCTCTTAAGGGTCAATCTGCTAGTTGCTAAGTTCTATTGGCTTGGAGTATGACCTTTTCTGAATTTTATTGATGGAGTCATGTCCCCTCCAAATTCAAGTATTTAATTCCTAAACCCCAGTACCTCGGAATGTGACTTTATTTGAGACAGGGTCTTTATAGAGGTAACCAAGTTCAAAGGAGGTCATTAGGATGGGCCCTCATCCAATATGACCTATATGTCCCTATAAGAAGAAGAAATCTGGACATAGGGACATGCACAGAGGGAAGATGATGTGAAGAAACGCAGGGAGAAGGCAGCCACCTACAAGCCAAGGAAAGAGGTCTGGAATAGATCCTTCCCTCACGTCTTTCAGAAGGAACCAACCCTGCCAACACCTTGATTTTTGACTTCTGGCCTCTGGAACTATAAAACAAGAAATTTCTGTTGTTTAAGCCACCCAGTCTGTGGTACTTGGTTACAACAGGTCTAACAAACTAACACACTGAGGTTCTTAGGGAACTACAAATGGCCCAGAAAAACTGTGAGGACTCTTACTGGGACCATGAGTTTATTTCTGTGCTGTGCCGACATGCCCTAGTGCTCAAAAGTCTAAAACAGTAAGAAATACAGCAGATGCCTTCTAAACAAACCTTCTCTTAGCTGAGTCATCAGTTCTGGCTTCCTTTGCCCTCTGTGAAAACCACTCTCTGATGTGATTGCTGAACACTTGAGCTGGTGGGTGGCTCTCCAGTAACCTCAGTCCCTGTGCTCCTGCCAAGGAGGTGTGTATTCACAACTCATCAGTGTTTGTTCACCAACTTGCTTATGCCTGTTACACTTGTTATTTTAATGACCTAATCTAATTTAATAATGCATAAACTGGTGAACTATGGCTATGGAAAGAAGAAGAGTTGTTTCTATGAAAACCAAGCTAACGCTTGGGCAAGATGTTATGAAAGCAAGTTGCTATAAAAGATTCCTGTCTTATTAGGTGTGCACAAGACAATGGTAAAAGGCTAGGGGAAAAAAAAAATCATGAAAATCCAGAAGCATTCTGCTCTTATATTGTTTAACAAGGATCTTTAAGCTCTCACTCTGCTTTACAGAAACCAAAACTGAACATCGTGGACATTGCATATGGTTTATACAAGAAAGACAGTGCTGAATCGTGATCAGCCAACCCTGAATCACAGACAAGGCTGTGGCTCTACACAAAATGAATGACAAATAAGTGCACATGTGTATGTTTTAAAGTAAAAGAAAATGTTTACAGTATGTCTAATTTTGAGCAGTTCTGTAGCTTGAGACATTTTCTTGATCAGTGTCATTACAATGAATTTGAAGACTTCTGCTACACATGGAACCAGAAAAAAGAAAGAGGTCTTCCCTGTATCAACATTTAGATAAGGAAACTGAATGAAGATAAGTGCCTTGTGCAATGTCACAGGAGGATGCTGGGGGCTAGAAGACAACTGGTCTCCTGTCTGACTGGCATGGTGCCCTCTTCCAGCTCAACACCAGCTCCTTGGGGCTGCTCACTTGCTGTTCCTGCCTCTGACGATTAACAACAGAACGCTGCCTGAATCACATGTAAGCTTTTAAATATATAAAAATCTAATATAAAATATTGTAAGCTTTTATATTTCATGTAAATTTAACATTAAAATATAAAGACATAGTATTATAATTGTGTACATATATGTATGTTAAAGATATAACTTTAAAATAGAAAATACTTACATATAAAGTGTGCTATAAAACATGTAGCTGCCTAAATGGGATTCCCTGGCACCATGAGAGTGAGAGGATAACCACCATAATAATATTTCAAAGGCATCCCTTTTCAGATTTTCACTCGAGTCTGCTATGAAGGAGCATGAAGGAGGTTTGTGTGTCATCCTGGGAGGTGACCCAGGCCCACTCACTCAGTGGTGGCCTCCGTCCAGAGCCCATGCCCTCCAGTGCCTTTACCTCCTCCTTCTGGATGACCCTGATCCTGGTCTTGATGTAGGGGAAGGCGTGCATGGTGGTCAGGACAGTGTTCCGCCGGTACTGCTCGTGCAGCTCTCCCCGAGGCCGGCCCTCCAGGGTGAAGGGGGTGGTGTACATAAACCTCCGCAGATCGAAATTCTTCTCAAAGTAGGTTAGCCTGTCTTTCATCTCATACTCATCAAAGTAGGGCTCCACAAAAGTGATCTGGATGTAGGCCTGAAGGGGGGGAAAGGCAAGGGGTGAGCTGGTCTGCAGACTACCGCCCAGGATGCGCTGGGGGGCACGCAGGACACAGAGTGGCAGCACCACCCCTCTGCGCTCACAAAAGCCACGGAAGCTGAGAGCATCGGGCGAGACATCAGCCATTGGCCATCCTTCCTCTCCATGCCAGGGATACGAGAGACAAGACTGGGCAAAGGGACGGGAGTGTGCCCGTGGGAAGTCAGGTCCACAAGCTGCCCCTCCTAGCAGAGTTGCTGATCCAACTGAAACTTGGTATGAGAGTTTGCCAACTGCTATTCAGAAGAAGCAAAACTTTCCTTTTCAGAAAACTATGACCACTGCGTGTTTATTAGAATGGCCAAACTAAAGAAAACTGACAATACCAAGGGCTGAGAAGGATGGGGAGCGGCTGGAGTGTTCATACACTGATGGTGGGAATGCAGCCACCTTAGGAAACAGGTGGCAGTTTCTTATATAGTTACATTATACTGACCATACGACTCAGCGATCCCACTCCGGGGCATGTGCCCAATAGAAATGAAAACTTGTGTTTACACTAAACCCTGTACACAAATGTCTATAGCAGCATTATTCATAATAGACAAAAAATAGGAACAACCCAAATGCCCCTCAAGTGGGGAATGGATAAACAAACGGTGGTACATCCTTACAACAGAATACTACTCCGCAATAAAAAGGAATGAACCATTACAAGATGGATGAATCTCAAATGTATTGTGCTAAGTGAAAGAAGCCAGACTCAAAAGGCTATATGATTCCATTTATTCACTATATAATTCCATTTATGTGGCATTCTGGAAAAAGCAAAACTACAAAGACAGAATACAGATTAGTGACTGTCAGGGGCTGAAAACAGAGGGAGGGAATGACTACAAAGAGGCATGGGGAAATATTTTGGGGTGATGGAACTTTTCTATGTCTGATTTTGGTGGTGGCTCCATGTGCTTGTCAAAATTCATAGAAATAAACACCAAAAAAGTGAATTTTACTGCATGTATTTCATTTAAAAAATGTACACACATACACATGAACCCACACAAACATACTATGAAGAAGAGCACTTATTTAAAAAGAAGGCCTTGGGCTTCCCTGGTGGCGCAGTGGTTGAGGGTCCACCTGCCAATGCAGGGGACACGGGTTCGAGCCCTGGTCCGGGAAGATCCCACATGCCGCGGAGCAGCTGGGCCCGAGCGCCACACCTGCTGCGCCTGCGCTCTAGAACCCGTGAGCCACGGCTGCTGAGCCCACGTGCCACAGCTACGGAAGCCGGTGAGCCTGGAGGCCATGCTCCGCAAGGGGAGAAGGCACCGCGTTGAGAGGCCTGTGCGCCACAGCGGGGAGTGGCCCCCGCTTGCCGCAAGTAGAGGAAGCCCACGCACAGCAACGAGGACCCAACTCAGCCAAAAATAAATAAATAAATAAATAAATAAATTTATTAAAAGAAAAAAAAAGAATGAAAATGACTATAGTCACTGCAACACCCACCCACTGAAATGGATGGATGAGGTCACTGACCTCAGACCATAAATCACTACTGAGTGTGATGAAATCTGGTTGTAATTCTGGCTGCAGATTCTCATTTAAAACTCTCACAACCTACTTTGGGCGTTTTAACAGAGGAGAAAAGAGCACCGCGTCAGGGATGTCACTGGTAACTCTACGTGGCATGTGCTGTGCACAGATCACCGTGGGCACACAGCCAATCCTGTCTTTCAAAGACGTCAAACATTTCTGTGTGAAGCTTAGCTCAGCTACTTACCAGAGTTATTGCTTCCAGGCTAGATTAGGGAGTGTATCTGAAGTGAGTGAGTCCTTTGAAATGTGTAGAAAAACAAACTCTTAGATTTGGACACTTCTCCCTACTTGCATCATCTTCATAATATCCTGGAGGACAGAACTGAGAGAAGAGTTTGAACTCTTCATTTTATAGGCCTGCCAGATGATGACTGCTCCTCTGTCCCTCAGCCCTTAAAAATACCTTGAACTTGCATTATTTCCAGCAGCTTAGAAAGCTCTCTCATGTGCATATCTGTCTGTGAGCTGGGCTGAGCAGGCAGGCATCACCCTGTGCTATAATAAAGAATGTATCTGGCCTTTGTCCTTCTTTCCTGGCACAGAGCTCCAAAAACCCTTGGAATTTTCTAAGTGATAGAAGTGTCTTTGTTATTCTCATGAGGTAATTCATGGTGGGTCCCTAGATGGCTTCAGGATGGTGGCTGGTCATCGAAAAGAACGACCTTCTGATTAGAGATCTGAGACTCTGGGCCAGCCTGACTGCTGGGGTAGGAGGGGGCTGGAGATTGAGTTCAGTAATGTAGGTGATGATTTAATCAACCATGCCTATGTAATGAGACCCCAGTAAAAACCCTGGACACCAAGGCTTGGTAGACCTCCCCGGTTGGTGAACACAGTGACATGCCAGGAGGCTGACGTGCCTGGATTCCACAAGGAGAGGGCATAGAAACTCTGGGATACGTCCCAGATCTTGCCCTATGTGTACCCTTTATCGTGAAACTATAATCATCAGTGTAGCCCTTTTCTGAGTTCTGTGAGGCATTCTAGTGGGTTATCTACTGAGAGGTGCTACGCGAACCCACAAATTTGTATTTGTCTGGTCAGAAGTGCAAGCGGCCTGGGGTCCCACTTGAGGCTGGTGTCTGAAGTTAGGGCAATCTCCTGCAGGACGAGCCTGTAACTGGTGGAGTCTGACCCTAACTCTGGGTGGTGAGCATCAGAATTGTACTGCAGTACACCCAACTGGGGGTGAGACAGAATACACCCTCACCTGAAAAGTGAGGAAACTGAAGTCCAAGCCCTTTTCATCATTCCTCCAACAGCACAACGACCCTGCACTTGGCTGAAAAGAAGGCCTCCACCAAATGCTGTCAGTGAGAAGTTTGTATCTTTTCAACATATTTTAAATTGAGGATTCAAGGTTTTAATAGAAGGGCAATAAAGAGAAGTGATTAAAAGTGCAGGTTTGGGGGCTTCCCTGGTGGCGCAGTGGTTGAGAATCTGCCTGCCAATGCAGGGGACACGGGTTCGAGCCCTGGTCTGGGAAGATCCCACGTGCTGCGGAGCAGCTGGGCCCGTGAGCCACAATTACTGAGCCTGAGCGTCTGGAGCCTGTGCGCCGCAGCAAGAGAGGCCGTGATAGTGAGAGGCCCGTGCATCGCGATGAAAAGTGGCCCCCGCTTGTCACAACTAGAGAAAGCCCTCGCATAGAAACGAAGACCCAACACAGCCATAAATAAATAAATAAATACTTAAAAAAAAAAAAGTGCAGGTTTGGAACTTCCCTGGTGGCACAGTGGTTAAGAATCCGCCTGCCAGTGCAGGGGACAAGGGTTCGAGCCCTGGTCCGGGAAGATCCCGCATGCCGCAGAGCAACTAAGCCCGTAGGCCACAACTGTCTGCGCTCTAGAGCCTGCGAGCCACAACTACTGAAGCCCGCGCGCCTAGAGCCCGTGCTCCGCAACAAGAAAAGCCTCCACAATGAGAAGCCCGCGCACTGCAATGAAGAGTAGCCCCCGCTCACTGCAACTAGAGAAAGCCCGCGCGTGGCAATGAAGACCCAACACAGCCAAAAATAAATAAATAAATTTTTTTAAAAAAAGAATCGTCTTTAAAAAAAAAGTGCAGGTTTGAGGATGACAGACCCTGAGTTTGAATACTGGTTTTGACACTTGCATGATTTTGGAAAGTTGCTTACCCTTTCTTTTCTCATCTGTAAAATAGGAATAACAACACTTATTTCAAAGGGCTTTAGGAGGATGAAATGAAATGATGTAGTAAAGGGTCTAATGTAGTGTCAGGCACACAGATGATCTTTAATAACTGGTAGCTCCTATTATGATCCCTGCCTTTGAGTATCGTTTCTTTAAGACCTAACCAAATAGTAGTTAAACCGCAGACAAAAAAAATTTGGCTGCATCGAAATGACTTGAAGAGTCCAGACAGAGGAGGTCATGTTATGTTTCTGGGTGTAGAACAAAGGGAATCAGAGCCTGATGGTTACTTTTTGCAATTTTCCCGTACCTTGTTAGGGTCCAACTTGGTTTTGTCCACAGGAGCAGAGTCTTTTATCACTTCCACAAATTCCGCACCAAAACATTGACTATAAAATCCCTAGGCAAGAGAAACCAACAGATTACAGAGGTTATTTTAATATATTGCAACTCTTTGTCTCTCAGAAGTGGAATACGTTTGGAACAACTGTAAGGGAGAATGTGCTCTTTGATTACTGAAAGTCCCTCTGAGCTAATGAGGCAAGTTCAGCATTTCCTGAGACAAAAATAAAAACATAAGGAAGTCCAGCATTGCAAACTGATATATGCTTCCCTATAAACTGTATGCTTGACATCTAATTCAACCAACATCATCATATTTCCTAAAGATGCTCCAGGGGCATGGAACTATTTACTTCTTGCCTTTTGTACCCTAGGGTCTTGGAGGTCACCAGGCTTCCCATAATGGGACAAACCACAGTGCACAGGAAGATAAAATATACGCTTCTAGTACTAAATTGGGGAAACATATTAGGGAACCAAGTGGCCTGGGGTCAACTGCTAATTCCTCTCACGAGCTGAACGACTTTGGGCAAGTCACCCAACCACTCTGAGCCATGGCTCCTTTGGGTCAAGTAAGGATTAAAGTCTCTTGTCTCATTTGGCGTGGATGGATCAATTTGACAATGAACGTGTTTTAAGTTTGACAGCCACGAAAGGGCATAAATTCAAAGCAATAGCAAGAAAGCAAAGAAGTGAATCTCTGGTTGTTGTCAGCAGTTCAGGGGACCCCAGTTATTCAGTCTGAGATGGTTTCGTTTTGAGGGCACCCCTTGACTTTCCTCCTGAGTTCTTAGTGCTTGGCCCTTTCAACGTCTGTTTCTTTTTTTCTCGCTTTTCTCTGTGTTGTTTCTCCTTTTCTCCAGCCTTTCCTCCAAGAACATGCTGCTCTCTTCTGCTACGTTACGGATCAAATGTAAACAGCAGGTTGGATAGGGGCTGCCAGCCCATGGAATGGGACACCGGCTCTGATTATCCAAAGAGGGGTGCTCCTTGGTCAGCAGGGAGAGTTCATTTGTTCCAGGTCACAGTGGGCCTATAGTCAAGCATCTCCATGTCAGAAGTGGGAAGTGTCTGGTGACACCAAAAGGATGACCACAGCATTTTCTAGGGGTAATTTGATAATCTGGCCCTATGACTTCAAAGTCAAGATGACAAACTTCAAGCTGAAAAACTATTACTAAAATTTGGAAAGGTTTATAAGAAAGCACATGACATTGATTGAATTTGGATGCTCCTGAAAATAAATATTCACCATATAAACTTACAAAGTTTGAAAAGTATGTACAGAATCTTAGGGGAAAGCTATCCTTATCTTGCTTTACCTCATGATCTCACCTAATATCTTGATATTATACAAGCAATGTGGGAAACTTTATATATGGATCAATGAGGAATCCATGACTCTTGGTTTTGTTGTAATGACCCACTCTAACCTGCTGGTGTAAAGTACACAATGTCAATCACCCGGAATCACTTGTCTTACCTCTAGTCTATGAGAGATCTCAGGAAGCTTGGTAATTGCAGGCTCTTTGTAAATGAATTCTTTCTCATCCAAGTCCCCAAATTTGGATCCATAGAAACCAACTCGAAAGTAGGTTCCAAACATTCTCTTATGACCCTGATGAACAAAATAAGGAAACCTCTCCTTAGTTATGCAATTCATGAGGATCCATTGAGATGAGAGGGCAGGAGTCTTTTATTGTTGGGTTATAAAGCATTTTATTCCTGTGGCTAATACAAACAGAATTCACTCCTTTAAAATTTTTTTTAATGTTTATGGAATAAACTTGGGAAATAATAGCAAAAAAAAAAAAAATCCCATGAAGGATTTCTAGGACTTCTCTTAAGTGAATTTAAGATTTTCACATTCCTGGTTGTAAAGTAATTCAAGCTGCCTTCTTTCACGGTTTGAATTACGGTCCTCTGTCTATTCTCAGCCCTCTTCCGTTTGATAGGAGGGAGCTACAGTAATGATGTCCTTAAGGTAAATCACTCCCTAGAGAGGAAGGAGGGCTAAGCATCTCTGAGACAGGGTCACCTGCTGCCAGATTATAGGACCTGTTAGCCAGGATCCCCCCGCTACCTTGTTAATGATGCTGTCAAAGGCCTTCTGCAGCTTTTCGTGGGTGGAGGTCAGCTTCCGGAAGTCTCGATGAGCTTCCAGGATGGGGATGACCAGCTTGTAGACCTCATTGACCGTCTCGTACAGTCCTCCCTTGGAAAGAGGAGAAAAAAATCAAAGAGAATTTAATCCACTGGAAACTTAAAAGAGCAACCAGAATGCATTAGGCATTGGAGAATGGATTTATTACTGGCACCACAATATTTTATAGAGCAGGAATAAAGTCTGAGCATCTTTGGGATGGTTGTAGCATTCAAACTGAACTAGACACACTAAATGGTCCTATTTGATAATGTTAAGTTGGAAAAAGGGGTTTCCTGGGGAAAAAAATAGGACAGGAGACTGGCAACAGGAACTAAGAACAATTCAGGAAGGCAGCTTTAGCATATTTCAATGTCACCAGGGGTCCTCCTGTAGCCAGATGTTCATTGCATGCCTGAAAAGAGTTAGGGGTCTAACTACCTGGTTTTCTAGAATTCCAGGAAAAACAAGAGTATCTTGGACTTTATGTGAATTCTGAAAGGGAAAGCTGGAAAAAGAGAAGACAGTCAAAATAATAATTAAAATACATAGATTGTAGGATGGAAACTTGGAAATGAAAAGTAGAGAAGAAAGAAAAATATCAAGATGAAAACAAAACTGGATCAGCTAAACAGAGTGAAGTATTAAATATTTGCTTGGCTTAAAATTTGAGGGAGGGCTTCCCTGGTGGCACAGTGGTTAAGAATCCGCCTGCCAATGCAGGGGACATGGGTTCGAGCCCTGGACCGGGAAGATCCCACATGCTGTGGAGCAGCCGGGCCCGTGCGCCACAGCTGCTGAGCCTGCGCTCTGGAGCCTGCAAGCCACAACTACTGAGCCCACGTGCCACAGCTATGGAAGCCTGCGTGCCTAGAGCCCGTGCTCCGCAACAAGAGAAGCCACAGCAGTGAGAAGCCCGCGCACCACAACGAAGACTAGCCCCCACTTGCTGCAACTAAAGAAAGCCCGCGAGCAGCAACGAAGACCCAGTGTAGCCAAAAATAAATAAATAAAATAAATAAATTTATTTAAAAAAAAAACAAATTTGAGGGAGTAGGGAAACTATGAAAATGAACAACATACTTTCTTCCCTGCCCTGAATCTCTCTCTCTCTCTCTATATATATTTTTTTTATATATTTTTAATCTCTATATATTTTTCTCTTATTAGGAGTGTTTAGACCCAGATTAGGTTAATGAGGGGAGTCTCCATGGCTTCCACTCCCACATTTCTCTGAGCTGTCCCTGGTCTGTGACAATCCTGAGGATTACTCAGCTGTCAGCTGAGTCCCTTTTTTCAAAGAGAGGGAAAATAAGAGAGTGAGAACATGCCTCGTGATTTATTGTGTAACCCTGGGCAAGCCATTTCCCCTCTTTGTGGCTTAGTTTCCACCTCTGTTAAATGGAAATAATACTGTGAAACTGCTGCCCAGCCAGTGAGTGTGCAGTGAAAACCAGAATATTGCAGTGATGAAAGGCCTTCTCGCCTCCCTGAGAGCTGAGGCAATTTACATACGTCAAAGTCCTCCAGCCCCTCCCCTGCCCTGCACGCGGTGTCAGCATGAAGGGGGACCGGCTGGACGTTAAGACCGGCACGCAGGGCACCGACACCAGAGTCCGGGCTGACTGTGGAAGCCCGGACAGCTGTGTGCACTGACCGTGCTGAAGAGCTCGGCCGCCTGCTCCAGGAGGCCCACCAGGCCACTCTCGGTGAAGTATCGGCCGGAGCACACCCCATCCTCGTCTGGCGACAGGGTGTCATCAGAGACCGCAGACTCCTCCAGCACGTTGGAAGAAATATTCTGAAAGAGATCACAGTATGAGCCAGGAGAACAGGGGAATCCGACCAACAAAGGCACCACAGGAGCCCATAACGCATGGAGGAGGAAGCCGTGGCTCCAAGGTCCTCACCATCCCTGATCATACAAGGTCTGTAACTCCACCCAGAAGAGCCTTTGGCTGCCACTCATTTTGAAAGAATGCACAGAACAAGTGGCCTTCAAAACTCAAGATTTTCTTTTCTTTTTAACTATTGGGAGATACAGAAAGGACACTTACTTCAATGTAACAATAGTTGAGTTGCTTTAGAGAAAGGCCCTAAGGGACGTCCAGCAGGGATCGTGGTTTTTAAAAGCCAAAGGCCAACGAACAGTTAACTAGACTCCTTGTTTCACCAGCTGAGTGACCCTCTGAAGTACCTGCTACGACGGACTTGGCTTTTAGGTGAACGGCCATAATATCATATGACAATTGCAAATGAGAAGGTCTTCTTTATGAAATCTTTATGGCAATGCAGCAGTTACTATTTTTTTTTCTCCCCCCAAACATTTTGTTCCTTTCTACACACTTTTCTTTTACATAAACCATAGAGTTTAAAGTCTCATAGAGAATGCAGTGATCAGGGCCAGGATTAGGGTGAACAAGGTGAAAACAAAATTTAGGGAACACTCACTCTCAGGGTCCTGTAAGTCGTGACCCTGAACTTGCTTGACCCCAAGAGCGAGTGCTTCCTTAAATTCTGCACTTCATGTGCCTTACTCACCTCACCCCAGTTCTGGCTCTGGCAGTGACTCTCATACTTTTGACAGGTCAAGAATCATTTTCTTCAACCTGTCTCATGGATATAGAAGAAATGCATATGGAACATAAAAGAAACTGGAAACCTTTGTAGCTTAGGACTTGCATACAGGTAGCACATTTGCCATTCCTTTTATGCCTACACTCATGGCAGACAGAACTAATTAATTATAGTACTCTTTTCCCTGAAGCTTGGATATGGTCTCAAAATTCTTCTCAGCATGGTACCCCATTCAGCCACTACCAACTGACCAGAGTTGGCTAGTGAAGTAAAATCTGTCTGCCTCTCATCAGCCTGGCTAGCAAGATCAAGTGACTCATCTTTAGCAGTCAAGGAAGAGAGAGTTGTTACAGTCCTGTATCTTCATATCCAAAATTATAAGGTAGTTTTAGGAATACAGGAGGCTTTCAGAACCTTTTGTGGCCAGCCTTTCTTTCAAACCTGGTCTTTCTATTATGATGTTTCTGAATTGGAAATGATAAAAGGTCCAAGAGATTCAGTTGAAAGAATCTAATAACCCAAGAAACGAATACTGTTAGTATTGTATGCAATTTTCCACATGTAGAGGAATATATTTGCAGTTATGCAGCCTTATTAGCTGTCGTCAGAGGGAAAAGATTCTGGGCAGACTTTCCTGGCTTCAGAATTAGGGAGGTGAAAGTAACAGCAGTTATGTGAGAATGTATCCATATCTACATTTGTGGAATAAATATTGTACTCTGGGGCATAGAATTTCAATGATCTCAGTTCCTTGGAATTCTGTGGCCTCAGAGTTATTTTCCTTGAACAGATTTATTTATCTCCAGTTTATAATTCTTTTCAAAAAATTCAATTTTACTGGAGCAGAACAAGGTTGAAAACTAAAGCACACAGCATTTAAGAAATCAACACCAGACATCTGTAGTTAATGCTGCCCAGAATTCCTTCATCCTTCTATAAAGTAAAGCCTCCTGAGAAACCATCCATAACTCCAGGTGTGGACCTCAACTCTGGCTCTGACTCAGCCAATCACAGCATTCCATGTCTCTGGCCACTATGATTGGTTCAGAGATGAGCATGTGATCCCGTCAGAACCAATAAGATGCACTGAGACTGTCTCTGCAACCACTACAAATGAGGCATTTCTCTATTCTCCTGGACTTGAACCTGGGAATATGTAAACATAAATATCTCTCAATGAGTGTGGGAAGCCTATGAATAATGAAGCTGACATAACAGAAAGCAGAGACAGGAAGTGATTATGACACTGAGGTCTGATGACATTGTTTGGACCCCCTAGGTCCAGTTTGGCAGGTGCTACTCCAGACTCATCTCTCTCATGCAAGGTGATAAATTCCATTTTTACCTTAGGTCCATCTAGGTTAGGTATTCTGTCACTTGCAAGCACACATTTCCAAAAAGATTTGGTATGTCTCATTTGAGAGAAAAGAGAATTGGCTCATAAGCATCAACATAATTTGGCTTCTCTTCTGTAGCTGAGAACACCTAACTCACCATGTTCTGTGTATTTTGAAGACCTCATTCTTCACAGTTCCTTCTGCTTCCCCCTCCCGTTCCTCATCTCTCTGAGCGTTCCATGACCCCCAGGCTGAGTCACGTGATAAACACTCACAGCATCTTGTACCTCTTTATTACAGCATTTATCATAGTTGAAATTGAATAAGAAATGGAAGAATTAGCTGTATGATGCCACTCTCCCTGGCTGGAATGTAAAGTTCATGAGGACAGAATAAGCGCTCAATAAATATCACCTAAAAGAATGAATACGTGGATAAAGATCTATGAAAAAATAGAGCTATATGCTCCTGTGTAGGGACAATGTGGAGTTTTTCTGTTGTTTCTAGAATAACTATTCTACTCACCTTGGCATGACTTACTATAAGCAAATTAAAAAGAATTTATAAGCAATAGTAATGAAACAAGACAAGAGATTGATATAATTCCACATTAAGTGTTAAACCCAGAGATTTCTGGTAATTGAAAAAGCAGCACTTATAATATTTATCCTTGCTAATATCATATGGCCAAAATAAATTTTACAAAAAAGCAAATATGTCTAAAATTGATTTTTATACCTTTCTTCACTTTTATGTGATTCAAAATCAGATGATTTTTTTATGCTTTTTGGATAAGAATTAAATTTTTGGCTTTATAATGAACATTCCTGAATTGAGAATAAAATTTGTTTGCTGAGAATAAAATGATAGAATAAGTACTATTGTTACTGAAGACCATAAGAAAGGAGGAATTAGCAGTATTAGGCAATACCCAGATTGCCTGGTGAACAGTATTCAGGATAACTTTTATTGATGTGAATAATTCCAATGCCTCTTCCAAGAATGAAAAAGAAAACCAAGGACCACTTCCTTCATCTCTCCACCCTTTACTCATTTCTCCCCAAAAGAGGAGAAGCACTCTGTTGAATTCAGAAGGACTTGAAGCTGCTCAGCTCAAAACAATCTGTATGGGCTTCCCTGGTGGTGCAGTGGTTGGGAGTCCGCCTGCCAATGCAGGGGACTCGGATTCGAGCCTTGGTCTGGGAAGATCCCACATGCCGCGGAGCAACTAAGTCCATGCACCACAACTACTGAGCCTGCACTCTACAGCCCGCGTGCCACAACTACTGAAGCCCATGGTCCTAGAGCCTGTGCTCCGCAGCAGGAGAGGCCACTGCAATGAGACGCCTGTGCACCGCAGCGAGGAGTAGCCCCCGCTCGCCGCAACTAAAGTCCGTGCACAGCAACGAGGACCCAGTGCAGCCAAAAATAAATAAAATAAAATAAAATAAATTAAAAAAAAAAAACTCTATATAAAATATAAATTAAAAAAACAAAAAAAAAACTCTACCAGCAACAGTTTTTGTGCCTTAGTCTATAAGCCTGGGAAAGCTACTTTGAATTGTCCTCTCTTTCTGGTTCACACAGCATCACAAAATTGTGTTGAAGAGCAACAATGAGAACAGAGCCTTTTATAAAATCAGTCATGAAAATTCAAACAAGAATAATCCAAACACTTGTAAATGACTTTGTGAGTCTGGCTTGAAAAGGGCTCTCTTACTGTACTATATTGTTACAGGTTTCAGGGATTGTCATTTCTACAGATTATGCCTCTAAAAGTACTTGTAAAATTTTTTGTTTCCTCTAAAGACTGTTTTAAACTACTCAGCCAAAATAGTCCAAGTGGCCACTGAGCATCCCAGCCTGAACCAATTTTCAGGCCTAACAGACAACTTCCCTCTGCTAACTCTGGGTAATATTCAGCTCATCCTAAGACAGTACTGATTCAGCCCTTTTTTTCCCTTCCCAGGTCAATCTGGTTCTTTCTTTTTTTAAAAATAAATTTATTTATTTATTTTATTTATTTTTGGCTGCATTAGGTCTTCGTTGCTGTGTGCAGGCTTTCTCTAGTTGCAGCGAGGGGGCTACTCTTGGTTGCGGTGCGTGGGCTTCTCATTGCGGTGGCTTCTCTTGTTGCGGAGCATGGGCTCTAGGTGCGCGGGCTTCAGCAGTTGTAGCTCGCGGGCTCGAGAATGCAGGCTCAGTAGTTGTGGCGCACGGGCTTAGTTGCTCCGCAGCATGTGGGATCTTCCCAGGCCAGGGGTCGAACCCGTGTGCCCTGCATTGGCAGGCAGATTCTTAACCACTGCGCCACCAGGGAAGTCCCAAGTTGGTTCTTTCTTGATTTTAGATTAGTGAGGAGGATATTACAGAGTTGGGGAGTGTAATCAAAGGAATGGGCCCTGAGGGAAATAATTTCTCCAATATTTAGAAAAAATACTTTCACAGTTGTCAGTATACTGTGCCAACTACAAGTCTTTGAGAAAGGGTTTAAATAACCTTAGAAAAGTTGCTGTCTCAGTTTATCTGTGAAGTGGGAGTAATAATACCTTCTCTATCTGTCTGTTTCACTGGTTTACGGGGAAGGTCAAACGAAATCATGGACGTGAAAGTGTTTGCAAATGTCTAAAGTGCCTATCGACTCTACATTTATTGTAAACAATTTTTTTTAAAAACCCAAGATGGTAAAGCAATTATAAGAGGCAAATTTAATACACTAAAGCAGGTTTTTTCAACCTTGGCACTATTGATGTTTGGGGCCAGATAATTCTTTGTGGTGGGAGCTTGCATCCTATGCATTGTAGGGTGTTCAGCAGCATCCCTGGTTTATACCTATTAAGTGTCAGTAGCACCCACCTTCCCACCCTCAGTTGTAACAACCTAAAATGTCTTCAGAGACCGTCAAATGCCCCCAGTTGAGAACCATTGCGCTAAAGGAAAAGCTAAACTTGCCCCACACCTGAAAGCTGACGCTGCCCACGGGCAGGTAAATGTGGTCCTCCAACATGCTCAGATATTCAGCCACTAAGGCAGCCGCGTGCACCAGGCACATGGCAGCCTCTGTGTAGCACTTCCTCTTGGTGTGCTTCTCCGCCATGTTCTGGAGCCAGGTCAGCCGCAGATCAGGAGATGTCTGGTAACTCTTGGCAATTCTGAAGATGGGTTGAGAAAGTTTCAAGGACAACGGGTTAGTGACACTGTTTTTCTATTGTGTATGGCCACTTTTTTTCCCGTTAAGAGTTTTGCCTACGTGTTCAGAGAATGAGAGAAAAGGCAAACGTCTATCAGTCCAGCTGTTTTCATTCCACCTTTGGGGTGTGCAGGTGCCAAGGATGCTATGATTTAGTTAAAGATTTATGGGGGGAAAAACCCTGATAAAATGATGTCTATTTGAATGGAGCTCTAGCAATTTGCTTCTCTTCTCGCAAAAAAATAACAGAAGACAGAAGTACTATCCTTCTCATGACATCGCGTCAGAACAATTTTGCCTTTGTAAGTAGTTTCTCCTAAAACAAGGACTATAAGACAAAATTTTAAACGACAGAGTAAAATATGATTTCTAAATAAAACTTCCGTGTATGTCTGAATGTAAGTGGAAAAACATTTCAGAAATAATTCATGTAACAGTTGATAGTTCTTTTCTCTCATTCTATGGTAAGTAGAAAATAATTTCAAAAAGTAAGTACCTCCCTTTAAATTAGGGAGATCTTTCTGAAAACGTGTACATGAAGCAACACCCTCTGAATGGTGATTTTCTACCAATTTCTAAGTACAGTTTTGGATGTCAGCCAAAACAGTGTACCCACATTTCCTGTGATCATTATATTCATAAGAACTTCATAGTGACAAACCCTAGATCCTTAAGTGACACCCTTTTGATTTTACCAGAAAAGTTTACCTGTACATGAGATCCATAAGCATCTCAGGATCTTCCTGAAATTCCCTCATTTTCACTGTGTCATATAAGATGCTATTCAGATTGCAGAGGAGTTCTTCCACCTGCAAAAAAAAGTGTACGCCCCAAACAGTCTCAGCTTTGTAGTCCATGGTAACAAGTTAGGATGCATTGAAAGTCCAAGGGGCAGCCAAGGACAGGCTTCGCTAAGACAGGAGAGATCACAGGTGAGGGGAGTCTAGACTGGATCCTCTTTGACCTCACCTTTGCAGGTCCAGGCACTTCCGAGGCCCAGATGTGAGTTGGCCCTTGGGATCCATGAATTAGTCCTGAATCGTTCTACTATCTTCCCTCTCCAACACTTTTTGGTTAAATTAGTTTGAACTAGTTTCAGTTATTTGCAACCTGAAAGCCCTCAACTGTACTCTGGAACATCAGGGCTTTTTATACCAAGTAGGAGGCAGCTTAGGACCTCAGCTTAGATTCCATCTAATATATATCATAATATGTTATATAATTATCTGTATCATATGACATAATTATAACATATATATAGTTCACAAAAATTATATAATCTATAACTATATACGTTATGTAATATATTATATGGAATTATATGTTACATACATATATACATGCACATATATATGTATGTATAAGTATGTATATGTATGTGTGTGTATATACACACATACATACACACACACAAGTTTATAACTGGCTGATCACACACAAGGCATGATCTTCAGTCTACCTGCATGGGGAAAGGAGTGGTCTGCATGTCTGTGTCCTCTTCCGCATAGGCCAAGATTGTCCTCAAGGATCTTCTCAGGTACTCCTCATTAAAGTCTTGTGCTTTTCCCACCAAAGATGCCAGAGACATGGTTACTTGCATCTTTACTCTTGCAAAGTTCTGAGTCAGGAAAAAATAATGATGGAACAAATAAGAGGCACTCAGCTAGTAGATAATTGAAGGCAGTAGAGCCAGATACCAAGAACTCTCCGGTGTTTCTTTAACCCAGTCTCAATCGTTTCCTTTTTTTCCCAATGAAATATGAGCTATACTTCGCTCAAGATCCATACTGTTGTTTAACTGGTTTAAATGGCTATTGCCCTGACATAAATCTGTCAGTTCCCTTTAAATTTTCATTGAGGACCTGGCCAGCTCCGTGCAGCAAGGCTGGAAGGTTCCTACAGAGTTGGGTCACAGGATGTCTCCCTTTGTGTCAAGATTCCTCTTCTTGGAACTTTATTTAAACTGCAAGGAGGAACAGGACCTATATGGGCAAGATTTCTGAGATTTCTGGACTCAGGGCAGGCAGCAACTTTGTTTCTCCTTTCCCTCCAGGCCCATGGAAAAGTATGGCTATTCCAAGGGCCTCTGGCCTCTGAGGAATGTCCTAAAGGCTTTTAAATAGTTATACCTAATACATTCTGAGGGTCCTGCCTTTCTTCCATGGGCCAAGTTATCCTTTCATATCAGTTGAGCATGCTCATTAACGTGACCACAAACGTAAATTCCAAAAGAACATATTAAATCTAGACAAACTAAGACTGTGCTGTAATAAAGCTGAATTCCAAAGGCTGCTAAGCTTCAATTAACACTCAGGTGTAGATGATAGCGATCATTTCAAATTCTCTTCCACAGGTCATCCTGGTACCAATCAGCTTTTAGAAACAGGACAAACTCTTCTGAAGTCCTAATTCTGTTGTATTTTTTTTTCCCACAGATGACAACCTTGAATCTACACATATCTGTTCATTTCTTATTGAAACACACGGATGGAAACCACTGCATTCATCAATCTTAATAGTTTACTTCTAGATGCAAATTCAAACAAAAGCTGCTATCCATCTACATGCCCAACTGTTTCCTTCCCACGTGGCAGAAGTCAACTGCAACAGTGCACACTTTTCCTCCCCCAGGGCTTCGCATTGACTCTCTCTGCTGATTCTGGGTCGCCCTGGGCGCTTACGCTGGTGGCTCCAAAGCTGAACCTCATGAGGAGGTAGAGAGTGGCGCAGGCTTGGCTCCGGGCCACGTCCATGCTGCTGCTGCAGTGATGCAGCACTCGCTGACACAGGTCCGCGCACTGCTCCACTTCCTCCTCAAACAGCAGGTCGCCGAACTAGGAGAGACACAGGGGCCATAAGACATCACTCGGCACGATCGTACGCTTTCTGGACTGGATGCCTGTTGAAGTATGGAAATGGCTGCTTGGACAAGCAAAAAGCCCACAAGACTTAATGCGTTGCTCCATAAAGGTGATGAGTTACTTGAATCAGAAGATGCAGTGAAGCAACGGAGTCGACTTAAGATCTCATTATGAACTGCTCAGCTAAGATCAGGGCTGCAAAATTAGCTGCACGGTCAGCCAGGCTGCCTTCCCTGGTGAAGTCCCAACTCTGAAGGAATTAGCCTGAGTTTACTGGCTTCCCTGGAAATTACTGGTGACTAAGAGAGAGCAAATGATCCTGACGGCTGAGAGCAGAGGGATTCCACTTTATTTTCTTTTTCTCCCCACCTCCGCACGGCCACGCTGCACGGCTTGCAGATCTTAGTTCCCCGAGCAGGGATTGAACATGCGCCCCCTGCAGTGGAAGCGCAGAGTCTTAACCACTTGAAAATCCCGGGATTCCGCTTTCTAAATGTAAAAGATCCCAGATAGAAGGCATCAACGGAGATTTTCAATAAAGGGGGAGATAGGAGTCTGCAATAGACTGTTTTACCTCAGGAAAATCTATATTCTTCAGGCTATGAGAAATGTATTTCTAAACTTTCTGCATTTTATGACGTGACATTTTGTAAGATTTACCAATGGGAGTCATGTATAGGAATTGAATCTCACTCAGATAAGGTGCTAAAGAAAAAGGGTGAAAAACAAAGGTGCTCAACTGATTTCCACTCTCATGTCTTCAGTGAGTGGCCATTTCAAATTTCTATAGTTGGGCCCACATTTCTAGTGTGAGAGGCACTGTTTTTCCTCTTCATGGTGAGTCCTGTAGAATCAGTGTACCTGCTTCCTTCCTAATGAGACTTAAGACTTTTACCGCAGTGTCACTTAACACAGTGGTCTGCGGGTTTTGGTGCACCTGAAGCAAGAAACGTGAAGCTAGATTGATGAGAATCTTAACTCTTAAGAGTAAGAAAGCAAGTGTCCCATGTTTACCTTGGCAATGAGAGCACGGAGAGTCGCAAAGCAGTGAGTCAGGTAGGTGGTGCTCTGATCACAGCTCAGAGAATTCACCAGGACTCTTAGCACGCCTCCCAGCAGGCTGTCTTTACAGTCCAGAGCCGAGCTTGCCTGGGGGAACAGAACAGCATCAGTGAATCCCTGTGCTGTGCCCATGAACTGAAGGGGAAGACACAGGTGGGTGCTCTTGGCAATTAGCACAGTGATGCTGTTTCATCTCTCTCCGTCTATCATCTTAAGGGTTTGGGAAAGCACCCCATGTATCGTCCACTACCAGGAGAGCTGAAGACCTATTTCCACGTGACTTTATTCCAAAACTCCCAATTGATTTGGGATTTATGCCTAATTCTGGGCTGCTAAACCAAGTTATAAGGTACACCTTCCCCCAATCCTGGGCAACAGCTTTTGGAATGTTCTTTCCTTGTATACAAGGCACAGCTTTTCTTGTGGGCTTTCAAACCACAATTGTGGGCTTCCCATTACACTAGGGGCTGCTTGTGGCAGTGATGTTTCTAAATAGAAGCTTATTTATCAGCTGCAGCAGGACTAATGTCCCCAAAGACAATGATAAATAAGTTTCAGCTTCCTTTGAAAACTGCAAATACATTTTGAGGACTGGGGTTAAGAATATAGCACTCAAAGCAGTATTGTATAAAGATATAATCAACATGATGCCAAGTATTTATCAAAGGTACCATATACTTTTGGTCTTTATTTTTGTACAATAATCACTTTTTAAAAGATAACTTAAAAGTTGGATTACTAAGTTCAACTATGTTTCGACAATATTTCTTCTTCTAGCCCTCTAATAAATGATTTTTCATTGGAAACATGTAAGGACTCATTTTTCAGGTTAACTAAAAACCCATTATCACCTAGATGTCTTGAGAATTTCCAGAAGCATTCACTTAGAAAATGAAATTAGTATGGTGAATTGTATTACTATAAAGTTCACATTGATATAACACTTTTGTACAGCAGGGATGGCAAATTCATGGTACAAATGATTTTTCTTCACTAATTTGTGTCCAAAACAGACATCATTAATCACACTTCGCACTCCTTTTACCTAGCCCAGTCATAATCTTAGCTCCCATACAGACATCAACCATAATTCAAATGGAGTTGACCTATCAAAAAAAAAACCTACCACCCCTATTCTAGACACTGAACTATAAGCCCACCACCTGCATTATAAACTTTGCACATGCGCAGGCAGATTTAACTACGGGAGTCAGTCTGTCAAGCACCTAACTCTTTCCAAGCAAGCTTCAAGTCAATGAATCCAGAAGGATGTTCGGTAAGTATCTCTGGAATTTGTAAGGTGGACACTATTGTAAATGGTAAACTTCCCAACTTCATTTAAACAAAAAGCATTTCATATCACGTTTATTTCTTTCACCATTTTCTATAAAGAATTCTTTATTAAATTCTAGTAAACATATTCATGTTGAATAGATCAGGTGTCTGTTGTCCTCACCTGGATAATGTTTTCCTGCATATCCAGGATGATTAAATTTGCTTCGGTAGCTAGATTGCCACTGATCAAGGCTTCTTGATCTAACTCTGCTTTTGTTCTAAGAAACAAAAAGAGGTCAAATTAAAGTGCATATCAAATCTGGCCATTTCCCAATGATGGTAATCTATATTCCAAGTGTAAAGAAATCTTCTGAAGAGTCAATCTTGAAGTGAAAACAAAGCAGCTGGTTACTGGTAACTAAGGAATATAGATGCCTTCTGTAATTGGTGTCTGGTTAAAAAGGCTTTCTAGGTAAAGTCTCCAGGCCATCCCCATCCCCCCTATTATGAATAATGATGACAATTATAAAAATAACAAAAAGGGTAAAAAAGCAATTATTGGTTATTACTAGCAATTAGGTCAGCCAATTAGATTGGTGCTTAAAGCTTCAGGGTCATTCTTGCATTTCACCCGTGAGAGCCATCTCCTAAACTGAGCCAAGAAGCCTAGATCTGAGCCAAGAAGCCTAGCTTGGCAACAGCTAGAGGAGGTGAGACTAGGTGTGATGTGAATTTGGCTAATCGCGATGCTGCTTGATTAGGAAAGGATGATGTTTCAGAACTGGGTCAGGGAAGAGTCAGTGTCTTGACTTTCCAAAGACTGCCTTGGGGTTGCAGAGTCAAGTATGGGCCTTTTGTCCTTTTCCACTGGGAAGCAAGGTTGCATTCCTGTGGGGCAGGCCATCTAACATCCTGCTGGACGTCATTGGTTATTAGCCACGAGGGAGTGGGAAATTACCTGGTGCTGCTTCTCTATTAGGTTCCTTCTTAAAGAATCAGAACATTTTATGCATTAATTTATCCATTCTCATAAAGTCCAAGTGAAGCTGGAAAGAGACATTTTGTATCTCCTAAATATAGTGGCTAGGAAAGGAAAGTGTGAAGAATTAACTTTCCCAAGATGTCCCAGTGGCCAACGTGTTGCCATAGGGGTTGGGGCATCCTGATATGAGCTTAAAACTCTTGGTCCGGGATAATCACTTAGCTGTGCTTGAGTCCCCTTCACACAATGATGGGGGCATTGCTATGGCTTACATACCATCAAGGGCTCAGAATAAATATTTCCCTGCATAATTTTATTTATTTATTTTATTTTATTTTAATTTAATTTTAATTTTTACTTTTGGTTGTGTTGGGTCTTCGCTGCTCTGTGTGGGCTTTCTCTAGTCGTGGCGAGCGGGGGCAACTCTTCGTTGCAGTGCACGGGCTTCTCATTGTGGTGGCTTCTCCTGTTGCGGCGCACAGGCTCTAGGCGTGCGGGCTTCAGTAGTTGTGGCGTGTGGGCTCAGTAGTTGTGGCTCGCAGGCTCTAGAGCACAGGCTCAGTAGTTGTGGTGCACGGGCTTAGCTGCTCCTCGGCACATGGGATCTTCCCAGACCAGGGATCGAACTCGTGTCCCCTGCATTGGCAAGCGGATTCTTATCTGCTGCACCACCAGGGAAGTCCCTTCCCTGCGTTTTAAATGTTTTCACTATGGAGAACAGTATGGAGGTTCCTTAAAAAACTAAAAATAGAACTACCATACGACCCAGCAATCCCACTACTGAGCATATACCCCGAGAAAACCATAATTCAAAAAGAGTCATGTACCACAATGTTCATTGCAGCTCTGTTTACAATAGCCAGGACATGGAAGCAACCTAAGTGTCCATCGACAGATGAATGGATAAAGAAGATGTGGCACAGGGGCTTCCCTGGTAGTGCAGTGGTTGAGAGTCTGCCTGCCAATGCAGGGGACACGGGTTCGAGCCCTGGTCTGGGAAGATCCCACGTGCCACGGAGCAACTAGGCCCCTGAGCTCCGCAACAAGAGAGGCCGCGATAGTGAGAGGCCCGCGCACCACGATGAAGAGTGGCCCCCGCTCGCCGCAACTGGAGAAAGCCCTCGCACAGAAACGAAGACCCAACACAGCCAAAAATAAATAAATAAATAAAGAATTATTTAAAAAAAAAAAAAAGATGTGGCACATATATACAATGGGATATTACTCAGCCATAAAAAGAAATAAAATTGAGTTATTTGTAGTGAGGTGGATGGACCTAGAGTCTGTCATACAGAGTGAAGTAAGTCAGAAAGAGAAAAAGGAATACCGTATGCTAACACATATATATGGAATCTAAAAAAAAAGAAAAATGGTCATGAAGAACCTAGGGGCAGGACGGGAATAAAGACGAAGACCTACTAGAGTATGGACTTGAGGAAACGGGGAGGGGGAAGGGTAAGCTGGGACAAACTGAGAGTGTGGCACGGACATATATACACTACCAAATGTAAAACAGATAGCTAGTGGGAAGCAGCCACATAGCACAGGGAGATGAGCTCAGTGCTTTGTGACCACCTAGAGGGGTGGGATAGGGAGGGTGGGAGGGAGGGAGACACAAGAGGGAAGAGATATGGGGATATATGTATATGTATAGCTGATTCACTTTGTTATAAAGCAGAAACTAACACACCATTGTAAAGCAATTATACTCCAATAAAGATGTTAAAAAATTTTTTTTAAAAATTAAAAAAAAATGTTTTCACGCTTAGGATAGGCTCTGTGGTCCCAAGCTGCTCTACATTTTTTCCTCATTCTCCAAATGATAATATCTGGGTAAAATAAGTGAAATTTAAAAGCTACTTTTTATTAATTTACTGGAGGTTTAGATTTAGAGTAAAGCTATCCAAAAGAAACATAATGGGGGCCACATGTGTCATTTTCTATTTTGTAGTAGCCACTCCAAAAAACACAAAAAGAAACAGGTGAAATTAATGTTAATATATTTTATTTAACCCAATATATCAAAAAATAGTCAATGTGCAATCACAATAAAACTTACTAATGAGATATTTTACATTCTTTTATTTGTGCTAAGTTCAAAATCTGGCATGTATTTTTCACTTATAGTACTACCTTGGCTATTGTACTGGACAGTGCAGATCTAGAGTGACCTAATCTGGATTTTTTTTTTCCAAATTTTTTAATTGTGGTAAAATACACATAACACAAAACTTACCACCTTAACCATTTTTAAGTGTACAGTTAAGTACATTCATATTGTTGTGCAACCATCACCACTACTAATTTGATTTTTAAAAAGCCATTTTTTTTAAAACGATGGTTCTCAAATTTGACTACACAAGAATCACCTAGGGAGTTTCACCACATACTGATTTCTGGGTCCCGCTGCTGGAGATTCCAAACTAATTGTCCTGGGGTACACCTGGGCACTGGGAGATTTAAAAGCTCCCCAGGTGATTTTAATGTACAGCCCAGGTTGAAAATGACTGCTCTAAAAGAAACAGAGCCAAAATAATTGAAAAGTGATCTGAAAGAGAAAGGTGAAAGACACCACTATTATAATTACAAAAGTTTTCCAAATAGCTTAATTTAGCAGTTACAATTTTACTATGTTTTCTCTTTTAAAAAAAATCACCCCTGAAGATGATCAGAGGAGAATCATTAGCTCTGATTATGAGCAGCCCATCCCTTAGCTCAGGGCTGAGACTTGACCTGGAGGGGTTTGGTGCACCCTGCATGGAAAGTCTCAGTATTGTGTTGTTTCTGCAGCAAAAGGGAAAGGTTTCCCCAAACATCCACTCACACAGCCCAGGCAAACATGCTTTGTTAGGCTCTTCTTTTAATCTCATGGCGTAGATGGCCTAACCACCCAGGCAGTTCTGTGGCAACTAACTACATACAATATTTCTTTAATTTTTGGGGGGCGGGGCGCGGGTTTCATTGCCTGAACTGGAACTTATGCACTCTCAGAACCAAATATCTTATAAATCAGTTCAGGGAACTTAGAACAAGCATAAAATACCCAAACCAAATGGATATTATTCATAAGACCAACAACTGGGCCTTGCAAGTAACACATTCAATAAAAATATTTACCTCCTTAATGTTTTAAAATAAATTTGACTCCCAGAAGTCCCATAAGTGAGCCAGAATGATTCATTCTTGTGGTAACAACCAAGGTAGTAACATATTTATTTACAAAACAACATTGCTACTCAAGTCTGCCCCATCTCCCACCCCTCCTTATGATGGGTGCTTTATACACCACGGGGATACCCTACCTATGCCTTGTCAACTGTGTGTATGTGTGTGGGGGGGTATCGTTAGCCATATAATGTTTTGCCAGTGAACCCTAGGATTCATTAGGCTACCTGTTGCTACGAGGAGCAGCAGATATGTGCTGTCTATTCAATTTCATTTTAGCACTCATACGTCCAAATTGCTGCACATATAGCAATATGTATATAGCATATATTGCAATCCAAGCAGGATTTTTCTTCTTTCATTTCATTTTAGCATTGTTTTCTGATAATATATCATAATACACATCCATTGTAGGACACACAGCAAAGTATAAAAAGGAAAACATCATTTACACATATTCTCAACACCCAAAGAAAACCATGGTTAATGTTTTGGTAAATTTCCTTACAGTCTTTTAAAAATGTATTTACGATGCGTAGCTGGAGATTTAAGATTATACTCTAAAAACAAGTATCTGTTCTGCTTTGTTTACTTAACATTATATCATAAGCATTTCCCATATCATTAAAATGATTTGAAAACATTTAAATGCCAATCTAATATTTCATTACATATTTCCCTATTCTTAAGCATTAAGAATATTCCAGTTTTTTTACAATTTTACGTAATGCTGACATAAATGTCCCTGAATATACATCTTTGTACACATTTCTGGAGTGTAAATATGGATTGAAATGATGTGGTCCTGGGTACCCTGTCCTGCCTCATCAGCAGCTTTTCTTAAGCTAGCTGAGATTGCTAAATATTAGTTTTCTTTAAATGCTTATCAGTGTGATAAATGTTTAAGGGCTGGAAATCATAACTCTTTATACCTTTGATTATCCTGGGTCCCTGGATGAACTGAATTTACACAGATAATGATGTTTCATTTTCTTACCCTTGGAAGGATGTAGTTGTTTCAGTAATACAAGTAGCCTGGGAAAAATAGTTTTGAACTTTAGGTAAAAGTAGCACAAAGTTGCTGAGTGACTTACTTATCTAGCTTCTCATTAGCTTGCCGCCAATGTGTCTGCTCTTTCCTCCATCTCAAATTTTCATTTAGGCCTGGAAATCGGTCATTCCCTAGGAGTTAAGAAATGCACGACAGGAATTTGATTAGCAGCAGCAAGATAACCAGAAGTTCCGGAACAAGCTCAGCTGAGAGGACTCAGCATCACTTCTCTGGCTAATTAGAATCCATGCTGGGTGCTGGTGGGAGACAAAGCCCACATCCAAGTCTGGGCTGACCTGCTCTTTGATTGACAGGCTAGAGCTTAGAAGAACACCTGCCCTTCTGGAGTGTCAGCAAGCACATTTCTCATGAACACGGGGTTCCAGTGAAATTGGGGGTTCTCCCTGAATTATTGAAAAGGAGAGTGTTTGTGTAGAATGAGGGTGTCCAACCACCACTGAAAAAGCTCGTCTCCTTCCAAGTTCCCTACCATGGTGTCCCATTGCTAGAAGGAGCTGTCACTCTGTTTTTCTTGAGCACAGTGACTAAGACTGAGGGTGCCTGAACACTTCACTCTATCCTACAGAGAAGAGCTCAGCTTCTTGGAGATCATTCCTAATGTGGTGAGATCCCTGGAGGACTGGAACACTCTGAGACCATTGTGAGGACTGGATCCATTCTAATAGTGCCCTGCATGATTTGAGAAGATGACCTTGGAACCAGAACTATCCAGTAGAACTATCTACATAGACTACTCAAATATCCCGGGGAGAAGTGTCAGCCTTGAGGGAGACACCATTAATCTCATCCTATGACTCACATTCTTGGACGGGACCTTTTACCACCAACAAGTTTTAAACAGAAGATGCCATTTGAGGACATTTCCAGGGTTCCTGTGATCTCAGGAAAGGAGCTTTCCCTTAGAGGAATGGGGCTAACATCTCATACATCTTGCACAGAACCCCAGAAACTGCTTGTCTCTATTACCATAACCTCTTAAGAAAGTGATGGTGTCTACTCATCATGTGGGGAGGACACTCCTTCCCACAAAGGGTACAAAGCTCTGCTGACAGCAGGGAAGGGCCGACCCAACACACCTGGAGCCCGGCAGCGCCGCATCATCTCCCCTCTGGCCCCTTCCCCACGGAGCAAAGCCTCTTCCAGCCTGGCCTTGACATCCCTCGACTTCTGCAGAACTTGGGTACTGACTCTGTCAGAACTCTGTTTTCCCTGGATCGGACAGAAGCAGAAGGACATTAAGTTTGGTTAGATCTCTGTTCATGGGGAGAATCCTAAAGACAGAACACTTCATGGTGACATCAGCCAGTTTGGACATGTGCTACACAGACACGCCCCTAAGGCTGAAATCCTGTTAACGGGAATGAGGTTCTCTCTGCAGAAGGCAGAGATCCTTTGCCGGAGGAATTATCATAGCTAGATAGGTTATGGATATACAAATAGGCTATGGACTTTAATACAGAAATAAGACAAAGTTAAGGATGCCCCCATTGCCCAAACAGAGGGGAAAAGTGACAAGACAGGATAGAACTTGAACGATACCTTGTATTCAAAACATGAGACACAGATGAAAAGGACATCTAAAATCCTGTTTAGTTGCATTGATGGCAGGTCAGCAATCCACTTCCTAAGGAGGCTCTGATCAGCATTTTTCATGATCCAGAGGAAGCAAATCATGAGGTTTCGGGTCGTGTCGGCATTCAGCATGTTGTACTGCTTGTAGGGCTGGAAGCAGGCAGATTGGGAGATCGACATAGGACAAGAGGCTGAGCAGCAGACACATTGAAAGGGATGCTATTTCCTAAGACACAGTAACTGTATTTGTCCTTGACGGGGATGTTTCCGGGAACTCTGCCTTCCTCCAGCTGGGGAGGCCGCGTTCTTTTGAGCTGGGCTGCTTTGCAGAGGGGCTGGCCCGGGGCAGTATTCTAACCAGGCTTTCAGCCAGGGCACCCTCTGTTTCAGGAGCAGTGTGGTCTGGTGGTCCGCCCTGGACCTTGACCATGCCCTCCCCCAACCCAATCTCAGTGATACACAGGGCCTTCCCAGCTGTGAGATCTTCAAGTATTATATTTCTCCTTCAAGCTGGCGACAGCAGGGTTGGACTTATAGCAGAGAACTACCCTGGCTGGTTTCCCGAAATACCCTAACTGTTCAAGATTTAGCTTCTTTGTCAGAGTCCAAAGTATAAGGGTCGTGAACTGCTCAGCAAATTAATCAAGTGCATAATTCAGTGGAGGCCTCTGTAATGGGACTTTAACCACAATTTATGCTCTCCTGGGGGGGAGGTGTAGGGGCTCAGGCTGTTTGCTTTCATACTTTGGCTGCAGTGTTCATTTCAGAGTGCTGAGCACACTTTCTGTCCCTCATCCAATCAACACAAAGGACAATATGTGATTCATGTGGCATAGCTAACATCCAACGGAATGTAGTGGTGAAGCTGCAGTGAGGTATTAGTTCATACGTGAGGGGAATGGTAGGTCTGGATGGGAATGACAGGGCTTACGAAATTACTTTAACTTTAGTTTTTCTGAGTATGGCTACAAGAAGAAGTGAAATCTTTAGATGTATTGAATATACACACAATATTATAACTTCATAGGAAATACCTTCTAAGAGGGGAAGGTTCTTGGGCTTTTGAGTTTCTCTGTTGGAGAAAAACAACAATGTAAAAGGCACACACCACCTCAGGCAGCTAACTTTGGTAAGAAGTTAGGAAGGTGGAAGAGCTCATAAAGCACACCATATTTATTCAACTGTAGGATGACTGATGTCAACTCTCCAGTGTTTCTTTTCTCTTTTTTTACCTCCTGCCCTTCAACTCTCATGGGGGTGTGTGGGGAATGGGGAAGTGCTGGAGGGAAGAGAAGAAAGTCACCCAGCAAAGCAGAATTAGGTTGAGAGGCTGCCTTCCTAGGAAAGAACTGAGCTGAGTTCTCTGCAGATATGAACCCTACACTGAAATGCAAAGTTAAATTAAGCTGGAGGATGCAGCGCTGTCTTGACAAAAGGATTGTCAGAGCTCAGCAAGGAACAGAGGTAGATCCCACCTCAAGTGAATCAGAGGTTGTATTCCTGTAGGAGCCCCTCTTCAAGCCCATAGTGTCTGTGCAAAAGGACAGAGCCAAACAACTGTGCTTAGGCTCTCTTGGGGACCTAGAAAAGCTGAAGAAGCTTAAGACACACCCTACCAAGCTACCGGCCTCCTTCAATCTTCTTTTTAAGGCAGACACAGAATGAATAATATACACATAGAATAAACACAGTGCCAGCCTCCCACCTGAGGGAGCCTTGGTTTGATCTCCTTTGCAATATCTCAGATTTTCCAAGTTCACCTTTCTTGGTCTTCTGAGCCTTGAACTTAGCACCATTGAAACTGCCTGAATTTGATCTGTGAGTCTCTTGCTGTTGCTAGAACCCTGCATGACTGTGTGCTGCCTCAACTGTGCCATTTCCCTTCTCAACTGCTAGCCTCACAGTGATTCCTTCTGGCGTCAAGCAATGAGGCAGAAATCTGACTGCCTGCTCTATGCTGGGTTCTGGTAGGTGAATTTAGGAACAAGCCCATTAAAGGATAGGAAAAGACACAAAATGAAAAATAAACAGGAGAAATGTGCACCAACATACCAGGGAAGACAGCATTGTTCCACTTGTCTTCAAATTAAAATTCCCAGCTATGGCTAGTGCCACATTCTGGTTAATTGCACTGGTCCCTTCTTGTTCTTCATCTGAGCCATTGGTGCGATTTTTTCCACTGCGGGCATCTGCAGCTGCAATTAAAATACTATTGGTCTTACCATACGATCCAGCAATCATGTTCCTTGGTATTTACCCAAAGGAGTTGAAAACTTATGTTCACACAAAAATCTGCACATGGATGCTTATAGCAGCTTTATTCATAATTGCCACAACTTGGAAGCAACCAAGATGTCCTTCAGTAGGTGAATGGATAAATAAACTGTGGCACATCCAGACAATGTGCTAAAAAGAAATGAGCTATTAAGCCATGAAAAGGTGAGGAGGAAACTTAAACACATATTAATAAGTGAAAGAAGCCCATCCGAAAAGGCTACATACTGTGTGATTCCAATTACACGACTTTCTGGAAAAGGCAAAACTATGGAGACAGTAAAAAGTTCAGTGGTTGCCAGGGGTTGGGGGAAGGGAGGGATGAATAGGCAGAGCACAGAAGAATTTTAGGGCAGAGAAACTAATTTGTATGATACTACAATGCTGGATACGTATCACTATACATTTGTCCAAACCCCTAGAATGTACACCAAGAGTGAAACCTAATGTAAATTATGAATTTTGGGTGATTATGATGTCTCAATGTAGGTTTATCTATTGTAACAAATGCACCCCCCTGGTGGGGGATGCTGATAATGGGGGAGGCTATGCATGTGTGGGTACAGGGGGTGTATGGGAAACCTCTGTACCTTCCTCTCAATTTTGCTATAAACCCAAAACTGCTCTAAAAAATAAAGTCTTAAAAAAATCTTTCTTGCCATCAAGCCAAAGATGGTATTACCCTATGTTCCCTACCCACTGCCCCATGTGTGACTGATACTTAGTTACTAAGGTCAGCACAGTAATTTTAAACCTGAAATTTAGCATTATTTATCTGCTATAGGAAAATAGCATCTATTTATCATCTATTTATTCCTGTTTATCATCTATAGGAAAAAGTAGGCAGTCTAATAAAAGAGACAAAATGTCCAGCACAAGATTAGGCTAGAAGTTAATTTTTCAAACTGTGAAAAAAAAATTCAAAGCTTTCATAACACTTTTCTATAATATGATATTTTTACTTCATTCATATATTTCAAATAATGACCAAATAGAAAGGAACCTATAATTACAGAATTAAACAAGTACCTTATAGAATAACAAGCTATTATCACAAATTCAGCAATAATTTATTAAATATTGAATGTTTGAAATAAATGTTAATTTAATGTATCCATGTAATATAGATGTATCTATATTTATACATAGGTCTAGATGTATGCAAACAAAATAAGGACCCACCATTTAAAAGGCTGGTTTTAAGACCATTATGAATCATACACACAGAAAGTATTAATATTTGTTTAGCAGTTCTGAGAAAAGTGTGTTAAAACATGTATGACTGATCCATTAAAAACTTGTAATTTTATTAGACCTGTCAACATTATAGTATTTTGACTTTCAATTTTTCATAAAAACTACAGTGTCAACAGTATTTTCACCTGCCAAACTTATAAAAACAGAACTCAATTTTTAAAAATAATAATTCACTATTGTTTTTAAGTCAGTTGAGTTTTTAAACAAATGGTGAAATGAAGAGCATGTGGCAATTATTCAAGACCTGATAACTTTATCAGGATTAATTTGAGGATATGTTCTCATTTCCCCTAAATGTGCATAGGGTCATGGTTACAAGACAAGGAGAGGAGAGGATAGAAACATTTGCTGCCAAAATGCTTTTATAGAAGTTCTCTCATTTCATCTTTATCACAACCCTAAGATATAGGCATTGTTATCACATTTTACAACCGAGGAACGGAAGGGAAGGCATTAAAAGGCTGAGGAACTTTCCAAAGGTCATATATAGTAATAAATAGGCTGGAATTTGAATTCAGTTGTATCTTTTTAAAAAAATATACTATATTCTTATTAGTTTATCAATCGAAAGATTCCATATGTAACAGATGCACTATATTACCTATAATAATAGAATACTTACACTGTTTTCCCACTTGTCAGCTACATCATGACTATAAAGTTCAGTGCATACGTAAAGAAACCATTGAGACTTAAAAGGCTCAAAGACCAAGTGCTGAAAAGTTTTGATCCCAAGTCACTGATTTGGAAAATTCTAATCAACAAGGAAGCTTAGGATAATGCATGCTAATGTGATTCCCTGCTTTGGGAACAAACAAATCACAGGTCTTCAAGTGAAACTTTCTTGAAACGTCCAGGCAAAATCCTAGAAATGGTCTGCAAGTCACCTGCCATGCTCTGAATTGCATCTTTAAATCTTGAAGACAACTCTGCTCTCCGTTTGCCCTCCAGTCAGGCACTGCTACAGGAAGCTCCACGCACCTCACCCTGCAAACGGTTCATCTCGTGTGCCAAGCTTGCTTCTGTAATTTCCCTGCCCATTTTTTCTCTCATTTTATGAGCTAAAGAATTGCCACCACAAGGATTTTAGAAATAATTTAGTCACATAGGACACTTCGCATTTGGAGGAAGCAAGAAAACATGGATGGTTCTAAGATTCCGAGCATGATTGCTTCCAAGGATGCTGGGCTCAATAAGCATTCCTTGGGATCCTTCCTCAGTTGAGAGAACAAGCAAGGTAATTTTTAAGAACTTCCCTTTGCTGAGGAAAAAGCAAGAACCACTCTGAAGTGGTCAGAATTGTGTGTGTGTGAGTGTGTGTTGTGGGGAGGGTAGGCAGATGGGCTTGTCTTTCTCAGGTCTCAGGTAAGATGCTCTTTTTTGGGAGAGGGTAGTTTTGTTTGTCTACATTCCCTAATCCACACAGTAACATGCAAATAAACTCAGGAGGTACGCAAAGGCCTTTCAGACAATCTATCCTTTCCTCTTGTGGCCAAGTGGGAGATACTGACTTTCAACCTTAGAATGAGCCTCTTAGTGTCAAAGGCAAAATTTCTCTACCGTGGCAGAATCTCCTAATAGTGTCAGACACCATGCCTTTTTTTTTTTTTTTTTTTGCATGGTACAAGTGTTTAGACTCATTCGAGTCTGCTTCTTTCCTTAAAAGCTCATAAAAGAAAAAAAAAAAGGAACAACTTTATTTCAAGGCATTAGAGCACGGATCTCCAAAAGAAATATTTCTGTTATTATCTTATCCTTTGTGGTGTATGGTCTATAATGTTCATCATATACCAGCAGACCAATGAGTGAATGAATAAACAAACAATTTCTAAATGAAAAACATATACAGGGCTATGTGCCTTAAAAAAAAATACACTTATTGGGGCCTATGTTAAAAAAGTCTGGAGAGCTCCGGTGTTGGGAATTGCTCACACAAACATATCAGCACTGGAGCTAGTAACAGAAACCTCATTTTAGTGGGGCATTTGGCAAGACCTCCCATCAATCTAAAGAAGGAAACAGAAGGCATTGTTACCTGTAAAGTCACAGAGCTGAGGCAAAGCATCCAAAATGATACCAACCAAAGGCAGGTAGAGGGCAGCAACTTTGACCTTCACCTCTGGTTTGACACAACGCGGGTCCAGGTCGTGAGAACTGAGCAGGCTGTGGATGGCACTGACAGCTTTCCTTTGCACTTTGCTGATCCTGTTGGCACCACACAAAAAGCCAAAGGTTATAGTGAAGCGAGGTTGACCAGAATGCTCCTAAACAATGGGGTGACGACGTGAAAACCAAGCAAAGTAGGGTAGAGGCATACAGAATCCAGAGACAAACTGCCTGTGTTCTAGTCCTGGCTCTGCTGTTAGCATGATGTTTAAAGTTCATCATGTTGTAGAATCAGTACTTCATTCCTTTTTATTGTTGAATAATATTCCATTGCATAGTCAGATCACATTTTATTTATTCATTCATCAATTGATGGACATTTGGGTTGTTTCTATTTTTTGGCTATTATGAATTATGAACGCTGCTATGAATATTTGTGTATAAGTTTTTGTGTGGTTATAGGTTTTTTATTTCTCTTGGGTATCTACCTGAGGGTGGAATTACTGGATCATCTGGTAACTCTATATTTAACCTTTAGAGGAACCACCAAACTGCTCTCAACAGTGGCTACATCACTTTACGTTCCCACTAGCAGTATATGAAGGTTCTATTTTCTCTTTGCCAACACTTGTTATTATCTATCTTTTGTATTACAGCCACCCTAGTGGGTATGAAGGTGCTAGGAACTGAATGTTTGTGACCTGCCTCCCAAATTCATATGTTGAAACCTAATTCCTAATGTGATGGTATCTGGAGGTGGGGCCTTTGGGAGGGCTTTAGGTCATGACAGCAGAGCCCTCATGAATGAGATTACTGCCTTTATAAAAGAGACCCCAGAGAGCTCCCTTGCCCCCTTCTGCCATGGGGGTGACACAGCAAGATGGCCATCTGTGAACTAGGGAGTGGGTCCTCACAAGACACTGAATCTGCCAGCTCCTTGATCTTGAACTTCCCAGCCTCCAGAACTGTGAGAAATAAATTTCTGTGGTTTATAAGCCACCTATTCTATGATATTTTTGTTATAGCAGCCTAAAGGAGCTAAGACAGAAGGGGTATTTAACTAGTTTTGATATACATTTCCCTGATGGCTAATTATGTTGAAAACCTTTTCATGTACTTATTGGTCATAGCTTCATTGGAGAAATGTCTATTCTGATCCTTTGCCCTTTAAAAAACTGAGTTATTTGTTCTTTTATTATTGAGTTGTAAGATTTAAAAAATATATTTTAGATACAAATCCCTTATTAGATCTATGATTTGCAAATATTTTCTCCCATTCTGTTTGGAGTCTTTTCACTTTCTTAATGATGTCCTATAAAGCAAAGAAGTTTCCATTTTAATGAAGTCTAACTTATCTCTTTTGCTGGGTGTATTTTTTATGTCAGATCTAAGAGACTACTGCCTAATCAAATTTCATGAAGATTACCCTTAAGATTTCACCTAAGAGTTTTATAGTTTTAACACTTACAATTCGGTCTTTCATCTATTTTGAGTTAACTTTTGTATATGGTGTGAGATAGGGGTCCAACTTCATTCTTTTGGATGTGGATATCCAGTTTTCCCAGCACCATTTGTTGAAAACACTATTTTTTCGCCATTGATTTTTTTCGCACTCTTGTTAAAAAATCAGTTGACTATAAATGTAAGGATTCATTTATAGACTCAATTCAATTTCATTAATTTACATAGATCTATCTTTATGTCATAACCACACAGTCTTGACTACTTTTGCTTTGTAGTAAGTTTTGAAATTGGGACATGTGAGTCCTCCAATTTTGTTCTTCTTTTGCAAGATTGTTTTGGCTATATTGGAGTCCCTCGAATTTCCACATGAATTTTAGTATCAGCCTGTCAATTTCTGTAAGGGCCAGCTGGAATGTTGAGAGGAATTGCACTGAATTTGTAGATCAATTTAGGGAGTATTGCCATCTTAACAATATTAAATTTTCTGATCCATGAATACGTCATGCCTCTCAATTTATTTAGATCTCTCTATTTCTTTCTAAAGTGTTTTGTAGTTTTCAGTGTACAAGTCTTGTACTTCTTTTGTTAAATTTATTCCTAAGAATTTTACTCTTTTGATGCTACTTTAAGTGGAATGTTTTTTTTTGAATTTCATATTGTTCATTTCAGGGGTATAGAAATTGTTAGTTTTTGTATATTGATCTTATACCCTGCAACCTTGCTGAACTCACTTATTACCTTTTTTTTTTTTAACAGTAGGTCCTTGTTGGTTATTTTAAATATAGCAGTATGTACACATCAATCCCAAACTCCCAGTCTATCCCTCCCTCCCACCCTTCCTCCCAGTAACCATAAGTTCATTCTCTAAGTCCGTGAGTCGCTTATTACCTTTAATAGTTCTTTTAGTGGGTTCTTTAGGATTTTCTATAAACAAATCATGTCATCTGTGAATAGAGATAGCTTTACTTCTTCCTTTCTGATATGGATGCCTTTTATTTCATTTTTTTGTCTAACTTCTCTGAGTAGAACTTCCAGTACAATGTTGAATAGAAGAAGCAAGAGTGGATATTCTTGTCTTGCTCCTGACCTTAGAAGGAAAGTATTCAGTTTTTCACCAATAAGTATGATGTTAGCTGTGGGTTTTTCACAGATGCCTTTATCAGGTTGGGGAAATTCTCATATATTCCTAAAGGGTATGTGAAGTGTCTTTTTTCAGGAAGAGTTAATGGATTTTGTCAAATGCTTTTTTTTCAAACTTTTTATTTTATATTGGAGTATAGTTGATTAACAATGTTGTGATAGTTTCAGGTGTAGAGCAAAGTGATTCAGTTATACATATATCTATTCTTTTTCAAATTATTTTCCCATTTAGGTTGTTACATAATATTGAGCAGAGTTCCCTGTGCTATATATATAGTAGGTCCTTGTTGGTTATCCATTTTAAATATAGCAGTGTGTACATGTCAATCCCAAACTCCCCAGCTATCCCTTCCCCCCACCCTTCCCCCCTAGTAACCACAAGTTGGTTCTCTAAGTCTGGGAGTCTGTTTCTGTTTTGTAAATAATTTCATTTGTATCGTTTCTTTTTAGATTTTGCATATAAGCGATATCATACGATATTTCTCTTTCTCTGTCTGACTTACTTCACTCAGTATTTATTCACCTGTTGAGATGACTGAGTGGGTTTTATCCTTTATTCTCTTCATATAATGTATTGCATCAACTGATTTTCAGATGCTAAACCAATCTTGCATTCCTTGGATAAATCCTACCTAGCCATGGTGTACAATCCTTTTTATATGTTGTTGGGTGCAGTCTGCCAGTATTTTTTGAGGATATTTATATCAATATTCATATTTGTCTGCAGTTCTCTCTTGATGTCTTTGTCTGCTTTTGCCATCAGGGTATCGTTGGTTTTATAGGATGAGCTGGGATGTGTTCTCTCCTCTTCTATTTTTTTGGAAGAGTGTGTGAAGGATTGGAATTAATTCTTTAAACATTTGGTAGCATAACACAAAGATGCTAGATAATTTCCACATTCTTGAAAACCACTACGGATTTAATGATATGTGGATGTTTGTGGATACCCCAGGTAAGGGGGGTTCCAGAGAGATCCATTAGAAACTAGACCTGTGGCTCCTTTTCAGGAGTTCAGGTATTGAGATGTGTCCCACTGGTCTTGCGCCTCATATGGGCAGGTGTTGGTGAGTCTACTAATTACAATGGCAGCAAAAGGAAGTGCTGATCAAAAGGAAATATTGTCAAAGGATAAGATGTTTCTGAGATTTTTGCCCACATGGTAAAGTCCGTGATGGTATTTTTAATGACTCTCCAGGAGAGTAACTGACAATGCCGCAATCAGGGATTACTGTGTTGCCAAAGGAGTGACACTCTTAATTAGTTTCCTCTGGGGGGTAGAAAAGGTACCTTGTGTGTATTTGTGTGTGTGTGTGTGTGTGTGTACATGTGTGAAGAATGTAGCTACCTGATTGAATATAATCACATCATGGCTTCTGAACATACTCTACTCTGTTGCTAGTATTTAAAATAACAGCAACAATTTTAGGAGGAATCAAAACAGATGTAAAGGCTGTTTCCCTAGACATTTCACTAGAAGAGAAATGGAAAATAGAAACTACCGTTTATGAAAATACTGAAGAGTACTTTTAGAAATCACGTAAGTCCGTGCTATTAAAGGACAATTAAGACAAAGCGTGTGTGTGTGTGTGTGTGTGTGTGTGTGTGTGTGTGTGTGTATGAAGGCAATTTTCTTTGTGCATAATCCTCCTTCTCAGCACCTTTCAGCATATTTGTCAGGGCACTTTGTGTTGCTGTGGAAATTTATGTTAGCTACAGAGTAGAAAGTTCTACTGAGAAAATTGCGAGGAGTTTAGTTAGGGTTGAGAGAAGACGACGAAATTGAAGCCTTGGAAAATGAAGCTCTCTAAGGATACACTTGGCACCTGAATTTCTGGAAGGAGGCAGAATTCAGAGCTAAGAACATCAGACTTTCCTCAATGACCTGCTGGGCGACAGAGACCTACATTCACTTAGGCAGTATCAGTATGAGCAAAGCGGTTAGGACACATTTGTTACTGAAGTTACACAATCTTGTGCTCCTGCAATTGTTTCATACAAGGATGTCCTGTTTTTGTCATAAAATTATAAGCACTTCGAGAGAACTTGAGAATTTCCAATTAGACAAGAATCTATAACATACAGCCATGCTGCCATTAGTCAGCATACTCTATTCCAGAAAGTTCTTTAGCAGAGGAGGGAAGAATGTAGGCATTGTAGGAGTAGGTTCCCAGGCAGGGAGATGATGTGGTATAGGAGGGTGGGCCCTGAGGAGGGACTCTCAAGACCATGGCTCTAGACTTGGCTCTGCTATGTAGCTTTTGGCAAGTTCCTTCAATTCTGTGGGCCTCATGTGAACACCAAAAGGCCTGAACCTAAATTACTTTCCAATCCTAAGGCTCCTTGGATTTGAGCCCCTGAATGGTGAGCTCTCTGGGGGCAGGGGATTTTGTCTGTTTTGTGCATTGAAATATCTCTGATATATTCCAACACTCAACTATGTCTGCCCCATGGTAGGCATTCAGTAATTGCTGAATGGAACGTGTAGTATTGTGGAAGGCATTGTCTGCTTCTGTCCAGTCAGGTCTGATCCTTTGGGCTTACGGAGCAGAGGAAAAGAAGGAAAGAACGGAAGTCCCAGTTCATTGACTTCAAGTCCAGATATTGCCACGTGCCTATAGGTGATCAGGTTTATAAGCAGTGAAAGAATGTGTAAGCCCTGGGCCTGTGGCCTCTCTCTTAGACTGGGAAGGTCTTTTTGCAAGAAACCTAATCTGGACACGGGGCAACTACCTTCTCATCAGTGGCCACTTCCTTTGTCAGCACGGATCCAAATGGCACCTAGCTGCTGCCTCTGTGTGCACACCTCACCCAAGGCATGCACTAAAAATAGTTCTCCTGTTTCTACGGAGCTCACGAATCAAGCATCCCTGGGAAACCTAGTAGAATTGGAAACTTCCTCTCAGAGAATAGGAGGTTGAAAAGAGCTATTTTATGGTTTCTCTCCCTACGCCATGCCTTTCCACATTCCTATAGCAGCATTTTCTCTAAACGTGGCTGCTTCTACTCTTTGGAACTGGTCAATGGCAGAGATTTTCGCCAAGCAAGAGAGGCTGAACTGCAAACTTTAGTAAGGAGCACCTTTTTTTTTTCTTTGTGTTCCATTATAAATGTCTGAAACATACCCTTCCCCTTCGGCATCCAGGGCGGCGGCCAGCTCGGTAAAGAGAAGCCCAGTGAGGAAGTGCTGCTGGCGGTACTCTGGTGTCAGATCAAACATGCTGGCAATCTTCTGGTCCTGGAAACTGGAGCAGGAGCTGGAGTTCTATAGAAATGCAAGGAGCAGTTCTATGAGTGACAAGAACTGGAATTAAAATCATGATGGCTAGTATTTATTGAGCACATGCTATGGCCAGGCTCTGTAGGCACGATGCAGTGAAGCAGGTACCGCTTGTGTCCCCATGTGACAGATGAAGAAACTGAGACTTAGAGCGTTCACTCTGCTTTCCCAGCAAAGAGGATTAAAATCCTAGGATCACATTTGGACAGGGAAATGGGGACTCTATCCAATGCTATGGCTGTGAGCAGGTGATTCCTCTGTAACAAACTGCCACCTTTATTTAAGGCTCCTGTTACACTTCTGAATATGGCTTATATACATTGTCTGAATTTTGCTGGCCTGGAAACCAGAAGCAGCGTCAGGCAGGGAAGTGTCAGATTGACCAGTGCTGGGCAATTCCTGTGTTCTTATCTTGGGGGCATACTTTATATGTCACTAGGAGAATCCAAAATGTCTCTGGAAAGCCTTTCCAGTTTGGCGAGGCTGGGGCAGTCAGAAGGGGAATGTGCACAGGAAACCAAAATGTCTCTGGAAAGCCTTTCCAGTTTGGCGAGGCTGGGGCAGTCAGAAGGGGAATGTGGGAGAGGACCCAGGGCAGAGCTGGCACGTCTGCAACAGCTGCTTGTCAGTCAGCTCTTTCCCAATTCACAGGAAGATGGTCATGCAGTGCACATCTGGATCATGCCATTTGGCATGAATGGCTAAGAGTTTAAAAAAAATTATTAAGACAAGCCTTCTCCTTTGGGCTAGTATTCAAGGAATATGCATCAGAAAGAAAACCTAAGAAGAAGAAATCTTGCCTGCTGCTCTGAGCTACTCTGATTTGTTCCCTATAAATGGAATGTGACTATTAAACAGCATTTCTTTAAAGTTTTTCTAGAGGACACTAGTCCCCCGAATCATCGATGGAGGAAAAAAAAAAAAGATTTCCAGAGTCCAGTCATATTGGGAATCACTGCTTATCATACACAGCCTCCCATTTCCTCTCCCACCCCATAGGCATTTATAATTTATATGAACAAGTTAAGAGACTCTTGGATGGCCTACAGCAAAGAAACCTGTTAACACAGGGTTTTCAAAATGGATTTGTCTTTGGAATTCTGTATTCGCATAATACCTCTTAACATCCTGTAGAATCTGGGGCCCACCAAACTTAACCTGCAAAATATTGTTCTACAAAAAAAGATAGGCCATGTCAGTCAAAGCCTCATCTCTAAATTTTAATACAAGTGTTACTCTTCTGGGCTGATGAAGAAAAAGACTTGTTAGAAATACACTCTCTATAAAACAGAACATTTGATTAGTTTACAATGAGATCTTTTTAGTGTTTCAAGAGCTAAATTATCTGGAATATGATTCAAGGTGGAATCATCCTGTGCTGAATTCCATTCTAAAGCAGAATCAGCAGAAAGTTCTAGGATCGTTCAAAGATATAATATCCATGTTAAAAACCACTACTAGATCATTTGGGAATCAATATAAAGGAAGCTGCCATTTCTTAAATTTTATGGTGTTGAGGTTTAGGAAAAGGGAAGTGAGCAAAGGAGACTGTCAAGCTAGAGTGGAAAGATGATTGTCAGACAAAGGAAGATCTGTGACTTTTCTATGAATTACACATTTTTCATAGTGCATATGGATTCCTTGCTCTACTTGGCCTCAGCAGGGATCCTTGGACCTAGGAAGAAAACAATCACATAGCTTGTAAATGATTACTTAGATGGCACAATTATGGGTAGCATACTTGTGTGTATCTGGATCAACTGATCTGGCTTGAATAGCTCAATTTTTCTTCTAATTGAGAAGACCAATCTTTACAGGAATAAATGACTAAGCTAAGCTATTTCAATGAAATAGCTTAAACAATTTTTTCAGTTAGCCGATTACCTGGGAAGATATGGAGGGGCAGGGAGACGCTGGGGCAGTATCAGTATTCATAAAAAAGAGGTTCAGATTGAGGTAATGTTCGTGGCTGCAGAGAATTCTCAGGAACTCTAGCCTCATGGAAATGAGCGTTGGAAGGTTGTTGAGCTTGGCTGACAGCTGCGAAGAAAAATGAGAAGAGAAGAGGTGTTTAAGGTGAATGGGGTTGAGGTTGACAGACACAAAAATATCCTTTCTCCCCAGATTAAGGCAATCAATCGAATAAAAACGAATGGGACAGGGCAACAGATGGCAAAGTCTGCATTACCGGGAGGCCCAGTAAATTTTCATCCATTACTGTTCCCTTTAATGATTCTAGTCTAACAGCTGTCCGAAATGAGGATGCGATTCCCACCCTTGTCAAATCTCTAATACCATGGCAAGCCTGTGTTAAAAATAATCTGGAGGTATGTCTTCAGTGTAACACAATATAATTTCACAAAAATCCCACTGTGTCTGAGAAACTAAATGAAAGCAGTTGACCCTACATGGGCCCACACAAAGCTAATGGAATAGGACTGGATGACTTCAATGCCACAAGTGTTCTTTTGTGGTTTCTAATTAAAGGTCCCCCTGGGAAGTTCTCAAACCAGTTCCCTAGATGAAGGCATCAAATTACTTAGAAAAGTATGTAGTCCCTGCATAACAGCCAAGGAGTTTGCCCCAGAGTGGGAGAGGAGGAAGTGGAGGAGAAAGAAAGAGAAAGCTGGAAGAGTTTCCAGGAAAAATCTTGCCTTAAACAAACCAACCCTGAAATAAGCAATGAAAAGCTGGCAAAGGTGACAGTCTGGAAGAGATCTCTTGCTTCCCTCAGGTAGGTTGACAACTGAAGGACCGAGACTCTATGGGCTGTGACTCAGAGACAGCTTCTCTTAAGGCAAAGTAAAGAAAGGAGGGTCTTGATGGACCTTCTACCTCTCAATATATCATTATAAATACTCTGCTGCCGCAGCACAGGAAACCAAGCATCTCGTCCTTACACATGCCCATGCTTCCTCTTCATGCACTTTAAGAGCAGTTTTATAAACTATACAATTTAAATGAGCACATATTTTCAGCCATTTTAGGAAAAGCCATTGTGTTACGGCATTTTGCCTATAGAATCTGTAGTTAGACAGTTACTGGAAACAAATGAACACCATTATGTATTATAGAATAAACAGAATATATGACTTCTGTGTAAAAACATTTACCAGAACCCGTACTCTTGTCAATGTGCATTACTGGCTGATTTTGGACCAATGGGGACACCAGCAAATTGAACTGATTAGAACTCGGTCTTATGCCCATCACTTAATGGCCACTCACAAAGTTGTTGGGTCAAGCCAGCTAATAGAATTTGAAAGCACAAGATTTTTTAACATTTGAATAAGCCTGTTTTAGATGTTTTATTTAAATTATTCTTTTTTTTTAACATCTTTATTGGAGTATAATTGCTTTACAATGGTGTGTTAGTTTCTGCTGTATTACAAAGTGAATCAGCTATACATATACATACATCCCCATGTCTCCTTCCTCTTGTGTCTCCCTCTCACCCTCCCTATCCCACCCTTCTAGGTGGACACAAAGCACTGAGCTGATCTCCCTGTGCTATGTGGCTGCTTCCCACTAGCTATCTGTTTTCCATTTGGTAGTGGATATATGTCCATGCCACTCTCTCACTTTGTCCCAGCTTACCCTTCCCTCTCCCTGTGTCCTCAAGTCCATTCTCTACATCTGTGTCTTTATTCTGTCCTGACCCTAGGTTCTTCAGAACCCTTTTTTTTTTCGATTCCATATATATGTGTTAGTATACGGTATTTGTTTTTTTCTTTCTGACTTACTTCACTCTGTATGACAGTCTCTAGGTCCATCCACCTCACTACAAATAACTCAATTTCGTTTCTTTTTATGGCTGAGTAATATCCCATTGTATATATGTGCCACATCTTCTTTATCCATTCATCTATTGATGGACACTTAGGTTGCTTCCATGTCCTGGCTATTGTAAACAGAGCTGCAATGAACATTGTGGTACATGTATCTTTTTGAACTATGGTTTTCTCAGGGTATATTGCCAGTAGTGGGATTGCTGGGTCGTATGGTAGTTCTACTTTCAGTTTTTTAAGGAACCTCCATACTGTTCTCCATAGTGGCTGTATCAATTTACATTCCCACCAACAGTGTAAGAGGGTTCCCTTTTCTCCACACCCTCTCCAGCATTTATTGTTTGTAGATTTTTGGATGATGGCCATTCTGACTGGTGGGAGGTGATACCTCATTGTGGTTTTGATTTGCATTTCTCTAATGACTAGTGATGTTGAGCATCCTTTCATGTGTTTGTTGGCAATCTGTATATCTTCTTTGGAGAAATGTCTATTTAGGTCTTCTGCCCAGTTTTGGATTGGGTTGTTTGTTTTTTTGATATTGAGCTGCATAAGCTGCTTGTATATTTTGGAGATTAATCCTTTGTCAGTTGCTTCATTTGCAAATATTTTCTCCCATTCTGAGGGTTGTCTTTTCGTCTTGCTTATGGTTTCCCTTGCTGTGCAAAAGCTTTTAACTTTCATTAGGTTCCATTTGTTTATTTTTGTTTTTATTTCCATTACTCTAGGAGGTGGGTCAAAAAGGATCTTGCTGTGATTTATGTCATAGAGTATTCTGTCTATGCTTTCCTCTAAGAGTTTTATAGTGTCTGGTCTTACATTTAGGTCTTTAATCCATTTTGAGTTTATTATTGTGTATGGTGTTAGAGAGTGCTCTAATTTTATTCTTTTACATGTAGCTCTCCACTTTTTCCAGCACCACTTATTGAAGAGGCTGTCTTTTCTCCATTGTATATTCTTGCCTCCTTTATCAAAGATAACATGATCATATGTGCATGGGTTTATCTCTGGGCTTTCTATCCTGTTTCTATCCATTGATCTATATTTCTGTTTTTGTGCCAGTACCATACTGTCTTGATTACTGTAGCTTTGTAGTATAGTCTGAAGTCAGAGAGCCTGATTCCCACAGCTATGTTTTTCTTTCTCAAGATTGCTTTGGCTATTCAGGGTCTTTTGTGTTTCCATATAAATTGTGAAATTTTTTGTTCTAGTTCTGTGAAAAATGCCATTGGTAGTTTGAGAGGGATTGCACTGAATCTGTAGATTGCTTTGGGCAGTATAGTCATTTTCCCAATGTTGATTCTTCCAATCCAAGAACATGGTATATCTCTCCATCTGTTTGTATCATCTATAATTTCTTTCATCAGTGTCTTATAGTTTTCTGCATACAGGTCTTTTGTCTCCTTAGGTAGGTTTATTCCTAGGTATTTTATTCATTTTGTTGCTATGGTAAATGGGAATGTTTCCTTAATTTCTCTTTCAGATTTTTCATCATTAGTGTATAGGAATGCAAGAGACTTCTGTGCATTAATTTTCTATCCTGCTACTTTACCAAATTCATTGATTAGCTCTTGTAGTTTTCTGGTAGCATCTTAAGGATTCTCTATGTATAATATCATGTCATCTGCAAACAGTGACAGTTTTACTACTTCTTTTCCGATTTGGATTCCTTTTATTTCTTTTTCTTCTCTGATTGCTGTGGCTAAAACTTCCAAAACTATGTTGAATAATAGTGGTGAGAGTGGGCAACCTTGTCTTGTTCCTGATCTTAGTGGAAATGGTTTCAGTTTTTCACCATTGAGAACGATGTTGGCTGTGGGTTTGTCATATATGGCCTTTATTATGTTGAGGTAAGTTCCCTCTATGCCTACTGTCTGGAGGGTTTTTATCATAAATGGGTGTTGAATTTTGTTGAAAGCTTTTTCTGCCTCTATTGAGATGATCATATGGTTTTTAGTCTTCAGTTTGTTAATATGGTGTATCACATTGATTGATTTGCGTATAGTGAAGAATCCTTGCATTCCTGGGATAAACCCCACTTGATCATGGTGTATGATCCTTCTAATGTGCTGCTGGATTCTGTTTGCTAGAATTTTGTTGAGGATTTTTGCATCTATGTTCATCAGTTATATTGGACTGTAGTTTTCTTTTTTGTGACATCTCTGTCTGGTTTTGGTATCAGGGTGATGGTGGCCTCGTAGAATGAGTTTGGGAGTGTTCCTCTCTCTGCTATATTTTGGAAGAGTTTGAGAAGGAGGGATGTTAGTTCTTCTCTAAATGTTTGATAGAATTTGCCTGTGAAGCCATCTGGTCCTGGGCTTTTGTTTGTTGGAAGATTTCTAATCACAGTTTCAATTTCAGTGCTTGTGATTGGTCTGTTTATATTTTCTATGAAAGCACAAGATATTTGCATTTGAAAGAAGACCACATTGTGGCCATCTTTCATAGGTCCCTTGAAACTTCCATGAAGACAGAAATTTCAAAAATAATTTTAGCAATGTTTAGGAAAGAGTAAAGTGCAGTCCCCAAAACATCCTTTGCAAAGGTCAGGACCCAAAGCAGTAGCCTCGGTGGCCCAGTTTTCACAAGGATCTTGCTAAGTCAGTTTAGCCAGAATCCCTCACCCTTGATATCTGATCACTCTTGAGATCTGACCAAATTCCTCATCCCTCACCATCCCCCAGGTGGTATATGATCACCTGGCCTGCCTTCAGCAAAATCCTGTTAGGTTAGTTTGGCCAGAATTCTTCGTTTACCCCTGATGTTTCCTCTTAGTAATTTTTCATCCACTGACTACTCCTACCCTGTTCCTTGGCTATAAATTGACATTTTTCCTGTTGTATTCAGAGTTGAACACAATCTCTCTCCCCTACTGAAAAACTGTGGTGCAGTGGTCCCTACACCTATCACGATGGACCTGAATAAAGTCTGCCTTACAGTTTACCACGTGTCATGGATAAATTTTTTCTTTAACAGAGGCTAACCCTGGGCTTATAGTGGTGTTCCAGTATCTCCTTTCCATATATTCAACTTCAAGTTTTGAAAAACATATTAATTTATATTTGCAATTCATCCAGTGACCTGCCATCCTAAACACCTGAGGGATGGCAAAGCGAAATGGCACATTCCTCCACCACTCCAATCTGGTGGGATAGGGACAGAAGATCAATGCAGGGTCAGGAGGTCAGGCTGCACAAGATGTTGGTGCTCTGGGACTTCTGATGTTTCCTTAGGATTCGCTTTTTATAAGTCATCTTCCGTATTAGGAGTCTCTTTAGAATAGTCATGGTCTTTTTAGTGGGGAGACAAGATCCTTTTATTTTACAGATGAGGAAATGAGACCCATAGAAATGTAATGACTTATCTAACGTCACTAATTTCTTAGATAAGAAATTTAATGACTTATCTAAGGTACAGAGTAATTAACCTACTGTACCTCGAGTTAGGTAGCCATGGCTCTTTCTTCCCTGGAGAAGTTACATAACTCCTCTAAATTTCAGTCTTATAATCTGCAAAATGTTGACAATGACACCTTGCAAGGATCAAATGATACAATTTCTATAAAGTGCTTAACACAGTGCTTTGTCCAGGGGTGGAAGAAACCAGGGGTGGTGACAGTGATGGTGATGGTGGAGGTGGTGGGTGGTGATACTGGTGGCAGTGAAGACAGTGGTGGCGGGTAGTGATGTTAGTGGCAAGGACAGTGGTGGTGGTCCTAAAGTAGGAATATGGAAGGAAAGGAGCAGCAGCAATAATAACTGCTACTTACATTTCTATTGTTGGGATAGTTTGAGGAGGATAGAGAACAAAAGAAGAATTCCATTTGAAAAATCTGGGGCACTGATAAGATGCTCCTGGATTATAAAATACGGTCGGCCCTCTGTATCCACAGTTTCTGTATCCATGGGTACAACCAACTGAGGATTGAAAAATATTCAGAAAAAAAAATTCCAGAAAATTCCAAAAAGCAAACCTTGAATTTGTACTGGCAACTAGTTATATAGCATTTATATTATACTTGATATTATAAGTAATCCAGAGATGATTTAAAGTATGTGGGAGGATGTGTGAAAATTATTTGCAAATACTATGCTATTTTATAGAAGGGACTTGAGGATCCAAGAATTTTGGTATCCTTGGGGCAGCTGGGGAGGGGTCTTGGAAATAATCCTCTACAGATACACCAGAGGACAGTATTTGCTTCGTGCCAGGTCAAGTTCAGTCTCTTTGATTTTACCAGGGTTCTTTAATGTCAGAATTTCACAACTACAATTTAATTAATTACCCTGATATGAGAAAAGAGACCTCATATTTTCAATTCTATACCTGGTCAAAGACTGAATGCTACAGTCATGTAATTTCTGTTAAATGTTAAATTGAAGAAAGCAGCTCATATCACTAACAAATTTCAATTCCCATAGATTAACTTGTTGGCTCTTCTGTGCTGGGTTGGTAAATGCTTCAGAAATCCACACAAACCAGTGTGTCTACAGACGTCCATGGCACAAAACAAATGACCTGAAGAAAATACCACAAAACCCAGAATGTACAAGAGTCAAGTTGTCTAACTTGGCAATGAACAAAAGAGCATGCCATGGCAATGAGCATCATGTCAGATGGGAAGGAACCAGAACAACAGGGCTGGGTCTGAGAGAACACTCACCTGGTTGCAATAATGTTTGATGAGGTTAAACACAAAGCCACGATCCATGAGTGAGAGGAGGTCATACAAGAAGAAAGCCAGGCTGATGTTGACCTTTTCCGCCTGTTCAATTTCCTTAAAAACAAACATACAAACACCCACATCATTTGGTGGTAAACCCTGGTCATAAACTCCCAGGTCTCTGATGGGAAAGTTGGGAGAGGTAGGTCCTATGTTTTTAGCCAGTGTCCCTCTGGAAGATACTGAGCAAAGCAGGTAACCCTGCAAAACTATAGCAAATATAATTTAGAACTTAATTGATGCCATGAGTGTTGAATGAAGTAATTCCTTATCTACTATTAATATTTAGATACATTTCCTTCGAGGCTTTTTTTCCTACGTGCATATTTATTTGTATATAATTGAGCTCATTATCTACAACAGGGTCCTGAATTTCTTCATTCAACATTATACTATGAACATTTTCCCACATTCTGGTTTCTCATATTTCTTATATTTCTTTATATTGCTCTACTATAATTTATTCTATTCTGGTAACTATTGTTTTGGCAAAAAGTAACTTGAAATGTATTCACTATCTTCAATGAGATAGATTCTTAATTTGTAAGGATTGTTGCAGAAAATCTAATCAGGAAAAAAGAACCAGTTTTTACTTAAGGATTTTTTTTTCTCCAATTAGACAGCATTCCCAGCCTAAGAGAGGTCAGAGTCATACATGGTAAACTCTTGCATGAATTGAGGCTGTGGTTTTGTTTGTATTACTTCTCAGTGCTCATATTTATGAGGGATTTTCACAGCACTTCAGAGCAATTAGGGATTCACTTTTTCATGTTTATGTCCTTTATTCTCAGAATTATAAATCAATTTGCTCTGACACTATTGAAAATATGATTTTAAAATATTTTCCTCTTATTATCATGTACAGTTTGCAAATTCAGGCCAAGCTGACCAGCCACTGGCATGGATGGAGACTTGGTAGTTTCCACAGTTACCATGGAGTGGCAAGTCCTCATGCTTTCAGCAACCTCCACATGGACCGCTCCTTAAGAAACTGAATATTCTGGGCTTGGAATCTTCAGTCTTGACTTTGCTGCTAGCTGTGTGACTTTTGGAAAATTTATCAACCTCACTGTGCCTCATTTTTCATGCCTGCTGAAATGGAGACACCATTGCCGCTCTCACAAAGTTTGCCATAAGAAATAACCAAATGGAAATTTCTTCTCCTGAGTACAGGAGAAGTATGCTACCCGTAGTATTTGTATGCTACCATACAAATACTTCTCCTGAGTATTTGTATGGTGGCATACAAATTCTTCATAATGATAAAGGTATTAATAATGATCACTGCTGCTTCAAATTTTATAGAATTTTAAATTCTGCTTCAAATTTTAGAATTTTGTTTTATTTCATTTTACATATTTTTTTACTTTCTACTTTGAAATAATTTCATACTTAAGGAAAAGGTGCAATAATAGTAAAAAGAACTCCTTTAACTACATGCATCAATACTCGACATTTCGCTACATTTGCTTTATCATTCTCTCTGCATATACAATTTTTTTTCTGAACCATTTGAGAGTAGGTTGCAAATATCATGCCCATTTACCTCATAATACTTCAGGGTATATTTCCTAAGAATAAGAATATTATCTCTCGTAGCTACATTGATACAATAATTTAAACTATTGCAATTCCATATTGTAATTTCTTGCTAGCAGTCCCCAGCCCCACCCCAGGGTCCTGTCCAGTATAACATACTGCATTTAGTTGTCATGCAGTATGTTAGTTACATTTTAATTACTGTTTTAAGATGATGCTTATTTTTCTTTGATTATGAAAATAACATATGCCCAAGGTAAAAAATTTCAGAAAGTAAAGAGTAAAATGACACAGTTACCCTCTGAGGTTTTACTAAAAGGGCTGCAATCTCCGAGGTGACCACATTAACAATAGTAGTTATGTCATCTTTGAAACGGTCGGAAAAACGAGTCCTCCGAAAATTGTCCCGTTTGTCCATGTTATGTACATACTGGGCCATGCTTTTCACCTGCAGAGAAGATAGGGGAAATGTCAATGTGGAAACTGGTGACCTGCTTGTACACTGTGGAAAAGGGGAAAAGCCTGGAAGAAAAGCTCATTAACAGTGGACTTTCTAACACTCTATCTGTGCTGGTGGTTGCCCAAGCAGGCTCTGATCTGAAAAATGCTCCTGACACCCGGATGGTTACCATGGTGGCAGGAGATGGGAAGGGTGCCCCCTTCTTGACCCCAAGTCAAGGGGCTCCCTTCTTGCTGCTGACAAAGCCAGGGAGCTTAATTCTTTAGCTGCGGTGTCACAAGACTCCCCTTCTCTCAACTGGGAAGGCAGACCTAGACTGGGCCCCTACGGCCACTGAGGCACCACCCTATCATGGCACACAACACATTCCAGAAAGTGGAACTGTTTATGAGACTGTTTTTGTTGTGAACTGAAGTAATTTCTGTCTCTGAAACTACAGGAAGGAGAACAAGAGAGAAATGGTCCTCTTATGTCAAGTTTCCACTTGAACAGAAGAACAGTTTTTCCAGAAACAATTCTATAGTACGCTAGCTGGAAACTTAACCACTGCTTGGAACATTACCTCTAGGAGAAATTATTTTCTGAGTTTTATACGACTAGCTTGCTAAATATACATATATATGTATACATTTATCTTATATAATTATATATTTAAAATACATATTTAATGTATATATAGTTTAAATAAAAACCTATCTATCAATCAGTGATTGTCTGTATTATGACTAATACAATACCAGCTCAATGCCTAACCCAATTTTAAGTCAAAATCATGCTTATTTTTTGGACTTCTTCCTGGGCTAGGAGATCGTGGGTCAATACACCCCCTTTTGATACAGCCTGAGGTTGCGTCTTGTTGGAAGCTACTCAGAGCTATTAGGAACAGTCTGATGGGAAAGGCTGGGAGCGGCTGTGGTCAGGTGCCAACCCCTTCCATAAATGTGTCCACACTAGTCTGAGAGTCACTGCATAAAGAAATGGCCCTGGAACCTAAACCACCCACACTGGCCTGAAGGTGACCCACTAGGTCAGGGCTGGAAGAAGAGGGGACAAAGACACTGTATGGGAAAATGACTTTCACTCCCAAGAGCGCTAACAGCGGATTTCTGTTTCTAAGAATGCAGGGGTGGCAATATTTTTAGCACTGAGATAAACAGAGATTAACAAAAACAAAACAAAACACAGAAGAGGTAAATTAAGAAGTGAAAACATACAGATAGGTAAATGTGTTTTCTGTGTTCAGATAATGCCACAGCCAGTTTGGGGAAGACCTAAGAACATAAAATCCTGAAGCCCAGGGTAAGAACCACAGTTTCTCTTCACAGTAGAGTCCTTCTTGGCTCAGGGCACACTAAAGTGTCTGTACCCCACAGAGTCACATGTACTTGATGGAAGACCTGAATGAGAGATGTGAACTGGACCCAATATTTGTCTGACAAAACGCCTCTCTCACTATGATCCTAACAAAGGACCGAGGAAGACGAGGCCCCTTTGTTTAGAGCTACCTGCTCCTGATTCCCTGCTGCCTAACCCACCCCAGCACCGGGCTTTTAGAACTCACTGTTGTGTTCGGCTCCTGCCTGCTGAGTTTGGCCATCCTACAAACAAATAGATAATCCTCACAATACCATACTTCCAGCTATTGGCCTCTTGCCAGACTGTCAGCTACTTGCCAACTACTATGTTCTTTGCATCTCAAGAGAGGAACACCCAGTAGAAATAGTAGTGGAGACTTGGTCCGTTATTTGTAGGGTGGGGTAAGGCAGGAAAATATTTTCCTCCATATTGGCCTCTGTGACCCATTCAAAGCTGGGATACCAAGAACCCCTTGGTGTAGAACTTCATGTCCTGGGTAAACTGGGTCACCATTTACCTCTGGATCCCCAAAGTCTGGCTCAGCAGTTTCTAGAAGCATGGGGATTTATTCATTAGCAAGTGTGAAATCTGCCCAAGGATTGTGTTCAACAGCTCTGATGCCAAAGTGGTTGTTCATTAGCACGTGGGCATTAATACAACTAAAGGGTGTTAAATTGCCCAGGTTGTTGGCTAAGCCCAAGGAGGCTGTAGTTCCTTTCTCCTCAAGCTTCTTGGGAAAAAAACTGTTTGGGTTTTGAAACAACTTCCTAGGCATCTGTAAGGCAAATGCAAAAGCAATGCGTGGAGGACTGGGCGTCCTGTCTGGGTCCAAGATCGGTTTCCTTGCAAAGTTCTGGCTGGGGCTGAAAGTTTCCATTCGCCTCCAAATGCAAACTCCAGCTCCCTTTCTTGCCCTTCTCCATCTATCTCTGAGCCCTGGGAAGCTGATCCCTATAGACTACATCATTCAGGACTCCTTGAACTTAGGCTTCTGGTTGGACCTGGCCAATGGGAGGCACCATCAGGGGACCAGTGGGCGGGAGAAGAGTGGTCCAGGTACACATGCACTCCACTGCCCTCAGCCCTGTGCAGCGTGCTTCTGGCAGTGGCAGTGTTTCTCTAAGATGCCAGCTCCTTGTCACGTGGACCCTCTTCTCTGCCTCAGCTTTCTCTTGCCCCCAGTTACACTATTCCATACCCTTACTTCTTTAGGGCTAGGAGAGAGAAAGGCTTCCAGCACCTCCTGCTCCCAGGGTGCCTCACCAACCCTTATCTGCTCCTGTAACCTGGCACATACCCTGGGCAAAGTCCCTTTGATAAATGCTTTTCAGTTAACCCTTTTGAGCAACGCCAACACTGTCCTGCGAGGACCCTGACAGACTTAGTTATAACCTGCAGAGCCCTGGGCGACTGAGTAGTCAGTATCCTGGGTGATCTGCATGTTAACCAACCCCCTCCAAGCACTCGTATCAGTAGGACTTTCTTTCCAGCTTCTGCATCTGTTTACCAGAAAGGACTCCTAGAGGAAGGAGGGCTATCAGCTTTAGCTTTTGCTTTCTTCCCTGAGCCTACTGAGTCCTAGTAAATAAATATGCAAGATCAAAAGCAATTTTCACCTGTTCCATGGCTCTCAGATCCCTGCAGTTAGGGGCACTGAAGTGGTACTGATGAAATCTTTGGCGGACCAGGAGACTTCTCCTTACGGCCTCCACCCTTCCTCCAACCCCATCTGTAAACTGGGGATGATGGAAAGCTCTGGCCTGAGGGTCGTCTGAGGATTCAACCAGATGATGCTTACATTGCTTACAAGGGCGCCTAGCATGTATATAGATGCTCAACACATTTTAGGTGTTATTATTTTCCCTTCCTTGGGGATGCCAGCTGTCACTGCTATTATATGAAGGACAGAGTATCATTACATTTGCAGAGAATGCAAACTTGCCTTTGAAAGAGAGCTCTAAGATGCCACGAGGAGCCATTTAGGGCTAGCAATGCTGAGTTCATGCCGACTGAGAATGGGATAGTGATTGCAGCACTCCATTAAAGTTGACTTTGGAATACAAAGGTTTCGCATGTTGTTAATACGTTAGGCTAAGAAAATGTTTTGTAACTTTAAGCTTCCAAGGAGAAGCAAAATGGCAGAGGAACAGAATTTGGACTAGAGCATTTCGGAACTGAGGCCCTGCCCCTCCCTGGCTGAGAGGGCTGGGCAAACCCCTACTTAGCCTCAGGGTCCTGTGTTTGCACAGGGGATAACTGCTCACGATAGAGCTTATAATACATACCTACTAAATAAGATCTAAGAATGATTAGGTGAAGTGTGTGCAAATGTGTGCAGGTGTGTGAGTAAATGACATGAAACATCTTTGAACTGAGATACTGCTTTCCTTTGGGACTCTCTTCTAAGAGATTCCACAATGTCAAAGTGAGTTTTTGCGTCATGTCTTTTAAAATTTGCAATATGGCAGATCAACTCAGTTGAAGATTATTTGTATGAATTATCTATAGATGGATTACCACCTGAGTCAATCTTCTTTATGGAGAAACTTGATGGTGGTAGGTAGGATGGGTACATAGAAACAGGATGTACCGGGCACACAGTGGTGGTTTTGATCCTTCTCCTGCCTCAAGACCGAGTTTATGGCTCAGCCTCTTCCTGCCAGATTGCAAAGCTCATGTCTCACTGCTAATGCGGTTGCTCCAAGACTTGTGAGCTGCAGCCACCCACCTGAAGCAGCCTGGCTTTTAGAATGCAAACTCCTGGTGCCGGCTGCACGTAGAGACCCGTAGCTCTGTTCGGGCCTCACAGAGCGGAGGTGGTGTGGACTAGCGGGCCTTCAGCATGCTTGGGAGGCACCTGGGCAGACAGGCTCAGGCACCGCCGGCTTCCCCCTCCTCATTGCACTCAGTATTCTAGGGAGGGGCTCCAGATCTGCTTTACTCTCACTAAGCAGCACCCTAGGTGGTTCTGCTGCAGGCATCTGGGACTGTGTTTGGAAAAGACATCTCGCTAGCAATACCTTTCTCAAACGAGGGGTGGGAACTTGGGGAAACTCTAAGGGATTTGCATCCTGGATGTGCTTCTGTGGCATGGGCCTCACTTCTTTTTAACTCTGTTGCACACTACTTCCCATTTCCTCTCCAGTGTAGGTTTTATTTTTGTTTCCTTTGACCCTCTTGTCCTCTATGTCTTATTGTTCAGTACTGTTCTCTTTTACTTGGGCTTGAACTTACATAGATAAACTAGAGCTCAGGTGAAAATCCTACCATCTCTCTCAAAAAAAAATTATCCACTTTAACAGTGTCACAGTGGGGCTTCCCTGGTGGCGCAGTGGTTGAGAATCTGCCTGCTAATTCAGGGGACACGGGTTCGAGCCCTGGTCTGGGAAGATCCCACATGCCGCGGAGCAGCTAGGCCCGTGAGCCACAACTACTGAGCCTGCGCGTCTGGAGCCTGTGCTCCGCAACAAGAGAGGCCGCGAGAGTGAGAGGCCCGCGCATCGCGATGAAGAGTGGCCCCCGCTTGCCACAACTGGAGAAAGCCCTCGCACAGAAACGAAGACCAACACAGCCATAAATAAATAAATAAATTTTAAAAAACAAAAACAAAAACAAAAAACAGTGTCACAGAGGAAAGAACCCAGTCAATACAAAGCTAACTCTATCACTAAATCTCAACCCACTCTTTATCCTCTGGATTGTTCGTATGTGCATTTTTATGTAGTTAGTGTCTGTGCTTTCATACCTTTTTCATTTAACCTCATTTCACAATGCATCTCTATTTATCAACATTGACAAAATGCTTATTCTAGTGGCTTTGTGGCAAAATCCTTTCACTTCTAGTATAAAATAGGTATTACTATTATTCTCTTTATTTTGAAATTAAAGACTATGCTGTACCTTTTACTTTTCTGCTAGAGAACAGATAGAAGTTGCAGGTAAACAGATTTACAAGTTTCATTTTTCCCCCCAACAACTATTAGTTGGTGCTTGTACGATGCCAAGCCATGTTCTGGGGCTAGAGATAAGATAATGAAGAAGATAGACCCCAATCCTAGAAATCCAACAGGCAAGAGAGAAAAACAATTACAAATTGTGATAAGTGCTAGGAAGGAAATAAAGAGGGTGTTTAAAAGGAGAGGAATAGGGCTTCCCTGGTGGCGCAGTGGTTGGGAGTCTGCCTGCCAATGCAGGGGACACGGGTTCGAGCCCTGGTCTGGGAAGATCCCACATGCCGCGGAGCAACTGGGCCCGTGAGCCACAACTACTGAGCCTGCGCGTTTGGAGCCTGTGCTCCGCAACAGGAGAGGCCGCGATAGTGGGAGGCCCGCGCACCACGATGAAGAGTGGCCCCCGCTCGCCGCAACTAGAGAAAGCCCTCGCACAGAAACGAAGATCCAACACAGCCATAAATAAATTAATTAATTAAAAAAAAAAGGAGAGGAATAGAGTGGAAGACATATTATGGTATAAGGTGGTCAGAAAAGGCCTCTCAGAAGTGGTGACATTAAAGCTGAAACCTAAAGAACTCCCAAAATGTGTATGTATGTGGGGGGCATGAAAGGTACAGACAGAGGAAAGAATCTTAAGAAGGCTCTGAGGCTGAAAAGGTCTCAGCATCTTCAAAGGACCAAACTGGAAACAATGTGGTTGAATGAGGGGGGGAATAGGGCCTAAGATAAGGTTAGAGATGAAGGGAAACAGAACCATCCAAGGGTTTTTTAGGCCATGGGAAAAATGTGTGCTTTATTTCCAGTACACTGAAAATCACTGAAAGGTTTTAAAGAGGGGAGTGTCATTATCTGCTTAATTTTGAGTTGCCCTGTGCAGATTGGATGGGCAGAGGGCACAAATGAATGCAGGTGGGCAAAGAGGAAGCGATTACAGACATGATGGCAGCTTGACTAGGCGGGGAGCAGTGAAGATTGGTGAGAAGCGGCAGGTGGAAGTAGATGTTCAAGGTGGAATCACTAAGATTTGGTGGAAGATGGATGAAGGGGTGAGGGAGAGTTAAAACTGAAGGAATGATCCCAGGTTTTCTGTAGGAGCAACTCAGTAGATAAGATGTCAGTTCCTACTATGGGAAACCTCACGGCCTGTCTGCTTTTCGTGCCCTACCGAGCACAGATATAAACACGCAAGAATCTCACCAGAAGCTCAAAGAAGAACCAGGAGTACTTGAAGACTGTTTCTTTCACCATTCCAGTGCTGACCACCATCTGCAGGGCAAGCTCCTCATGGAAATGCTGGACAACAAACACAAAAACATTACACTTACATAATGATGGTCTGTACTAGGTGCTTTATTCGCCAACCCCACTTTTCTTTTTTCCCAATTGTAATAGCTTGTTAGTATATATCCTAGATGTCTTAGACCACAGTGGATGGCAAAGTCAATGCTGACATAATCTGAGACTGGAAGGCATTTTAAGTAGGTAGGAGAAGGCTGTGTGGATCCCAAATCCCCAGAGCCACACAAACAACACAGGCAGGAGTTGCGAGGGAGGAAGGGGGCACAGCAGGAGTATATTTTTAATCCTTTCTTGAAAAGAAAAGGCAGTAAAGCATTCTGAGTCACTGGAAACCTGTGCACATGAGGCTTCTAAACCTTACTGGAGAGCTGGGTTTGAAGGAATGGCCTCGGCAGGGGAGTGAAGCTAATACATTCTATGGGGGAAGCATTCCTGGGTAGCAGTCAGAACTGAGACTCTGTTCTCTTCCTTCCAGGTCCCACTGTAAACCCTCTGTGTGACCACGTGTAAGCTGTTCCTCTCCTTACCTTCAATGTTCTCATTTATAAACTCAGTTGGTAGCAGTGGTTCTCAAACTTGAATGTGCGTCAGAATCCCTTGGAGAGCTTGTTAAGAAACAGATTGCTGAGCCCACCTCCAGAGTTTCAGATTCAGCAGGTCTGGGGTGGGGCCTGAGAATTTGAATCTCTAACAAGTTCCCAGGTGATGCTGCCACGGCTGGTCCAGGGACCTCAATGAAAGAACCACTGTCTAGATGGTATTTCAACTCCCTTCTAGATGGAACAATTTTTGTTCTTATAATCCTGCTATGGCTTTGTGGGAAACGAGGTTTGGGTTTATCAGTAGATTGTCTGCATTAAAAGGCATAGGGGTAGCAGCTTGAACTCACCCAACTTCTATACTTCTTTGTCCCAGGGTCAGATGCTCCACTTTATGTCTACACTCCCTGTCAAGTTATCTGACTGTAAATGCAGCAGACAGTGATTTTTTACACCTTTTGCATCTTTCCCATTCCCTACTTTATCTGGATACTTGTTAATACTCTTGACAACAGCTTTGATGGGGAACAAGTTTAAGACTAAAGGTAGGGCAACCAACTCATCTCAGTTTGCCTGAGACTGTTGTGGACAAAAACAATGTTGCCTGTCATTTCAGTAAACAACAAATGTTGCCTGCTTATTCCAGTGAACAACAAATGTTTCCAGACCATCAAGCCATCAGCCACTGAGACCCAGACGGTGCACCCTGAGGGGAATTCAGGATGAACAAAAACAGGATACTGGCCCTAGATAGTTAAGATGCATATCTAAGGAATAATTTCAATGAGCTCAGACTCTTGCATCTTCCCATACATAGAAAAACACTAAAATCATTAACTTGAGATGTCTGTTTTTCACGAACATCTTTTGATGTTCAACTACATGGGTTTTTTTTTTTTCAGCAAAAATCCCTATATATCCTGGCTCTTCCCTTACCTCTTTAGAACAGTCCCTCAGATATCTGAGAGACTGTATCCTGGGCTATAGTCCTCGGTAATGTCCCCGAATAAAACATAATTCTCAACGTTTAGGATGTGTGTTCTTTTCAGTCAACACTGTCCTGGTCTTAAAATGGAAAGTCCTACATCCCAAGGACCCCCTAAGTCCTGGAAAAACTGAGATAGCTGGTCACCCTAACTGATGGCAAAAATGATGTCTGGGCATTTTCTGTAGATTCCATTCATTTTACAACCATAAAATCTAGAATAAATACAGATGAACTCCTTTTTTATTGCTCAGTGGGTAAGAAAGCTGAAACTACTCGAACACCCTAATATCACATCCTAGGGTACTGGTGTATGTGGAAATAACGTTTTAAAGTCAACACCCAAAGCAAAAATTGATTAGAGCAAAGCTTACCCTTGACAAAGCTTTAAATTACCCACAGTGTACAGTAGGCATGGAACACAATTTACTGATTCTTACGTACAGTAAAATTGGAGAGTTACTCAGCTAAACTAAAAGGAGACGAATGGAAAAATCTCTGTGCAGATGTCTGGGTATTCAAACTATTCACATCCCCTGATGGTTAATGGGGACGAATGGAGAATGCTGAAGTGTTTCAGCTTGTCATTGGTCCCACTTCATTCTGTCAGGTGAGTCAAACCTTTATAATCTCAATACACGTGAACATATTTGTGTGCTGTTGTGAGACGTGAGGGAAGCTCTCCCACCTGGGAGAGGTGCAGGGCTGCGTGTTAATCTAGCAGGTGGTCTAAGCTTGCCCTGATGTAACTCCGCTACACCCGGATCTTCCCATTGTATGGAAGACAAGCTCCACAAGCTTCAAAGGTAACCTCTGGAAAATAGGTCAGTTTGACTGCCAGAACCTTAAGGCAAGAGGAGATTAGAAGAGGATAAGCCGCTTCTTAAAGTAATTTATGTTGCTTACCAGGCAACATTATTACAAGAACACCTTGCTCCGGAGGTTACAGAAAATAGCCAAGCAGCTAAACCCAGTTTGCTGAGCTATTAAAGAAACACACTGGTTAAACCTCCCTCTGAAATGAAATGATTCTCTTCTGGTCATTGAAATGACCAGAAACAAAATCAAAACAAGGCAAATGTGCCCAGAAGAAATCAGGCCCTGCCTGAAGCAAGCCAGGCTGTAAGCAAATCATGGTTTTTAAGAAGGAAAATGGTACTTGTAACCAGTCCCTGCAAAGCCCAAAGCTAAGATTTAAAGTAAGTGAAATATTTATTTTCAGCACCTCATGACATCTTCTTTTACTCCTCCTGTTAGAATTAACTCCTGGTACCTCTTTCCAGACAAATGGAGCCCGTATTACTGCCAAGTCTGCAGGCACTGGACCCTACTAGGGCCTCCTCATGCCTGATCGTCCCCTCAGCCGGTCCAAAGTGAGCTGTGCTGAAGCTCATTCCCTCCATGCCTGTTTAACACATCTTTCCCAGTGGTGTTAGCTGTTGCAAAGAGCTTCCTGTGTTATCCTTCCAATCAGCATATTTACATTTTAATAGGGGTCTTGAAAGACACTCAAGACCTTAACTTAAGTAGCTACTAAAATGGTGAGACTCTTGGGTGCCTGGCAGAGGAGAAAACTCCGGGCAGACAGTTCCTTTATCCTCCACCCCTTGGACCACACATGACGTGACAACTGGAGAATCCTCTTAATATAAAGAGTTCTTTCTGATGAGCAGCTTAACAGCTTGTCAAGTCTCTGAACTCATAGGTAAGGCTGATTGGAAAGAATTACAAGGCTTTTCATGCTTGATATCGTATTGAAATAAATGATACCTAATTATTGCCATTCACGTTTTGAGGATAAATTGTCCCCAGCTCTCCTTTTACCAAAAAAGAAGCTAATACAGCAGTTCTCAGGTTCTCAAAGTGTGGTTCCTGGACTAGCATCAGCTGGGAACTTGTCAGAAGTGCAAATCCTTGGGCCCTACTTCACATCTACTGAATCAGAAACTCTAGGCGTAGGGCCAGCAGTCAGTTTTAACAAGCCACCCAGGTACTTCTGATGTACGGTAAGTTGGGGAACCACTGAGTTAGTAGGTAATTAGGTGGTCAAAAAATGGGGCACCTGGGACAGGGCTGCAAAAGTGTGTGCGTGTGCGTGTTAGGAGGGCAGGAACAAGACAGGACAGTACTTGATGGCATCTATTTTCAATCATAGTGAGAGGCTGGGCAAATTATTCTCACACTGCCTGTTCAGTACCTTTTTGCTGACTGGCCTTGGGGTTGTTGTTGAACTTGGAGCATCATTATTGCCAGAGCAATAGTAGGACATCCGCATGCAGCTACGATCAGCCATCTGAAATACACAAACCATGACTCAACAGTCAACCAACAGTAGTCCCCAGAAAGATGGCCCAACGGGCTGGAAATCACAAGCTTAGAATTCATTGTTAACATATTTCTTTTTCTTTTTTTTTTTTTTTTTCTGGTTACAAAGGTAAAACAACTGCCAAAAATAAACATAAAACAAAGCAAAGAAGGTAAATTTACACCTACTTCTACTTGCTCCTGAGCTATTCACTGTTAGTTGGTGTGTAGCCACCTATAGTTAAATCCTAGTTAAAAACCACCGGGTGCTCAGCAGTCCCTTCAACTTTCTAAGTCTCTGACTTAATTGGAAGAGCAGGAAAAAAAAAATGTGTGGGAACAGTGCCTCTCTGTGGGTTAGCATGGTACTTTACCCAGTCTCCTAAACACTCTTTAATAAATTGTCAAAAAACCACTTCTGAAAGGAAGATCATGCTTGATACTTCTAGTTAGACAAAATTTTTTCCCCTCACTACGAATAATTTAAAAATTCTTAACCTAGTCCACAGAGAAAATTTAATATTTTCACTTTTATTAAAGGAAACTGTAATAATCAAGTCTGTGGATAACAGCTGCTGACCACTTCTCCCCTAGGCGATCCGAAAAGATACCGCTTAAAGAGGACTTAGATGCAAAATTGAACCAGGGTGTGCTGGCAAATGCTTAACAACCAGCTCTCGGAGGGGAGGGGCTGATTGGTAGAATCTGCCAATTTCTGTGCTTGTGAATGCTTCCGTCATAGCTGATTTCAAGTTAACATGACATTACCGAATATGGTGTTGCAAAGAGATGTGCAGTAGCAAACCACTGTACAGTATTTCCACCGTACAGTAGGCATAAATAACCTCAAGAACATAGATAACAGTAAAATGTAGTAAAGTAATTAAGAAGGGATGAGGTTTGAGTACTCCCTTAAAAAGGGAATCATTTTAGATTTATGGACAAGTTGCAAAGGTGGTTCTTAGATACCCTTCACCAAGTTCCTCTTAATGTTAATATCTTACATAAATATGGTACATTTGTCAAAACTAAGAAATTAACATTGGCACATTAACTATTAACTAAACCACAGACTTTGAGTTTCACCAATTTTTCCACTAACGTCCTGTTCTGCTCCAGAACACTGCATTTAGATTACCTTTGTTTTCCATATAACTTATTTGTTAGTTTATATAATTTAATTTTTAATAATGTCTGCGTTTAACGACTGGTTCAGAAAGTTCCTGAAAATTTAACAATCAGCTCTCAGAAACTGGTATGAACCAGCTCCAGCACATCCCTGGGTTGATTCTGTAAGTCAAAAAGGATAGAATATCAACAATTTCATATGATACAACCTATAGATCATCAGAATCTCTAGGAGTGGATCTATAGATGATTCTTACATTCATCCAGGGTTCAGAACTTCTACAGAGATGAGGAAAATCAGGCTCAGGGCAGGAATTGACTTGCCCATGACCACAGGCCTGGGTGGTATCAGATCGAGACGCAACCCTGGTCTCCAGATTTCCTGTCTCACAACATACTGTCTCAAGTGGGTGGTTTGTGTAAGGGAAATGATGTCAAAACCTAGAGAGTTTGATTTATCTTCATCAGAGGAAATGACATTATTCTAAAAGCTTAGCCACCCTGAGGCCACAGATAACTGGAAAGAAAATTTAGATTAAGAATTCATGGTAACTTTGTACATATGTGAAAAACCACTGAATTACACACTTCAAAAGGGTGAATTTTATGGTATGTGAATTATATCACAATTTTTAAAAATTTCAAATGAGAGACATTTTACAAAATACCTGACCAGTATGCCTCAAAACTGTCAAAGTCCTCAAAAACAAGGAAAGTCTAAGAAATTGTCACAACCCAGAGGAGCTAAGGAAACGTCACTACAAAATCTAATGTGGTATCCTGGGTGGGATCCTACAACAGAAAACAGACATTAGGGAAAAACTGAGGAAATCTGAATAAAATATAAACTTTAGTTAATAATAATAATATATCAATATTGGTTCATTAATTGTGACAAATGTGCTGTTCTAATGTAAAATGTTAATAACAGGGAAACTATGCATTGAGTACACAAAAATTTTCTGTCATATATTGACAATAACTCTATAAATCTAAAACTTTTATAAAATAAAAAGTTTATGAGAAACCATAAAGAATTCATGGAGGGAAACAATCTAGGGCAAGTCACCAACCCTCCCAGGATCTCGGTTTTTGTTTATAAATTTGGCTTTGATCTTTGGGATTCTTTTTTTTTAAAAAATATTTGTCTCACAAATGACTTTTATATATTTATTTATTGGCTGTGTTGGGTCTTCGTTTCTGTGCGAGGGCTTTCTCTAGTTGTGGCAAGCGGGGGCCACTCTTCATCGCGGTGCGCGGGCCTCTCACTGTCGCAGCCTCTCTTGTTGCGGAGCACAGGCTCCAGACGCACAGATTCAGTAGTTGTGGCTCACGGGCCTAGTTGCTCCGCGGCATGTGGGATCTTCCCAGACCAGGGCTCGAACCCGTGTCCCCTGCATTGGCAGGCAGATTCTCAACCACTGCACCACCAGGGAAGCCCGATCTTTGTGATTCTTACATGGGATAATCAATCTATGGATGTTAATGAATCTAAAAGGCAAGTTATTAAAAAATAAAACAAAAAACAGTCTTTCTAGGCATCAAAAACAGTTAAAGCCAAATTTTTTTCCTTGAAGATAAAACTCATGGTATTCATCGACTCCACGGGGCTAAACCAGCTATGCTTGAGAAACTTCCCACCAGAGTTCACTGACTCCGTGCATACCTTCAAATGCCAGTCTTGCCTGGCATCAGAATGATCTCAGTCACTTCAAAAGAAAAGGATATTAATAACTTGAAAGCTGAGCATTTGACCAAGACAGTGGGCAGCAGTAGTGGTTGATTTCGTGTTGTCTCTCCAAGTGTTAGTTAAAAATAAAAAAGCCCATGTCTCTTTCCAGGGTTTGACATCTTCCTTACCTTTGAAGACATGATGTTCTTAACCTCCTCGTCTGCTGCAGAGTGTGTCCCCGCGAGGTCTGGGTTACTGCTGCTCATCACTCGGGCCTGCATCAGCTTCGAACTCACAGCGGCAGCAGACGTGCGTCCGTATGTGTGGTAGCGAGGGTCCGGGAGGGAAGTGGGGCCGCCTGCACCCCACCAGGTATAGACATGTCAACGGAAAGGGGATCAGAGTCACTTATTGGACTTGAGAAGGAACTGAGGAGGGATGGGGTAGGTAGTAGAGTGGAAACCCACTAGATTAGGTCTTGGAATTAGGGTCTTATTAGCAAATGCCGAGGGGAGGCCAGGGGGGCAATGTTTTGGTGGAAAGATAGGGTGTAAGGCAGTAGGGAGTGGTGAGGACTGTGGTAAACTGGAAACACATGCCTCATCCAAAGACAGGGGCTGCTCCTCGTCTCCAGCTTATTATTGCCATGGGGAAACAGCCCATGAGGTTCTGATTTCTCAAGACAAGCTCGAAATGTGGATATTTTTTATTTCTTAATATTTAAATGATGACAGCTTTATAAGTCTTGCATTTCTGAGATTTGAGAATCCAAGGAATCATCTGAATCTTATGTGAATCAGTATACACTGTATAGCAATGTTTCTCACCTTTAAGTATATACATGTGTTCAAAGGTGATTATGTGAGTCTATGAATATTATGAGTATTTTTTAAAAACATTTAAAATTACAGGTTTACTTGAAATGAGGCTGCATGGACTAATAAATATGCCCAAGTTCCTTTGTTAGAGCCTGGAATTTTGTTAACTTATTGATGCTACTTTTTATATCATGCTGACCAGACGTTCTGGTTGATTATTACCTATGTAAATAATTAAAAAGAGTGGAGAAATGAATAATTATTTCAGAAGTTTAGTTTGGGGGAAATGAGAAAAGGGATTTATTTTTTCATAATGAAAAGTTTAGGGGCCACTGCTTACCACAGCTATCAAATATATATTATTTTCCTTATCATTATGATCCTAGAATCCTAGGCATCTGTTGTCACTTCTCCAGCTTTTAAAAGAAGGGATTCACAACTGAATCAGAAAGTACCGACTGGGTGAAGATCAGTGAGGGATTATCAAATAGGCAGAAAAAAAAGTGTTTAGAATATAAAAATAGGGAGGAAGGCAGATAGAAAGCAAGAGAGAAAAATCTAGACATGAACTTTTAATTTCAGCATTCATGTAAGTTTTGTTTATTCTGAAAGATAAAATTTAACTTTCGGGCTTTTAATTTTATTGTGAATTCTGTGGGGTGGGGGTGAGGGTGCGCTGCCCGCCAGGCTCCCATACTCGGGGAGGGGGTGGGGAACAAGGGGACGTTACCTGACTTGGGTACGTCCCTCTGCGGCTCGGGCAGGCGGAAGACGTAGTGCACATAGGAGGCCAGCAGGCAGTTCCTCCCATGCTGGTCCTTGCCCAGGCCCTTGCTGTTGTGCAGACTGTTGGCGGTGACCACCACAGACTCGAAGGCAAACTGGGAGAAGTTGGCTGAGGAACCAAGAGAAAAATGGGCGGCCCTGCAGTGAGTCCTTAATGAGCCTGAGATGGAACATTCTCTGGGGCAGTGACAAGGAGTCCTGACCACTGACTGGCTGAACCAGGCTGAAGCCCCTGGGGCAGGGTGAGTGGTTTTAGTAAGCTCCAGCATGCCAGCTCTGCTTACTGCAAAGGACTTCACATTTCCTCCTTCTGCCAGCACTGTGGTTTTTCAGGACAAAGATGCGAGCCCGTCCAGACATCCTCCCCTCTCTAAACCACGCTGTAAACTGGTGCTACTCAGTGGGGTCTGTCCGGACATCATCAGTATCACCTAGAATCTTATTAGAAATGCAGAATCTCAGGCCCCACCCAGGACCGACTGAGTCAGAATCTGCATTTTAACAAGATGCCCAGGTCATTCTTACGCACACTATGGTTTGAGATGGACTGTTGAACAATACAGATTCTTGGTGTACAGATTAATCTAAAAACGTATGTGTATCATGTCAGTCCCTGGACCTGTACAAACAATGCTTCACCATGTACACTCTCTTGTTGAGGAGCTCCAAACCCTCCACAGTTTGGCTCCACCCTACTTATCCCACCTGGTACCCTCTTCTGCTCAAATTCAACTTCCTTAAAATAAGGCAATCTTTATACTGTCCCCATCACACGTCTGCTTCTCACTTCTGCAATATTGCTCGTGCTGCTGTCCTCACCTAGAAAGCCCTCCTTGCTCCCACCCACAAAATCATACTAAGCTTTCGATGCTAAGCACCATCCCATCTCCTCAATGAAGCCTCTGACACCACTCAGTACAGGGCTTTAGTGACACCAAATCACAAAGTTCTTGGGCTGTTTCCAATGGGAAATTCTGTCTCTCTGATAGGCTGGAAGCAAAGTGCATTTCTCATGCTTTCTTCTCTCCCCACCATGCCTTCCATGGTGCCTGACACAGATAAGTTCTCAATAAATGCTTGGAGACTAAGTGCCTCCACCTATGCTGCCTGTCCCAACACCCTGGAGTCCCAAATATTGGCTCAAAACGTATGAATGAATGTTTCGTCTAGTGAACAAGTCTATATTCCATAGCTGGGGCCTACAAAGCAGTGCACCAAATATGTGGAGGGTGTAGAAGGAAATCCAGGGAGGGCACAGATAGGTGGCCACTCCACAGGAATCTAGCTGGAGAGGCAACAGCTACATGTGTGAAAAGTTAGCCGACAATGTAGGATGGCTTATCTGTGGAGCCACAGAAGACGCATCCCAGGATACACTGCAAACTGAGGGATTCAGAGGTCACGCTCTTCCCTAGCTCTGAAAGCTCCCCCATGTGTCCTAGGCTACAAGTTCATTTCTCCCTCCCCACCAACTTACTCATATTCCATGGCCCTACAGTGTTATCTCCTTCTTTTCTGACACTCCCAGAAAAGTGGTTTTTGACACTTTTTTCTGAACTACTTTTTTTCTGATCCAGACACTCTGGTTCTCTGCTTTTGCCAGTCACTGCCCCCATTTTGGCTTCTTTCCCTCGAACCCCCCTTCAAAGCCATCTCAATTGCAGTCTTCTTCCTGGGGGGCCTTCCCCATCCTCCCGGATGGATGTCTTCACCATTCCCCCAACAGTATTTAGCTGTGTCCATTTGAGGACTTGTGTCCTGTGCCGCTGATCTTTGCTATATTTTATTGTAAGTCCTCTGAGGTTCAATATGCTCTTGATTATTATTGCAAAACCTACAACTGTAAGCACAGTACTGGCAGCATGGATGGTACCCAAAGATATCTGCTGGGCTGGCGAGCACAGAATAATACAAGCTCAGCTGAAAATAGTGTCAAACAAAGATGCCCTACAGCAGCCAGTCTACCCCCGCAGGAGTTGGAAGAACCACTGGACCCAGGCCCTACATGACATTATTTCCAAAGGAAGTCTTACACATTGTATTTAGTGTTCATTTGTTAAAAGTAAGCATTTAAGATGGGCGTTTGCTGCGTGCCGAGGGGAGTGGAGAATGGGGTGACTGTTCAGGAGTATGGGGTTTCATTTGAGGCTGACGAAAATGGTCTGGAATTAGATAGTAGTGACAGTTGCATTACCTCATGAATATACTAAAAACCACTGAATTGTACACTTTAGTGAATTTTATGGTATGTGCATTTTATCTCAATAAAAAAGGGATCACATTGAATTTCAATTTAGACAGTTCCTTTCCTTCCATTTAATATGGGTTGTCTTATTTCTTTAAAACATTGGATTCCCTTGTTGGTCAAGTCAACAAAAAATATCTTAGAGGTAAAAGAAAGCCATCAATTACTAGGAATGGAATTTAAAGGATTGGCTTCAGTCATTCAACACATTAATGTAAAAAAACCCCGATAATTTTAAGCATCCTATATTAATGTTTCTTTTTTTTAAACATCCAGGGAATCTCCAAAAACAAAAAAAAATAGCAGTGGACTTGGTTTCCCTTGGACTCACATCCTCAACAGAAAGATCACATTGGCCCTTCTCCTGAAACTTCTGGAAAATCGTGTTTCATAAAACACGGCACTGCCTGCCTCCTCCCAGGCGCCCAGGCCTCCTACCTGTCTGGCCAGCGATGACCATGGGCTGCACGAACAGCTGGAAGAGCTTGTCCAGCACCAGGTGCAGGAAGAGCACAAGGGGCTCCAGGCGGGAGGAGTTGAGGCAAATGATGCTGAGCTTCAGCTCATGCTCCAGAGCCGCTTCACTGATCTTCTGGTCCAGCACGCGGATGGGGAAGGTCACCTGGCTTTCCAGGGAATGGCAGAGGGTGAAGAACTTCTCCAGGTGGTTGTCCTGGGAAGGCAGATGGCAGGCCTCATGGGTCTCATCCCCTCAACGCTCACCAGTGGATTCATAAACACAATCAAATAGCTCCTTCTAGGCAAAACCTCTTATCCAGTGTTTCAGAGCAGAAGTTCTAAGACACGGATGTTTCAGACCAGGTTATGAATTTCTTTGTAGAGTGTTGTGCACAAAATAGAACCTCTCAATAATTATTAGCTGAAGAAAAATTAATTTGGACTCTGACATGTTCTGTAAGCAGAAGCAAGGATACCAGGCAAACACACTGTCGAGATGGGGGTCTAAGCAGATGCAAAATTCAGACAGTGGCAGGAAAAGGAGGGAAAGTAGAACAACAACAACAAAAAATCTGGAAGAGAAATGGCAGAATTACAGAGGGAAATGAGACAGCAACAGCAGGAAAATGTTTAAATGAAGTCTCCCCACGAAACTTCTCAACCAACAGTGCAGGTGCCGAGCTGCTTCAACATTTTTATAAGGTCTTTCTATGAAAACAACAAATAAAACCTAACAGGCTTGCAATTCCCCACACAGAACTAAAAGGGTTTTTTGGTGTTGTTTTATCCAGGCACAAAGATTTTCACTGATCTTTTATTGAACTGTCCTTAGAAGTTTCTCTGCTGCACCCCATCTTTATTATTAGCCTGCTGTTCTGATTTAAACTTGACCTGGATACTCCTTACCTGGGTGTGAACAGAAGAAACAGCTTGCACTTCAATATTGAATACTCCCTTATGTCCTTCAGCCCATTTAATGGGAGGATTCTGCAAAGGGACTTTCTGTGTTAAAAGAAAACAAATTAGCAATTCAATTCCCTTTTCTCAGTACTAACAAGCAGAGTAAAGCAACTTGACAGCAGATGTCAGGGTTATACAAATATAAATCTCCCTGGAAAACTAATATAACTGGCCTTCGAGTTAGGAGCCCTGGGTTCAAGTTCAGTTTCACACCAAATTAATTATTTTCACTTCGACAGGTCAATGAAACTTTCTGGGCCTTCATTTTCTCATGCTGAAAGAAAGGGTTTGAATCAAGTTATCTATCTAATTTAAGCTTCCATCCAGCACTGGTAATCCTTGATTCTAGGAATTAAAATAAAGTAATATCCTAATGATTTCTCCATTAATCAGGAATGTCAGGACAAAGTGTAGAATATCTTTAGAAGACATGAAATTTTAATGCTTTTGAGTGACTACAGTTTTGTTCCCTTTTAACAAAATGTTTCCAAGTAGCCGTCCTTCTAGGCTCCTGCTTTAATTACTCAAAATGACTTTTATAATATTTATATATCAATAGCCCTGTAGTCCTCAGAGACCATTTCTTGCCTTAAAATCTCAAGAGAATTGTCATCCTACAGCGCTGAGTAAGGAGGGCCTTGGCAGACCTGGCCATGTGAGTGTGGGTTTTGTGTCTCTTGCATTTTAATGGAAGGAAGCATACTGTACTTGCAAGGGTAGGATGTGTGAACGGGGTGGGGACCTTTGGAACTATCTCAGACAGAGTTACAAACTGGGGCCCAAAGCTGGATCCAGCCCACAGACAGGTGCTGTTTGGCCCAGTGTTAGAAACTGTCGAATTAGTTGCCAAACATTTGAATGTCAGAAAACTTCACATGAAAGCCTGCTTTTCTATCGTATTTTGAGAATCTGAAGGTATGAAGACATTGGTCTTGCATCCCAGCGTGGCACCAATGTGCAGAGCAGAGGAGTAGCTATGACCTTAGGTGGGAAGACAGTCTCCAGCGTGAACAAATTCCACCAGGACCTTGCACTCATTATTAATGAGTCCGACCTGTGGGGTCACTGGAGTTTGCAGTAATCTAAAGCAACACTGACCACTAAAAATATAATGTGAGCCATCTATGTCATTTAAAATTTTCTAGTAGCCACATTAAAAATTTTTTAATGTGATAATAATTTTAATACTATGTTTCATTGAACCCAATATAGCCTAAAGATTATTGTTTCAACATGTAATCAATATAGAAAATTATGAATAAGATATTTTACATTTTTTTTTTTCTGCTACTAAGTCTTCGAAACCCAGTTTGTGTTTTATACTTATAGCACATCTCAGTTTGGACTAGCCACATTTTAAATTGCCTCATGTGGCTAGTGGCAACTATATTGGACAGGGTAGGCCTAAAGAATATTAGGAGAAGCTGAGGGCATATTGATAAAGATAGCTTAGGGCAAGTAAGAAAAAGGAACTAATATTTACTTAAGCATCGAGTTTGTTGCTTGATATGTATTATCTCATTCAATGTTCACAGCAACCTTGTAGGCAGGTCTGGGCTAGGTTTCATCTTTGAGACTCAGAGAGGGTAAGCAATTCACCCATGTTCACACGGCTAGGGCATGGCAGAATCTGGATTTTGGATCAAGATTTATTTGTCTCCAAAGCCAGGTTTGTTTGGCAGCATTAAGAAGATAATTGGGTGTTCTAGGAAATTAGAATGTGCAGCTTGATGTTGAAAAGGTGGTTTTGAGGGCTTCAGCAAGGGGCTGTGTGTCCAAATCATAAAAAGTAATCAGGGAGTATCTGTGAACATACTCACAAAACCATTTAGGTGGTTTTGAGGAGAATAGTTTTGATCTAAATTCAGGCATATGCCTGTGGCCCAGGGCAAAGGAAGCTTCTCTCTCCAGGGGAAAAAAAAAAAAAAAGGAAATAGAAAATGGAATAGCCTGGGGAGTGGGGGTGGGTAGTCAGAGTAGGAAAGAAAGTTGACTATAAAATTTGGAACAAAATTCAAATTCCTGGGAAATTCAACTTGAAATATGCAAGGAAAACAAAAGAGATGACGGGGGACCTGTAGATTAAGAGCCTTAAAAGACATGTCAAGCAATAGCAATGTATGGAGCTTATTTGGATCCTGATACGCAACAAACAACTGTAAAAAAAAAAATGACATTAATGAGATAATTGGAAATTTGATCACTGGATAAATGAAGATATTAAGGAACTATTATTAATGTTTAAGGTGTGACAATGGTATTGTGATGGTTAAAAAAGGAGCCCTTATCTTTTCAGATAAAACACTGAACTATTTATAAATGAAATGATATGATGTCTGGTATTTGCTTAAAATAAATCTTATTGATGTAAACCTACACCAACCAGACTGAGAAGCATGAGAGCTGCTGCTGGTGCAATCAGAACGGAGGCTTCACTGGGCTCCCTTTAAACTGGTGGACTGCAGCAGAATGTATGGGCAAAAAGGTGGGACAGGAAATGGGAGGAGAGAAAGAGTATTGACGTTGGGCTCTTTAGAGGAATAAAAGCCCCAATATCCACCTGGAGACTGTGACAATTGACCCAGAGGAGAAACCAATGGAATCTGGCATGGGAACCTTTTGTAAGGATGGGAGGTGAGAGCAGTTGTTATCACAGGTGAGCTCTATTTGCCTTCCTTTTTAAAATACCCCATTCTGTAAACCCCTTTGTTATAGATAATACAAGGTAATGCTGCCTGGGTATGGGTTGTATTTACCAAACATTCTGAATTGGTGATAATCTAAATGAATGAGGTCTTAAAACCAGTTATTTCTCCCATCCTATCAGAACCACGTGCTCTCAGAAAACACCCTGTGCTGACAGATGACTGCTCCCCAAAACATGCTGAGCATCCTTGGTCATGTATAAAGGAATGGGAAGCGGGTCTGGAAAGGTGGTCCAAGACCATGGCTGGACAGGAAACAGGTGATGGCCAGCCTGCTGGTTACCTCTGCAGAATGCATAGAGTAGTTGGGTGGCAGCTTTTCCAAGGCAACTGGGAGACAGTAGGAGCCAGTTTGAAGACGTTCATTTAAGAGAATTGGCAGCCACTGAAATAGATGATGTAAAGAATAAAATGGTTATTTATTACAGCATATAATTCTGGCAATTTATCTAGCTCACAAAAATCAAATGCAACTGAATGATGATTAGATATTGACCAGAGCTCTTTTGGGCAGTAATTTCTGTCAAGTTCTTTAGATTTTAAATTCCCTGAGAGCTCCTGAGACGGTAATATCAATGATTCACTGCTTTCAGAGCCAAAGTAGTAGCATTTTTCTTTATAGCCAATGTGTGTGTATATCTGGAAAACACCAATGTTTATTTTACCTTTTATATATTTTAAAGAAATAACTTTTTCCCCTTGGGGAAAAAAGAGCTATTTTTATATGTGAAGCATATATATAAAATTTGGAAATAATGGACACTGTAATGCTTTTTCTACAAATGAGTATTCTTTCAATATCTCTCACCCACTACCTTTCATTCCTGAAATTGTCATTTGCTAAGTCAAGTCATGTCTGCTCTTTGCTGTAATCTGGTTTGGCACATTTTGCTACTTCTGACAGGAAAAAAGCAAGTGAATAGAATTTAGTTGTTTATCTCTGCAGGAACCTTGGATGCACCAACAACTGCAGAGTGAATCTGCAAGTTGAAAACAACTCACTGAATATCCCAGGAGACTTTCTACCGAGTTTCCTTGCTTCTGCTGACAGCTGATATGGTAGAAGGTGAACAGGAGGTGGTGATTTACTGTGAGCTTAGCAGGGAGCTTAATTTTCACTTCTTCGTAGAAGTCAGGAGACCTGTTTCAAAAGCATATTATACACAAATAACTTTTAGCAAGAACGATGGCTTCTCTGACTATAAATTGCCACAGACCCTTTGCCCCTCAGAATTCGCCTGCTTGGTGTTTTACTTTTCATTTTACATCAGTCTCCTCCTAAGCTTAAAGTCCTGAGACCAAGCTTATGTCACTGGATACACTTCACTTACATAAGGCTGCTCACAAATGAAAAGCTTTGCCAGAAAAAAAAATCCCTGCACACAATGCAAAAATGCAACAACTTAATTTGGACAGAGGATGAGGTTTGGAGTCTTGCTGTGACCTCCTTTTCTATCTCTACCCCAAGAACAGGGACTGGTGCTCAGCCGGCACTCATCAAAGGATTTGGGGGAAACAAATGAAGGATGCAGGAAGGAAAGGGAATCTGATTTTACTGAATTATGACGTCCCAGGCAGTTTACTAAGGGCTTCACATACATTACTCATTTAATCCTCATTCCAGTCCAAGAGGGTGGGTTCAGAGAAGTATTCAATACTTAAATGGGCCAAGGTTATCAGGCTGGGATCAAACCCAAGTTTGTCTGACCCTATACAGATGTCCTACCTGGAAATGTGAATAACAGTTTAGACGTTATTCTCTGACTCAATTTACCCACATAAAAATGAGTGTTTCATTTCTCCTTTGGTCAACTTAAATCTTCTTAAAGTAGGTAGTGGTGCAGGTATGGATAGAAGACAAAGAGACAGACCAAGGAGGGCTGGATTTTGTTTCTGGCCCCTCCAGTATCTCAAAGCAAGGCAAGAAATTTATTTCTTTATGGAACACCATAAGACCTCTCTATATCACACTAGAGTAGAAGGCTCCAGAAAACTCAAAACAATATTAGGTTCTTGAAGATATGTTCTTCTCCCAATCACAGTTAATGGCAAAAATTGTGGTTCTCCAACATAGAACCAGGGAACTGGCATGGATTTCCTCTGTCCCTTAGTCCCTGAATTATAAATACTGGTACGAGGAATCACCTAGGGGATTCAGAAAAGCCAGGAGATAATAAAACAATCTTGGCATATGTTTTGAACTCTGAAATATACTTACTTGTTGTGGTATGTAACAGCCGTGTAAACTTCCTGCAGAAATTCAGGCCCATTGGATCTTCCAAAGATGACCTGTTCACCAGTATAAAAAGGGCCAAATTAACGGTGATATTTGGTTAAATCAAATCAACGATCATCAGCCCAGTAGGAGGTTCTGGTCTCATAGAGCTGCATTTTGTAAATTAAGAGTGTTGAGTTCTACAAGTGGCCCAACTGATGCAGAAGAACTGGTTATGAAGGGTAAACTGAGACCCCAGTGGCTACATCAGTGACCAAGGGCCATAGGCTTGTGAGACTAGAAAACCAGTGCTCTCTCCATCTGCCTCTTCACCTAGAGGTCTATACTACAGGGCAACGTTACAGAGTTTTGCCCTCCGTGAGAGATCCCTGGTCGAGGCTCTTTTGCCTGGTCACTTGGGTCATCAGGACCATCACTGGCCACACGTTTATGGTATTTAGAAAAAGACACCTCTTTGGGCCTGGGTCAGCCCTAAAGGCACATGACTTCACAAGTGGACTCACCTTTGGGTAAATAAAAAAAGAGCCCTTCCTACTAGATGCACTAATGCCCATGCCAGGTCCCAGGGCTTGGTGAGTGGTGAACAGGCTGGAGTTTGGCCCCCACTCATCCCTGGCTGGGTACCTTGGCTACCACCAGGATCTGCACAGCTGTACCTGGCAGCCCTGATGGATTTGCCAGGGGCGAGAGTGGGGAGAACCAGGAGAGTCTTCCTCTAGGACTTCTTTCCCACAACCATTGCAAAAGGTTACCTTGCATTGGGAAGGTAGGTGGGACATTAAAAAGATGGTTTTTTAAAAAAAGTGGATATTTGAAGAATGGAAGCACTGGAAAAATGTGACTTCAGTAGAAAGGTATATTATCTGAATTCTACAGCTTAAATAAAATAGTAATAGCTAACCACCATCTCGTTTGTTGGCAGATGGTTAAAAAAATACAAATTCTGGCATTTTGGGTTCCTTAGGGAACACTGCATTATGTATTTACTATTTGATTTACATTTTACCTCAGGATGAAGATCCATTCCTAGAAGGTGTTGAGATGGTGTATGTTTATTATTACTAGGCAGTACTTTCTATTATATTTATCTCTAGGTGTGGACTGGGGTTTAGGTAGATGTGTACCGCAGTGCACATCTGAAAGTACGGCAAGCATGGCTGACACCTTGGGCCTGTCTTTCTACTTCTTATGCTGTTAGGGTGGCATGGAAAGAATTCATGATATTTTTCAGTCTTCTAAAATGATCTGCATTTCTAAATTTCACAGCTCACTGTGGAATAAGTTGGGAAAGAGACTTTTGATTTAGGCTGACCCTGCTTCCCCATCAGTATCCTGGGAGCAATACTGGACCAGCCACAAAGGCCCCTGCACATCATCAGTGGTACTGGCCTGAATCAACGCACACGCTACGCTGATCAGCCCTTGATTTTGTCTGTGTGAACCAGCAAGGGAAGTTCAGCCCACCCTGGTTCGAGGCAAATGTTGATTTCCCTCATTACCGGCATAGCATTGCTGACATCCTCTCCACACATAAACTGGATCTTGATTGTGATGTTCCGGGCAGATGCTAGTTTGTTAGCAAAGTTCAGCCTCTGTGGGTAGACATAGAGAAGGTTTCTGGAAAACAAAAGATGAGGAACCAATCAGTAAGGTCTAGAGTTTCTTTTAACCAAGTTCTTCAGGGAATGCTAAAGCCTGCGCTCATGAGATGATTGTTCTGAAGGAGTTTTTGCTTTCAGAAGTGAATTACTTTCGGAGAGTGAGTTACTGTTGATTCTTCCTCTTCAGCTGCAGTGATCTGATAATAACCAACATTGTTCTCTGTTTTGCTACACAGACAGAGGTGCCTGCTGCAGCTGAGAAAGTCTTGGAATGTCTTGGAATGTGCAAATCTGCCTAGAGGTAACTATATGTCTGATACAAAGTTAAGAAGGCAAAACGTTCAGTTCATTTTAAACAAAACTCATGGCCATAGACAATGGCCTAATTTCAGTTCTCCTCCTTCTCCTTTCTAATGTTATGTAGTAGTTCAATTTTTTTTTTTTTTAATCTTAGTTTGGCCACTCTGCGCGGCATGCAGGATCTTAGTTCCCCGACCAGGGATCGAACCTGCGCCCCCTGCGGTGGGAGTGCAGAGTCTTAACCAGTGGACCACCAGGGAAGTCCCAGTAGTTTCCATTTTTTATTGGCATGACTTTCTGTATTGGTTTAACTTTCTTTTTTTGGCTGCCTTGGGTCTTAGTTGTGGCATGCGGGATCTTTTGTTGTGACGTGCCAGCTCTTCGTTGCGGCACATGGGCTTCTCTCTAGTTGTGGCGTGCGGATTTTCTCTCTCTAGTTGAGGTGCACGGGCTCAGTAGTTGTGTCACGCGGGCTGTGTCCCACGTCATGTGGGATCTTAGTTCCCCGACCAGGGATCGAACCTGCGTCCCCTGCATTGGAAGGCGGATTCTTTACCACTGTACCACCAGGGAAGTCCCTTTCTTTTCTTACATAAGATGACAGTTCAAACTTCCAAGCCCAATTAGCTACGTAACATAATACAAAACTATGAATAATACATCCATCCATTCAAAAACTATAGGACAAGTACCAGGCTGACTATAATTTTGTATATTTTTTCTTTCTGTTTGCAATATTACTACTATAATCCACTAAAAGGTAAGCTCCATGAAGGCAGGGATTTTTATCTGATGTTTTTGATTCACTGATGTATCTTCAGCAGCTAGAACAGTGCCTGGGACATAGTAGGTGCTAAAAAAAATACTTGTTGAATAAAAGAATGAATGTATATACTTTCAATCATATTCCTGACTTAAAGAAACAATAGTGATACTAATATTTATAAGGTACTTATCCTAAGTTGGGCAATGTTTCAAATACTTCATATTTATTAGTTTGTTTAATTCTCATAATTATTCTATAGGTAGATACTATTTTGATGGCATCATCCCCACATCACAAATGAGGGAAAAAATGACATACAGTTAGTGAATGGTAATCAAGAATTAAAGTCAGGCACTCTGGTTCCAGAGCCATGCTCTTAACCTTATCTAAGCTATATCCCCTCAGATAAGACTGCCATTAAATAAAAGAATAACAATGGCCTTTTCAGACTATGTTATTCATGACATGTCTCAGAGGCAAGCTTGCCTTAATTCTCTGGATCTTATTAGCAGTTGAGTGTCAACAGTACACCAAAGGCTGACTCAACTGTGTCATGTTCTCTGGGAAAATGTCTTGTCTTCCTCACCCTTGGTCCACTATTCTAACTCCTAGGTAACACATCCTCCCCAAATGGACACATTCTTGCCCCAAAGGCTTCAAGATGACAAAACAGCCTTTGTGTCAACTAGACACCAGGAGAGCAGTGACCAAGAAGGAGGGCCAGGTGACCAGATTTTCCCTCTGTGAATATAGGCTCTCATAATACTTTACAAGGATTTGCATATTAACTGCTACCAGGGTTTCAGCCTCAGCACTACTGACATTTTGGACCGGACAATTCTTTGTTGAGGGGCTGTCCTGTGCATTGTAGGATGTTCAGCAGCATCCCTGGCCTCTACCCACTAGATGTTAGTAGTATCTCCCCTCTACTCAGTTGTGACAACTAAAAATGCCCCCAGATATTGCCAGATATCCCCAGGTGGGGCAAAGTCACCCCCATCTGAGAACCACTGAGCTATACATGTGAATTTTGCATTATGGATCTATACAAGTACACCTGGCAAATTTCCTATCTTTAATAGATGTAGTCAGTGCCACCTACTGGGTTCATACTCACATGTAAGGTTTGTTCCATTGGAAAAGGGTAAAGTCAATACTCAAGTACAAGGTAGGAGAAGAAAAATTTTAAAGTCTGATTTATGAAGTCTGGGGTAGTCAGGAACTGAAAAACCAAAAGGGAAAGACCAGGCTGACTAACTCTAACCTCTGCATCGTCATAACCAGAATGATCCTCCATCCTGTGTGTGTGCATGTGTGTATGTGCGTGCGTGTAGGCAAATGGTCTTTCTGGACCAGTATTTGCATAAATCCATGAATCTACCCCATGGATCTTCCTTGCTACAACAATATCAAGAGTGACAACACTAATAACCACAACCCTGGACAAGTCCCAACGAATGGGCTAGTGGACCTGCATCTGATGGTCATGCAGATGAGAAACTGAGGCCCTGAGAGCTGAAGTAACAGTTCATTCCGTGAATTAGCCACCAGTTGGGCACAGCGTCCAGTTCAGTGCTGTTCTGACTCTACAACATGGATGTCTCAGTGCCGCTTTCCAAATCTTTCTCTGTCACACTGAGGGACCCCAACCTCAATGCAGGCAGATAGAGTTGAACCTCAGATGCTGTCAGGAGAGGCCATGGATGTAGTAACAATGGCAGAAGGCAGTTCACGGTTGGGATGCGGGGATCTGTGTGGGGTATACTCCCCTCTCTGCATGAGAGAGGCTGCATGCAGAGAGGGGAGTATAATGGCTGCATGATCTTCCATATTATGAGGGTGCCATTAATGTATACAGTCTCCAAAAATAAGCACTAAGACTTTTTCCTTTTTTGTCAGTTACGAAGCTGGGATGAACACTTTCTCTGTCTTGCCCCTCTGCAATGCAGTATACTTCTGGGAGAATCCCTTTTAGTTCTATATAGTTCAGTTTCTTCATCTTTGAGTTAATTGAAAAGACACCAATCAACCTTTCTTTATGCTGTGCTTGAAGAAATAACGAGCAAGAGTTTGTAAAAATGCTTTGAAGTAGCTAGATGAAAGGGTCTGTGTAGATCACAATGGTAGTAGCCCTGCCAGAATGGATAAGCAAGTCAGCTGTCATCACACTCCTCTCCTACATCCCAACACAGGGGCACCACCTACCTATCCCACACATCCCCCAACACCGGTCAGCAATTTTGCACACGGCTTCCAAAGGGTTTGCTGACCCCTTATATTCAAACATCATCACCACGGGCATACAGTGTTCTGCCTGTACTGAATGCACTTTCCACAGAGTACAGAGCAGGAAGGAAACATCAAGAGAATTTAGTACAACATCCCTTTTTGCAGGCTACAAGCCGACTCCCAGAGACATTAAATGACTTTGCTTAAGAATTTTTTTAAGAAGATGCATTTCCCAAGGATCATCATAGTTCTTACAGGCAAGAATGCCAAGTGATATGTTTTGTTAAATCTGTATGATTTTTAAGAAATGAATATAAGAAAATAATAGTGTTTTCTCTTGGAAGGGAAGATCTACCGGCAGGGTCAGTGATACACAGAGCCTCAACCAGATAAGAGTAATGATCAACAAACTGATAAACAGCCTCATACATTTATATATGGTAAATTAAGTGTCATATTAGCTAGAGAAAAATCCTAAGAATTATATTATCTAATGATTTTTGAGAAGCTCACCCGTAACTGAAACAGGAATCCTTTGTTAAAGCAAAGTTATTTTGAAAGTTTCTCCAGTGTAAGTGGAGGTCCAGTGTAAGTGCAGATCATTTAGTATAATCTCATCTTTCCCCAAATACAGGCAAAAATGCTTCTCTTCAGTCATATGCATCACAACATAGAACAGGACATTTGGTATTCATCAACAATTTTCTTTCCAAAGCCACTTCAGATGGCTTCTCTTGATTATAAACTATTTTAGAAATTTTAAATTCTTTCCACTGACTCAGCAACAACCCCTCAACTTATTTTCAAACTGCTGGGATTGAGCAGCTCCAGGAAGTTAGAGGTTAACTTGTAGAATTTGGTCATTATTAGATCCAATTGTTGACCAAGCTCTCTCCGCTCTTTACTGTTTTGGGACTATCCTCTATTTCTTTTGCTGCAAACAGGTTAACTCAAGGGACCTTGAAATCTTTCACAGCCGTAATGCCAAAAACATCAGCTTGGCTTCTCCTCACTTTACACTATTCTTTATCCAGTGCAAGGAAACAAAGAGAAAAGCTGCCCTACAAAACAGAAAGACAACCTACGGAATGGAAGAAAATCTTTGCAAACAATACAACTGATAAGGGAATTATCTCCAAAATATACAAACAGCTCATACAACTCAACATCACAAAAAACAACAACCCAATCAAAAAATGGGCAGAAGATCTAAATAGACACTTCTCCAAAGAAGACATACAGATGGCCAATAGGCCTATGAAAAGATGCTCCAAGTCGCTAATCATTAGGGAAATGCAAATCAAAACTACAATGAGGTATCACCTCACCCCGGTCAGAATGGTCATCATCAAAAATTTACAAATAACAAATGCTGGAAGGGGTGTGGAGAAAAAGGAACCCTCCTATACTGTTAGTAGGAATGTAAATTGGTACAGCCACTGTAGAGAACACCATGGAAGTTCTTTAAAAATCTAAAAAGGGAGCTATCATATGATCCTGCAATCCCACTCCTGGGCAAGTATCTGGAGAAAACCATAATTCAAAAAGATAAATGCACCCCAATGTTCAATGCAGCACTACTTACAATAGCCAAGACATGGAAGCAACCTAAATGTCCATCGACAGATGAATGGATAAAAATGTGGGGTATATATATTATATACATATATATGTATGTATGGAATGGAATACTACTCTGCCATAAAAAAAGAATGAAATAATGCCATTTGAAGCAACATGGATGGACCTAGACATTATCATACTAAGTGAAGTAAGCTAGACAAAGATAAATATCATGATACCGCTTATATGTGCAATCTAAAAAAAAAAAAAAGATACAAATGAACTTATTTCCAAAACAGAAAGAGACTCACAGACCTAGAAAACAAACTTATGGTTACTAAAGAGGAAAGGGGGATTGGGGGGAGGGATAAATTAGGAGGTTGGGATTAACATATACACACTACTATATATATAATATATATTATATATAATATATATTATGTATATATACATTTCAGATTATCTTCCCTTATAGGTATATATATTATATATATAATATATATACATATATATGTGTAGGTATAACTGAATTGCTGTACACCTGAAACTAACACGATATTGTAAATCAACTATACTTCAATTTAAAAGAAGTGTGAGTATACACATTAATAAAAACATTGCTGACCAAAAAAAAAAAAAAGCTGCCCTGTCATAGGTTCAGTGTTCTCCCCCAGAGGCTTCTCCAGCTCGGAGTGGAGCTCAAGGAGCAAGTAAGCTAGAGCAAAAAGCATCCTGGCCACCTGATTAAACAACTGTATGCTCTGAACACCTCTTTAGCTGAGCTTCTAACACAACTCAGCCAGCAGGAGAGGATGAAAGGAGGCCTTGAGAGGAGAGCTGAGCAGCCCCAGCCCGACAAGAGGACAGAAGGCCTCCACTGGCTGGTTGCAGGGATGAAGCCCAGGGAGAAATTCAACGAGAAGCTGAAATCGCTAGAGCAGAAGCTGCGGGAAGCTGTGTTATTCAAGGCAGGTGGGCTCTCTTTGACTAGGGTGATGGGTGCCATCATGGTGAGTAGATCGTTATTGATAATTTGAGTTAACCATGATTTTAACAGATTGGAAAATAAGCCACAAGGGTAAGATGCATCAAGTTGGGCTTATTTCTCCTGTGCAAAAGCCTGGTTAAAAAGAGTAGTGGTACAGATTAATCCTTTGGGATGCAAATACTTACGTATCTTCTGTAGCTGATAATGCCAACCTAAACCATGTTTTGAATAAAAACATATTTGTGCCACTCACTACCACACCTGCCAAGGAGTACATAGAGAACCACTCAGTCACGCCATAGAGCCAGAAGCCTAGCCTTCCATACTCTGAGAATATTACAGGGCCTTGGAAATCCCAAAGAGAGCCAAAGGATTAACTGTAGCTGTTCAGGTCAGACGATCCTTGGTGCTACTTATGTATCTCTTTGAAAGTGAGACTGAAGTGAGTTAAATGACTTATACTCACTGCATAATGTGGAGTGAAAATTTAGAATATAAAACATTCTGTAGGAAAGGGCTGTAAATATTCAGAAGCTGAATATGCATAAAGGATAAGGGCTAAAAGATGATCTGGGGAAATGAAAAAGGTAATGTGATTTTGAGAGGAATTGGTGTCAATTTTGATTTTCTTTCTGTTATTTCACTATAGAACCTGTAACAAAGTAATAATATCAAATACATGTTTTTTAAAAAGAAAAAAAGGAGAAAAAAAAATAATTGCAGGTTTTGTGGCCTGGGTTATCTTCACTGTCTTTTGAGTATCAGTAATGCCTGTAACCTAAGCTTCTTTTATACCAGGGGAGATGGGCTTGTATGGAGACCTATGATTAGTGACCCTCGCCAGGTAAGATATTGGGTGAGAACGTCCTTTAAAAAACTGCAAAATGTTCTACAAATAGAAGGTGGACAAGTCCATTTCCTCACCTGTAATAGAAAGGTTGGAGTTAAGTCTCAAATGCAATGATACTCCAAAAGTGCTTAGTAAACTGCAAAATATGACACAAATGAAGATTCTCTTCCTATCAAAATTGTAAAACAGCTGAGTGGACTTTATAATGCAACTTTAAACACTGCAGGACTGTGAGATCTTAAAACATTTTACTTAAAGAATGGATCAATTTCTCTGGGTTTCTCTCTCCATCTTTCAATTTATCTATGTCTCTCGTATATCTCTTGGTGGCGCGCTCTCTCTCTCTCTCTCTCTCTCCCTCTCTCTCACCCACCCCCTGTCTTTAATCCGTGTGTGTGTGTGTCTCTGCCTCTCTTTCAGTGTCCCTCAGTTTCTTTCTTTCTGTTTTTCTGATACAGCCTCTACCATCTTTTTCTCTCTCCCATGGCCTCTCAGAAAGGCAAAATGCTCTTTTTGCGGGGGCACTCCTTCAGTTTCATCTAGTCACTGAAATCCATTTCCTTACAAGTTCACAAGCGTTTGATGATTTCCCACCCTGAGCCGGGCCTGGGTTACAGGCAGGGCTGTTTCTTTCTCTCAGGATGACAGGCACAGAGACCAAGATCTATGAACGTCTCAGGATTCCAAAAAAAACGCCTGAGACCTTCAAAAATGATTAGCTCCAAAATATGAAAAGTAAAACCTCAAAATCAAAATTAATGAATTTTAAATTAAATGCTTACCAAATGCGACATTTGGTCAATTAGTCAACAGTCACTCTATTGAGTTTAATCTACAGGTGAAAAAATTTCCCCCCTACTTTGCAGATTGCTATAAAACTATATACATAGGGTATATGTAATTAATAAGGAAGTGGGTGCATCTTAATATGTTTTCGTTAACATGTGGTCTGGTACTTTGGGTTTAGGGAGGTTTTAAAAGGAACTTGGCTATTGAAATGGGAGAGGGGAAGAATAAAATACCAGAGAAATTGGTTTTTCTGTTTTATTAGTTTTCTTATAGCTAGAGACGCAAATGTTGGTTTAATAGCAGGCCACTAGCAATAGGCACTGGATTGAAGTAGATGGGGTAGTAAATTAGTACCCACCTCTCCTGATACAACACTATTGAAACAGCTTTCTATATAAAAAGCTCTCCAGGTTTCTAAACAAACACTCTCAACCTAACTATTTTGGGAATTTCAAAGTAATTTCTTTTTCTTTCCTTGTGTTTTAAAACCTTCCCTCTCCAGTCTTTTTTACAAAGACAAAGCCAAAGAACTGATGAACTCTTTGCTGAAGCAGAAATGTAGCAAAACCAATTGTAAGAACGGGATGCTCTCATTCAAAAACTACACGAAAAGGTTGGTGGCTCTTACTTCCTTTTAGCAACAGACTTCGATGTGAGCAGAATGAAATTCAAATAACAGTAATATCTTATAGTTATCTGATGTCTTTTACTCAAGCATTCCAAAGAAAATTGCAAATCTAGAGATACCATTTTGAGGTACCTTTGCAAGGTAAGAAGCTGAGGAGGTGGTTTTATTTTTCAGTCACATTTTACTGCCAGGAAAATTTATTTTAAATGTAATAGTAAAAGTAGCTAATAATATTTATTTTTTAGCATGTGCAGGCACCATTCTAATAACAGCTAATAGTACCAATGACAGGTACTACTATTTAGCCTCATTAGGCAGATGATAAAACTGAGGCACAGAGAGGTTGCAAAACTTGCACAAGGTAACACAGCTGGCAAATGGCACAGGGCAATTCAAATGCGGGTGCCCTGAAACTCATACTAGACCCACTGCCCATAACCTTTGCTGCTTCTAAGAACAGTAAACAGTTTCTTTGGTCAACAATCAGACTCACCAGAACTTTATCATGATGTGGTCTTTTATTAAATTGTTCAAGGGCTAAAGGATATTTCGCCAAGCAAACTATAAGAGTTTTTTTTTTTTTTAAGTTTAAAATAACAAAGTTTAAAAAGTTTAAAATAACTGAGAAGATGAGAGTGAGTCCTGTCCCTCAGTGTTAGAAGTTTTGGTGTTTTAAATACATCAAGTGCAAATGAAGTTAGAAATCTCAGAGTTTAATATTTGGTATATTCTGGAAATAGGAAACCTGCAAGCCTAAAGTGGCTATATATTTTAAGTGGGATCATGCTTCGTAAATGCTTCTGGATGAGCTGACTTTGCTGCTCAAAGGGCATCCAGGGAGGAGCAGCATCAGCATCACCTGGGAGCCAGTTAGGATGCGTCGCAGACCTGCTGAATCAGAGCGTGTGTTCTAACAATAAACCATAATTCAGAAAGAATCATGTACCACAATGTTCATTGCAGCTCTATTTACAATAGACAGGACATGGAAGCAACCTAAGTGTCCATCATCGGATGACTGGATAAAGAAGATGTGGCACATATATACAATGGAATATTACTCAGCCATAAAAAGGAACGAAATTGAGTTATTTGTAGTGAGGTGGATGGAGTCAGAGTCTGTCATACAGAGTGAAGTAAGTCAGAAAGAGAAAAACAAATACAGTATGCTAATGCATATATATGGAATCTAAGGAAAAAAAAAAGTCATGAAGAACCTAGTGGCAAGACGGGAATAAAGACACAGACCTACTAGAGAATGAACTTGAGGATATGGGGAGGGGGAAGGGTAAGCTGTGACAAAGTGAGAGAGTGGCATGGATATATATACACTACCAAACGTAAAATAGATAGCTACTGGGAAGCAACCGCATAGCACATGGAGATCAGCTCTGTGCTTTGTGACCACCTAGAGGGGTGGGATAGGGAGGGTGGGAGGGAGACACAAGAGGGAGAGGATATGGGGATATATGTATATGTATAGCTGATTCACTTTGTTATAAAGCAGAAACTAGTACACCATTGTAAAGCAATTATACTCCAATAAAGATGTTAAAAAAATAAAACTGAGGAAGCTAATTGAAAAAAGAAAAACAAAAACAAAAACAAAAAACAATACCCCAGGTGATTCAAATGCACATTCCAGTTTGACAAGCACTGATCCAAGGGAACTGGTCTGTTTTTTAATTTGACAGATGTATGAATCCTGTAGTTCAGGGGGTTTTTTGTTTTGTTTTGTTTTTGTTTTTTGTTTTTGGCTGCTAGGAAGCTCAAAGTCAAATTTGCAGCTGACTTTTTATGAAAGTGTAGAGGACCTTAACCTTACCCAGATTTATACCGATTTCCTTCTCCTTATTTTCCTTTCACCCAGAAATTTTATTCCTTGTTATACAATCTCCATAAGCTGCCTCACATACTTTTTTTTAGAATGGGAATGCTTATAAATAAATGCATAAAAATAAAATATTTGCTACCTCCTGTCTTGTCATTCCATGGTCTCATGCCATTATTTGTGTTTATTCCTATTTCTAACACTTTAGGTTAGATCAAATCACAAACTCACAAAGGAATCAGTGAAAAACGGAAATGGGAAGAAAACCCCTAACGTGTAGGGTGAAGAGAACGTTCCATCTTCAGAACTCAGAGCAAGAAAAACGGAATGTGAGACTTGTTCTAGGACACCAGTCAGAATCCACACAAGGCTGCCTGCCCTGCGAAGTGGCACAAGAATGGAAGGAGGCACCAGGGATGCTGTCATAAGCAGCAGCTTGCCCCTTAGTAACCTCTGTGCTCTGTGGGCTAGGCTGCAATGTTTTGTGTAAATGCTGGTACTGTATCCTGAACATTGTGGACCTCTACCCTCTGCCCCCACAAAAAGCAAATACGGTTAAGAAGCGAGAGACAAAATGTTACCCTATTGTTTAGAAACACTACAATGACCCAATATGCTCTCTCCATAGTCTTGTTATGTTAAAATAATGCACTCAAAAACAGAAATCAAATGAGAGAGAGAAAAACAAAAAAAACAACAGCAAACTCTAATACTTGTTATTACACCATTTTCAAGACTTTTGCAGGGAAAATGGTCTATGCTTTCTCAACTGATGAACTACAATTTGAACATCAAATATGGTGTCTTTACATAGGTATTTTAAGTACTAAGAATCTGTCTTCGAACATGAACTAACTAAATGCTCACAGCTCCTATATTTGCAGAGTACCTTTTCTGTTACAGCAATCCCTATCCCTTCTTTTTATGAGATAGATAAAAAGTTCCACTTAAGTGAGAGCTTGAAAAGCCAGCATTCCTATGAAATAAAGCAGGACCTCAAGCTGGGGCAAAGAAAATGTTACCTTTTAGAAACAAGTGAAAGCACCCTAGCTCTCCTTAAAACCCACTTACTTGTTTAGGAAAAGTCCAGCTAGTTTTCAATAGCAAAAGACCCAAAGGGAAAGTTGGGATGTTTATGATCCTAGGCTTTATCTAGATCAGATTCCCATGGAAAAGAATCACAAATACATAAGCATTTGAAACATGCTGGGGAAAACTGACTGCTTCAAGAAAAAAATAAATCTCTAACCTTGCTTGAAACGTTTTTTTAAAGATACTTTGTTGAACTGGCTGAAATTTTACCAGTTAAGATATTCATGTTACCATATATTCTTTTGAAACTCTGCTTAGCAGATTGAACATATTAAGTGGTTTATATATCATTCACTCCCACCTTAGTATGAATTAGTTTACCCAGTTTTTTCCTTCTTACAAAGAGGTTAGATTTAGGGGCTGTAGGTGTGAGTGGTGAAAGGAAATAAAAAGGATGACCTGGTAATTGTTAACCATGAGGCACTGCTTTGAGGAAGATTCCCCAGTTGCCTAGGGTGTCAGGGAGAGTGACAAAGTAAGGGGAAGTTGGAAAAGTACCCAAATCCAGATTTTTTTATTCCACAATTTTTTTTCTATAACTTTCTTAAACTTGACACTGACAACACAGTCAAAATATTCACTGGATAACTACACCTCTTTCAACTCCCACCTACCACCATGGAACCCATGATGTGGTTTTAAGGTCTAAGTTATTTGGATATTCTTTGTGATTCTCACTTAGGGAGGGCTCAGATATTTGTTAAATAGGTCAAGCTCTCAGTTGGTTTATTAGCCTATTTTCAGTGGGTTTTTATGGATGACTAGAAAATATTTAATAAGAATGTATTTTATTTTACATGAACAGAGATTGGAACTACTACAGCAATATACATTTCAGACATCCTATAAAACTCACCCTTCCACAGCTACATTTTTGCATTTCACTCAGAGGATTTATATAGGTTTTATATATGTATATAGATTAACAGATGCTTGGGAGGTGAGTCTATGGTAGGGTGTAAGGAGGGAGTGGGGTGGGTAAGGTGCTACATGCTGGGCAATGGGATAAAAGACCCCATTCCTTAATATGTACAGCTTAGGGATTTTTCCTACTACTATGAATCTAAGAAAACTTGGGAAATCTCCTCTAACCTAGGTGAAAAAAATGTTCCCCCACATGGTAGGCTTGTTTCTTTGGAGTGTGGGTTAGTGAGGGCTGGGCTGGGGGCGGGGGCAGGGGCGGACTCTTCTCACCTTAGAAGATCTGTCAAGAAGCTGTTAATTTTCTATTAGGGAGAGGTATATTGTCCTAAAAATATACCAGGCTGATGAGAACACTCTCCACAAGGAGCCTGGTCCTCTGCATCAGCAGAAGTAATCCACCCTCCCTCACTCACCTTCCCACCTCCCCACACTCCTTCAAATTCACACAGCTGGAGTGCCCCAACTTTTGGTAGCTTGGTTAAGAACTATGGTAGCAGCTTCTAAGGCTCCCAATGATGCCTGCCTCCTGGTGTTCTCACCCTCTGTAATTCCCTCCCCTCAAGTGTGGGCTGGACCTAGTGACTCATTTCTACCCAATAGGATACAGCAAGATTAGGTTACAAAAAGACCCTGGCTGCTATCTTTCTCTCTCTCTCTCTCTCTTTCTCTCTCTCTCTCTCTCTCTCTCTCTCTCTCTCTCTCTCGCTCTCTCACTCTCTCGCTCTTTCTCGCTTATTCTGAAGACCCCAGTTGCCATGCTGTGAGCTGCCCTACAGGGAAACCAATATAGCAAGGAATTTGAGGGGATCTCTTGCCAACAGCTAGAGAGGACCTAAGGCCCTTAGTTTAACAACCAAAGAGGAACTGAACACTGTCAACAACTTCAGGAGTGAGCTTGGAAGTGAATTCTCCCCTCGTTGACCCTTGGGGTGATCCCAGCCTTGGCTGACATCTTGACTGTGGCCTTTGGAGAGGCCTGAGTCAGAGGCACTCAGCTAAGCCACACCTGGATAACCCACATAACCTGTGAGATAACAACTGTTGTTTCATGCTGCAAAGTTTTGGTTATACAGCAATAGGTAACTGATACGAGTATATGCATTTTAAAAAAGTATATGTTAGGTATTCGCTGATATTTAAACATGTGATTCCTTTAAAAATGCTTTACCTTGTAACGTTTCTGCCTCTTCACTGTGTCTCAGGGTTATTATTCCTGCTCTAAGGAATATAATATCATGACTACCTAGGGGAAAACACTCAACCTCAAAATAGCCTCTGTGGAGTCCATCCAAACACCAGCTAAGTATAAAAACTTGAGAATTTAAAAATATATGAATAACTAAATTTTCTTTGGTTCTAGTTTTGATTCTATTCACTGAATTAATGTTTCTTAAAGAGGCTGTGACAGGTCAGATAAAAGAGGAGAAGAATGCTAAAAAGTACCGACCGCAAATACCTTCCTCCTCCCTTAAAACATCAAATTTTTAATGAAAGTTTCCCCCAAACAAAACAACATTTTCAACATATTTGGCTTTGCCAAACATATGTTTGGTAAATATTCAAACATTTCAACAACATTTGGTTTTGTGAAAGACCTAAAATTCAAGTTTAAAGACACCATTTTGATGCCAAATCTGGGCAACGTTTTTCAAAAGGTCACCAGGCAGAATTGTCACGTGGAGGACTAACACGAACCAACCTGCATGTTCTTTTGAGAGACAGAGGGAGCACATTTTTTCCAGGCTTTGCAAATAGTTTCCTAAAACAAATCTGCCAACTGACAAAAACTCATACACATACCAGAAAATTTCCAAGTTTTGCTGTTGCTGAAGCTGACTTTTTTCTTTGGGTTTGAGGCAGAACCTTTACTAGTCCCCTACCCATTAAAACAAAAAACAAAAAACAGCCAATGAATAAATCAATAATACTGATTAAAATGCTTGCTTTAACATTCCTGGTGATTTTTTTTTTTTTAATTAATTAATTTATTTATTTTTGGCTGTGTTGGGTCTTCGTTTCTGTGTGAGGGCTTTCTCTAGTTGTGGCAAGTGGGGTCCACTCTTCATCGCAGTGCGCGGGCCTCTCATTATCGTGGCCTCTCTTGTTGCAGAGCACAGGCTACAGACGCGCAGGCTCAGTAATTGTGGCTCATGGGCCTAGTTGCTCTGCAGCATGTGGGATCTTCCCAGACCAGGGCTCGAACCCGTGTCCCCTGCACTGGCAGGCAGACTCTCAACCACTGCGCCACCAGGGAAGCCCCCTGATGATTTTTATATTGGCAGATGTCTTGTTTCAGGTTGGGGAAGAAAATATTGGAATTGGAGGAAACAGCAGGCCTACTAAGAAATAAATTGTTCAGTTGTCCCCAACAACTTCTAGAAGCATATGCCTGCTTTGGGTACTTGGTGAGAGAGAAGGCTTGTCTAGGTTCTGGAGGCAGGAGAACTTGCAAAGATCTCAAGTGACTGCAGGACAAAGTTGCATGCATGTCTTTCTGTAGATCAATGTGATTGTGAGGGGTTCCAGTGTCTCCTGGAGACTGGGGTTTACCTCCAAGGAGAGGCAGTCCTCCTCTTTGTCTCTCTCAGCACCAAGCATTGTGCCTGGCACATGGTCGGGGCTCAAAAATACGTTAGGTGATTGCATCAACTTTATTCATAGGGTGACAAGTATTGCTCAGTTGGTGAGATTTTCAAAGGACAGGTATCCTGCTCTATGACAGAGGGTGAGGAAGGAGGAGAGGGGAAGAGTTCTCGCTCCCCACACTCACACCAGAGTGACAAGTCCACAAGGGGCTGTGCCATCCCCAGACCATTTGCAAGGCTGAGTAACAGTCATTGTTATGGACTTTACTTCTCCCTGACCTAGAAACACAAAGAGGCAGCACTTTGTTGGCTGCTGGCTGGGATACGGATTTTGGATTTTTGTGCTAGAGTTGGTTTCATTTCAACTCAACTCTGGGAGAAGACAGAGAGCATATAAAAGAAGTGTATCCCTCTCTGGGCTCTTGTGCCCAGAGCCTGAAACTAATATAATATTGTAAATCACCTATACTTCAATAAAAAAGCATGTTCCCTTTAAATAAATTAATAAATAAAAATAAAAAATGTAACTCCAGGAAAAGATGAGAAATGGGCTTTGAGACGTTCTTATTGCTAAATATATAATTATTAGTCTAGGCATGGAACTCTCTTTAAAATCATTAAAATGAGCCATTAAATTGAGCTCCTCTACTTTTATCTTTATTAAACTGTAATATTTCTATTTCTGAACCATTGCATGGATCTCAGTTTACATTTTGAAGGTTGTCAAACAAAGAACATTAAACAAGTGAGGTGCAACAGCACAGTTTTGGAAGTTATAGTTTCAGCCAGTGGATAAATGAAATTCATTTTTTAATTATAAAAGGTACATGATATGTGACTGATAAGCCATGGCTTTTTAAAAATTACCTTCTTACACTGAGTCAAAACTCAGTCCTCCCCAACTCCTAGTTCTATTTTACTTTGTGCTGTTGGGCTAGCTTGCATTGTCCTCACCCCAAAACCCACTTTTGCCCTGGGAAGACTGACACAGCATCTAATATTTCGACCCAGGGCATTCTGACTTCAGCAGAGAGGGGCAAAGGGCAGCGTATCTGAGTCCTTAAAACGACAGGACACCCATTACTGGAGAGTTGTTAAAACACCTCTCCTTTAGAGATGGCCAAACACTTCATGGGAAGAGTGGATCTTTAAAGTATACAGTAAAGTCAGAACAAAGAATGAGAAGCTAAAAAGTAGAGAAGATTTTTTCCCCCTAAATGGTAAAAAGAAATAAGAGGGAACAATTCCCCGAAGGATATCTCATCAGAAGACAAAGCCACTTCAAAGAACTAATTTTAAAATAACAATTTAAAAAACTAACAGAAGTAGAGAAATCAAAGAAAGAAGGCTTTGTGAATTTTAGGAAGCTCCTTCTAATCTAGGCAAACTATTCATCATCATCATCAAATGCAGGCCCAGATTTGCCGCATTTTCATCACCGTTTCTCTGTTGCTTCTGCCCCCACCAACCTTACATTCCCACCGCATATAAAAACAGGATGCTTCATAAACCTTTCTGCTGAAATCTACATAAAGGATCTCTGGGGAAAAAAATGACATTCACCCCCAGTACGTGGACAGAGCAAGATTTTTGGTTAGGACACTTGTTTACAGGCAGTAACACTAAAGCATGATGGACTCAAAGGGAATGCGTATAAAATAGAGACTACTGAGGGGTTGTGACTTGTACTTAATGTACACAGAACCTCCTTAACACTATTTCATTACTGCCAAACCACATTCTTTTACTTTTGTATTTGAGGCAGGATTGGTGAATGTGTAAAAATGTATAGTGAGCAATACACCCCCAAAATGAGATTTTGCTGTCTCTCTAGACCACAGGATACATTTCTCCATCCTCCTCTCCACCACATCTTTCAACAAAGTGACAGATTTCTAAGGTCCTGACTTAACTGATGAAAGAAGGCAGAAGCTGACAGGGTAAGAAAATCCTTTGCAAAAAGCGCCAACAGTGATCTCTTGGGACACTGAAATACTTTCCCAGTTCTTCTTGGTCCTGCGCTTCAAGGCCAAAAACTTCAATGCATGTTTGCCTTTAATAAATCACGACTCCATCTGCTTAGAAATGGAAAGATACCTAGCTGCTTCTGAATCTAGAAAGTGAGCAAATTGTGCCCTCAAGTGGCTAAATGTTGTACTGGAAGGGGAGCTTCGCAAAACCAGCCCTTGTTGCTAAGAAATCTTAGGTAACTTGTTCCCTCCTGAGTTTTTTCATTCTTCTAAAAAGAGGAAGGACCACTGAATTTTGGAGGAAAGTGAGGATTGTGTTCCTGATTTATTATTGAGACCAACTTGCCAGAGCAGAGTCAAGTACAGGAACTTAATTATCTGGGTAATTTTGGCACCAGGAATTCACTTTGCCTGTCTCCATTACTTGGCTAATTTAAATGATTAGATTTTGCCTGGGCTGTCACTGCTATTCCTAAATAAAGTGTTTGTTTATAATAAGCTTCATGTTCCATAAACAACTGCTCACTGGGTCGAGGAAAACCAAGGACTGAGCTTCAGGGCTGTCTTATACTTACAACAGTTATTTAAACACTCCTTTAAAGGGTGAAAAGTAGGAATTTATACCATATGCTTGTACATGGGTGAAAGGTTATATAAGATTCTTCATTTTAACATCATTTGTAATGTTAAAAGATTGGCAACATCTTAGATGCTCATTAGTCTGGGGTTAAATGAATTATGATACAGCCATATAATGAGATTCAGTGCAGGTGTAAAAAAGCACGAGGCCACTCTCTGTATTCATATAGAAGTGCTCTCCATAATATAGTGTTCAATGAGAAATCAAAGTGCAGAACAGTGTGAGGATTATGCTATACTTGCACTCTGAAAGGAAAAGTGCAGGGTTGTATTGGTTTGTACAAACATAGTTTATTTCTGGAAGGATAAACAAGAAACTGATTAAAAATGGCTGTTTTGGGGGCTTCCCTGGCGGCGCAGTGGTTGAGAATCTGCCTGCTAATGCGGGGGACATGGGTTCGAGCCCTGGTCTGGGAAGATCCCACATGCCACGGAGCAACTAGGCCCGTGAGCCACAACTACTGAGCCTGCGCGTCTGGAGCCTGTGCTCCGCAACAAGAGAGGCCACGATAGTGAGAGGCCCGCGCACCGCAATGAAGAGTGGCCCCCACTTGCCGCAACTAGAGAAAGCCCTCGCGCAGAAACGAAGACCCAACACAGCCAAAAATTAATTAATTAAAAAAAAAAAGAAAAAGCACAACCTCAAATTATTTTTTTTAAAAAAATGGCTGTTTCCAATTGTCAAAAATAGGATTGAGCTGTGAAATATACATGATTTTCATCTGTTTTGTTCACTAGTATTTCTCCAGTGTCTAGAAAAGGGCCTGGCATGTTGCAGGCACTCAATATTTGTGGAATAAAATGAAGAAAATAAAATACGTGTATGTGTGTGTGTGTGTGTGTGTGTAAATATACATATATTTTAAGACTGTCTCCAAGGAGGGGAATCTACAGTTGGAGGTCAGGCATGGTAGAGAGAATTTTCACTGTGCACTTACGTACTTTTAAAATATTGAAATATTAGAATAGGATACCTATTCCAAAATAAATAAAATTCAAACAACCAAAGAAACAAATAAGAATGGGGAGTTATTATTTGGAATAGTTATTTAAGTAAGGCATTGTTTTGATGGTGATTTAGACCAGGGTCAATCACATCATAAACTACTAATCATTAATTAGCAATAACCCTGGAGTACTAACAGCATTGAGGAGCATTACACCATAAAAAAAACATCGTCCTCACATGGAGAGGTTTTCTGGGTGTTGTAGATTCCTGATAGACAAGTACTGAACACTTGCTCTTCGCCATATCCATTTCACGTGGTATCCTGGCATACGATAGGATTGCTTTCCAGGCCAGAGGGATTAAGTTGCAAGCCTCTTTCCCCTGAGTTTCCTGTGGCTTGCGTCACTGTGGACTTTGGATGACTCCCATGAGTGGAGGAACTCATTAAGAGGGACCATGAAAGGGAGAGAGAGGCTTTGATCCTCAGAGAAGCGTGTTGTACCCTTAAGACCCTACCCCAGGCCTCCTGAATGGGAGTCTCCAGGTAGGGCTGGACACTTGCATTTTTACAAAGCTCTACAATGAACTCTGAGGCACACTACCCTTCTTCCCCTCCCCCATCCCACCCCCAACACTGAACAGATTCACTCTGGATGGAGAGACAACTGGGCTCAGATTGGACAAAAGAAAGTTCCTCTCAAGGATACCTTCCATTCTCCATGCCCTGACTCCTTCCTAAACACGTCACCCAGAATTATTTCTGGTTTATTCCTTACAAATGCTATTCACTAAATTATAACCTCCAGACAGTCATTCAAGACCAGCTTGCACATTTATCCTATGCCGTGCTTTTTGCCCCTGTAGGATGCAAGCCTGGCAGTGTTCCTCAAAACGCCATTGTGATACGAGAGGCACCTCCCTGTTAGACCAGAAGGCAGACTTCTGGTCTGAGAACATTCAGCTAAATAGGAGGCAGCCTGAAAACAGCTAATTATCCATCAAAGAAATCATGTTCTAACTGATATGCTTGTTCACGGCAAGCACAGTCGTCCACAGCGAGTCTGATAATTGGATAAAATGACCTCAGAGGCTCTTGGGGGCTGGGATGAGAGATGAAAACGCACTTTATGTGGATTTCTCTAATGTAATCACCAGTTACAGGGACGGCAAGGAGCTTAACAAGCTCATTACAACCTCAGCGCCTGTGATCTCCGAGCAAACCCCCCATAACTGCCACAGGATAAAATGCCCTTAAAGGTCTCGCTGGGCCTTGGCCCCAGGCCGCATTGTTTTCATTCTGCTCCCACCAGAAGGCAGCTGGAGTCTCCATTACCAGCTGCTGGGCCACATGGAAAAATCAGCCAGGAGTTGGTTCAAACGTGTTCTTGGGCTAACAACCAGCATTTTTAAAATCTGGGCATGGAGAAAAGAATGCCATACTCAGAGTCGGATAATCTTGTTTATCAACCTAATTTTTCCAGCTGTTCTGCTCCGCTCTCGGAATGACCGTCCTTCTGCTTGTGATTTTGAAATAGCTCTTGCCTGGGTCTGCTTCGGTGTACTTGTCTGACCCCATGCCTCTCACACATAGAGGCTGCCAACAGCACTGCAGAGGCCCGAGCCCCTGGTTGGGGAGATGCTCGCCATTCCTAGACTGAGTACTTCTGGCTCTAGAAGTTCGTCTCGTCCCTCAAAGTGAGTTGTTTGTCTTATGAGTGACGAACACTCTCATTGGTTCATGGGGATACTTCCTCTGCCAGGCCCAGTTCTTTTATAACCGATCTAGATTACTCCTCAAAGTGAGTTGAATTAAGGTAGAGGCATCAGGCAGCACCCACAGAGAATACAGTATGAATGGTGCCCCTGCGGGCAACACAGTGACCCCAACTGAGGGCACCTGAAGGGGCAGGGCTGTCAAAGGAGGCACCTGAAGAGATCGGAGGACGGGGAGACTGAGGGCAGGAAGGCAGCTCAGCCTATGCCAGGCCGATTTTATCTGAGGCTCCATGGCAGCTGCCCTTTAAGAGAGGTAAAGAACCTGAGTGCTCTTCATATGGTATTAAACTGAAACCCCACCCATATGACAATCCTGTAAAGCATGACTCTGGCCACAACTGACACTCAAGGCCAGACAACACCTGCCATTCGTCCAGGTAATAGTTCCCTCCACTCAAGGGAGCTCTGAAGTTTATGTGAAAGATAACACAAATTGGAAATCTGAATCCTGGCTTTGTCACTGTAGGCATTCCTTGCTTGGCCCAATAGATATATTCTCCACAAGTTCCAGGTAGATCAATTTTTTATGTCAAGCCATATTTCAAATTTATCAGGTGAGTCTGCTATCAAACAAAGAATTATCCCTAAATTTAATCTGCTCTGTAAATCTTAATTTTCATTTATTTGATTTCCTTAAAGGCATACAGCCAGAATTAGAGACATGGAAATAGCAAGGTCAACATGAAAAGTTACCCTACATGCCAAAACCTTAGAATGCTGTCCAGAATTCAACTCAGTCAAAGGAAAACTTTTCTAAAAGAAACAGAAACTGCTGTCCCTACTGAAATAATATTCTTGGGAGAGATAAGACTTTAGAGCTCACCTGTTATTGGTACCATAATGTAAAGAGGTTTAGAGACCTTTGCTTGAAAGGAGACTTTGATTTGGAGAGGAGGGGACAGAAAAGTCAAGAGGTTACAAGTTTTGACAAAAATGAGAAGATGAAAAGAAGACATATATTAAATAAAAGGGAAATACAAATCAAAAAAAAAATGAGAAGATGAGGTCACCAAGGGTAAACTGAGTCAACTTCCCAATTTGACCTGGGGTTCGGACCTGACTTGAGTCTTCCATTTCTGTCTTGTGAAATGGGAGTGGTGGTGGAGAGAAGGGAGAATTAGTCTAGGACTGGGTTACTATCCAGAGCAGCCTAATCAAAACCACTACAAAGCATATGAGGCCTGGAGAAGAAACACTTAAAAATTTAACAACAGCATGAGAAATTTAGACAAAATGTTCTCTCAATTCCTTGACATTTTCACATAGTAAGATTCTGAACCAAGTTCACCACAACTCTCCTCCCTTAAACAAGCTATAAAATATGGTGGCCTGGGAGCCAAGAGAAGACAGAAGACCAAAGCTGGAGGGAAGTATTGTCTTCTATCATTCCTAAGAGAAGAGACCTGATTTTTAATGGGGTGGCCTTGGCATTTCCACAGTGTACAGAACAGCTAAAGAATATTCACTTTGCACTTGTGGGTCTGTTTCTCATGATGCCAAGTTGGGTCCATAGTAATCCGTTCAAACTTGTCCTCCTCAGCACTCCTACATTTCTGAATCAGTAGGTGCACTAACGCATTCTGAGTCCCGCTGTGATGTAATTAAGGGATAATGTTTGCAGCAAGGAGTAGAGAGAGTTGTAAATGCCTCCCATGGGTGATTAAAAGCTAGGGGAAGTTGAATAACTATAGAATTCATTTGGTGCAAGTTTATTCCAATGCCAAGAGCATTCTTTTTTCCAATTATAGGATAGGGTTTCTAAAAAGATACACAGCAACCATAAGCAAACATTTTCATGTCTTCATCTCCCTCTAGGGAATGGAGAATGGAAACTACTGCATCCTAGGAATGCTTACTGATCTAGGAGGGAGACTTGGCTGACTTTGTATTTAGGAATGAGAAGAGAAAACCAAGAGCTGCTTCAGAAAGGATTAAATGGGGGAAATGCATGTGTACTTCAGTTTTGAAAGGAAGAGGTGCACTTCTAACTGTATGAATGGCTGGTTGTACTTCTCACTGCCATTTTTTAAAATTGAAGTATAGTTGATTTACAATATTGTGTTAGTTTCAGGTACACAGCAAAGTGATTTGGTTATACGTATATACATGTATATATATCTATATACTTTTTTCTTTTTAAATTTTTATTGGAGTATAGTTGATTTACAATGTTGTGTTAGTTTCAGTTATACAGCAAAGTGATTCGGTTATACATATATACATGTATATATATCTATATACTTTTTTCTTTTTAAATTTTTATTGGAGTATAGTTGATTTACAATGTTGTGTTAGTTTCAGATGTACAGCAAACTGAATCAGTTATACATACACATATATCCACTCTTTTTTTTAGATTCTTTTCCCATATAGGCCATTACAGAGTATTGACTAGAGTTCACTGTGCTATACAGTAGGCTCTTATTAGTTATCTGTTTTACATATAGTAGTGTGTATATGTCAATTCCAATCTCCAGATTTATCCCTTCCCCTGATCCTCTGGTAACCATAAGTTTGTTTTCTACATCTGTGACTCTACTTCTGTTTTGTAAATAAGTTCATTTGTACCCATTTTTTAGATTCTACATTCTTTTTCTATGATTCTTTTGCATTATAGTTTATTACAAGATATTGAATATAGTTCCCTGTGCTACACAGTAAAACCTTGTTGTTTTACTCACTGCCATTTTTGACATCAACAAACCACTCACTTATCCTGTCTGGGTCTCAATTTTATACATCTGAAAACGTGAGGGGTAGAGGTACTTAGATTAGGTGAGTTCTGAAATTCTTTGCATTTCAGTCCCACATACCCAAACATCACAATGGAAAGTATGAGTGAGGATCTGGGGGAATCAGAACTCTCTTACACTGCTGGAAGGACTGCAAACTGACACAATTTTGGAAATAAGTGGTGGTATAAATAAAACTGAAAATATATATCACTGTGACCCAATAATTTTATTTCTAGGCATATTGCTTAGGGAAACTTTTACATATGTGCACAGAGAGACAAAGACAAAAATTCTCACTGCACAGTGTTTATAAAAGCCCAACATTGAAAAAATATAAATATCTATCAATAGAAAAATGGGAAATAGATAAATAAAATATGGCCTCTTCACAGAAAGGAACGCTAAATAGCAGTTTAAAAGAATGGCAAAGCACTATATAAATCAATATTTCTAAAATACAAGGTATTAAGGAATTCCCATTGGTTACATCTGTGAAACTCTGAGTAACTAAAAAAGAATAATGACTGTTACTGAGTGTAACACACAATCAATAAAATTCATGAGTCCACAACAATACTCAAAAAAAAAGAAAAAATATCATACTCTTGGATGAAAAGTACAGTAGTACAGTATAACACATAGAGTATGAAGCCATTTATGTACATTTTAAATGAATATAAAAATAATACCATTCAGTGTTCACAGATTCATAATACATGACTCTGTGTGTGTGTGTGTGTGTGTGTGTGTAAAACCAGGGAAAATAGAAAGGACCTATGTAAGTTCATGACAATGTGATGTGAGAGGCAGGGTAGGGGTCTGTAATTGGAGACTGGGGATAAAGGAGACTTCAACTTAACCAGTATGATTGTTTGTGTGTATGTATATATATATATATACGTACATGTGTGTGTGTATATATATATATATATATATATATATATATATATATATATATATATACACACACACACACACACACACACACACACACACACACACACGCACATACGTAACAACAAAATGTCATTTCTAGATGCTGGAGAAAAGGTGCTTATTATAACTTTCTTCTCTGCGTTAAAAAAAATCTCAAAATAAAAAATAAAAGTATATGATCAGCAATGCTTTCGGCAGACAGATGTTGACAAGCTCCCTCTGAGCCCCCATGCAAACGGCCTCCAAGAAACTGAGGCAACCTAACCTTTTAGGCCTTTACTGTGTAGTTCCATGCTATCCAATATGGTAGCCACCAGCCACATACAGCTACTTGAATTTGAATTCAAATTAATTAAAGTTAAATAAAATGAAAATTTCAGTCCCTACACTGCACTAGCCACATTTCAAAGGCTGAAGGGCCACATGTGGCTACTGTCTATTTTATTGGGCAGCACACATATAGAACATTTCTATCATTCCTCTAAATTCTATTGACAGAGCTGGTCTTGAGCTAAAAACCTGTCTTTTAGACAACCAGAACACTTTCAGTCATTGCTCTTTCCCTAATATGTCCTTCTGCCCATAGGAAAACCAAGGTAATGACTAGGATGATTTTTTTGTTTCTAGAAGGAATATGTCCACTATAATTCTACATTCCAGTTATGACTGAAGTAACATTTTCTTGTGAAAAAAAATGAGATAAATCATCTTTAAAAATTGATCTTAAAAAGTAATTATCTATAGTTTTGTAAACATCATATTTCATTTTCCCCAAAACTTAGGAAGTAGGAAAATAGGTCAAAGGATGATGAAAGCATTACCCAAACAAGGCTCAAATTTTTGGTTCAATAATTTTCCAAGAGCCTTTGTTTCTTACCTGTACACAGTATGAGGGACATACACTTCTCGGATTGGAAATTCCAAAATCTCTTTGTGTGGACGTCCCCGGTTTTCAGGAAAGGGTCTCACTGGCAGCATTTCAGGAGTCAGACAGCAACTGGTTGTCTCTGGAGCCAGAGAAATCTCCAGTTTGAGCAAGCCTAAAGAAAGAAAATAGGACTGTCTGAGTAAAGACGTTATATACAAGGGAGTCAAGAAAGACTGCTGTACTATATTTCTTTTACGAAATTGAGGATAAGTTGTGTGAGTATAAGCATTTTGGAATACCCAGTTAATTTCCCATAGTTTGAGAAAGAGCACGTCATGACAATTTTTGAGATTTAGTTTCTAGAACGTAAAAAGCAAGAAACTGTAAAATGAGTAAGAACACATTAGAGGATCTTTAAAGTCCCTTCCAGAACTATCACATCATAAGTATATAGTTCAGTAACTTCTCTCATTACAAGCACTAAAAATTAGTGGTTTTCAAACTAGGTTCCCTGGTACCCCAGGGGGCTGCAGAAGTGCCTCGGGGGCTGTTAAGCTGAGGATAAGAAGGGTGCGCCCTCACCTTCTACCAAAGCATTTCACTTTCACTTTTTCTCATGTTAAGAGTCCCATACAATATGATAAAAGAGGCTCCTCTCTTCAAACAATTACCTGATTTTCTGAGTGAGCAATCAAATATAAAGCATGATGTTTATTTACAGAATCAGTCCTTTAATAAAAATAGAAAACATTAACAGATTGGCCAAAAAAAAACCAGACCTTAACTCTTAATACAAAATCCTATATTTCACTTGACAAAAAATTGCAGCATTACATGAATAATGTGTCTAATCATAAAGGGCTTTGGCACAACAAAGAGGATAAAGACAAGCCATCCACACCTGGAATTGACTTGACTCTTCTCTGTAGGGATGAAGATCTTTTGTAGTCAGCTAAAAACTTGAATAAGTCTTCATCACTAAGGCGGTCTCCCTCCTGCCAAGAGAGAAGTCAGGGTTAGTGTAGATGCACCATACACTCCTGGGGTCGGGACCAAAGATTTCTCGGAAGATTTTTATCTTTAAGTATTATTGTAACGTGCCTTTCACAGATACGAGGCAACTCTGAAATCTTTTAGTCAACCTCTTGTCAAATATTCTTTCTCTACCACTCTGACTCTCTCAGCCTCTTCAATCCTCCTGGGGATGGGGATTTTACTGCATTCCTGAGGAAGGCTGTCTGACCATTAGTAATCCAGGCCAAAAGGTCCTCCCCCTATAACTTAAACCCACTGATACTTGTTTACTCCCTGGAACAAAACAGAATAAAAGTTTTCTTCAAAGGTTTGAAGATGGAGAAAGCATCTTTCCATCTTTTTCCTATCCTCATATTCTTCACATTTGTCTTGACTAAGAAGGCTACACACATACTACACTCCCTGCGCGTATGTGGGACAGGCATGCTGCTGAGGGATACGTGTGCACGAGCTCTGATCCTTACAGCAGCCCCGTAAGGAAGGTAGGTAGGTAGGTAGGTAGGTAGGTGTGTCCTATTCCTCAGTACAGATGGGAAAACTTTGGCTTATTTAGTCAAGGGCCTTGCTCCCCAAGGCAATGCAATTGGAAGGAGTATTTCCCAAATAGAAACCCTTTCAGTCCCCTGCAATCTCTATCATGAGGCATGGCACACAGAACCCTTAGCAGCTCTTCTGCATTTCAGTTTGTTAACATAACCCCTTGACATGCCCCATGAGAACTGCTTGAGCTGCAGAAAATTTTCCAAAACAGAGTCAAACCAAGTATATGTCAAGTTGTTTCTTTTTGGTAGTAAAATACATATCACGTAAAATTTACCATCTTAACCATTTTTGAGTATACAGTTCAGTAGTGTTAAGTACATTCACTTTGTTGTGCAAACGATCTCCAGAATGCTTTCAGTTTGCAAAACTGAAACTCTATACCCATTAAACAACTCCCCATTTCCCCCTTCCTGCAGCCCCTAGCCACCATCATTCTACTTTCTGTCATTCCACCTTCTGTCTCTATGAATTTGATTACGCTAGGAAATTCTTCATTCTTTAAGTAGTCTCAATGATTTCTGAGCTAATAAAGTGCACCGTCTGTAATGGTCACACTCTGTGAGGACGTAGGCAGCTCTAGAAAGCCTGCACGTGGAAAAGGGGTGAGATGGACAACATCTAGGCCAGGAAACCCCAAGCCAAAGGGGAAATGGATATTTTAGGCAGACTGTTTTCATAGCCTAATAAACGAATTGACCATGATAGTTCAATAGGATAGTTTGTATTAATGGGAACCAGTCCTTCTCTCGATTAAAAGGGCTAACGTTCATTTAGCACTTGTTATATCCCAGGCACTCTGAGAAGAGCTTTACACATCTCATGTCATCGAACCCTCCCAAAAGCCACATCAAGAAAGTGCCATCATCCTTGTTTTGTAGATAATGAAACCGAGGCTTGGTGAGGTTGACTAACTTGTTCTCTTAGTCACTACATATACTCCCCCTCTGGGCTCCAGCACTCATGCCATTGTGAGGGGACAAAGCCAGACACACTGTAACATGAAGAGATACCTGCTTGAAAAAGCTGTTAATGGTCAAGGTCTTGAAGTTGTATCCAACCCCATTTTCCTCCAAGGAGAAGGCTCTTTCAGAAAGTCTTCGAGATTGGGACAAAGTTTTCCGCTCACCCACAGATCCTTTCCCTTTAAGGAAAACAATTGTCATTCTAAAGTTTGCCTTTCTGTTTGAATATATAGCAGTTATTAACTTTACCATATGTAAGATATGTTGAAGCTCACTGAAGGAGAACACTGAACACGGCCATTCTTGTTTTGCATGACAATTTCCCTCCCCTGATCCCTGTTCTTAGACCCCCCTGTTGGAGCCCCTAATCCTCCTCTGATCATAGTGAGAGCCCGTGAGCAACCACAGTGCCCTCCCACGTGGCGATCAAGGTAGCAGGGGTCCAGAACTGCAGCCAGAGCAGGGTCTGGCTAAATAATAAGCTTTATTTAGTCAACAGTGTTTAGTTTTGTTTTATTTTTATATTTACATTCCATTGGGAGAGGCATGTACTCAAATGCCCCTGCAGGCATTTGGGATTGTGGCCCGAACATGCTACGTACAGGTCAGCCTGAGTACATCCTGGATCTGAGCTTTCTTCTGCTCTTGCTGTGTGGACCAGGCAGCAGAACTGAGTTTCTGCCTTGGCCAACCTGCCTAATGGTAATTAGAACTGAGTCACACCCAAACCTGAACCCTGATACTCTGCTTAGTTATTTCTTACCCCTTTTGAGATTTAGGTGATGATTTTGTTACTTTTATACTGCAAAACTCAGGGGTTCTGTAGTGAATGGTCAAACTGCATAGAACCGTAATATTTCAACCCTATCTTTGAACATTCTCTTACCCTTAATTCTTGTCATAATGCTGAACTGGAGCTTCCTGCTACCACTGAGCCACCTAAACTTGCCATGCTGCCTCAGTATAATACACTGCATCTTTTGGTTGCTTCTTAAAAATCAGCCTCTGTAGTCAGGTTAATTTCTCCTTGACCCAGAGATGACTGAGGACCCAGCAAGCTCTATGCCTTAACTACCTAGTTTACGTGTCCTTTAAGCTCTATGCAGAACTCTTTCAAATAAGGCTACCTGGGTCTACATAGAAATTAGCATTAAAAAAAACCACACACACATATTGTGGTGTGAATGTTGGGATGCACTAAAATGAGATTTGTTTTTGATAAATCAGCAATAACCTGGGAGTTCTGACTGGTAATTATGCATCAATAACTCCAGGATAGCAGCAGCAATAACAAAATACCTTTTCCTCCACTCCTCTGGTAAAGGCAACATTTCAGAAGTGGCAGAGCTAAGGAATGCATGAGAAACTTCCCAAGAAATGTGACTAGAGACATAAATATTTGCTGGATACAAAGACATTTTAAAAAACAGAAACTCTGCCCCAGGTGAGGGGTGATATACTTGCAAACTCTGTAACCCTCTTGGATAGTTCCATACCCAAACTGTTGAGGAAATTAATAATTCAGATCAAGGGTCAGGTAATGAAAAAGAGAAATATGCTAAATAAATCAGAACAGTAACTAAATATTCTTTTGGTATCCACTTTTTTCATTTGCCCTTGGCAAAATAAACTGTAAGGAACTGGAAATTTTGCTAGAAACCAGAGTTTTTCATTTCGAAGCCCTTGCTTTTCTTATATTTAGGAGCCAACCATGGTGGCTTTGTTTAACACACTATAAACTATATTATTATATTATTATATTTTCTTGTTATTTTCAAGAATTTTACTTTTAAGAAGAGATGGCCACTGAAAATTAACTCTTTAAAGTGTCAAACTGTACAGAAAATTCCAACCAAAAATCTTACTATATATAAACTCCACAAAGTTCATTGTAATTGTCTTGGGGATCGCTGTCCAATCAAGCGTTTGTATTCCAGTCTTAATCATGTTTCATCCTATTCATCTCCTTCTTCCTGCCCACTCCCCCCACCTTACTGCACCCCCAACCCCCCACCAATCAGTAGCTGACCTCAGAGTTGGTACATTGGGGAGCCCTTCCCTTCACACCACAGTTGAAAAGCTTACCAACCATGGACTCCACATCAGTTACCTCCCTGTCGAGGGTAGAGACATTGAAGAAACTTGCTAAGCTTATGGGAGCCCATGCGAAGGGCATCCGGTATTTCCCCAAACGCTGGCAGAAGGATTCAGCTTGAAGTTTTAGTTTTTCAATCTTTTCTTTACTCTAGAGGAAAATGGAAAGAGACAGCAGAAACAAACAATATGGCACAACATCATTCTCAATGGTGAAAAACTGAAAGCATTTCTTCTAAGATCAGGAACAAGACAAGGGTGCCCATTCTCACCACTATTATTCAAGATAGTTTTGGAAGTTTTAGCCATAGCAATCAGAGAAGAAAAAGAAATAAAAGGAATCCAAATCAGAAAAGAAGAAGTAAAACGGTCACTGTTTGCAGACGACATGATTCTATACTTAGAAAATCCTGAAGATGTCACCAGAAAACTACCAGAGCTAATCAATGAATCTGGTAAAGTAGCAGGATACAAAATTAATGCACAGAAATCTCTTGCATTCCTATACACTAACAACAAAAAATCAGAAAGAGAAATTAAGGAACCACTCCCATTTACCACTGCAACAAACAGAATAAACCTACCTAAGGAGGCAAAAGACCTGTGCAGAAAACTATATAAGACACTGATGAAAGAAATCAGATACAAACAGATGGAGAGATATACCATGTTCTTGGATTGGAAGAATCAACATTGTGAAAATGACTACACTGCCCAAAGTAATCTACAGATTCAATGCAATCCTTATCAAATTACCAATGGCATATTTCACAGAACTAGAACAAAAAATTTTACAATTTGTATGGAAACCCAAAAGACCCCAAATAGCCAAAGCAATCTTGAGAAAGAAAGACAGAGCTGGAGGAATCAGGCTCCCTGACTTCAGACTATACTACAAAGCTACAGTAATCAAGACAGTGTGGTACGAGCACAAAAACAGAAATACAGATCAATGGAACAGGATAGAAAGCCTACAGATAAACCCACGCACATATGGTCACCTTATCTTTGACAAAGGAGGCAAGAATATACAGTGGAGAAAAGACAGCCTCTTCAATAAGTGGTGGTGGGAAAACTGGACAGCTACATGTAAAAGAATGAAATTAGAACACTCCCTAACACCATGCACAAAAATAAACTCCAAGTGGATTAAAGACCTAAATGTAAGGCCAGACACTATAAAACTCTTAGAGGAAAACATAGGCAGAACACTCTATGACATAAATCACAACAAGATCCTTTTTGACCCACCTCCTAGAGAAATGGAAGTACAAACAAAAATAAACAAATGGGACCTAATGAAACTTAAAAGCTTTTGCAGAGCAAAGGAAACCATAAACAAGACGAAAAGACAACCCTCAGAATGGGAGAAAATATTTGCAAACGAAGCAACTGACAAAGGATTAATCTCCAAAATATACAAAGCAGCTTATGTAGCTCAATATCAAAAAACGATCCAGTCAAAAAATGGGCATAAGACCTAAACAGACATTTCTCCAAAGAAGATATACAGATTGCCAACAAACACATGAAAAGATGTTCAACATCACTATTCATTAGAGAAACGCAAATCAAAACCACAATGAAATATCACCTCACACGGGTCAGAATGGCCCTCATCAACAAATCTACAAACAATAAATGCTGGAGAGGGTGTGGAGAAAAGGGAACCCTCCTGCACTGTTGGTGGGAATGAAAATTGATAGAACCACTATGGAGAACAGTATGGAGGTTACTTAAAAAACTAAAAATAGAACTACCATATGACCCAAATCCCACTACTGGGCATATACCCTGAGAAAACCATAATTCAAAAAGATACATGTACCACAATGTTCATTGCAGCGCTATTTACAATAGCCAGGACATGGAACCAACCTAAATGTCCATCAACAGATGAATGGATAAAGAAGATGTGGCACATATATTCAATGGAATATTACTTAGCTGTAAAAAGGAATGAAATTGACTTACTTGTAATGAGGTGGATGGACCTAGAGTCTGTCATACAGAGTGAAGTAAGTCAGAAAGAGAAAAACAAATACCGTATGCTCACGCACAAATATGGAATCTAAAAAAACGGTACTGATGAACCTAGTGGCAGGGCAGGAATAAAGACACAGACGTAGAGAACGGACTTGAGGACAGAAGGGGATAGGGGAAGCTGGGACGAAGTGAGAGAGTAGCATTGACATATATACACTACCAAATGTAAAATGGATGGCTAGTGGGAAGCTGCTGCGTAGCACAGGGAAATCAGCTCAATGCTTTGTGACGACCTAGAGGGGTGGGATAGGGAGGGTGGGAGGAGATATGGGGATATATGTATACATATAGCTGATTCACTTTGTTGTACAGCAGAAACTAATACAACATTTTAAAGCAATTATACTCCAATAAAGATATATAAAAAAAAAAAAAAACCAATATGGCACCAGCACCAAGTCAACTGCCTCTGCCATGGATATGACAGCTATCTCCAAAATCCTTACCCTACTGATTAAAAAGAGGGAATAGTCAGAAAAACAACACATCTCAGGCCAGAAGTCCAACTGATAAGGAAATATAGAATAGAAAAGGAGGAATTTAAAGAATTAAAGAAAGCCTACATTCAATTATTAAATATACCTTCAGCTAAACAAACAAACAAACAAACAAGCAAACAAAAAACCCAAAAGTATTGGGGCTTGTTATACTACCTAATCAACAAGTACCTCTTTTAGGTGCTAGCTACACTGGATTCGCGTGAGAGAATCTTGGGTTGTAAAGTTTTGTACATCATCTATCAAGCTCTTAAGAGAGCCTGTTTTTCCAAAGTTGTCTTGGAAGATTCCAGAAAGATCTATAAGGGTTCCTAACAACCTCCTTATTAGGTTGACAACACTTCCAAGGTAATCATTCTAAGTTCAGGATAAAAGGTAGATTAAAAAAAGCAAGTTATCTTGAGTTCAATAAATCTTACTTGAAATTTATGAGTCTGCAGTAGGATGCTGTTAGGCAAGTCTTATTCCAAAAAGGCCATGTTTTAAAAATTATGTTGGAAACTTTTGCAAATGGGTGCTGAGAAGAGATGTCCTTTTCATGGCTCAGTACCTATGCTGTACTAATAAATTTATGATGTACAGCAGTCTCAGCTAATGTCCAAATATCCAAATCAGAAAGGGTGGTGGCCCATGCTGTGGAGGAAGCTAGGGGAGCTCTGGCACTGTTCAGTTTCGTGGGGTGTCTGTGGCCCTCCCAACCGAGTCCGGGCCTCAGAACCAAGACAACAGGATGCATTTTTGCCCTAGTCAAGTTTTGTAATTAGACATTGGTGTGTACATCATCATTTGCTGAGTTTAGTAGTTTATTTCTTTAAAAAGTTGTCATTGATGAAGTTTCCCTTCCTTATTTTGTTTGAATATAATTTATTAGTGCTTCATATGGGGACACATTATGGACTAAACTCCATTAACTATTTTATGGGAGACTTCTGAAAAATATCTGCTTATTCTAAAATGTTACCATTTAGCAATACTCAAAATAGCATACCTTTCCACCATCACTTTCTTTGATAACCATGTAGGGTTCTGCACAGTCTCCAATCTCTCCCTGCTGAAGGACTTTTTCAATCTACCAACAAAAATAATATTAAAACAAAGCACGTGAATTACATTTGTATAATGGAATCTATGCAACCATCAAAATAGTGTCTTATGACAATATCTGATGACTTCAGATGTCCATAATATATGTTTTTTGATTTAAAAAATTAGTACGAAGAGTATTACACAGTTTTGTAAAAAAAAGCATAAAGGCATATTAAAAGGATGATAGATACACAGCAAATGTTAATAGTAGTTAGCTTTGTATGGTGGGATTATGTACTATCTTTATTTTCTTCCTATTGCTTATGTGTATTTTCTGTTTTTAAACAATAAACATGTATTATGCCTACAATAAAAGTTATTTTTTAACACAAAACCCAAGAGACATATGTAGGATGCGAACAGCTCATTTTGTTTATTATTGCTTACAACATAAAAAACGAGATATGACCTCTGTGAAAGTCAGGTTGGGGACTAAAACCTTCCACAAAATGAATAAATGAACAGAATAAATTATCTGTAATTGTCTCCCTTGTATTTCCTATTAGGGCTGCTTCTCTGGATTTAACAGACTTGGAAAGGAACTTGAAAGCAGTAGGATGGTACAGCTTTTCACTTTGCTAACTGGCTGGTGATATGAATTACTACTGTCAAGCATCGTCTTCCATCTTGCTGCAGGTGCAGGACCTGGCTGGCCATAAATCTAGGCACCATGTTTAAGAGAAAAAAAAAGCAGAAATTTAAAATTGTCTAACCCTCTGCTCAAAGAAAATTTAATTTAACTTATATGTGGAAGAGAAAAATGGATTTAGTCCCATTAGTCTGTGTTATTAGTTGAGATAATCCTTGAAGAAGAAGTTTGGGTCAACATATCCTAAAAGGCACACATTCTTAACAGGCACTATCAATTAGGTACAAAGTATTTAAACCAGAAACACCCAAGTGATGGAGGGTGTTTCATGGAGTTTCAAAGGAAATGGCATGGGACTGCTCAATGAACATCTGTCTCAGGGAGACTGCAAGCATTAAGTCTCTCGTCTCACAGAGGAACTTAAGAACCCCTTCCCACTGCCATAGCCTGAAGACAAGGCTGATCCTCCTGAGAGATGCACCAGGTTGAGGCCATGGACACATAACACTCGAGGTAGAGACTAACCGATTTTCCTGTTAGTCAGCGATCATTCACCTATTCATTTGTTCAGAAAACATTTGTTGAGTCCTTTCTATATGGTAGCTGTTGGGGAGACAAGGTGGTGAACATGATAAGCCTGGTCCCTATCCTCCTGAAATTTATGGTCGGGAGTTTATACAGTAAATTGGAAAGAAGCTAATTTTTCCATGAGGTCAGTGGATAGAAATGTGGTCTTTAAAATGAACTTTGAACAGGGATAAAGAACCTTTTCATTAGAATCCTGAAGCAAAGAATGGGAACGCCATGACTTTGCATCTATAGCATGGAACCCACAGGAGAGGGATCTCCAGAATTTGGAAGGAGGATCCAGATTCCACCAGATCAGCAGATACTATTCCCTTCACCGAGTTGGACAAGGCTAACTTCAGGTACTTTGCGAGAAGGAGCTGCCGGCTGCTATGAGAGCCTACTACATGGTCCTTCAGGATTGATATGTAAAAGAAATGCCTGAGTCCTCATAACCATGGCAGGTAGGGGAAAGGGGCATATCAGAATTGCCTAGGAATTTCTTTAAGGTAAAGAGGCTACCCTCAGCCCTATTTAGAGGGAAAGAAGCAACAACTGTGGTATTACAATAAAGAAAAACAAATCAGAAGCAAACCAGGGACTGTCTTACTGAGTAGATTTAAATTTCCTAACTCTATCCAGACAATTTAGAGAATGTTTATCACTGCCAAATGAATGCATTTATTCATCTGAAAATTTTGGAATATACTTAGTAAGTAATAGTCACCCATAGGTAACCATTGATATTTAGCAGACTACCATGGGTTACCCAAAATAAAGTCATCCACTGAGAATTGGAATTGGAAGTAAAATTTGGATCTATGGAACTGGTATTGGCTTCTTTGATTTCCCAGGCTGGAGTGAATTTTAAAAGTAACTGCAAGCTGCTACAGCTTGCTAGAGTGGACTTTAAGCTAATTTTCCTGTATGTCTAAAGTCATATTGCAATGAAAAGTCATATTGCAATGAAACACACATTAAGTTTGACAACAATACGTGTCTTTTCAGCAATAGAATTTTAACTCTATTTTCCAAAAACTTAAATAAGTTCCCTTCAAGCTATGACGACCTTTCAGAATCTTTGTAAAACGGTGTAAAGGGAGCTAGAATGGAAGGACATCTGCCTCTTGTTAAGTGACCTCCACATCACCTGAAGTCTTCGGAATCTGTATGCTACTCCCATGGGATCATGGGGGAATCAATGAGATTATGGACATAAAACACGGTGCTAACTAGAAAATGTCCCAATCCTAGAATGCTGGGTGTATATGAAATTAAAACACCAGGACTTTTTTTTTTTTTTTTTTTTTAATTTGAGGGTAAAGAGTCAATGAGACTAATTATTTGGCTTAAAGTAGATAAAATACTCAATGTTTGCTGTTAACTTCTAACCAGCCATTTTGGTGTGTAGAGAAAGTCTCTGGTTTTCTTACATCAGCAAAGAGTACAACCTAGAATGAAAGGTCTTTCCACTTAGAACTGCCCACAGATTTTGACTCTCACTAGACATACTCAGTCTGTGAGATGGTGATGAAAAGGGAGAGTGAAGCTTGGACCCTATAACCCACACCTCAAACTGTCAGAGCCTGGGTTTTCGGACATTTAACTCTGGGTCTTTAGAAAAATGTGAACATGATTAGGAGACTCTATCTGAGATTTTTCTCCCCAGCAGCCTCCCAGAGCTGGATAGCTGAGGGTGTTTTCCTTGTTAGAAGGAAGGGTGTCTATACATGCCAGGCTTTATTCTGTAATTACAACTACTCACTGAGGGAGGTGTTATTATCTCCACTTTACAGATGAAGAAACTAAGTCTCAGAAAGTTTAGGTAATTGCCCAAAGTCATATAGCTACTAAGTTGCAAAGCCAGGACTCAAACCTAGGACTGTTTGACTCCAAAACCCATAGTCATTCTAGTACCCAACACAATTTGCTTGTAAAGGAAAAGGAGTAAAGTTGAGAGGGAAACAAAGCAAATCTCACAGAGGACATGTACTATTTTCTGATACCTCTTTCACTGTAAACGTGCACTGGGAGTAATGCAACAATGAGAACATCGGACTGTGCAAATCAGATTGTGTTGAACTACCTTGACTACTAGGTAGATGTCCGAGGATGGATAGGTGACTGAGAATACCGCAGATCTTGCCTGACTGGATGTGGCAACAGAGGGCGTGTGAGCACGCAGAAATCCTTTGAATTGGTCAGAGTTCAGGTCACAGTGAAAATTTTCTGAGATCTGTAAATGAGTGGCAAAATGAAAAATGAGTTATACCTATTGCTCTCATGGTCTAAACATGTTAAAAAAAAAAAGTGGAAAAGAAAAACCCACCAAGTTTCACCAAAGAAATCAGTATAACCGTAGACATGGTTTATGACCAGTGGCTGCTGGAAAATCTGATACATGTTTTGTCACAATCTCTAGATATTTCTGAGTCATCTGAGAGATGTCCTTTGAAACATTTAAATTTTTATTAACCCACCAGTATCTCCTGAATTTCAGTGATGTGCTAGGTAACTGCATTGAAGAAAAGCAAGGCATTACTTTGGCTCTCAATTAGTTTACCATCAAGAATGAGGGAAAAGGCAAATGCATACTAACTACAGTAAGAGCAAAATATTAGCGACCACACTCATACAAAAAAGCGCTGTGGAAGTTCCCGAGGGTGAGAGGTCACTTCCAGTTGCGGGGATGGGGAATGCTTTCCATGGGGGAGGCATGTGAGATGGACAGGCCTTGAAAGAAGGTTCCGCCAAGCAGAGCTGGAGGGGGACTGTGAACCAGGGAGAGAGTGCAGCACAGACATCTCAGAGGCTGGAACACGTGGAGTGACTTTAGTTAACATCGAGGAGCCTGGCTTGACTCTGCCTAGGCTCTCGAGGGAAGGAAAGCAGATGAGAGTCATCCTGAAGAAAGCCGGGCATGGAAGCTGAAGGGTTTGTTTTTAATGTTGCACGTAGTGAGGATCCATTAAAGATTTCGAGCAAGAGCATGTCACGATGAGTGCTCCTGAGCTCACCGGTGCAGTGTTACTTAAGAACCACTGTAGAGTTGGGTTTCCCCTTCATCACTAATAGATTTACAGCCAAGAAGTGGTTCCCGGGCAGAGACTACATTTACCAGCCTCCCCTGTAGAGTTAGGAGTGAGCACGTGACTAGATTCTTTCCAGTGAATTGTGAGCACTAGTGATGATGTGTCTCACTTCCAGGCTCCAGCACCACCCCACACCCCCACCATCTTTTCCCCTTTTTTCGGGGGCCGTAGTGGCAGTGACAAACAAGAGTGACTGGGGAGGGCACATATTGAAGATGAAGGAGACACTGCCACCTGGGTTCCCGAATGCCTGAGTGGAGCAGACCACTGTTGACCCCGCACCTCCCTACTCTGGATTGTTAAGAGACAAAGGCAGAAAATTCTCCTTGTTCTAGCCAGGGGTTCTCCACATGTGGCCCCCTGACCAGCAGCTTCAGCATCACCTGGGGACCTGTTCGGAATGCAAATTCTTAGGCCCCATCCAGATTTACTGAATCAGAAACTCTGGGGGTGGGCCCACCATCTCTTTTAACAAGCCCTCCGGGTGATTCTGATGCCTGTGCAAATCTGAGCTTTAAACCAGTTTAAATCATTTAAACCACTTAAACCATTAAACCACTTTAAACCATTTAAACCATTCAGCTTTAAACCACTGAATGTGTGTGTGGGAGGTCTCCTTGTTTTAGCAGTTTACCTACCCTGACCAATACAAATCTTAGTGATTATTAATATTTATTCAAAATATACACACTTCCTTAACTACTGAATGGTTATGGGTAGAAGGGCAGAAATGTCTCCTCTGGTTTTGCTATTTGTGCCCTCCCCCAGGAGTTACAAAATGACTAAACATTAAGACATTCATGGAGAAATCTTTTCAATTAAAAGCACGGTATACTTGGTGAGGTCTCTACCCGACAGCAAATTTAGACTTTCACTGCACAAAATGCCTTCCATTCATGATAAGCCTGTTTCACAATGCAAAAAACTCCCAAACTGAGGAAACATTACATGCACTGAGCTTGTTATAGCCATGTTTAAATTGCTTTGTTTTACGTGTAACCCCATATGTCACTATTTCACTTCTCTATCTCAGCCAGGCTACCACCTCCAGCCGAATTTCTCGTAAAGATTCTTCAAAGAACATAAATTCCCAGGTCACTTCTTTAAAAACTGCAAAGGCAATAGAACTGGACATATCAAAGGTCATTTGCTTTCAAATCTGATGTGGTTTTCCTACATAGAAGTGAGATTTAAAAACATGAACCCCAAGACAGTGAACAACATGCGATGCCCTCAGGGTTGGGCTATGTTTTGCTGTCTTACCTTCTTCCTTTCTTTAACATCGTAGAGGGCAATGCTGGCAAACAGAGGCTCAATTTCAATCTCAAACCTGTCAGAGAAAGAGAGAAAAACATATAGTTTTAACTTAGATAATTTTGAATTTTCTGAAAGTGCCTGGATATATAATCTGGTTAAAAATGTAAGTTGTTTTCAGAAGTATTTGGGTAGCTCTATGCATGTGAGAATCACACTGGAATGTTAATGGAGAAATATGGGAGGTTCATGGAAAATTCCTAATCATTTGAGATCGTGGTGGATGGTACATTCTCCCCAAAAGTGCTTGCTGGTGGCCCTGCAATAGAGAGCGGGTGGAACAGATCCTTGGTCTGATCCAGTATGGCACTTCTTACCATTGTAGTTGCTGTGTTTTCAGGGGATTGAGTCTCTGTCTTAGCTAAAGGTCTTGTTTACAGTTTACAGATTACTGCTAGAATAGAAAGCTCTATTATTCAATTTTAAGGGCTGGGGCTTTTCAGCTAGTACAAAAAAAAAAGTTCAGTTGCTTTTCTTTAGGTCAGGTTATGATGTGTGTGAATATCTGGCCCTTTCTAACTCCACTGCCAGGGCAGCTGCTGACCTGAGGTGGAGGGAGGGGACTGAGCACTGCTGATAAACACTGAGGTGTGTGGATCCAATGAGAGCTGGAAAAGAGCAGCTCTCATACGGCCCTAATTGCCAATTCCCCCAGAAATAGTGGGTTTGAAGAGAGGGCATCCCCAAAGCATAATCCTGCCACACGTTATAGGATGCACGTGGAGCAGAGGTGTTCACCTTCCGAATTTCTCAGGTTAACAATCCACGATACTGCCAGCTAAGAGCCCTAGTAATCAGGCCCTGAATCATCGTTATTGCAGAAGTCATGTAAATTAGGTCAAATCTTGTTTCAAGGCATCTGTGAGAGGATGGCCTTATCATTGGATAGCTTTGTCTAAAAAGAGGACTTTTGAAGAAGAATATTTGGGCAGAGGTAACCACAGACAAGAGTGAGTTGGTCAAATGGCACCTTTGGAAATGAGGCAGTAAGGCATGATGGCAAACTCGTAGGGCACTGAGTCAGACAGACCCGGGCTCTGTTCCCTCTCCCACTGCTTGCTAACTCTGGGATCTTAATCAGGTTACTTACTTTTCCCAGTTGCATTTATTTATCTGTAACATGAGGAAAGGACACCTGCTCTTCCCATTTCCTAGGGTTGTTGTAAGCATTGTGAAAGATAATGTGTGTGAATATGCTTTATAAACAATGTCGAGGAGCACCATTATCCACAGTAGCCAAAAGGTGGAAGCAAACTCAGGTGTCCGTCAAGGGATGAATGGATCAATAGAATGTGGTATATGCATACAATGGAATATTATTCAGTCTTGAAAAGAAAGGAAATTCTGACACATCCTACCATATGGAAAAATGTTGAAGACACTGTATAAGTGAAATAAACCAGTCACAAAAGGACATGCATTATACAATTCCACTTATATGAGGGAATGGTGGGAGAGAGAAATGGGAATTATTGTTTAGTGGGTACAAAATTCCAATTTGGGAAGGTGAAAAGAGTTCTGGAGATGGATGGTGGTGATAGTTGTACAACAGTGTGAATGTACTTAATGCCACTGAAACACCACTAAAAATGGTTGTGATGGCAAATTTTACATTATGCATATTTCACCACAAATAAAATTTAACATTATCATTAAATTTTTGCTGTTCATATTTAACCATTCTAGGTTTACCTATAAGAACTTGCTTTCTTTTATCCAGTTTATTTAAAGTAGTGAAAGACAGGATGATCTCTTTGGTTCATCTCCCCTATTGCAGGCATATGTTGGTATGAATACTATTTAAGATACTGGAGCAGGTCAAGTATACGTTGAGCAAACACTGCGATTCTACTTTATCTCTGCTTTGGCAGTTTGGGGGAAAAATAACTAGAAACTACACTTCACAATTTTCATCAAGAGAAATCCAAGTGACTCAATTTATTTTTTTTAATAATGTTACATGACTATCTTAGTGACCATGTGTTCCCACCTGTGAGAAGAGCTACAGTTTATTTATGGAAAACATCTAGGAGACTTAGTGTCATGCATCACAGGGAAGAATTCCTCCAATCCCAAAGGGCATAGTTGCTGTATCTGATGAGCTTCCTGTGGTGGGTGGGTGAGTGCCTCAGACAATAGGGTGGATTTCCTGAACAATGAATGCAGAGGGGGACCGATCAGCCACTTCCACTCAGTCCTCCTGCTGAAGGGCTAGGAGGTTCCCCCTTCCGGGTCAGCTCGCAAGGGCTAGAGTTTGCCTTTCTGTACCTGTTGCTTGATACAGAGCTCACTTATTGGCCGCTCATCTCTGTGTGCAAGACAAAAAGTCCGAACTGCTCCCCCCATCCTACTGGTAGAACTGGCTTAAGGAGGGTGTTACAATATCAAGAGATCTCCACATCTGTGTATGCAGTCATGCTGGCTTGTGTTCTGAGCAGAGAATTCGGGAGGCTCCGCAATAGAATCAGAAATTTATGGCACATAGGAACTTTGAGATCTGGTCTCACTACTTCATTTACAAGAACTCAAAATCCCAGAGGAGTCCCCAGGGCTGAAACATAGTCTTGAATCCAGAATCCAAAGGCTCTAATTGCAAACCAGGTGCTGCCTAAGGGGTCCATGAATTGACTTCAAGAGATGGATGACCTTCCTAATAGGGTATGAAAAAATGTTATGCTTATGAACTTTTGCCTTGGTAGAGCATTCACAACTTAATATTTTCAAAAGAGCCTATGAAGAAGTGGAAGAACTAATTCTCTAAAGCAGCAGTCTACAAAGAGGAAAGGAAGGCAGGCAAGCACTCCAGGGGGTAGGCAAGACAATCCACTGGAATGCAGGAAGAAAATACTATAATTTACTTTTATTTATTGAGTTCATCCTTCAAAATGCCTCATTTATGTATGTTTTATAATATAATATTTAATAAACAAGTACAAAATGAATACACACATGCAGAGGATGTGTGACTTTTAAATACAATCAAAAAATATGGAAACAATTGCTCTAAAGCAAATGTGGCCCATGAGATGAATCCAGATTTCAGACATGTTCTTTTTGAAATGTGTGGTACTTAAGAAGGAAATGAGAAAATATTTAAGAAGTCAGGAAATTATGCAGAAAAATCTGGACTTCTAGCTTCTCTTAAAAAAAAAATCAGACAATTGACCAAAATGGGCTTGTTTACTTGGATGACAAGAATTGGCCCTAGTTAGTAGTGGGTGCCTCGTTGAGATAGTTTGCTGCAGTCCCTACTACTCTATATTGTCCACTGGCACTGAGACTGAGTTTTAGTTGCATTTTTCATTGTGTTTTAACAGTGGTGTGCTGGTAAATGTTTAACAAACAAGCCTCTAAAAAAAAAAAAAAAGGCTCTAATTTGTAGCATTTTCTGAGTTCAGTGTTATAAATATTTCCACCATTCCACCATGGCCAATTTCAAGCTACCAACGTGACTTCACTGAATAAAGAGTTGGGAAGAGAAGTATACAATCAGCTCTCAGGAGTTAGATCGGACTCCAGCACACCACTGGCTTTTACCGTTATTTTTCTTAATGTAGGCCACTTCACTCAATTAATTACCTACACGCCTAACCTTAGTGTTTTGCCTTCCCTGTCCTAGAAGAATGACTGTCAAAGGCTTGGCAGGATTAGAATCTGGGACTAGCTGACTCCAAACTCTGCTCTTTCTACTACCTCACAGGGCACTGTTAAAAGTGTGTTGGGGATCCTCCCCGATTCAAGCTCTGATGGTAAAGACACAGTCTGTATTTGAAAGGCAAGACAGACCTCAATGTAGTGGTTAGTGTCTGCTCATACTTACTTCAGGGTCAGCAACTTGACCAATATTCTGTTGCCCAGATGTTCCTTAGGACAGTCTGGTACCGGACGTATTTCCACAGCATCCTCCTATTGTTAATCACATTGCAAAAGAAATCAGTAGTGAATTCCCATGAAGACCTCCAGTTGAAGTCAACTCGGGGAAGGGAAGGCTGCTAGCTGCCATGCAAGACAGCTTGCGTTTGCTTTACTTCTAATCGCAGAATAACACATTGACTTTTACAAGAGAGTTTATTATCTAACCCCTACGCTTTAAAGTCAGCATTTACAGCAAACATTTTCTCCTTTCAGAAAGCCAAGCATTTACGACAAAGAGACCGAGGGAGGAAGGAAGGAAATGTGAACATGGATATGGCTTAGTAACATCCACCAGATGGCAATGCAAAATCTTATACCTATTGTTGACTTTTTTTTTTTTTTTTTTGGCTGGCTCTAAGGACACAGAATACTCCTCCTGCCAAAGACTTTACTAGTAAATATGTGAGTTTCAGGTTTGAGATCTGAGTTAGAACAGTTCACCTGAGGCTGTAAACCATTAAAACTATAATACAGTGTCTTTCTCGGTTTACTGTTTTCTTAAACAGATAGAGATTTGGGGTTGAATTTGTAGGTTCTAAATAGACATGTCCAGCTAGAACTTGCTGAAGTTCTAAGTATAGAGAAGCTTAGTAATGACAAATTTAAGAGATACTTCTGTCTATTTTACTACATAGGGACCAAGGGACTTAAAGGGAAGTATCAAGTCCCTATTGTAACTTTTAACATTCAAATGTGAACTATCACAGTATCTTAAGTATAGTCATGCATGCAAAGATCAACAGTGCAAGTTTCCCTGAGAACTTTAATTCTTGCTCTTGTAGTAGGCTATACAAACTCTGATGAGTGGTCTGCAGCTCACAAGGGTGCAAGGAATAGAGCCATGTCTAATTGTATTTTCCTGGGCTATAAATGATATCCCAAATACCCCACAGCAACCAGAAGAATTTTTAAATTCTGTTCTGATGCCTACACTGTGCTGAAGTCTCTCAGAGCAAGCTGGAATTTTCAGTGTGATCAGAACAGACACATCTGAAAGGGAAGGGGCCCCTTATTGGAAAACCACCTCACCGTAAAGACACTCATGGGTTTCCAAGACTGCCTTTGGTCTGGATTCAAAACTTTGGGATCCTCTTTAAAAAGCTTTTCACTTGGAAAATTGTAAACATATACAAAGGTAGAGAGAAGAATGTAACGAACCACATTTAGCTATCACCTAGCTTTAACAATTTCGACTCATGGGCAACTTGGTTTCATCTATACTCCCTCTTGCTACCTTCCCCCATTCAGTGTTGGAAGCTTAGAAGCAAGGCCCCAGATATCATATAATTTCATCTGTGAATATTTCAGTACAGATCTCTAAAAGATAAGGACTTTTTAAAAACACATACTATAATACTATTATTACTTTTTAAAAATTAAAAATAATTTCCTGTTGTCACGAAATACGTAGTCAGTTCCAAACTTCCCCAGCTGTCTCAGTTTTCTT